>NC_092809.1:129882913-130519163 GCF_040954645.1 Diabrotica undecimpunctata | reverse complement strand
TCAAGTGTTTGTACTCACTATTTCAGTTCCTGTTTCTGTTCGAATTCCCTTTCAATATTCCCTACAACGTAATGTAACAACGTAAAAACGTAACATAGAAAGTAGTTACTGGTATAATTAGAGACAGACTAACAATATACAGATAACGACATTGTTTTGTTGACCATAGGAATTAAGATTTATTGCAATCCCATCTCTAGAGTACATTTATTATAATGCTCTAAAACAAATTTTTTGGTTATTTTTTAGCCTTAATAGCAATACAAATAAATAAGTAAGTAAATAAGTAATATGCTTTATTGTCATTGAAAATTGATAGGCAATGCTTATCACAATAAGACAAGAAAGAAGAAAAAAAAATCAGAATAAGAATCGTTTGTACTTTTAAATAAAAAAATAACAAACAAAACTCTCAAAAAATACTACCTAATTAAGAACCTACAAACTTCGTAAAATGTACCTACAGAAAATAAAAATTAGGAAAGCAGGTTAATGAATTAAGGCCTCAAATATTCCACATCCTTGTGCTAAACAGTAACCAAATCAGTCATACAGATTTTTCCTCATATTTTGGAGTAGGGCTTGTGTAATGCTTGCAGAGAAATGAAGTATTTTTGCCCTTAATTTGACTAGGTTTGTGGTCCTTTCAAACTGATACCTATAAATGTTTTCTTTGAGAAAACTCCATAAAAAGAAATCATTGGGCGCGAAGTCACAGGATCTAGCGGGCCATTTAATTGTACCACGTGTACTTATCAGTCGATCAGGAAACGTTCGATTGAGGAAGTCAATAGTTGCTCTAGAGTTGTAAGTCTAACAACCATCCCGTTGGAAATAAACCTCCTGAAAATTAACGGAAAGGCGTCGAACTCCGGAATGATCTCATTCCGGATCGCCGACATCGGAAAAAATGGACCGACAATATGGTCGCCTAACATCCCAGTCCAAACATTTAACTTTTGCGGATACTGCGTTCACACTGCAACACTGAGTGCTTATTTTTCCGAGAATAATACCTTGCAACGGATCGATTGTGTTTTTTATGTAACGAAAATGAAGATTCGTCAGAAAATAAAATATTTTTAAAAAAGTGTACATTTTCATTCTGTTTATATAACATAAATTCACAAAACTCCATCCGCCCAAAGTTATCTTCCAGAAACAGTTCTTGTGTTGGTTGTATCTTAAAACAGTGATACCCATTCCTTTTGAAAACTCGCTGGACAGTTCGAGTATTCACGTTAACTTCCCTAGCAATTTTTACATTATTGCAGGGTTCATTAGCTTCCAGAAAAGCACAAAAATATCAATATCCCTGTTTTGACGCTCCTCATCGACAGGTCTAACACGTGGTTCATTACCTTCATGACACTTTTTACAACTGTTTACACATCCCGAAGTTTGAAAATGTTTAGCTGTAAAACTTGGTGAGGGTCTATTTTCGAAGGCAACAATAAATAAATCAATTACTTCGCGTATCGAATGACCCTGAAAGTACCATGTTACAAGTTGCACTTTTTCTTGGACGGTATACAACGTAATAGGCATTTTATTAATTATCTGTTTATTTTTTCAGAACTTCGTTTAAATTTTTAATGTCAATGTGACAATTACGACAATTCGTACCTACTGTGAAATGAATATAAAGGTGGAAACGTGTAACATGTCACAGCGATTGCCATTGAGCGGTATGTTAATAAAACAATGTCGTGATCTGTATACCGAATAAAGCATAGGGGATTACCAGTACGATTTTTGATACGAAAGATCCACGATAGACGCTATACATATGCTAAAACAAGTGATAGAGAAAACATACGTGTATGGCGGAGAAACACGTATATGTTTCCTCGACTTTAAACAGGCGTTTGATAAACTAAAAAGAAAAAAAAATGATCCAAGATTTACAAGAGAGTAATATAACAAATAAAATTATAAGAGTAATAGAAACGACAATGCGAGATTCCCAAGCAATAATAGACACCGGAAGAGAAAGAACAGAAATAATAAAAATAAAAAATGAAGTAAGACAAGGAGAAGCGCTCTCAACGGTGCTATTTATTCTATCACTAGATAAATTAGAAAGGAAGGAGAACCAGGAAGGCGCAGAATTTCCTGGCTGAAAATATACGTACGTGGTTCAACACAACAACCACAAATCTTTTTAGAGCCGCAATTTTCAAAATACAGATTGTCATGATGGTCGCCAACATCCGAAACGGATAGGCACTACGAGAAGAAGAAGGCAAGATAATAAAAAAGCTGTCAAAAGCAGGAACTATAAACAAGAATACAGTACAAATAATAGGATATGAGGACGATATAACCTTAGTAGCAACAGATAAAAAACCTTCCAAAAAATAGAAAACGAAGCCAAACTGAGAGGACTGGAAATAAAACAAAATACATGAACGTAAACAAGAAAAAGAAGACACAAATTACAAAACTAACAATAGATGCACACAGTTTCGAAGAGGTTAAAACATTCAAATATTTGGGAGTACTAGTCAACAGAAGAAATAAAAGTGTAGATATGAAAAGAAGAATTCAATCGGGAAAAAACGACCATAAGACTAATGGTAGTATATGCTGCAGAAACATTTACATTAACAGCAAGAGAAGAAGAGCAATTGAAACTTTTTAAGAGGGAGATTATCCGAATAATACTGGGACCAAAGATAGAAAACGAACAGAAAGCAAGACAATGGATGAGTTACGAAATACAAGAATGGATGGGTTAAGAGAACAAAGCAATAAGAGCACAAAGAATAAGATGGTATGGACACATAATGAGAAGAGAGAAAGCAATCAGTTAAGAGTTATAACGGAATGGATACCACCAGGTAAAAAAACCAGAGGCAGACCTAAACTGAGATGGAGATAACAAGTGGAAGAAGACTTAAGGAGGAAGTAGACTTAAGTGGAAATTAGAAATATAGAAAGGACAATAAAGAGAGAGAAGAATGGTAAAAGTAGGAGAAACCGTGAAGTCGCACCAGAAACTGTAAAACCAGAAATTTTGACAAAGGTTAATACAAAATGTTTGTATTAACCTTGGTCAAAATTTAAACTTCATGTTCTTTTTAATTAAAGTGGTTATATACTTTTTAGGACATTGATGATAGAATATGGATTCCGAAAACGTTTTGTCTTCGTGACATAGCCCGTTTGGGTTTTTTAATTTATATCCCTTTTATAAAGGATTTTAACAAAAATTTTTTGTGATACATGATATACAGCGAGCTACAGGAACTTAGTTTCATTGTGGACTTTTTTGGTAGTTCTGTAAAAGCTTTGTAATTTCCTGCTTCCGCGCGGCGTGTCCAGAAATTAAGTTTTTTGTTGCAGCTTCCAGCTTTTCTTGTACTTGAAATACAGTTACATTGCTATCTTGTAATGTTATATTTAAGCTGTTTAGGAACTCAAAAATATCATAAAGATCGACTACCTTGATTAACCAATTGACATCATGAAAACTGTCTTTAAATTAAAATATTGCATCCCTAGTCATTGATGGATATTGTTCAAAGAATATTGCAATTTCTTCCTTCAATTCAATAAGTCTTTTTTGATAACCTTTTGATAGCCAACACACTTCGCAGTGTAAAAGAAGATGTTGATGTTCACTTCCCATGTCTCTACACAAAGCAGAGAATACTCTTGAGTTCAAGGGGCGAAATTTTATGAAGTTTATAAATTTTACACTCTTGCGTACAATCGGTTTAAAGCTGTGGCATCCTTTTGACAGCTAATGCCTCTTTGTGGACGCTACAATGCATCCAAATACATTCTGGTGTTACAGCTTTGATCCTCGGAAAAATTGCCCGTGCTTCATCGCTACTTAGTCCCACACATTTATTTCATTCAATTTCATTGTCATTAATGTAGCTATCGATTAGATTAAACATTTCTTTAGCCGTTGTTCTTATTTACAGAGATTTACAAAATAGAAATTCTTCGTGAATAGTATTTTTAAAATCGTATCTTACAAAACACATTAGATTAGCATTATCTGGCATCATCAACTTGCAAGAAAAAATAGCTACACTCCTTTAAGTGACCTATAATAGTTTCTTCGATATTATCTGCCATCTCCAAAATCCTACGCTTTACTGTGTTATTTGATAAATCCAGCGAACCACTTGCTTTTCCTGATTTTATAACATATCCGAGATGCCACCCTTTTCACTGCTGGAACTATTAATTTTTCGACAATTGTGTGAGGATAACCAGTTTCAGCAATTAATTTTTATATTTCAGAATAATCCAGTACAAGATTTTCAGATTGAGAGTTCTGAGAAAACTTCAAAGACATAGTCTTTTTCGTAGCTATTAATTTTCTCTTTTTATTTATAAAAAATCTATTGGCTTACCACTGTATTCCTGGTGCTTCAATTCCAAGTGCCGCTTCAATTTTGGAGGGTTCTTAGACACATTTGAAAGTCATTAGTATCCTTTATAAAACCGAACTGTAAGTAATCTTCAGATTATTTTCGAGTCCAGGACACCTTCTTCGTTGAGACAGTTCACTCGACGGTCTGTTTGTACAAGTCTTTAACATGTACTTTATTTTATAACAAATTTATCCATCGTAAAATTCAACGTAATCAATATGCACGAAAAATACACGCTTTTTGACTTAATACTAAGCTTAAACTGAATGGAATGAAAGAAGTAGCGGTCCAGGAAATTTGTAATTTTATGGATATTGTAGTGGACGGTTAAAGTAAAAGCGGTTTTTTGGAAACCACCATTTGGGAAACGCTGATATGGACCATAAGCTTATTCTTTACTTTAACAAAAAAATAAGCTACAAATTAAATATATAAAAAAAATGAAGCATGAAACACTACTTGATGTTATTTAAAACAGCGCAATTCTTTAATAAGCTAGTTTTATTATTCTTATATTATACAACTAGCACTACCAGTGTATCATACACGCAAGATAAAGAAGCAAATAAATAAATCTTATAATAATGCTCGCTTCGACGTTTTCATTCATTCATTAGATTAAAAATTTATTATAAACCGTACTAAAATAGTACAATAGTACTTCCCGCGGTAACTCTTTATTTCCTACCACTCACTATAACTGCGTCTCACCATGCCGCGCACTCTGACATGCAATTCTCAATGGCACATTCGGTTCTACTCTAGAAATAGTACATTACTAGTACTTACTAGATAAAAATGCATATGTGGTCGAGTTCTAAAGTGCGTGGACTATATCAAATATGATATTACTGATATTACATATCGTGAAAGTTTTTGTTGACTGAAATCGTCGTGCAATTTGTAGAAAAAATCGCCGTGAAAGTGTGTTATGTGGTGTTATTATTGTGTTTTTGGAAACGTAAAAGTGTGTAGGAAATGTTTTTTCTGATTTTATGTTTCAGTAATTTTATTTCACTTTTGAAATTCTTGTAGTAAATTCATAAAATACATGGCTTGTCATTAATAAATTACAGGTGTTTGGTCAAATCTAAATTGAACTACAAATGTGGATGTTATAGTTGCATATATCGAATTAAATTTATATGTATATATATATATATATATATATATGTATATATATATATATATATATATATATATATATATATATATATATATATATAGAAAGAGAGTAAGCGAGAGAGAGAGAGAGAGAGAGAGAGAGAGAGAGAGAGAGAGAGAGAGAGAGAGAGAGAGAGAGAGAGAGAGAGAGAGAGGGAGAAAGCCTTTAATAGCTTTATTTTTTTAATTTAATCAATAAACCCAACTTATAACTATATTTTATAACTGAATACTCACAATTTTTACAATGCATTTATAATATACTACATTTATATTGGCAGTTTTTGCATTATTATTGTATTTTTTCTTTTGATGATTTTTCTTTTTATGTTGCTTTAACTTGGGCCAAATGTCTAATCTTGTTTCATTCGATTATTCGTTTTTTTGCCTTTTGTCTAACCTGATCCCATCGTAATCGCGGTGGATCAACATTGTTTTTTCCCTATGCCCTAACTTCGTTTTTTTTCATACCTTTTTGATAGTCTTTCGCTATTTATTCATTTTGTTTTTTTGTTTCCATAAATTATTGAGGATTCCACTACCTTCTCACATACTTGGGTCTTTACTCTCTCAGGTGTCTCTTTCTTCCCAAAGAACGTTGTTTCTAATATATTGAATAACTTTTTAACTTTAACAATTTTCTGGTTTATTTTTTTGTCTATTTGCCTATCTTTCAAAGTTTTTCAATAATTGTACCTATTATTACACTTAATAATTGTACCCATAGTTGCTGATTAGCTCTAATTCATTTAGTCTGCTATCTAATTTCTATGTAATGGTAATTGTATGATTTTTTTGAGGTTTCTTCATCCGTTTATCTATATATTTGTGACCTGTAACTTTTCTTCCGATACAGCTATTGGGACCATATTGTCCAATAGTAGTTCTTGTAGAGGAACATCGTTTATTTTGCATTTTCCCACAAGCATATTTTTGTATTTATTCTGACATTTTCTTACATTAATTACATCATCTGTAATTAATGAGAATAATAATATGGACTCAGTCCTTAGACATCCTTGTTTTAATCCTATTTTTGCTTTGAACTATGAAGATTCTTGAATGTGTGTTCTTACTTCGTTGCTGTTTTTTTGGTATAAAAATTTAATAATTTCTATCATATTTTTTCCATTAACTTCTCTTTTCTTTGAACAGTTCCAAATACCGTCTGTTCTTAATTTGCCGCAACCATTTTTTAGGTCTACACATGAATTTCTTTTCATTTTATTAATAGTTTTCTTCGTGTCTGCCTCAATTTAAAAATTATATCTTGAGTACTCCTTTCTTTTATTAAATTCATTTCCAAGTTTTTCCTGTAAACTTTTTTTCATTATCCTAGTTAAGAAGACTTGTCAGTGTAATTCCTCTATAGGTTGAACAATTTTTGCATCTCTAAGTTTATAAACATTAAACATCATACTCTTTGATTTCATTAAATCCTCTAAAATCGGATCCATGTCTGTCACCCACAATAAACAACAACATTTAGGTTATATTTTTAATTTTACGATAACCTACAACATAATAACAAACGTCAATAAACAGAATTGACCTTCCAGATAACTTCTTATTCGGTACTTTATTTGGCAAATAAATATTTTATATTTTATCTGTCAAATACGTTTATTCATGTCAGTTGGTAGTTCATATTTTTTTCCTGGGTATGTTCATAGTTCAGATTTTTTTCCTAGGTGGCGTAGTTATCCTACCGGACAAACAGTGTCACTTCAGTGTCGTTCCAGCCTTTTATATAGATAGATGCAATAGAAGCTTCACCCAGTTCAATTATACGAAAGTTTTGTTTCTCTCAGCATTACAATATTCACTATAATATACCGCACCCTATACTTTGATTTTGGGATTTCAGTATATTACTAAAATTCGATAAGAATAGTAGACGATATACTTCGCACAACTTATTTATTTCTCTCGCCGTTTCATGGCTTTAAAAAATATAAAAGCTGGGAGATTATGTCAAAGAAATGGCAACAATTATGTGTATGTATGTTTATAGATATTTAAATATCTATATTTTACTTACCATAATAAATATGATGTAACTGACAATCAAAACTATTTTTATAAAATGATGCATTACATTTTATGTAAAAATTGTTCAATAGTAGCCAAGTCACTATAATTTTCTGCCAGAATGGAATGGAATAAATGGAATAAAATAAAAAATTAGCCCTTTTGGAACTATTCTTTAAATTACAGACGAAACAATTTTCTTCGATTTTTATTTTCTGTATTCATGTTTTTTTTTGGTGCTTTTCTCTTCTGCGTTTCGGTAGGTATTCATTCATGTACTTATTTTGGGAAATCTATAATTTTTCATTCATTGTACATATTCATACTATATGTGTTTCTTTTGGTTGCATGTCGTCCATTATTGTACTTTACTTCATTGAATATATTTTGACATATCTGTTTTCTATTTCTTTGTGTTAGTCCTTAGTTCAACAGCCGTTTACGAGTAAACTTTATCTTCTTCGTTGTATGCCTCCTATATTATTCCTATCCTATTCTCGCCTCCACACTTATAACTATGTGCAGAAAAACACATACAAGAGTGCCTCTATTGCTGCTATTGGTATGCCACTCAGAGCCCTTGTAATACCAAGGCAATGAAGTCATACAACTTGCTTAATTTAAGGGTGGCACTTTTTGCTGCACTTTTGGCCACCACACCACCGCTGGTTTCCTAAGCCTGCTTGATATTCTCCTATTTCTGTCTCTGCATATTTTCTTAGTCTATTTCAAAGGCTGTAAATGTTAGTTGGTGTCTGCACATACCAATAATAATGGTCTCCCTTCATTACAAGAGCACAGTTTAGGAGAATAACAAAGTGATCTGCTATTTATTGAGCCTACGGTATATAAGGAAAGTAAAAGTGACAGTGTACTTGTAGATTTATCCAAGGTATTTTACTTTATTCAGGGTAGGTTTACCTGGGGTATTTAAACACTGATATATTTTCGAAGGAACCAAGCATGGATACTGGACCTTATGAGTGATAATCAGATACTCTATCATATGAGATGTGCAGACCGCTCTACTCTCTGATTTTGTATTAACCAATTGGTCTAATTAATGATTGCTGTATAATATTAGATATCTAGTTTAATTTGACTGGCTGACTAAATATTATTTTCCAATTTATTTCTTCATCTTTTATTTTTGTCCCAGAATTCAGTCATGAGATTAACTTTCCCTCTAAGGGGGGAAAATTCACACATTCGAGATACCTCTGGTATCCAAAATATTGAATTTTGGAGTAATTAGGTGCCTTGATATGGAGTATTTCTTATATCTTTTCTGACACATCTGAACATTGTGAGCATTCTTTGCATAGTCCTCTTCTTCTTTAGCTGCCGTCTTCTTAGCGAAGGTTGGCGATGACCTCTGCAAAGTCTTCCCTATTTTGGGCTTTTCTTATTAAACTTTGAAAGTCTAATCCTGTCCAATCTTTGATCTTGCACAGCCAGGTCATTTGTCGTCTACCCGGGTTGCGTCTGCCTTCTATTTTCGCTTCTCTAATAAGCTGAAGGAAGTTATACCTCTCGTGTCTAAATATGTTTTCAAGATAAGACGTTTTACGCTTCTTGACAATTTCTGTGAGTTCATGTTCTCTATTCATACGCCTTAAAACTTCTTCATGTCTAACGCGGTCGGTTCATGGAATTTTCAGCATACGACGAAATACCCACATCTCAAAGCTCTCTAAACGTCGTAGCGAGCTGACTGTTAACGTCCAAGCTTCCACGACGTGTAATAGTACACTATATACATAACACTTTATCATGCGGTATCGTAAGGACAAATCAAGATTACGGGTAGTGACTAACTGTCGCATCTTTAAGAAGGTGTTTCTTGCCTGTTCTATTCTACATTTAACCTCTTGTTCTTGGTCTAAGGTTTCATGTATCTAACAGCCTAGATACTTAAACTCTTTCACTTGTTCAACTAGATTGTTGTTGACTAGTGTGTTTATAACTGGTGTGTGTTTTTTTAAAATTACCATTGTTTTGGTTTTTTTACCTTAAACCTTAAGGCCGTATAGTTCTCCTTCTCGCACTACTTTGGTTAACAGAATTTGTAGTTCTTCTACACTGCCAGCGATCAGTACTGTATCATCGGCATACCTGATATTGTTCACAATTTTTCCATTGACTTTTATTCTTTCTTGTGCTTCATCTAGAGCATGTGCAAAGATGTCCTCTGAGTACAAGTTGAATAATAATGGTGATAGTATACAATCTTGTCTAACTCTTTGGATGTTTATGGTTTCAGTATCACCCACTTCAGTTCTGACAGAGGCGTTTTGGTTCCAGTAGAGTTCACGTATTGTATTCATGTCGTTTGGATGCAGGTTCTTTTTTTGCAATCATTCTATTAGCTGATCGTGTTTGACTTTGTCAAAAGCCTTTTCATAATCTATAAAGCACAATTAGAAATTTTTTGTTGATCCCGACACTTTTGCATGAGAACAATGAAACTGAACAAAGCTTCTCGAGTTCCCATACCGTTTAGAGAGCCAAATTGTTCCGGACCCATATCTTCTTCGCATTTTTTGTAAATTCTGTTATGGATAATTTTTAGAAATAGCTTCAGAATATGGGGCATAAGACTTATTAATCGAAAATCGTTACATTTTTTTACGTAGTTTGATTTAAGTATAGGCACAAACATAGACGTTAACCAATCTTGTGTAATTGTACCAGTCTTGTAAATACTGTTGAAGAGTCTTGATAATAGTTCTAAATTGTCTTCTTCCAAAAGTTGTACATATAATTTCACTATGAACGTAGTCAGGTCCAGAGACTTTTCCGGTTTTCATATTTTTTCAAGGCGTATTTTATTTCTGATGATAAGATGGGCAAGTCGTTATTTTCGATGTTTACATGGTATTATAAAGTTATTTACCTCGACCAACCTATTTGGTGTTCACTAGGAGTTTCTACGGAATAATACTAATAGTTGACAAATGTATAGGTAAAATTTGGACACTTTTTTATTCCTTGTCTTCTAATCTATACTCAAGATTGTTTTACTTGGCGATTTCTTTGTTGAATTGTTGTTAGGTGGCACTACATTAATGTGAGTTGTATGTCTAGTTAGTTAATAACGAGGATGAGATCCGTCTATTGTGTGTTTAAGACACTGGTTGGTCTGTGAGTACAGTAGAGCCCAAGTGTAGTTTGTATTTCTTATTATCAAACATATTTTCAGGAATATTTTTTTCCTATACAATGTCCTTTAAGAACGTTGATTACCATGATAGCCATCTTAATTTTATTCACTGCCACTCCAAATAGCATGATTGTATTAATACCATACCAATATCGCAAGTTCCTGAACTATGAAGTCTTTCTTCGTCCTGGTTTGCATTTGCCAGCTATTTTCTCTTACATAATATTTTGTAGCTTACTCCAGCTTTCTCTTTTTGATGCTTTTTATAATCTCAGTACAACGTCCTGCTAGTTCTAGTATTGTGGAGTTTCAAATCTTCTTCATCGAAGAAACATATCGATAAAGACAAAATGGTGGCTTTGGAGGAGTTCTCTTTTTTTTTTTAGCGATCTGTTGATCTTTTCCATTAACTTAAAATCAGTTTCGTAAAAGGTTAAGTGGAGCCTAAGATATTGGATATTTTTTTGGGCTTAATACCCATGTTGTCATTTGTCGTTTTCCACCTGAGGATCTTTCAGTACATATTTTAGGTAGGATTTGGTTGGTATTACCTGATGCTGAATGTCAAGTAGGATATTTTCTGCTTCAGGAATTATGTTTACCGATATTAATCAGTAGATAAACGTTTTATTGTCGATACAGTATTAGCTGAGTTCTTGAGGATGTCGCCTATTCATAGGTTTTCCTATGAAGAGGCGCAGACCCGCATTTTTTCTTTGATGTATGGTTTGTGTGTATTTCTTATTCGCTTCGATGTGGTACCATCTACTGTGTAAATTGCTTCTTTTTCCTAAAATATTAGTTAGTAATCAAGTAAAATATTAGCAATTATGGACTTATTTATTTATTATCATACACAATTTATTGTAAGCAAATTATTAATATTTATATGTTACAATTATGTTCTCAAGCTCACTGTGTATACGTAATACTTTCATGATGGTACTTTTTTATAAACGGTGTATTTTTTTAAAGCCCTATAGGCAATTTAGTTTTTGTGTTAATGAGAGGCAATGTCCATGTTTACGTTTAATTAACCGAGTTTTATTATAAGTACCTTGAACTTTAAATCGTTTTTTAAATAAAAAACTTTTTCAATGGTTGTAGTACTATTAACCTGTGGAGAAATCTAAGTGACTTGTATATATTTAAATGCATAAATACATATTTATGTTTTTACTGTTATAGCTCAAGTGGAAAGTGAATAAGAAAAAGTTTGTGTTTACAAATATTTGAAATTAATATTTATGGCAATCAGCTGCCCGCTTAGATAAACGAAAACAAAATAAAATTAACATAATTAAGCAATTACCTGTCATGTTTTCAAAGCTATTTAATTTTTCTTGGATTAACGAATGTATAGAACTTTAAGTGAGCCAACTCATGGTTTATCTTTAAATAGCAGACTATTTTAAAAATTAGTAAATAAAAACTTTTGTTTTGATCAATTTTTCCAACTATTTATCTATATGTTGCTGATCATTCGCCGCATTCCCAAGCCTACCAGCCATTTATGTCTCCCTTAGCGCCCTCTTCCTCCAAATTCCTGCGATCTGTTGCCTTCCTGATATTTCGACTCCAGGAGAATCTTGGTCTTCTTCTTTTACGCCTTTCTAACGGACTCCAGCTAAAAACTCTGGCCCATCTACTTTCTTCTATCTGCAGAAAATGTCTAAAACACTTGAGACCTTTCCTTTTTATTTTGTCCGTTAAAGTGTCTACGAAATTCATCTGCCTCTAATAGCTTCGTTAATAATTTTGCATTTTCGCGTTTAGTAATTTCCTGAAAATTTCTTTCTCATTCATCCTTACCACATGCCATGTTCACAGTAATCTCTGCAACCTAGTGTATTGTACTAGTGTTATTTCTCCATATTGTTCGTATATTTTTTTATATAACAATATATAGATATATATATATATATATGAGCGAGGTTCCTACACCCTCTGCCGCTTCTCGCATTTCGACCGCCATCGTTTTCTGTCCATTCATTCGTCTTCTTTGATGGCTCTATTTCTCATTATATGCCACACATTTTCTTCCCAGGCAACTGAAGGCCTTCCCCTTCTTCTTCTTTGTTGTGGTATGTAATTTAAAGCTTTCTTTGGTCATCTATCTTCATTCATTCATTTCACGTGACCACACCACACTAGTTGTCTCGTTTCAATTATGTCTACACTGGAATATACAGTATTTGTCCTCCTTCATTCCTGATATGATCTTTTTTGGATACACCACACGCTCTCCTTAGAAAATCCATTTCTACTACTTCTATTCTTTTTCTATCTTTTTCGTGATCTGCCAAACTTCTGCCTCATAAGTCATAATAGGCTCTACCAAGGTTCGATATATTGTCAATTTCGTTTCTTGTCTAATACCTTTAGATCATAGTAGATAGTTTAGAAGGTTTACCGCTTTTTTTACTGCTGCCTTCTGTTTTCGATGTCTCTTTTGGTAGTGCCTCCTTTAGATATTATAGATCCGAGATATTTATATTCATTGCATGTTTTTGTGTTTCTAATTTCTAACTCTTCTCTCTTAATCTTCTCTTCTCTCTTCTAATCTTCTTCATCATCTCCTATTTTAAGATACTCTGTCTTTGACATATTCATATTGAGTCCCCATTTTTCATATTATTTCTATTGTTTTCCAAACATGTAGTCTATGTCTTCCTCATCATTCGCTACGACTACCTGATCATCTGCGAAAAATAAAGCTGTTAGACATTTACCACCGCCTATGTCTATTCCCATTCCGGATACTTGTTTCTTCCACTGGTCTAGCGATGATTGAATATATATTTTAAATAAGGTCGGAGATAGACAACATCCTTGTTTAAACTCCTCTGTTATTGGAAATGATTCATATATAAAGTTTCCTTCTTTAACGACACTTCTTGCATTTTTGTATGTATTTGCGATAGCATCCACATACTCTCTACTGAGATCTACCTTCGTCAATGTTTGAAACAGTTTTTTCAAAGGTACCGTATCGTATACTTTCTCTAAATCTACAAACAATAGTTGGGTAGATAGATTCCTTGCCTTCAGTTTTTTAATTACCTGCTGCAGAACGAATATACCATCAGTGCACGATCTTCCTGCACGAAATCCATTTTGTTCTTCTGTCTTCGTATTCTGATTCTATTCTTTTTTTTATTATTCGACCGTACAACCTCCTCACTAAACTGATAACAGTTATTCTCCTATAATTAGAGCATTTGCGTTTATCCCCTTTCTTGGATATTGAGCTGATGTATCCAACATTCCAATCATCATGGATATTTTGTCCTTTTAAACATTCATTAAATAGTTGAACCAACATCTCATGTAGTATTTTTGGTCCATACTTTACTAACTCACTTGGGATGTCTCCAGGTCCTGCTGCTTGACTGTGCAATTAATTTTATAGAGAAAAGTGGAAGAAAAACGAGGAGCAGGAATGCGAAGGATTTCTTAGCTGAAAATCTACGTTCGTGGTTTAACACAATAACCACAAACCTTTTCAGAGCAGCAGTGTGCAAAGTACAGATTGCCATGATGGTAGCCAACATACGATGCTAATAGGCCTTACAAGAAGAACTACAGCAACTAGCCTTACTAAAATATTGGATATCCTGCAAAATTATTATGATGTTACTGTTTGTATATTGTTTGTGCCGCAATGGTTTACATTTTGAACATGTAAATTATCTAAATTAAAAAATAAATACAATGTTCACATTGGGTACTGTTTATTTTGGCAAATCATCATCATCAGTGGTGCTACAGCTACATCGCCAACCGTTGCCAATTTGCCGCGCCGATTTTCCTTGCGTCCTCGTCCACACCGTCCCTCCATCTCAGTCGTGGTCTGCCTCTACTCCTATTTCCCACTGGGACCGATAATAGAGTTCGTCTGGGTGGGTAATTTTCATTTGCTCTTGACACATGTCCAGCCCATCTAAGCCTACCTATTTTTATGAAGGATATTACATCTCTACCATTTACTATTTTTTTATACTTCTCGTACAATTCGAAATTATATCGCCTTCTCCAAATACCATTCTCACAGAATGCGCCCATTATTCTTCTTAGTATCTTCCTTTCGAAGACGAGCAGAAGATTTGCGTCTGTTTTGGAGATGGTCCATGTTTCTGACCCATATGTCAGCACTGGTAGGATGAGTGTTCTATATATTATTAGTTTGGTTTTCTGGCTTAAATTTCTGTTTTTTAGCTGCTTGCTTAGTCCAAAATAACATTTGTTTGCTAGCAGTACCCTCCGTTTTACTTCTTCAGATGTGTCATTATCGTTTGTTATGAGAGAACCCAAATATGTAAACTTATTTACTACCTCAAAACTATATTGGTCTATACTGAAGTTTTCTTCGGCGTTTCTAGCTCTATCTCTGTTATTTGGAATAGATGCTAACATTTTGGTTTTTTCCTCGTTTATTTTAAGGCCCATATTTTGTGCGGCTGTCAAGAAGGTGGAAATCATCTCTTTAAGTCCTCGTGTAGTACGTGCGATCAAATCCAGATCGTCAGCGTAAGCCATAATCTGCGTTGATTTATTAAAGATTGTTCCCCTATTGTGTAACTCGGCATCTCTTATAGTCATTTCTAACGCTATATTAAAGAGAAGGCACGCCAGCGCGTCTCCCTGCCGTAACCCTGCATATGTTTCAAACGCTTGTGACATATCGCCTTGTATTTGCACTCTGCAGATCACTTTACTCATAGTTGTTTTTACGAGCCTTATTAATTTATGGGGAATGTTAAGTTCATTCATGGCTTCGTATAATTTACCTCTTAGGACGCTATCATACGCTGACTTAAAGTCCACAAAGAGATGGAACGTGTCAATATTAAATTCATTGGTTTTTTCTAAGATTTGACGTAGCACAAAAATCTGGTCAATTGTTGACCTACCTGGCCTAAAACCGCTTTGATACTCACCAAGGATTTCTTCCACGTACGTACTTAAACGGCTGTACAGGGTGTTGGAGAATATTTTGTACATTGTATTCAGAAGAGTTATACCCCTATAATTTTTACATTCTAACAAATCTCCCTTTTTGTGCAGTGGACATATGATTCCAGTGCACCATTCCTCTGGCATTTGTTCTTCTTCCCAGACTTTGACTATTATGTTGTCAATTTGGTGCATAATGCTGTTACCTCCATGTTTGATGAGCTCTGCGGGGATACAATCCACTCTTGGGAACTTGCTATTTTTGAGTCGTGTGATTGCGTCTTTCACTTCAAATATTGAAGGAGGTTCTACGTGAGTGTTATTTCTTGGTTTTTGGGGTGACGCATCATTTTCCACTTCGGTACCAAGTAGTTCTTTGAAGTGCTCAACCCATCTGCTTTGTACTGCGTCAGCGGTATTGACTATATGTCCATTTTTGTCTCTACACATCGTCAGCCGTGTTATTTTGGCAAATACTGTATTTAAAACTTCTAAAGGATTTATTCAGAAGAAAACAAAAAGATAAAGTGCCAATGTAACATTATTCTGTAATTATATAATTCTGTTATACTTTTCATTGTCTTTAATATTGCCGACATATTTACTGCTGTTGTCGCACCTACCTATCTTGCTTTTTTACTAAACGAGATGTGCTTCAAAGAAATTTTCCCAAGTAATAATTAAAACCCACCCACAATCTATAATAAAGCCAAATAGGATATAAAACATATTAAACGAAAAGTCACGATTGAGTATGAAGCATCAATTATTATTATATATAAATAAATTTTCGCAATAGGTTCACGGTTTGCAGTAAAAACTGACACAGGTCAGTAAACAATCATGGCGAGTGCAGCTATATCATGTCATTAAAGATCACCTTGGACATTGGTATTAAATGTCTGTCTGCAGGTTGTTGTAATACATATATACGAGAAGTGATTAGTTACTGGCGGTGTTTATGGACTATGAAAAGAAAATAAAAGGTAGTAATAAAACAGAATTACTAAACGGTTATATAAAATATAATTTTTAGGCTTCCTAAAGAGTTTTAAATCTATTATTTCTTTGATATTTGATAAGCAGGCACAAACAAGGGTAATGTATAAAAGAAAATAAAAAAAAGGAGCTAAGTAATTTATAATTTCAAAAATTAAGACATTCGATATTTTTCTATTGGGTGAAATAGACTAGGGGTGCTTTATAGATTGTAATTTAATACAGATCAAATTGAAATAAGTGACAAAAATCAAATCATACAGTTATTTTATAGTTTATTTTTATGAACGAGAGAGTAATTAGCATAATTTTAATTGGTAGCTCCGACCACTCCATGGGCGTGCTCAAGATTAATTGAAAAATTACTTTGAATAATTGTAAAAAATAAATGAATTATTTCAGTGTTATAAAGTGTTATGTGTATGTAAACAAAAGTGACCTCTTTTATCACACACTATATTAGAACTGACTGGCCTACATTAAAAAGGGTTTTAAAAAATTCACATTTTTTTTAATTTTTAAAAATTACAAAAGAGAAAAAGAGTTTTTAAAACCGTCTAAGGTATGTTAAATAGATGAATAAAAATATTAATATAAAACTTACAGCTACTTGTTACAAATCCAAATCAGATTCAGAAGATGAACTTTCAGAACCAAGATTTATAATAACTGGTTCGATCATTTTATCAGTAATATTGTCCAGCTTCCACATTTTTTCCTCTTCTTTAATAGTGTGATTTACTGCCTTTTCCCAGTTTTCAGGTTTTACATTATTTACGGCCTCCAAAATCAACTGTTTAACATCATGAATTTTAAAAGTGGTATTTTTTCTTGAAACTTCACTCTTTATCTGTGCCCATACCAGTTCAATCGGGTTTAATTCACAATGGTATGGTGGGGATCTAAGTACAGTCATTCCACGATTTTTGGCAATTTCATCAATTTCGTATTTTTTAAATTTTTCTTTATGAAGGGCACACAACGAATAAAGTTCCTTTCTTATAGATCCGGGATGGTACGTAATATTTTTTGAACTCAGCCAATTCTGCAAGTCTTTTTTTAACCACTTGGTTGTGGGCAGTCCTTCTATAAGTCTGGAGTGATAACTTGCATTATCCATTACTATTACACAGTTCTTAGGAAGAAGATCTATCATTTGTTCGAACCATTCTTGAAAGACATCAGCGTTCATGTCTTCATGTTAGTCACCGGTACGAGTTGATTCAAAAGTTAATAAACCACCTTCAACAAAACCGTCTGAACTGCCAATGTGTACTATTATCAGCCTGCGTCCCTTTCCTGATGGTGGGTTTAAACCAGTAGATAAGTTATTTACAAAAGCGTGCCTTTGACTTGTAACAGTTTCATCCTGCCAAAATTTATTTGGTGTATGACCCTCGTTGATTCATGTTTCATCAAGATAAAATATTTTTCTTTTTTGGTTTCCCATTTCCTTTATGGTTCTTAGAAAATGTCTTCTCCATATGACAATATCGCTTCTTTCTAATAAAATAGACTTTCTGGGATTCTTTTTCCAGCGGAAGCCTATTTCTTTTAAAAGTTTCCATAACGTACTTCGACTCATTTCTGGGTAATCCTTATCATCTCGAACTGAGACAAGAACTTTATCCAATGTTGGAAATTCTTGTCTAAAGAAGAATTCATGCACTTTCCGTCGAAGTCCTTCTTTAAAATGATATTCTATTTGAAATTTTGGTTTCCCTGGAGCATTACGTGGCATTTGAAAACTACCACATTTCTCTTCTTTAATAACTCTGTAAATCGTAGATTTCCCAACACCAAGTGTACTGCTAACTAACTCAACGGTCTCATCAACACTTTCACATAAACGTTTGTCTGTAAATGATTTAAAACAATTAAATATTAATGTTTTTTCATTAACTGTTAGAGGACCAATTTTTCGGCGTTTACACGGCACTTCCAAATTTTCCATAACACTAGTATACACAATAAACTGCACCTTGCAACTGAAGTACCTACTTTTAGTGAACTGTTAAGAATTTTGAATACGCCACTTGGACCTTCCTATATACAAAATGGAAAAACCCACTATCACATTTTCTGTGGAATAAGTTTAGAAGGTAATTATCTAGTCAATTACTGTCGTAGATTCCTGGAATTAAAGAATTAAATGTTTGATTGTTGAAACCTTTACTTCGTGGAATGCACTCATTTCAGATAAAATAAAACGTTTTATTTTATCTAAAGAATTAAACTTTATTTTGCAAATAGATAAAATAAAACGTTTTATTTTATCTAAAGAATTAAACTTTATTTTGCAAATAGGTAGGTAGCAAATACTTATTAAACTTTTATTGGTTATATATAACCAATAAAATAAACATCTTACATTTCTTGCAAATTCATTAGTACCTGTTAACCTCCATCACTCCGACACTGGCAACCTTATTTAGGGATTAGTAACCCTCATAACTATTGTATTCTATTCTGCTCCAACCTTTATACCTGGTGGTCATACTCAATTTAAAATTGTTTTCCTATATACTTCTGTAAACTTGTTGACAAATATCTGTTTTTCATTGAGTCACCCGTATCAACAGTTTAGGGATTTGCATACATAATTTATTGTTTTATTACTCTCTCATACATAAAAATACACTATAAAAATACATCTTATCTGTATCACTTCCGAGATATTAAGATCTCTCCCCGATTTTTCTAAATAATTATAATAATGTTTCTCGTGAATTATTCCTCACTCGAAAATCCGAACAAAGCCTCTGTATGCTTCCGGAATATTTTACTATAGGGGATACCATAATTTCGTATAGTAATGGATGACTGGCGAGATCCTGAAATTAATAGGAGATAGACAAAAAGGCTCAATGTATAATTATATGCACAGAAAAAATATTAATCAATAGCCAAAATCTTCTTATTCTTATTGCACCGTCTCCTCTCGAAGGTTGGTGATTTAAATGGGAATTGTAGCTTTGGAAACTGCTGCACGAAAGATTTCTGTGGATAAGCGGTCAAATCATCTCCTCAGGTCTTTCAGCCACTAGTTCCGGCGTGTTCCAACTGATATTTTGCTCTGCACTTTACCTTCTAATATGATTTGGAGTAATTCATATATTTCACCTCTCAACACGTATTGTATTTTTCTAACTTTGATTATGCTGAGTAATTCTTTTTGTTTACTTGCCGAGTAAAAGTACCTCACCATTGATAACTTTTTGTATTAATGAAATTCTTAGAATCCGTCTGTATAGGTATATACATTTCAAAGGCATCTATTCTTTTTTCTGTTTCAGAGTCCATTGTACAACTTTCACAGCCATGCAGCAAAACAGAGAAAACATAACATCTGATCATTCGAATTCTGAGCTTTAGACTAAGGTCTGATCTTGTAAAAAATGTTTTTATGTTAATGAGTGTTTTCCTCGCTTGTTCAATTATTGATATTTTATTAATTAAACAGACATTTGTTCAACAAATTAGGATGGTGATCTTGCTACCATTTAGAGCGTACTAAGTCTTGTAATTACTTCCAACTTGAAGGATTACCCACTGGCGTGGGAAATAAGAACACAATCAGTTTAAACAATACGTAGTTTAATAATTAAATGTTACTACAACTAAATTATTATCTAGCCAAAGTTTTAACGCAAGTTCTTTTATTGAAAACAGCCGATCACTATCCACACTAGTCCGCCACACACTACACTAGCACTGATACAGATTAAAATGTTACTAATAATTATCACTTTAACGAAGGACGTTTTCTTCTATACGAATATACTTGATTAATAATGAGTGTTCAGCTTTTAACTATAAACTATGTAACGATAACTAAGATGCGAGAGATAAAACTCTAAAACAAGAAGCGACCAGCTCAGCTGTGATACAATTTAATACTGCATACGCGAAAGTCTAAACTCTTAAACCAGAAATGCGTCGAATTTGATCGAATACGAAACTAAAAACTAACTAATATGCGAGAGCGACGAGCTAAGCTGGGATACAATGTTATACTGACTAAAATTCCGATTTTCAATACCTGACTATTTCAAGGGATTTGCGGGGGTCGGGGGATAACTTCGATATTTCTATACAGAGGTAGGTAAAACCAATCTTTTAAATTCTTGTCTAACAGGGAAATTTTTGGAATTGGTCGGAGAAAGTTAATCTATGGGTAAAAATATCTTTTGAATAGATTTTCGGCTTTTATGAGAATTTGCTGGAGAATTTACTTAGGTATAATTTAAGAAGTGTAAGTTAATTGCTACCAGTGGCGTAGCAACACTTGGATACAGTTATTACAGAAATTTATCCATATATGTAAACCGAACATTTCGCTATGACGAACTACCGCCTTTATTATATTTTGTAGTTCTTGTGCTTTCCTTGCTATTAGGATGGTATCATCAGCATATCTGATGTTGTCTATGCTGGTTCCGTGAATCTTAATTCCACCTTGTACCTCATCTAATGCACCATCTATATTATGAATATGGATTCCGAATACAGATTAAATAATAGCGGTGATGGTATTTTACCTGTGTCATATATCTATGCTATAAAAAGATGGTGCGATAATTTAAACAATTTGGGAGGCTAATATTGAAGAAGAAACGGGCTTTAAGACCTACATACAACAAGGAAGAAGAAAAAGAATATTCAGATATTTAATTAAATATTTAGTTTATTCTTTACGACAACAAATTTTAAAATAATGATAAATAAGATTGACAAAAAAATGTATATATTTTCATCGCTAATGTGGTAATATTTCATAAAAATTGGAAGAATATTCTTAAATTCGTGTAATTTTGATGTTAACCTCATTACGGCTAATCACGAAATAATAACATATAGCGTTTTTAATAAAAACATCTTAAATTATTATCTCTTGGGCAATATAGCATTCACCCGAAGTACCTAGATATATTTTTTAGACACGAAATGTTTCTTAATCTCTTACAGGTTGGTAAGCTGCTATAATTACTTTATTTATTTACTTGAAACCTTCAAGTTATTTCAAATCTTTAATAAATTTTGTACTTACGAAATTTTGACGTCAAGTCAAAAATTATGAATTTTACAATTCTTTTCAAATGTTTAATTCTATGATCTAGCACTATATGACAAGAAGTATTTTAGTAAACAAATGCTTTAAAATTTTCAACAGTGGTAAATTGGATGAATCTTTAAACCCTGTTTATCAACGACATCATGTCTATTGACTTTACCCTTACGCGGATCATATAACAGCTTCTTCATTTGATGGTTTGACTCGACAACCTAATTTTTCTCGAAGTTTGATTTGACCCTATGTAACTCTTAGTATGGGACTCGTATTTAACTTATGTATACTCATTTTTAGTACAAAAACGTATATTTTTGCGTTGTTTTTGTGATTTTTGCATAAAAAAGGTATGACGAATATAACTCAGCCCATAAATTTACCAGACCTAGCCACAACTGATTTTTATCAATATCATTAAAATTTTTTAAATATCTTGAAAATGATAAGGGTTTAACTTGATTGAAAAAATAGGAAAAATCGATAAAGAAGTTAAAGAACGTTCCATAAAAACAGTTCTCAGGGTCACTTCAGCAGTAAAACCGACTTGGGAGAAGTAAATAGGTTGCCAATAGAAGTACTTAGAAGCAGATAATTAAATAATTTGTATTCTTTAAAATTAAAGAAGCTCCTACAACCTACTGCTTCGTATATTTTTTATTCCTCACCGATTTTCGGAACTGTTACTGTTGGTTTCGTCCTATATCTCATCAATTATGTTCTTTCATATCTTTTCGATGTGTTCAATGGTTATGGCCCTATAATTTCCAAAACTAACCAAATAGTGACTTTAATTTTTAGAATTATAAATCCCTTTGATGCAAACAAAAGCCAGAGCTTATTAATTACAGAATAATGGTCAGCATATGTAAACTGCTAGCATATGTAAAAAATTTAAAACCCACTGAAAAATACTTAAAGAGCAATTTGAAATATGAAATTGATAAACAATTAGTAGAATCTTCATGTACCGTGTGGAAATTTCTTATGTAATATAATAATTCTTGGCATCATTTTAAAAAACTGTAATAAGCTAAGTCAACTCTACAGCAGGAATAACCCAGTATATTACTAAACTCTTCCCTCGACTTTATATAATGTTTTAAGTAAAATCTTGCTTATTTCGTATTTATGTCTTTTTTAATCTGCAATTTTAAATCAAAATCTGTAATCTAGCTGGTCACTCACAAGTACCTCTCTGTTCTATCGATCTATTAAATATTTCTTTTACATAATCGTTTATATATCCAACATAGTAGTGACTATCTTCTGTTAGCTCCTGAGTTAAAGGTATTACCATATGCGTGAAGTTTTTCTTTATGAGAACACCTTAGAACAGTTTTATGACTGACTTTATTTTCACAGGAAACTTAACGTATACTTGATCTAAAATAATATATTATACTTATAGAATATATGGAATATTTGCTTCTTAATATAGTTGTGAACAATTTTTTTTAATAATGAACCTTAGAAAAACCTGTATCACAAATAATCACTCCATGGAAAGGATAAGCTCGGGACGACATTCAGAACTAAAGTGTTGTATAGTTTGCTTTCATGGATCGAGTCACGATCTAGAAACTAAATCTAACTCCACTTAGCTAGAATTTCAATACATCTACCCCATGCCGTATGGATTCCATTTGTCAGTTGTATAGAATGGAGTACTATATAAATATGTGGTTCTGTACTTTGTTAACATCTATTTTTCTACCCTTTGTTTGTCTTATTTTAGCCTATTTAATTTTAAGTTGGGAATATATTGGTTTATAAGTAAAATAAGGCTATTCCTGATAAGCTGGTCTGGCATTGGTTTGGGGCGAATCTCAACAGAACGGTCATCATGCGAATAGTATTGTGAAGTTGGGTATGGCGTACAGTATGTAAGAGCTGTTTATCCATCAATAATATAGGAGGACAACATCGGCAGATTAGCACATAAAGATCCACAAGTTATCTCACAAAGCATTTAAATAATATTATATCCCGTTTTCAATTTAACAGACACTTTCTCGAGATGTCCATAAATTCGTTATGTACTCGCTTAAAATCGAAGCAGAAGCAAATTAACTTGGAAAAACAACAGACTAGATGACAGCCAACTAATAGAAAAAGAAGACAATCTCCCCATATCGACAGCAGAAGTTGTATAGCCTATAAAAGAAACAAAGTGCAACAAAGCCCCTGGAGAAAATTCTGTAGTAGCAGAATACTTTAAATGCCTCAGCGAAACAGCAGTTAACATATTAATATAGTGTTTTATTGACATATATGAAACAGTAGCGCCCCCATAGGACTGGCTAACTTCCACATACATAGCCCTTCCCAAAAGAAATAAGGCAGGAAAATATGAGGACCATAGAATAATGAGTCTCATGAGTCGAAGAAAACGAGGAGTACGTCAGGGACGTTCGTTTCTGCATATCTTTAACTTCATTGCAGTACATGTTATTAAGGAATCTCTTATGACACCCTCTTCTTCTTTAACTGCCGTCTCCCAATAGGAGGTTGGATATCATCATCACTATATTAACTATCTTTACTACCTTTTCTTTGTGCTCTTATCTTTCCCTGAATGATCAATCTTGGCATTTCACATCGCTGTCCCCTCATTACGTGTGACAGATATTGTAACTAGTAATTAGGACGCTTAGAGGTTTTTAAAATTAACAGAATTGTGATCAATAACCTAAGATATGCAAACGACACTATGATACTGGCTGAATCGGAAGAACATCTACAGACACTAATAAATGTCTTGTTGGAATCGAGTGCTGGAATGGAACTAGAGAAAAACTCCTCAAAAACTAAAGCTTTAGTTTTTGATCGTGTACCTAACCTACATGCAGAACAGTGCGAAAGTATGGATCGACGATACTAACCTCCAAAATAGTCACAGCTAGGTATATCTAAGAAGTGAAATAAACACTCAGGTAGATCACTCAAAAGAGAATAGAAGACGTATTTAAATTGCCAGGACCGGTTTTGTAAATGTGAAAAACTTTATAAGTCACCCAAAGTTGGCCATCCATGTAAAACTTGGACACTAAATTACTACGTTTAGTCCTTCCTACTGTATGGATGTGAAATGTGGACTATAAAGCACGACAGGCATTTAAAATATGTCCCTACAGAAGTATGCTAAGAATCAGCTGGACCAGCACAAGGACCAACACAGAAGTCTTAAGGAACATGAATACCCAGCCAAAACTAATCCAAACTCTTAAGACGAGAAAAACAGCTGATCTCGGTCATATCAGACATCATACTGAGGACGAACAGCTATAACTAATAAGAAGTATAGGTCAAAAGAAAAAAATATGGCTGAGAAATATAGGAGATTGGATAAAAATCAACGGTAATAAGTAATAACCTAATACATGAATCCCATGATAGAAACGAATTTGCTATATAGTCGCCAACATCAACAAAGATGGTACATAGAAGGAGGAGTCTATAAAATGTGAAGGAGTTACCGGTTTTTAAATTTTGTGATTGCCATTTCAAAGTTTTCCGTGCTAAAAATCTGCGAGAGACCGTTTATATCTTGTGTTTACCTTTTTGGAAATTTAAATTCGTGTTTAACTTTAATAGCATGTGCTTTATGTGATCGGGCCCGGGATACGCTCACTGTTCTGGCAGCTATCTAATCAGGAGTAACTAAGCTTGTTTTTTTTTATTTATTAGTATTATTATTTATTAGTATTGTACCATCAAGTTTCTTTAGCAGACTCCAGTCTTTTCAGTTTTATTTGTCTATTTTTATTTCCAAGAAGCATTAACATCTCATCAGCTTTTTCTAGGTTTTCTTGATGATGAAACTCATTATAAAGTAGCTTTGCATCATTGTTCCACCTTGGTATATATTCGTTTCAATAGGCTTTTGGAATAGCTTTTTTGTAGAGATAAAAGCTTTTGTAGATCCCATTTTCTGATTTTTTATTTCCTTTGATTATTATTTATTCTGCATACAATTTCAATTATCTTTATTAGAGTTCAGGATACATTTTCTTTAAAACAGATTCTTCTGGAATAACAATGTACATGTTTAATATGTTAAATCGTGTTAATATACAGTATGGCGCACCGAAAACGAAACAGAGGCATTTACTGGCAGATGATTCCTTTTTTAAAAAAACGCTCGGACCCGTCGATTTTGTTTTCGAGGGGGACACAAAATTGGCATAAAATCACTTTAACATTTGCAGCCCCTTAAGCGGGGGTGGCATCATCCCTAAAATCTTAAATGAAAAGGGGGGTCGAATGATCCATTATTTGAAAGGTCTTTCAACTCCGTTTATAATGATGTAAAATTCATGTATTCAATTCAGTAGTTTTGGAGATTTATTGATTTAAAGTTTAAAGTAGACTTTAATAGGTACATCAAATTAGTTTGTACTTTGAAATTTGAAGTTTGAAATTGAAATTTGAGTAAAAGCATTTTCTTGATAAGTAAATGCTTTTATTTACTACGCCCATGGTTTATTAATAATAAAAATAGCAATTGAAGTGTCCTTTGTGACAAAAAAAGTTGTTTCTTGAAGAAAGATAAGTAGAGAATGCCACGTACTTATTTTAAATAGGAAATAGTACATTAGTTTGCGATTGATTTGACCAATCTTTGTTGTTAAAATATCATTTATTGCTTTATACATAAATTAACCATGGTATATTCCACGGCAGAAAGGGTTGAAATTATTGAAATATTTTTCGGAAATAATCAGTGCGCTAATAGAACAGCACAAATTTTTAATGAGCGACATGAGAACAATAATGTGCACCGAAAATATGTTCTAGAACTTGTAGCTAAATTTCGGGAAACTGGATCAGTCGCCAATAAAAAACGTAATATTGAAAATCCTATAAGGAACGAAGCAACAAGTGGGGGTTTTAGGGCAAGTTATTGTAGATCCTACATTAAGTACCCGCAAATTGCAAACTTCGTGTGGTATTAGTCGACGTACTATCCAACGGATTCTAAAGGCCCATAATTTTCATCCGTATAAAATTCACCTTGTACAAGAACTTAATGAAGACGATTTTGATAAGCGATTAGAATTTTGTGAAGTTATGAGTGAACGAATTACAAACGATGAACAATTTTTATTTAACATTTGCTTTTCCGACGAATGTTCTTTTTTTTTAAATGGCGAAGTAAATCGTCATAATTGTCGATATTGGTCGGACTCTAATACCAGAATTTACCATGAGGTACACACACAGCAGCCACAAAAATTAAATGTTTGGGCTGGCATTTTTGGCGATCATTTGGTTTGTCCTTTTTTCTTACCTGGAAATTTGACTGGTGAAATGTATTTGGAATTACTGCAAAATGCCATAGATCCTGCGCTAACAGATATAATTGAAAATCAGAATGATGGTCGATACGTTGAGAATATGTTGATGTTCCAACAGGATGGTGCCCCACCACATTACGCATTAAGAGTTCGGCATTATTTAGATCAGACCTTTCCAGGTCAATGGATTGGTAGAAGAGGTGCCGTTGAATAGCCCCCAAGATCGCCAGATTTATCACCTTTGGATTTCTTTTTGTGGGGTTACTTAAAAAGCAAAATCTATGCTACTCAGCCAACATCCTTAGAAGATTTACGACAAAGAATTGTGAATGAGTGCCATCAAATTACTCCTCAAATATTGCAAAATGTCCGGCAACATTTCAGCAAAATCTTTATTATTTCATGGAAAGTAATGGTGGTTATTTTCAACATTTACTCGGCTGACAGGTCAGTTCATTCTTTATTTTTTAACAACTTTGCTGCTATGTATTGATCTCCTCTTACGATGATGTATTTAAACTTTAAATCAATAAATCTCCAAAACTACTGAATTGAAGTACATGAATTTTACATCATTGTAAACGGAGTTGAAAGACCTTTTAAATGATGGATCATTCGACCCCCCTTTCCATTTAAGATTTTAGGGATGGTGCCACCCCCGCTTAGGGGGCTGCAAATGTTAATGTGATTTTATGCCAATTTTGTTTCCCCCTCGATAACAAAATCGACGGGTCCAAGCGTTTTTTTTAAAAAGGAATCATCTGCCAGTAAATGCATCTGTTTCGTTTTTGGTGCGCCAACCTGTATAGTTCTGAGTTGCGATATGTCTAGAAACTAATTACTTTTAAAGTAATGCTATTCTTTACCACATATGATTAGATTTTTGGTTTATTTCATTTTGGTCCTTTATGAACTGTTTTGTAAATTAAAACTATTCGGTTTTTTTGACGGTAATATGCTCAGCTTCACTGCTATTTATAATAATTTTTGGCATTCTTACTGACTTAACAGATAGTCGTTTTGTATTGCTTCACATTTTACAATGGATTATAATCTAGATTTTAGGAAAATTCATGACCACTTTAAATTCTAAACTTATTTCGTATTTTACAACCATGTGAATGAAATTTATAGACCATTCTCGATTTTATGCATGTCAGGTAATTCTATATTATATATATTTCATACTTTCCCAACGAAAATCATTGCAACATTTCTACTAGTACTAATTTGACGGTATTTATGTTACCTTCATTGACAACACAACGCAAATATCATATGCAAAAAGGTCAAGATAGTGCATATTGCGAAAATCGTATTGTTAAAAAAAATGGAATTATAGTAGAATAATTATGCCCATTTTAGAGTCCCAATCAAATTTTCCCACGTGTTAGAACTTGAGTGATTAATACACACGCGTAAATAACAGGTATTACAAAATACATCGTCGGCAATTACAATAATTTGTTAAGAAATAGGCGAAACAACTATACATTCAATTGTTTTTGCAATTCGTGTCATTGAAGTAAAGTTTTTTGTTTACTTAAGTTGCTTTATACGAGGTTGGCGCCGTAGATTGTATAGATTGTAGGTCTGATTTAGAAATATCCGAACAGTTTTTGGTTTATTTTAAGTTTTTTTCAAATATTTATCTGGGAATTTAAAAATTATTGTTAAACAGTTTTTAATATTTCGATATTTCGGCTTTTAGTTCGGAACTTGTTGAAAATAATCGTACTCATAATCATAGACCGGAATATATGCAACAGAAAACGGAGCAGTATATTCATCAATATCTGTATCAACACAAAATTCATATGCCTGCTATATAAAATAAATAAAATTTTTCAACAGATCGAAATTGTGGTATCTAAACTGTAAAAAATCCAAACATACAGATCATAATGTTCCTAACGTATTCTTTAATTCTAGCAATCAAATATGAAAAACTATTTATTGTCACAAACCGATAACTTTTTAAAATACCTTTTAAAAATTTTAGATAAAAATTTAATCTGCAAATTGACAGTGCTTCTTCTTCTTAAAATTTGACTTCTCCTAGTTTAAGGTACTCTCCTCCATGGTAAGTCTTTGCTCAAAAAAATTGTCTTTTATTGGAATAAAGCATTGACAATAAAATGCTGCTTACAACTCTCTAAATCTGGCCTGGAGAGGCCCCCCAGAGAGAGAAAAAAAAACATCGACAGCCTCGCCTCAGAATTTGTTGTATTTAAAAAAGAATTACAATTTGTTTGAAAATATCTGCTTTGCACTGTTTGTCTGCTACCACAAAAACTTTACGACTTTTTTTTACGACAAAATTTATTTTTCTCTAATAACTTTAAGAAGAAAATCAAAACAGCCATTCTCTTTTAAATCTCGTATCGAACCCTTATAAAATTCTCTCCTTTTTCAAAACCAAACGTTTCGTTTTTTATACCGTTTCCTGAAATCTTTTCCTTAACCAATCAGCACACTCCAATACAGAAATATTTTTTCCACTCTTTCTGTCAGGCAATACCTTCCTCTGTCTTTCTCCTTTCCTTTTATTATTCAAACAACATACTACCCGCTTCTGGCTTGACAACAAAATCTACGTCATACACTCATTTGGAATACCCCAAAGTCAAATTCTATTTTTGTCAGTGGTCTTAGAAAACAATTTCTCTTTCTTATTCCTAAACAAACTATGTAAATATTTTACTGTTAATCTTCTCCTATCCTATCTACATTTACAAACGCTTAGAAATAAAATTAAATTTTCAGAAAATCACCAGCGCTTTTTGTTTTTAAAGTCCATTGTTCCGTAAAATTTTTATACCTGACATTTTGTATTTTAAATCTATGGATAATTATCTGGTAAACACACAGTTTTCTGTCAGAATCAGATGGTTTTCAAAAAACACGACAACAGATTCTAACATATAGGGTCATTTAACGCAGCACTACCTACATATATGTAGTGTTGCTACCCATCAAATAAACAAAACACAAATAAAAATAAAGATATTTATTGTACAACAATATACTTACAAACATATCTGCCAAAAAACTTAACTTTTCATCTAACCTAACCAGCATCGCAGCACAAAATTTGGCGTCAACTAAAAACTTCCTTTTATAAGATTTTCTTGCAAAGCCTTTAAAAGGACGGTCCCTATGAAGACTCAAGCAGTAATTTGCCATCATGTGAGTATCCCATCTTCTCTGATACCTCTCTTCCATCGTTTTCATATCTTTATGGAAGCGTTTCCCTTGTTCCTTACTAAGGTCACCAAGATTTTCTTTAAAATGGTCTAAGTGGCTGTGGAGGTAATTTATTTTAATACTCATATGACAACCGTGTTTGTTTAAATTGTTGAACATTTCTTTATTGATTTATTGTTTCCAAGAAAATTTTTCACAACTTTCACAAAAGAGCACTATGCATTACATTAAATTTCAGTCATCGATTCTGTAAAATGCGAATCTTTTATCAGTTGTCATATCTGAGGCCCATCAAATATTCCGTCTTTCAATTTTTCTTTACTAAGTGCAGGGAATTTGCTGGACAAGTATTCCAAACAAGAACGATTTTAGTCTAAGGTCTTTACAAATTGTTTCATTAGCTCTAGTTTAATATGTAACGGAGGTAATATTATTTTCTCTTGGTCGAACAATGCCATTTTCTTCTGCTCCCGTGTTGGTCCTTAGCCCTGCTGTCCCAAAGTCACAGAAAACAAGGATATTTTGTATAGCCACCCTGTTGTCCTAGGAGAAAGTTCACTATCTTAAAATCAACAAATCGCCCACTGATGTTGGTCATACTTGATGTTTTTTAGCACCAGCGATATTGTTTTATATTCTTCTTTCATTTTGTAAAATGCCCAATTGGTATACTTCCATATTTGTTGCTATTATGTAGATGGACAAACTTTAAACTTCGTTTGGAACTGTCGATAAAAAGCCGCCAGTGATCTGGTGTATACTCCGATACACCCATTTTTTTCTAACAATTCTTTAATATTGTTACAAAAAACCATATCATCTTGCTCAGAAAAAAAGCCAAAAGATCTTTTTTTCTATTACGGTAGTATGTAATTTTGGTGTCTGGGTGAAGAAGATTCTTTTCCTTTAGTCTGAAGGCAAGCAACTCGGAAGAATCCTTTGGAAGGTTCAAATCTCTGATAAGATCGCTTAGCTCTTCCTAAGTAAAGCCCCCAGGACGTGTTGAATCCCCTTCAAAATCACTATCGTCTTCCTTCTATCTATTACTCTGAAATTCAGATATCTCGACGACCAGGTTTTTTTGGTGTATCACACTATAACTACTTCATGGTACACCAAAAAAACCTGGTCGTCATGATATCTGAATTTCAACTCTCATCATCCCTTGTCTCAAAAGAAATCTGTAGTTATCAAACTCGCCGATAGAGCTATTAGATTATCCGATCCTATCAATAGACCTCAGGCCATTAAAACAGCAAAAACAGCACTAACACTTAATTCATACCCACACCACCTTATCGACAACACTTTCAAATCGCGACTGCATAAATTTTACAATAACAATAATAACAAGAAAACCATCACGGTAAAGAAAAACTATATGTCTCTCCCCTATATAAAAGGGCTATCAGAACAAATTGCAAATCTTCTGTCTAAACATAACAGTACGGTTGCTCATAAAGGGCACAATCTTTTGAAAAAGAATTTTACAAGACTAAAAACAAAAACTCCTCTATTAAAAAAATCGCATGTTGTGTGTGAAATTCCCTGCTCGAATTGTAATGGAGTATATATTGGACAAACCAGTCAGCTACTTAACTCAAGAATACGTTCCCACAAATATGACAAAAAAAACTCAACCGCCCTCACAAAACATGAAAACGAAAAGAAACATAAATTTGATTTTGACAAAACCAAGATCCTAAAAAGTGAACATAACAGGAAGAAGAGGGAGCTCCTAGAGTCTATACAAATCAAAAAGAGTAATAACGCAATAAATGATAAAAAAGATGTCAACAATTTAAACAAGATATATTTTAATTTAATTTAAAAACACCCAGAAAGATAATCTCAGAACGCCTACGATGTTAAAATAACTGATTGATTAAATGATAATCCAACATCAATAAACAACATATTAAATTTTAAAATACATTTTACATGTAGTGACTAGCAAAAACAAAAGTTGCATTGGAAAATCAAGGCGTATACAGCATCCCGTGTGAAGACTGCGATAAATCGTACATCGGACAAACAAATCGAAGGATACAGGTTAGATGCGAAGAACATCAAAACGCCATCTAAAGAAAAGAGAAAACTTTATCCCTTTTTAGAAAACACAAAATAGACTTAAATGGAACAACAATGCTAGCCAACATCGAAAATAAGGCAAAACGTGTAATCAGTTAAGCCATAGAGATCGAAAAACATCCGAAACATTTAAACACCAGAGATGATGCCCAAAGACTCCCAAATACGTGGAAACCAATTCTGTAGAAAAACGTAGAAATTAAAATAGCGAAGAAGACCACGCCCATTCTGCGCACAGGACCATCACAAGAAGCGCTACAAGATATTTAAACTCAGCGTGCAGCGACCGAGAAATCGGTTCGCCTGGAACATCAAGAAGTAGAACTAATCTGACTCGACAATGGCAAGTGTGACCTTGCCGAAACGTCGCCAAAACAATGGTTTTTTTAAAAACTAAAACTATGTAACGCGGAGTCAAACCCAGAAAACAACTGAAACCACATATAGTTCCCGCAGAAATTTCAAATCCAATATATATATATATATATATATATATATATATATATATATATATATATATATATATATATATATATATATATATATATATGTATATATATTTATATATAATGGTCAATACTTTATATGTCTACCCGGTATTCACCATTATTCCGCAATTATTACAATTTCTGTAGAAACTAATGGCGTATAATAAATCTGTAGGATTTTATTACCCCAAGATTGACGTATTAATAACAGTAAGTAAATACTAAATGATATAAAATAGTAGAAGAAAAACATATGCTTAATTGTAATATCCTACGGTCATTAAAAATCCTACGAGTACGTAAATTATAAAAAAATTCTAGACATGAGCAGTATAATTATTGTCGGTCGATGTAAATTAATAAAAAGTTGAAACGAGAATTAAAGATTTTTCACTAGATCTTTGTAATTAAATTTCTGACAGCGGTTTCGGTGAGAAGAAACTCATTTAACTTGTTTACTTTATTGATAGGTGATGAGATGGATGAAGTGGAAGGAAGCGACAGTGAGTGTTGTATGATAGAAAAATTTCAATGAAACTGAAAGCAAAATTTTATAAAATTGTGATAAGACCAGATATGATGTTTGACTACCAAAACTAACTCTTTGGCCTTTATTTTTGAAGTCAGGAATAGCTTTTATTTGATTTAGTTAATCAATTCTAAAAATCTTTCTTTTAAGTATTTCATCCTTACCGATACGATAATATTTTCTCTTCTATGGATTTTTTTAAAAGGTACTTTAAAGTTTAAAATTAAATTCATAAAAATTAAGGTTTTTATCTGAGTTTTGAGAAAGACTTCTAGTTCCCTATTCTTTACCATTTGAAATTATGTCTGTGGCCTCATAGTTTTTAATCACTTCTTGCTGGATTTGAGGTTTCCAACTCTAAATTAATATTCACCTGCCAGTACAAGAACAATGTCTCCGGTTAGGTGTAATATAAGACACTTCGGTATTCAGATATACCAAAATATTGCTTATCAATTCTAGAAATGATCTACCTGATATCGAAACAGTGGGTATCTGTTGTTATTTGAATCCGTCAGCTGGTCCAGCTGTTTTTAGATTTAGATAATTCCCTCTGTCACTGATTTTATTAGGACCGAAGCATCCAACAATCTCTAGTTCAGCTACAACCTTGACAGTAAGGTCTCTACAAACTCCATTACATTGATATTTATCGTCATCTCTTCCTCTACACATAATCGAACACCGGATGAAGTTGATTAAGCTGTAGACGTCATTTTTGGTAAGCTGCAACTTGCCTACTATAATTATACTTTTTTTACATTGCGGATTCCAAATCTACGTGAGAACGTACGCTTTGATATTTTATGAGGATTATGCTTATTGACAACCTGGAAAGACCCATGATCTTATTGTGATATCTCTTGCCAGATCTTGGTATCAGGTTTTCATGATCATCAAGCATTAATAGTCTGCAGGTATTTATCATAATACTCCCAAGATAATCTGGGACAGTCGATTTCACGTCGCTCATAAAAACTCATCCTTTCACAGAACACAACTTTTTTGTATGTCTTGACTTGGGCCCGCATCCGCTCAATATTTAACTGACCTCGGACCCTATGAATTTTGGACCCTATTTATAATTTGTCCTTACGTTCCCTATGACATTTATTATTTTTTTGTTTCCTCTGCCGATTCCTGAACATTCAGATAAAGAATATTGTATTTATATGTGATTAAGCCACAATTAATTGTAATGAAAATTACATTTTAACTAAAATTTGACGTTTCGATTTCCACTCCAGAAATCGTTTTACACAATTCTTAAATTATTTTTTTTTGAAAGCGATTTCCGGGGTGCAAATCGAAACGTCAAATTTTAGTTAAAATGTCATTTTAATTACAACCAATAATTGTGGCCCAATCCCATATAAACACAATATTTAACTTAGAAGTGCAACAGGAGATCAGTTCCCGAACCTTAGCATAAAAGGATGCTTTGGTACTTTACAGTTTCTCCATTCTAAACTGTTGTTTAGTAAGTGAGAGATTGCTTTCAATGGCTTTTGACATATCTGGTTGCGTTTACTTGGTGTAGCCTGCAGAACAATTCAGTTACCTAGAGTATGGCACGTGGAGCCTTAAGCAAGGGTTGAAAAGTTCCCAATGTTCGACTGAAGGTGAGTGAAAACCTCAATTCAAAGGTGCTAAAATGCAGAAATTCAGAAACTATAGAGAAAAGTCTGACCATCATACAAGAAACAGTGAAAGAAATAGAAGAACAATATCTAAAGAAAGATACAGAGAAACGGAAATCGTGGATGACCGATGAAATACTTGAACTTATGGACCAGAGAAAAAAAAACAAAGAAAATCTACAAGAATATAAGAGAATACATACCATCGTCAGAAGAAAGATAAGAGAAGCAAACGAGAAACAAAAAACAGAAAAATGTTAAGAAATAGAGGATTATTAGAGTCGATTTGATAACTTCAATGTTCATCGAAAGTGAAGGAAATAGCTGAAAACCGAAAACGCAACAGCGGAAAAATAACAGATTCATCTTGCCATAACCAAAGAAGATAAAAAGAAAGTATGGGAAGAATACTTGGAGAAACGTTTCCACGACCTTAGAATAATACAAGAACCCACCATTGAAGAAAATTCAGGTCCCGAAACCCTACCAGAAGAAATAACATCAGCCGTCGGACAAATGAGGGATGGGAAGGCACCGGGACTTGACTACCACACTCTATAGACTACGAGTAGAGGCTAGAGGACCATAAGCCTAATAAGCCATTTGCTGAAGCTGTTTTTAAACGTCATGCACCGTAAATGTAAGAAAGAAATTGCGCCCAATCAGTTTGGATTTGTAAACTGCGTTGGTACGAGGGAAGCTTTATTTAGCGGGAAGGTATAGTTTCAGGAATATACAGATGTCAGCTGCGAAGTTTTTTCATGAGTACAAGAAGGCCTTCGGTACAGTCAGGCATGAACAAATGATGGAAGTGCTGAAGAGGACAGAGATTGACGGAAGAGACCTAAAAATACCATTTTACCTGTATTGGAATCAATTAGCGGTGCTTCGAATAGATGGAGAATATACAGATCAGGTAAAAATCTTAAGAGGAGTCATAAAGATGTGCATAATTTCACCACTGATATTCAATCTGTACTCGGAGCACATTTGAAGAGGCTCTAAAAGATATTGAAGAGGGCATCTCAATAAAAGGAGTCAAGCTAAATAACCTGCTGTATGCAGATAATACAATAGTGTTTTCCAATACCATAGAGGGGCTGCAAAACTTAATGAACAAAATATCAAAAACAAGTAGAACATATGGACTGGATATAAATACCAGCAAAACCAAGCTAATGATCATCAGCAAGGAAAATGTAACTAAAGCAAATCTGTATGTAAACCAAATGTGAATTGAACGTGTCTCACATTACAACTACTTGGGAACTATAATTAATGAGTCGTGGGACAATATCCACGATATTAAATGTCGCATCGGTAAAAAGTGCATTCTTGACTATGAGCTCTTTGTTCAAGATTTATTATTTCACCCTACAAACAAAAATTAAACTTCTTAAATGTTACGTATACTCAGAGCCTCTGAACGGAGTAGAAACGTGGACATGAACCGTGAAGGCGGAAACTCTATCAAAACTTGAGGTTTTGAGCTAGGGTTATACAGAAGGATCCTGAAGATACCATGGACAGATAAAGTCACCAATGAAGAAGTGCCATGGAGGATGAACACAACCGCGGATTTGGTCAACATCGTGTAGGGCCGTAAGCTGCAGTACTCGGGACATTTAATAAGAAATTAAAGCAGATATAAGCTACTCCAATGCATTTTGCAAGGTAAAATTAAATGAAAACGAGCCCCAGGACGAAGAAGAATATCCTGGCTTAACCTGAGAGCATTGTATAGAAATACCTCAACACAGCTATTCCCTATAGCAACCAACAAAGTCATCATAGCCAGAATGATCGTCAACGTTCGGAACGGACAAGCACCCTAAGAAGAAGCAGCTAAAGCAAATCTGACGCACTTTTTTCACGACAAACAATGAAGAATAGTCCAATCCTAAACGAGTATTAGCTTTTTTAGTCAACGTACAAGTTTATTATTAAATAAATATTTTTTGAAGCAAAGCTTCTATACTGACGTTGTATTACTTTTTTTTTCTCTACAGTAAAATGCTGAGGCAAGCGTCACGGAACTAGCGCCACAAGATTGCGCCATCACGGATAGCGTCACGTCATAAATCATCTCTTTAAATATATATAATAATTCTCGTTTTAAAATAATTTCATATAAATACAATTATTATTTTAAACATTATTTAGTTTATATTATAATTAAATTTACTATTAAATGATATTTAGTTATATTTTATTATTAGTATTTGGTTTGAATTTGACATGTTTGTGATGTAGTAAATTGATTGAAGTAGTGATTGAAGTAAATAACGTATGCTTTGTTAATACCTTAACAGATGGCGTTAGGAGCAAACAACATATTTTTTTTCAAATATAAAAAAAATAAATAAGTAATAAAATTACTTAATTCAATTTTAAAAATATCATTTAAATTTTAAAAATACTACAAACAGCATGAAACTCCGCGTTAGTCTACAGTACCACCTACTGTTCCACCTTTTTTTCATTCATACGCATTTCCTTCAAATTTCTAATAGCAAATCAAGCTTTTGACGTCAAACTTTATTCTAACTAAAGTAACCAAGTGGTATTTGGTCTGTGGTCTGTAAGAATTTAATAAGTTTATTGTCATTTACGCGATCAGAGATCTTTGATCTACATTTTCAGGTATTACCATGCTCTTAAAAACTATCATTCTATATTTTATTCTATACCGAAATATTTATTGACAATATCCTGTTCATGTTTTGTAATTAAGTAATTAAAACTCTTAAAGATCTATAAGTTCTAATAACAATGTAGTAACCTATAAAATAATGACATAAGACTAAAGAAATTAAACTAAATAGTTATTAGCGCATACCGGATCTATCGAATATAAAACTAATGAATTGGTTTTATAATTATATTAATTAAACCTTTTCTCGTGATAACTTAAACATTAACAATAAAGTACTGTAACTTTTACAATTGATCAGCTGATCAATCATTTCTATTTAAAATAAATGCAAATGTCGGCATGGTTTGATAAATAGTTGGCGAGCTGGTTCTAAGAGTTCAAAATTAGACTAAAAAGTAAGTCCAATTAGTGTTAATACTGATATAGGGGAAATTGCAGGAATGCAGTCAAACGGTTTTTCTCTATTTACAACGCTATTTATCATAGCATTAAATCCAATAAAAGCTAAGTTCCAAAAAAAATTTGACTGTGTGTGGTGTTATTAGAAAATACTTAAAGATAATGAAAGTCAACATTGAAGCATTTAAAAAAAATTTCAAAAAGAAAACACAAAAACGCAATGCATAGTAGGCATTTGGAGGTGCATTTATCAAATAGAGTGGCAACCTTGCACACGAAAATGAATTTGAAACGCAGTAGCGTATTCTAGAGTCTCTAGAATCGGCACTTCAGAAATACGTTGAAATAAGTTTAGAAGTCTATAAAAGTGTTAGAAAAACGAATGATATATGACAAGAATATATGACAAGAAACGTTCAATGACAATAAAAGGTAAAGATCATCGGACCAACGAGCATATCCTAAACTTTCATTATCGCCATTGACGCCTACATCACAAAGTAAGAAAAAGATCTAGGAAATTGTACAAACAAAAGTTCTGCGATAAGAGATAAGAATATTTTTATAACTTATCCTAACAAATAAATAATAGATGAATGTGCAGAGTGTTTTCAAGAATTAATAACTGATAATTACCAAAAGGTAGGCAGAATACTTTGGGGACTGCTAAACCCAGAGGAAAATACCAATGAAATATAATCACAAACCGAACCGGAGCAAAGCAATAATGAGGCCGAAATAAAACGAACCATCAAATCAGCAGATAGGGGAAATAATGAAGCAGCTGGAGAAAACGGTATAATAGCAGAAATATTCAAGGAATGTGGATAGCTATTACTCAAACGAATAATCAATCTAATAAAACGCATCTGGAAAAATGAGAAATTACCAAAGGGCTGAAAAAATGATAAAAAAATTGTGTATTGTAAAAAATGGTGAAAATTTACTAAAAAGGAAGATAAAAGCCAAATTATAAACGAATTACTTTATTAGATGTAACATATATTATTAACAAAGGAAGAGGATATTGATAGCAAAAGTATAAGAGCAAAAGAATTTAATATGACAATCTCATCTAGAAAACTAAAACAATAGTAGTCAGCAAAAAACCAACCAGATGTAAAATAAAAATTGATGGCATCAGTATTGAACAAGTAATGGAAATAAAATACCTGAAAATTACACTGTCCAGCTATGGAGACCTGGACACAGAAGTGAAAGATCAAGTACAAAAAGCAAATAGACGGACAGGATGCCTTAATAATACTATATGACGAAACAGGCACATTAACACTGAGATGAAATCAAGAAGACCAATAATGACATATGCCCCAGAAACAAGACCCGGCACAGCCACAACGCAAAGGCTACTGGAAACGGCAGAGATGAGAGTACTGAGAAGAATTACAGGAAATACGCTAAGAGATCGAAAGAGAAGGGAAGACATTAGAAGAAAATGTAACGGACACTGTATAAATGAATGGACATAAAATAGAAATAAAATGGAATAACTACATAAGCAGATAAGTCACCAATCGGCAAAAGAAGTATCGGACGATCGCGCAAAAGATGGAGTGAGAACCTTCTATAAAGGTAATAATCCGCCAATGAACAAGCAGAATTGCTTGAGGAAGAAGAAGAAGAACAAATATTATATTGACTTTATTAATAAGAAACCGACTAATAAAACATGAATCTGAAATAATAGGCGAATATCAGGGAGGGTTTAAACGAGGCAGATCTACTACTGATCGAATTTTTAAATGAAACAAATATTGCACAATAGCTACGAACAAAATCAAGGTTTGCACATTCTGTTTATAGACTTTAAGCAGGCATATGACTCAATCGATAAAGAAAAACTATACAAAGAGATGGATCTGTTAATAATACCTACCAAACTTATAAAGTTAGTGAAAATGACATTAAGAAACATTAAACAAAGTGATCCTGGAAGGAAGGTTATCAGAGTCTTTTACGGCAAGAAAGGAATTAAAACAAGGAGATCCACTGTTCACTACTTTATTTAACCTTATCCTAGAAGCTCTATTACAACAAAGTGATAGATGACAGATAGTATAATATACTACAAGAGATAACAAGTTATCGCTTTTGCAGACGAGATATAATTGATTGCGAGACAAAATCAGATTTCATAAAAATATTCAAAAAATGGAAACAATATTGAAAAGGTTTAGACTATGTACAAACAAAAATAAAGCAGAATACTTTAAAATGAGAACAAAGAAAATTGAGCCCGAAGATAATCTAAGAATAAGTAGCGGAAGTACTTGGAGTGACGATTACAAATAGAGCCAAATAAGATGCTAAAATGGAAAAAAGAATTACTAAAAGAAGTAAAAAGCTGTAGGAATACTAAACAAAATGATCAAATTGAAGTTAATATCCAGACATACGAAAATAAGCGAAACTTAAGTGTTAAGTCAGAAAAATAAACATAAAATGGAACGATCCGAAAAAAAAATATTATATAAGATATATAAAAAAGAAGAACCAATAAGGAAGTAATATAGCTATTCAACCAACCAAGCATAACACAAAAAAAAACACAAATAGCACGTTAGATGGAAAATGTTTACAGGATGTCCACAAATAGACATGCAAAAAAGTATTGACAAGAGGAATTGGTGGAAAGCTCAGATGAGGAAGCCATGGGCCTGGAATGAACCCTCTTCAACCAAAATAACATTACCTTTACACAAACATACCACAGGCTTACTGAAGAAGAAGAGTCGAGGTATTTTATATTCAACGAATTTTGAACTCTTTTTTGAGCTATTGAAAAACAGCGAAAGTGCGTTTTTAAATTATATATATTACTAAAATCTTGCAAAACAAAAATTTACTGTAACACCTTCACACATAAACAAAGCGTACTTTTTAGCTTTAAAGAAAACCTCTACTCAAATATCGCCGATCTTCGTACACCTTGGTCAATCAATATTCCACAGTTTAGTCAATATCCGAGCTGATACAATACGTTTCATCGGATATAAATCCCTCAGTAATAAAAACTATTTTGGCAAAATATATGAAAATATTTACAGCTTTTTAATCTAAAAATGAAGTTTGTGTTGCTCTTTTGACCAGTTTAAGTAAACATCTATTTCAACTTTTCTCCACTATACGGTACATACAGCCTAAATTTCGCTGCTTTTTATTCTCTGAGTTTGATTATTTCGATTCAACAAGTGTACAAAAAAGTGTGTACATATGTGAAATTAGTAATATAATTTCAGTGTAAGAGGACTGTACAAAATAATTAGGAGAGGTAGTAAAGGATTATACAGGTAATAGCCAAATCAAGTTTATAAAAAGTCTTACCAATATTACTCTTACACACACACTCGCGGTATTTATAGGCTTTCTAAACACTACCGGTTTCTAAACACGTGTCTCGCGGTATTAACACTAAGATCAAGAGATAGAACACATTTGTGTTTGTTGTCTCTACGATTCAAAAGAGGATTCGCGGTATTTTCGCGTAACTATCAGAGAGAGAGAATGTCTGTTACTAGCGGCAGTCAACAGTCGAGAGAAAGGACGTCTGTTGTTAGCGAAAGTCAACAGTCAAAAGAGTACGTCTGTTGCTAGTGGCAGTCAACAGACGAGAGAGTACGTCTGTTGCTGGTAACAGTCAACAGTCGAGAGTGTACGTGTGTTGCTGGTGGCAGTCAACAGTCGAGAGAGAGTCTTTTTAGTTAGCTATTTTGAAACTGTCTGTATTTCTAAAGGAGTGGGGTTGAAGTGAGAGTAGAAAGGGTTGGAGTAGGGTAATAATTTTGAAATTGAGGTAGAGAATAATATGAATTGATACAGCGAAAAATATGACATAATTTTTCGCATGTGAAAAATTGAACTACGAGTATATCCTAAACACCCAATAGAATTCATATGCAATATAAACCAGGTGATTTAAAACTTGTAATTAAGAAAAGAAAATTCGGGGAAAATTTTCCTTTGCAGTTCTATTTAAATATTCCTAACACCGCGATTTAAATATTTTCTCCACTCAAAAGAGTTAAAATTGCCATTATAATGGCAAATCTGTGTTGCAAAGTGAGCAAGAGTGTGACATTACGAAAACAAGATTTCATAGAATTAAAATGAACAAATGACTAATCTCTGGTATGAAAAATTATTAAAATTTCAATACACTGATACCTTTGAATCTATGTCTTTCAAGTACGTTTGATTTTTAGTGTCTTTTTAATTTTTTAAATACTTACATTTTCCCAACTTGTCTCTACTGATTAATACTTAAAAGGGATTAATAATAGGGATAATATACTTGAAAGCTGGAAAGAAGGATGGGTTACACTGATCTCTAAGAAAGGGAATAAGGCAGACTTCAAGAACTACCGCTGCATCTCAGTTGCTAATACTTTCTCACTTTATGAATGTGAAACGTAGGAACTGACTAAAGAACAGAACAAAAACTCCTTAATTTGAAAATGAATTTTTGAAGATGATATGATTATATGATTGAGAATGATACACGTAGCAAATGAAAAAATAGGACAATCGTGGACATAACAACTACCATCATAAAAGAGAGAGAGAGAGAGAGAGAGAGAGAGAGAGAGAGAGATTATGACCAGGAGACTGAACGATAGACGTGAATGACGACTGAGAGTCGCAAGACGCAGGACGTTTTAAACCGGAAATTCTATATATTATGGTTATTTTAAACAATCTTCCTTGCACCTTATACGTGTTAGCTTCAAGACTATAAGTGATTAAGGGAGAGGCCTATTATAATGTCTAAATCGAGTCAATCTTTTCAATCAGTGACACGTTCTTTGTTATTTACGGTTAAATTACACAATAGTTCTCACTTTACCTAACATTGTATATTTACTACCAAATTAGCCTCTAACATCTCGTTTGACATTTTTTGTGAAAGTGGATGTTTCACACAAAAATATTATTCAGTTCCAAGGTACCCGCACGTCGTTACAAACGCGTACTTACATACTTTAAATTTTAACGAACAGTCATGTGGCCATAACAGAAAAAGAAGAGCGATACTAGATAATAGTTCAATTGTTTGATGTACAGTGCCGGACTTCGGGCGTTTGTGATAAAATTAAAATTTGTGAAGGTCTAAATATATTTGATGTGTGTGTTTAAATGGTTTTTGAGTTATATATTTAGATGCGCTAAAGAGGTTCTGAAACTGCTTTCTTGTGGCATGTTTAAGTTAAATATTATTTGATATGGGGTTAAACTATAATTGATTTCACATTTGTTTTAACGTGTTGATTAATTGTTTTCAAATAAATTTAAAACAAAAATTATTTACGATTTTAACCCGTAAATGTGTATAATTGCCGGTGAATGGTAATACCAATGTGACAGTTGACTTACTTGTCCTCGATCTTATAGGCAATAGCCATGTTTTGAGTAAAATTCTGAGATGTTGTACTCTCGGACTGATATAAAATTATAAAATATATTCATATTGCTGACTTCTTCTTTTACTATTGGTGAACAGAGTCAACTTCATTCTATTGATATGTTTGCAACACATTTTTCTTCATTTGGTAAGATTTCTTCTTTGATTATCCTATTTTTGCTGTCCGTTTGTTTTATTATTATTGATGCATTTTTCTATTGTACTTTTTTCTCATTACCCCAGGCATGTTTGCACATCTGGGACCAGTCAAAGTCTCTGTTTTTAATGTATGATTTGTGATGAGTTATCCTAATACTTAGTAATCTTGAGGTTTCTCCCAGATAAAAATTGTTACATTCACAAGGTATTTTATAAATGTAATTCTTTGATCTCTCGTGTCTGTTGTTGATTTTGGTTCTGGAAAGAATAGATCTCAGTGTGTTAGTTGTTTTAAATGTTGTTATATTTTATTTTTTTACTATTTCTTGTTATCTTTAAATCACTGTCGTGAGCATTTCTGGCTCATTTCTGGTGTTTCCTTTCTTCAATTATGTAAAATTTTTTGTTTATAAATGACAATGGATAATCATTTTATATTAAAATTTTTGTTAGCAAGTGTATTTTTTCTTAAATACATTTTCGTTGGAGCAAGTATTTTGAGCTCTATCATATAGTGATTTGATGATTCTCTTTTTGATGTTTATGTTTTGGTTTTAATATTCGCTGTTAAATTAAATCGCATAAGTGTAAAAGCAACATGTTTTATCAATGCGTTCCAAAGTTGTTACAATTACGTTTTTATCGCTTACTACCATTTATTTGACAATAGAGATACTATTTGCATGCATACAAATTACTTAAAGTCTTGCTTGTTAAAGTATTAATAAAAAATAAGCAGGTTATTCACTAAATCCATAGAAATATGCAGATATGCCACTATGTCTTTAAGATGTGAATACTGAAAACAATATAAGGAACCTGTTACATGCGAGATGTGTCATCGTATTTCATTACTTCAATCATTTCAACGTCCATCAGGGGTAAAGTTACTTGGGAGTCTTTAAGTGTTTTTATGTTGAAGAAGTCGTTATCGCTCAACTCAACCACTTGGTAAGCTGTGTTTTTTTATGGTAATTTTCATTGCCATTGCATACTGTACTAGTAAGTATATTGGTCCTCTACGAAGACCTCTTTTAACCTATTTCTCTATAGTTGAATAAGCTTCATATCCCTCGTTTTGGGTATCACCCTTAATCAGAAATTTATGCGTAATTGATTTTATGTTTGCCAACGCAAAGTTGAAACCGCATATTTGTACATGATGATTATGTAGTTTGTTTTGACACAATATGATACTTTTTGTATTATTGCAAATTAGACAAATTTAGCATTGATCCTTTTTGGAGCTGTATGATTGAAAAATAACTCTTTATTTGCAATAACTGACTCCTGGGAGGTTTGTCTCCCTATTTTCTTTTAGTTAATCCCTGTGAAGTTCGGCGATGAATTTGCCACCATCAATATACTCCCGTGAACTATCAGATCTACAATAATGATTCGAATCCCTGGAATTTTTTCAAGGTGAACTTTTGCACTATTCACGATTTCTTCATCCAACTTCCGATCGTTCCTATGCTTGCTTTTTATTTCTATACTCAGCACACTTATTTTTATGTCTGCTCTTTCGAAATTTGTACGAATTACTCTGTCGGAGAGGTTTAAGTTGTTCCTAAAAAAATTTGCAGACTCGAATTTTTTTCTCTTCTTTCGGGCTTTTGTTGTTTACTGTTTACTCTGTGTTGATACAGAGTGGCTATGGAATGTTTAGGAAAAAAATATTTGTTGTGGTAATAAAATGGATTTCAAAATTTTACCCTATGGAAATTAAATAATTTATCGATACAATCAATCGTTTATGTATGTCTATGCTTAAAACATCAGGTTGTATTAGAATAACAATAAAATAAATTGGCGTATCTCCCAAAACGCCATTTATACTACTCCATTGGTGAAGAATCAACCGACATAATTTCTAAAACATCGCTTAGAGCTTTGTTGTAAAATCATTCAAACTGAATTCATCATCATCCAGCCTCAAGAGTCCACTGCTGAACATAGGCCTCTTCCTCATGTTTCCAACCCCGTCTATCTTGCGCCGCTCTCATCCAGTTTTTATTGAGTCTTCTTAAATCGTCAGTCCATCTTGTAAGTGGTCGACCGACGCTTCTCTTGTCTTCCCTTGGCCTCCATTCCAATAACCTCTTTGTCCATCGCCCATCTGTCCATCTTCTCGATGATGTCAGTTCAAATGCCTGTCAAACTGAATTATTGACACCTAATTCTGTTTTAGTTGACATTCAAATTATTTTATGGGAGATAATTTAACAGAAAATAGGCATTTTGATTTATAAGACAGTTTGTTTTAAATGGCACCGTTAATATTAATAAATATTAAATATAAACCGGATTATCTGTCAATAATTTAGTTTTAGATTGACGAGAAAAGGTACCATAAGGATATAAGTTTAGAGCGTATTGCGTAATAGGTCTTCTGCTAAGCAAAGTGGCGACTCCACCATTATGCAAACTGGCCCAACGAAATCTGACGGATTTTTATAACCAAATTTTTTGGCGGTTTAGCAAAAAAATAGACCAAAAAAGAATTTTTTTTTGATTTCACAGCGACATAATGATAATTTAAGTTTCTGTTGGTGTGGGTTGGTTTTCTGCAGACTTTGGTTACATATTATATATCCTTATTATCATAACGGTTCTTTCTACCTTTATTTGTCATTCTAAAGCGTTTTTAATGATTATAAGTAAAGCTGAAAAAAATGATACGAAAATGAAGTGGTTTGTAGTTATTTTGGTGGTAAGAAATATGCACATACTTAGCACATCCAACTTCGTTCTGATTTTTAGAACCATTGACGGAAATTAGTGTTGAATTTAGTTAAAACATTGGTAAATTGATATGATTATTTCTAAATATATGGGAGTTAAAGACATGGTTACTTTTAATAAATTTTTGTATGAAAACCTTGGTAATATATTTAGTCTTTTGGTTCACTTCTATATATATATCATTACAATATTCAATAAATACATCTGTTGATGACGAGGATTTTTTTTATTGTTTTGTATTTGTTAATCAAATGTTTGCTACTTAATATTTGTTATAAGTTTGTTGCCTTCGAGTTTCTCTGTCTTATATAGCCTTTTTGTGCTAGCAGTTTTCTTCGTAAATCCGGACTATATTTCGTTATACTCTGAAAATATTGTAACGAAATAGCCCATCTCCGATACGTCATAATTCTTAGAAGGATAAATCTAGAAAACGCAAGAATTGGCATTTCAATAGCGCCCGTCTTCGATGCGCTTTCGATGAGACGAATTAGAGGTGGGCTACTCCAGAATATTCTCGTACATAATACTTTTGGTATATATATGTAACGATGTTAGGAGTAGGGTTTTAGTTGATAAGAAAGTACCGAACTGTAAACTTATAAATAAATATATTTATATAAATTCGAACCGCTCGTTTTATTCAATCTCGCTACAATATAATGTTTATGGAAGGTGACACCATTGCCGTTTAACAAAGTCTCTGCTCCATATGGTATCACTGGTCTAATTGCTGCACTTTACCTTTTTGTTCTTTTTTTTTGCTCAGGCTTTTATCTTAAAGTGATCGGTGATATTTCCACCCGTTCCCTGCTTAAATTTTTTTGCTTATTTCTGCACTCTTTCCATTTTTATCGTCGACTATCAACCCCAAGTATTTAAAACGATATTTATTTTCGTTATTGTTCAAAAAAACCTAAAACGATAGGAAATAAATTCAACATTTCAACAACATTCAAAACAACAAACACATTGAGATCTATTTTAAATAAAACTAAGCCTAACAACGAACAAGAAAGAACAAAGAATTGTATTTATAAATACCTTGTGAATGCGAACATTTTTATTTAGAAAATTTTTGAATAAAATCCTTTATAAAAAGGTATATAAAAAACCCAGTTGGGCTATGTTAAATTGACAAAACGTTTTCGGAATAAGTATTCCATCATCAGTGTCTAGTTAATACATGGATGTAGCCACTAAATATGTGGGTAAAAACCCTTTAAAAATTATTAAATGAAATTTAGTTTACATTATGTCTTATTTACAATTAAGATGGTAAAGTTACCGTTGGATTGGTAACATGGCGACATATGACTCTACATTAAGTTGCAAGTCCTGAGACGGTATGTCTACGAGGACTTTATTAAAGCAACTCATTAAAGGACTTTATTAAAGCAACTGAGTTGCTTTAATAAAGTCCTCGTAGACATACCGTCTCAGGACTTGCAACTTAATGTAGAGTCATATGTCGACATGTTACCAATCCAACGGTAACTTTACCATCTTAATTGTAAATTAGACATAATGTAAACTAAATTTCATTTAATAATTTTTAAAGGGTTTTTACCCACATATTTAGTGGCTACATCCATGTATTAACTAGACACTGATGATGGAATACTTATTCCGAAAACGTTTTGTCAATTTAACATAGCCCAACTGGGTTTTTTATATACCTTTTTATAAAGGATTTTATTCAAAAATTTTTTAATATATGGTATACAGCCAAATACAGGAACTTAGTTTCCTTGTGGATTTTTATTTAGGTGAAACATCAAGACCATTAAACGTTAGAATAAGTAAACATCAATATTATATTGAAAATAGAGAATTTGCTAGATCTTAAATATGTAAACACGCATGGAAAAATAAACATAGAGTTCAGTGAGATGATTCAAGAATAGTCCTAAAAGAAATAGATGGTAAAAAGATAAAAATCAAAGAAGCGGCTCTAATTATGTTAAACGTAAATAATATATTGGGATACATCATTTGTATTTTAAAATAAAATGCACATAAATCAGAGTTTGGAGTTAATTTTGAGCGTAAAAATTAAATGTTAGACCAAATACTTACCATGTGGGGATGGTATTATGAGTTTTCAGCTGGTTTTTTCCTCATGATTTACTATGGGATCACTAATAGTAGAATTTTACTATCATCATTGCATGTGATTATCTTTTTAGAGGTAAATCAAATGCTATAGTTTTCCCGATGGATAGTTTTAAATTAAAGTTGATTTCATGTAATTGAATGAACTATCTTCCAATAACGTCGTCCCAGGAACGCAACTAAAAAAATTGGCAATAAAGTTTTCTACTTTAAAATGTACGATATATATCCGAATTGTCAATTTGAATGAGTTAGATAAAATTAAATTATATTTTTAAAGAAGACTTTTTTACCAAGCAACAAAAACAAAATTTGTTTAATTTATTGTTTTGTATTTTGAGAACAATTTCCGAAGTGGAAATCGAAACGTCAAATAAACTGTTTTTTAAAGTAAAATTATGGCTTATTTCCAACAAAAATAGTAGCTTTTATTTCTATTATTGTGTTTACATCGTCTCTTCTGCTTATTAGGAATTTTGTTTTATTCTGATTGATTATTAGTCCCCTGGTCTTTTCTTCTTTTATCCTCTAGCCTTTGTTTGTCGAAATTAAGAGAAGTACTACTAAAAAGTTATATAGCAAAACATAAAATAACTCTGCTTAAATGTTACTATGCACATGCACACATTTCCCAAGTACGAACCTGTCAGCGACGAAAATAACAGCCGTTCGTAATACATGCAGATTCATATCTGATACCATAGTATTTTCTTTCATACCAAATCAAGATGTAAATTTTGTACCAAATAAAGATTTCCTGTGTCGTTTAGTACCAGAATTACAATTGCTGGTACCTAGAGGACAATAGTGGCTTATTTGCCGCACTGTTCGTACTAACCTTATTATAGTTAAACGTGAGTTACGGCTACTGTGGGTTGGCTTTAAAGCGGCGTGAAACTATTGGAAATTGTTGGTGGTTTCTGTGATAGTGGATGGATGCTCAATCAAGTTTTGTTTTGAATTTTACGTATAATTTAATTTTGCAATTTTTATTAATTTCTAGTACTTACTTAGCAAATTTATTTTAGTTTCAAATTAATATATCCTCCGCCCCATCCCTCGAGCCGTTCCATTGGCTACAAACTACCTTTGCATTCTACTACCAATAGTCTTATGGATCCCGTTTATTTAGCTATGTGGCCGAAGTAATTTAGGTATGCTCGAATCACTTTTTTTAATAGCCTGTTTTTTATAACAATCTCTTCCAGAATTGATAGCTTGGTTCTGTGTTCTGTCCAGAATACGCATAGAATTCTTTTATACGCCACATTCAATGTTTTTTAAGAGTACTCATTATGTATTCAAAATATATGTTGTATAATAAGGGCCATAGTATACAGCCCTGTCTAGTTCCTTGTTTTTTTTTGAACGCATTTAAATGTATTCCGTGTACTTTAACTTTGGCTAAGTTTTTATCATACAAATTTCGTATTAGGTTAAGTAGTTAGTTAGACACTCCCATATCCGTTTCAGAATAATCCTTTATCTTGCCTTCTGTCTTACTATTTTTTTTTGAGATATTCTATAGTCATCCCTCTCTACTTTTAGTTGATACATATGTTGTTCCTTTTCCTTTGTAGCTACCCAACAAGGAGTCTCGTACATTTTAGCTAGTCTAATTGCGGTTTTAATGGATATGATCTTCAATTCTATTGAAATCTTTTTGTCACAAAACATACCACTTGCATTCTTCCATTTTATTCCTCTTACTCTACCCCTATTGTGTGCATCTTTATCTATCTTCCCACTGTTTATTAATACCGATTCTGGAAAATTAAAAACTATTGGTATTCACCATATCATCATTCAATGTTATCATCTTATGTGTAGTATTAAGTACATCTTCAAGCAAAGATTCTAGATACTTTGTTAAATACTTCTAATTAGTTATTTCTCTTTTATTGTCATGTTTTCACTGTTCCAGTCATTTACGGTTGGCTTCCATCCTCTTCTAACTTTTATCTAGAATTGTCTTTCATCCGATGTACGGGTATCATACTTATAGTGAAACCCAAAATGTTTCTTTACGTTTATTTCATTATCATCGACATTATGTTGACCGTTAAATTTTGTTAACATAATTATCTAAGAATTAGATACAGAAAAATTAAGATCCAGCAAAAGCATTACTAGAAAACTACGTATTATATTAAATTGGAATAATAATACTATTGGGAAAAAATGCTACCAATTTCTTGTGGCAATATACTTGACATTTTGATTTCCGAGGTAAAAATGAAAACAACAAATCAGTATTTTTTGAGTTTAGGTTCAATAAGTAATTTGATATAAGGTTGAATGCTTGAATAAATGAACTTTGATAAAATAAAGGCAGATATCGAGCACAGTTTTATTAATTAAATCTTGCCCAAGTACTTTCGCTCCCTAGAGCATCTTCAGAGGCATTTTGTCAATTTTGGGCTATTCAACAATTGCAGAATGTCATAAACATAAAATTAAACATAAAGTTGAACATAACACTACACTAAACAAAGACAAACAGTATCAAACATGATAAGACCAGAAATCGATCATCTCTTTCGGATGTTACCCTTCTACGACCTGATCCTGGTCTTCTTGTGAAGTTACCGGTGTCGCTAAAACGCCGAACTGCTCTTTGAACCGAAGATCGACTAACACCCAACATTTCAGCTGCATAATATTCGCTACGACCATCTTGAACTAAAGTCACCGCCCTTGCAGCATCTGTCGGAGAGACATTTAGGAAGGATAATTAAATAAAAATATAACACGTTTTGAAAATAAAATCACTACACTAGTATGGTTGTTGAATTAAAAACAACATTCACAACTACTTGCTTCAGACCCTTTTTGACAAAAACCTGAAATACCAATTTGTTTTAAGAAATGTAAAAAGCAATATTAAAAATATTATTTTATTTCTTGTATACGAGGGTACACCTAAATTTATATACGTAATTTAATGTCTAAAATTATACAACTTCAAATAAATAAGAAATAAGGAATGGATCGATTTTTTTGCACCTGAGTGTATATACTGAGTTTAATAAAGCTCGTTAGAATATACTTTCCCTATTTATACTTAATATATTTCCTACATATTTTTACAATATATTATTACCTTTTCAGTCTGATAAAGTTTATACTAAAAAACCGAAGAAGATAATAGACACTAAATAATAGACAATGACCAAAGAGACTGATTCCCTAACATTTTCGTTTAAAAGACTGTTTTTGAGACGATAGTGATATGTTGAATGGTGGTGATAGTGTTCGTGACAGACCCGAGCGGTCGATATTCGAGTTATCCGAAAAAGAAAGTTACATACAGTTCGAGGATTTTTATTAAACCGAATTTATTTTTTGAACAGGTCGAGCCTGGGGAGACTATCGCCACCACAAAAGAAGGTAAGTTTTTTTTATTTCATGCTCTCTAATTTAGTTTTCCCTAATGTGTTTGTTTGTCATTTATTTATGCTTATTGCTTGTCATTGTAAAAGTAAACTTTGGTTAAACTTACATTTGTAACAAAATAGTAACATTTCTATAAATATGTAAAGGTAAATAATAATAGCGTTTATTGTCCAACAGAATCCATTTATAGCACAAAATACAATACTGAAGTTAAATGAAATATTAATAATTCATAGGTACTAACTAAATAACACATTTTTTGAGTATTTTACCTTAACATAAAGAAACTATTCAATCACCTAGGTAGATCTCAGCCATCCTAGTAAGCTGCTTTAAACTGCAGTGAAATATATCGCAGTAAGCACTTACGGAATTATAATAGTTGCACATGAGAAATAGAGGAGAATTTAACATAAGATTAGTTCTAGCTTGTGTATTTCTGAACGTAATCGAATTTCTCACTGGATAAGATGGAACGTTAAAATTTATTTGTCGAAGAATATCAGGACAGTCAATGAGATTGTGTAGTAGCTTGTACAGGAATATTAGGGAGGCATTAATTCGTCTAGATTCCAATGATACTACGTCCAAACAAACCGCTACACAACTCACTATTGCTGATGCCCCTCTTGGGATATATGCCGTTAATTTTAAAAGACAAAATTTTTAAAAATTTACGCTGCTCTGCTCTATAATTTGGATATGTACATTATAAAAAGGTGACCAAATGACAGAGGCATATTCCAGTTTACAACGTACAAAAGTGTAATAAAGTAATTTAATTGCCTTAGTATAAGTGAGATTTCGACTATTTCTAATTATTAGTACTTAAAGCACTTAAGATTTAAGTGCTTCTTTAACCTTTAAATTAACATGTTCAACAAAGGTGAGTTTATAATCAAATGTAACTCCAAGGTCTTTAATTTTATTCAAACTTTCAAGTTCATTGCCGTCGATAATATAAGGATAGTATATATTAGACTGTTTCCTAGAATAACTAACTACTTTGCACTTATTGGCATTAGGATTCAAATGATTTGCATTACACCATTCATGTGATTCAGTTCACTCTGCAGAAAATGACTATTTATTAAATGATTATTTTCCAAACTTCATCCTTTTCGTAAAAAAAAAACATTGCACTAATATCGTAACAACAGAAAATATTTGCAGTTTTTTATAAAACCACAGATACTTTATGTTATAGTACGCAGTTTTCCAAATCCTCAAATAAGAGTCACTAATTAAAAAATATCAAAATTTAGATACAAAATGAATAAGCTTTTAGCGAAATTTCTGCGACGTTAAGTTATAAACTCTACCTGTGGCACCATTATAAAAATTGTAGCATTTTTGTTTCACCCCGTATATATAATAAAACTCACAAAAATATTCTTAATCTTTTTGCGTCTCTGATATTGGTAATGTAAGCATTTTAGAGTCCGTTTATAATAACACAAATTGCTTTTTCTTTTGATCTTGGTTCCGTCTAGATATTTACGCTAAAAATAAATATGAATCTTTTCACTTAGTTGATGGGAAAATGTATGCTGACAAGGGGTAAATGGGTTTGGGAGAATGATGTCACGGCTCGGTGGACCGGCTGCCAGAGCAGTCGATTTCATTGTTTGAGTCCAGATTTGTCATCGGAAGTTCGTTAGTGTAGCAGTAGAGAACAAATTTGGGTCTAAGGGATCTGATAATAGCGTTTCTGATTGCTAAGTGGACCAACATGGTTTTGAGTGAAAAATAAGTAGCCGAGTTTTGAAGAACACATATTGTTATCATTCAGGATAACCTGAAGCCCAGTTTGATGTTTGACCTCTCTCAAGATTTGTACAGTTTCCATTTTTTGTCTCCCATGGGTCGAATCTAGATCGTTTGAAGTTTGTGTGGGACAATGTTTTTTATTCAAATTTAAGGAGAGAAAAACCTTTCTTTCTAACCAACAAGAGGATTTTCTTAAACGGCGTTCTAATTTTAAATAGATTAGGAATCTTCTTGTATAGTGTTGCCCAGGACATCTCTGTAAGTATTTTTTTATGTCTTTTTTGTAGTTAGTCCTCCAGTCCTTCCCAAATAAAGGAATCCTTATCCACGACGAAGCTCCCCATCCAAAACACGAGTAGCAGTTTGCAAACGTTTCAATTTATTTGCATACCCTATCCCCAAGCCCAGTAATTGTTCAGTTCCCCTTTCAGTACAATCAATCATTATCATCATAGTTATTAATGTCTTAGCAGATGTGTTGTGGTTCATCATTGAGCTTCAGCAGCTGGGATACTTTGATTAATGACATTTCCCCACTGGTCGTGGTCATCTAATACAAGTACTGCCTCAGTATATTGTTTTTTGAGAAGCTTTTTGTAATGTCTACTCATTGCTGTGGAAATCTGCCGCTTTGGCGTTGATTCTGAGTTCCTTCATTGGACCACCAAAAGCTCCATTTTGTGACAGCTTTGATGGATATTACCAAACAACTTTAAAATTCTAGAGCAAACAGTACTATAGAAACGCTGATTGGGTTTAATTTCATTTTGTCGTCTCCGGTGTAATTAATAAACGTATGAAAAACTGATTGCAACTTTATGCAAGTTTTCATGTTTATTAATTTGTCCAACTATTGCGCAATATGGTGTTATATTGCGTAGTTGGCCGGTACGCTCTTATTGTGGCATTATCTTGAAGAGACAATGCCATTGTGGTTTTATTAGGTGGTTGAAATAAAACACATTCTTTCTAAGAAGAAAAAAACTCAGCTTCAGAGTCTTAGAAAGAAACAGAGCCCTTCGAGCAAAGTGCTCTAGGGAGCTACCCTACACGGGTAAAACCATGAGTTAGACACTACTGACTGAGATCCGAAAAATGTCCCATATTTAAAGATAAATTAACTTTTATATGAAACTTTTTCATTTCTCAACCAATTAAATTTAATTATAAGTTCCAGAAGGAAGGGCAATGAACATCGAAGTGCGTGATTGGTGGCACTTGATGACATCCCCCCTGCTTTGGAGACTCTGAGGCTGATAAAAAAGCTGATTTTATTAAAAAACTTAAGAAAACAATTTTTTTTACAATACACATATAGGAAAAAAAAATGCATAAAATATGTTAAAATGTATATGTCCATATTGTCAGATCTACTTACAGTCCTCTAACACACACTACACTCGCGTACACTCGCGTAGCGCACACTTGCACTGCACAAAAACACTCACAGGCGGTGGTCGGTGTTGTTGACAGCATCTGCAGGTCCATCCTCGACGACGTGCTCTTCTACGGCGGCTTCGTCCTCTCTAGCTGTACGTTTCCCATCTGCATGTCGCCGGTGTGTCGTAGGCGAGTTTGCCTGAGCCTCCGTGGTGCTCTGGACCACATAATGGTAGGGCAGGCAGTGACTGGCTACTGCGGAGACATCCATTGCATCAGGTACTTAGCATCAAGTAGGCTGGCTCGTCGGAGATATGGCACATCGACGGTTTCAGGCTGCAGAAGGTGGATATCGGCATGTTAGTTTGGTATACTAACCTCCGATGCTTCTCCCCGCTGTTTTGTTGAGTGGTTTTGATGCAGGCATCGTGTTGGAACTGTTTGCGATTTTCGATCGCGGAGCATGAGAACTCTAACATCTCGGAGTCGTGGTAGAGTTCGTTGAAGGTTGGGCGCCATGTCGTCTCCGGTGTAATTAATAAACGTATGAAAAACTGATTGCAACTTGGTGCAAGTTTCCATGTTTATTAATTTGTCCAACTATTGCGCAATATGGTGTTATATTGCGTAGTTGGCCGGTACGCTCTTATTGTGGCATTATCTTGAAGAGACAATGCCATTCTGGTTTTATTAGGTGGTTGAAATAAAACACATTCTTTCTAAGAAGAAAAAAACTCAGCTTCAGAGTCTTAGAAAGAAACAGAGCCCTTCGAGCAAAGTGCTCTAGGGAGCTACCCTATACGGGTAAAACCATGAGTTAGACACTACTGACTGAGATCCGAAAAATGTCCCATATTTAAAGATAAATTAACTTTTATATGAAACTTTCTCATTTCTCAACCAATTAAATTTAATTATAAGTTCCAGAAGGAAGGGCGATGAACATCGCAGTGCGTGATTGGTGGCACTTGATGACAATTTTGAATAGAGACATTCATGCGGCGAGCCGTCCATGGAATTCAAAGCAGTCGTTTCCGTGTCCTCATTTCAAAAGCGTCGATGCCTCGTCTGATTCTTCGACTGTCTATTTCTCGCATGCTTAATAAAATACGAAAAAGACCAGAGTTGAAATGTGTTTCTTCTTGTTTGTATAGTAACATGACGATCACGCCATACCCCGTTTAGTTCAGTCATTGCTGCTCTTGCCAGTTATTTGCGTCTTCAAATTTCGAGTTCCTAACTGCCTGTGTTAACTAGAGCTACATAATCAAAAGCCTTTGTATAATGAACAAAACATATAAATATCGGGATCTAGTATTCTCTACAGCGTATATATAAAAAATATGAAGGCAACACACAGTTTGGATTTAGAGGTGGAATGGGAACAAGAAACGCATTGTGCGTATTGACGGTAATATTACCAAAATGGGGAGAATATAATAAAAACGTATTCCTATTTTATATAGATTTTCAAAAAGCGTTTGAAAGAGACATGGTAAAGTCATACATGCATTGAAACACATACACCTAGATCCCAAGGATATTAGTTTAATCAAAAATCTATACTACAATCAAACAGCGGCTGTAAGGATGGAAGATAGTGAGACAAACCAAGTAGAAATTCAAAGAGGAGCCAGACAGGGACGTGTACTGTCGGCACAATTATTAAATTAGTAATTATAAACTAACAGTTAGATCAAGAAGAGGAGATAAAGGTCAGAATTAAAATAACTCAAAAAGCTATAAAATACAAGTCAATGTTTACAAATAAGAAATTGAGTATGGTTATCAGATTGAGGTTCGTCGAATGTTCACATCTGCTATATAGGGTAAAGGCTTGGACTCTGAAAGTTCAATACGTAAAAAATAGAGGCATTCAAAATGTGACTATATAGGCGTATTCTAAAAATTCCTCAGAATACAAAAGTCTCAAACGAAGAAGTGTTAAGACGAGTTGAACATGGCAGAAAGCATTTGAAACCTATTAAAATAAGAAAAACATCGTATCTGGGCCACGTACTTCAAAACGATAAATACTCTCTTCTGCACGTCATCATACTAGGAACAGTCGAGAAAAGAAAAGGCTCGGGAAGAAAGAAGAAATCTTGGCTGAAGAATATCAAAGATTGGACTAACCTCAGTGTTGAACAAATATTTCACGTTGCAAAATATAGGAAACCGTGTAAAGAAGTGATCGACAACCTTCGTTAGAAGACGGTACAATAAGAAGAAGAATAGTCTCTGGCTTTTTGTATAATATTTCTTACATTAAGAATTTGTTTTCTAATACCTCTGATCTTTATAAATCCAGCCTGTTCAGGTACTCTTTGCCAACTTATGAAGTTTTCTTGACAACGTTGCAGGATGTAGAGGATCAGCTGACTGACGTGTGATATTATAGCCAGTAGTCTATAATTGTTACAATTATTTTGTTGGACATTTCTTATATAAAGGTATGATTATGGTATTCCCTTAGTCAAATCCTTAGATCAGATGCATGTGCGCCAGATATCATTGCACAATCGATGTAATATTCTTACTCTATACGCCGGAAGATGCTTTAAGACATTAGCGGTAATGAAATCATATCCTGCTGCTTTGTTTAACTTAAGTATTCTCAGAGCAAATTCAATCTTGGAAAAAAATGTCAGGTTGCGATTCAAAGACTGTGTTGTTGGCGTCTCTACGAGAGGAGTGTAATGTGTCCTTGTGGAAGGAGAGTATAATCTTGTCCAAATCCGTCTGTATAGTGCCTTCATCATCTTTGATGAAGGCACTATACTATATTATATATACTATACAGACCAAGATTTCTGTTTGAATTTACGTGTGAGTAGTCTGACTTTATCGAAGAGTTCTTTGGTGTTATTTTTGTTGACACGTTTGAATATCTTTGCAGATTTTCTCTATATGCTTGTTCTTGTCTCGTGTACAATCAGCCTAAATAGCTCTAAATAGCTGTCGGTACTGTGAATGCCTAAGAGGGTTCTCAATTCCAGTAATTTTGATTTTTCTCAAAAACTTGGCTAATTAAAATGATGGCTAATCCTATAATGTGGTAATTATCGGGATATTAGTATTACATCGTCTTTTGGAAAACTTTACAAGAGTCCTAACAACCCGAAGAAGAAAAAACAACGCGAATTTTGACCTGAGTGATCCTGCGTGGATAATATATTTACAATAAAGCAATTGACAGAAAAGAGATTATAAAGAAGAATAGAGCTGTACGGTACTTTTATAGATCTTCAGAAGAAATTCGACTCCGTCACTTTGAAGCTTTGGTAAAAAAACAAGTGCGGTAAAAACATTTACCAAAGCTTAAAATGTTCGTTTTGAGTTGTTCTATTACTTTCATTAGCCAGATTTTCAAAGTTTATAGCTTAATTTTGTTTAAATCTCTTTTAAACAAATCTCGCAACTGTTTAGTGAAATTTTTAATATTTAATTACCGACGGGACATAAAAGTGCATACCCAACCCCCACGGCTCCTAGACTATTTGTTCTTGTGTTGGTACTTGATAGTTAATATGCTCATTTTTATGTAGAACTTCGTCTGACATCGAACAAAATTTTAATATGCTTTAATTCAATAGTAATGTGTGTTGCCTACTAATCAGGCAAACTTTCACCATTTACCACTACCTTTAGTTAATCCGGTTTGATTAAAAAGAGCCAAGCACAAATTAATTGCTGTTATTAATTTTATGGCTACTATTGACCTCTTGATTGCGACTAATGAAAGTTCTGTCTTAATATTATATTAATTATATTATGCCAATTAATTGCAGTAATAGATATCTATCTATAGCATGACTATACACAAGGAAACAAAACAGAAAATTAAGTCCGAGTTTGGTTTTATTGTAACAACACGATCTTAAACTGATTATTAAAATGAGTTAAAAATTATTTACAATGTGATTTTATTTTTATAAATGTATTTAAATACCGTATTATTAGAATAAGACTCTTTTAGTTGGTAAATTAAGAGATGTTGTGTCGTATAAAGTCCTAGATTTGTGGTTAATAAATGTAAATGAACCAATAAAACGTCCAAGCGATTTATTTATATTAACAAAAAAATGTAATGTATATCTTTTTTTGTAGTTTCGTAGTGAAAATATCAATAAATAACTATCTATTAAACTGTTTGCCTTTATTCTGGTGCGGAGTCGACGTACTAATAACCTAAGCTCTCTTAGTCTTCTTTGGTAATTCTCAACTCCTATGAACTTCCAATCCAGAAATTTTTCGTACTGAGTATTCATAATTTCGACGTAAAACATGCTCTAACCATCTTAATACATGCTGTGTAATAACAATTCTATATATTGACAACTATTAGGTATTGTTTAAAGTAATTTTACCATCAAAAGCTAATTGCCGATGGACCCTAGCCATGATAGTGCTACTGTGACTAACATACAACAACATTTCTTGCAAATGACAAACACTATACAGGAGGCAACGTCAAGGAACATACCAAGAACAAAGAGATTTAGAAAAAACACTGGTTCGATGACAAATGTAGAACAGATTTAAAAAAACATCAGATTTGAGATTAAAAAGTTTTAGATCGCAAAAACAAGATGACCTAGAAATATACGCCGAACAACGAAAAAAAGTAAAGAAAATCCTAAGGGCTTGGAAAAGAAAATATATGGATGATAAAGCAAAGCGTATTGCAGAAAATTACAAGAAAAATAAAATACAAAATGTTTACAAAAAGATAAAATACATTAAAACTGGCTATAGAGAAGAACGATAAATGTAAAAGATAAGCAAGGAAACCTTATAGTGGACGAAGACCAAATATGTGAAAGGTGGAAAAAATATTTCGAAGAGATGCTAAATGACGGAGTGACCACAAGAAAATTATAGTGTTCCTAAATCACAAATAGTAATAAAAGAAATACCAAAGCCCACAAGAGAAGAAATTAAAGAAATAATAAAAGATATGAAAAATAAAAAAATCCCTGGGAAAAGCGACATTGTGGCAAAGAACTTAAAATATGGAGAGGAGACTTTAATAAACCAACTAGGTGAGCTAATACTAGAAGTGTGGGATGCCAAAGAAATTCCTCAAGAATGGAACTCCATTTTAATTCCTATACACAAAAAGGGAGATAGAACTGAATGCGCAAACTATAGAGGAATATCCTTGTTAGAGGTATATACAAAGTGCTCGCCATACTAATTAAAAAAAGGGAAGATCAACAACCGATCAAATTTTTATGCTCAAACAAATCCTGATTAATTGCTATGAATTCAACATTTCAGCACAAGTACTTTTTATTGACTACAAAGCCGCCTACGATACAATAGACAAAAATAAATTAATAGAAACGCTAAAAGAATTCCAAGTGCCAGAAAAAATAGTAACATTGGTAAAAATGACAATTAGACAAACCTATAACAACACAAAACTATAATTAGACCCACAATTCTATATGCTGTCGAGACATAGACTATGAGCACAAACCATACAGAACAGATTGGAAGCATGGGAAATAAAGATACTTCGCAGAATGTTTGGTGGTGGAAAAGTACTAGAGGGAGAATGGAGAAGACGAACTAATGCAGAAGTATACCAATGTATGCCAACTCCACAATAACAAAAGTGGTGAAAAAACGTAGACGAGAATGGCTCGAATATCTAGAAAGAATGCAAGTTAATAGACTAGTCAAGGAATAGCTGTGTTGGGGTCTTTCTATACCATGTTCTCAGGTTAGCAAGCCAGGATATTCTTCTTCGTCCTGGGGCTCTGATTACCATCACTGAACAGCTAAGCCGGATAAGCGAAGAATTCGGACTTCAATACCGAAGAAACAAAAATAACGATCGTAGACAGATCAAAGAATCATCTACCACGCATACACCAAGTCGCGAATTTTCAAGAGATAGACAGATTTGTATACTTTGCTCCCTGATATCCAACAATGGTGATTGCTCTTCAGAAATCAAGCGTAAACTAGTAATGGCCCGAACCGCAACAGGTTAACTGAGTAAAATGTGGAAAGACCGAACAATAACAAGGAATGCTAAGTTGAAGTTGGTCAATGCCCTTATTTTTCCCATCGCTACATACGCAGCTGAAACGTGGACCCTCAAAAAAATCGATATGAAAGCCTTCGAAATGTGGGTATATAGAAGAATTCTACGCGTGTCCTGGACAGAACATAGAACCAACCTGTCAATTTTGGAAGAGCTTTATGTAAAAGACAGTCTATTAAAAAACGTAAACCAAGCATATCTAATTTACTTCGGCTACATAGCGAGAAGAACGGGGACCATGAAACTATTGGTAGTAGAAGAAAAGGTAGAAGGCCGAAGATCAAGAGGAAGATCTCCAACACGATGGCCAAACGAATGAAGATACTGGTGGGAAAATCCCTATATAAGGCCGTCCGTATGGCACAGGATCGCAGCGAATGGAGACAGCAAGTTAATAATATTTAGAGTTTCACCAAGCCCTGACAAGAGCCCAAGAAATGAAGAAAATCAATGATGATACTAAAGACGTATCTTAAAAAAGGTAACTGCTTGTTTTTGTTCGATATTCAATGACTTTAACTTTGAACGCGTCAGAGAATTTAAGTATCTTTAAACAATATAACTGAAGATAATAATGGATCACAAGAAATAAACAACAGTACACAAGCCGGCAACAGATGTCTTTATGCCCTTCAAACCTTATAAAATCAAAACAACTAACAATACACACAAAGATACAACTATTGAAAAGAGTCATGCGACCCATAGTGAGGTATGGTAGCAAAATGAGGACGATAACAAAGGCAAACGAAGAGCGACTACGTGTGTAGGAAAGAAAAACCCTAAGGAAGATCTTTGGGCCTGTACTGCAGGGCAGTATAGGATAATAACTAACAATGAGCTCGAAGAAGTATATACAGACCCTAACATAATAAAAGAAAAAATGAAGTCCAGAAGACTCCATTTAGGCAGGACACCTCACAAGACACCAAGATTGGTATAAAAAGAAACCCCAACTGGAATAAGACCACGTGGACGACCTCGATTTCGATGGAGAGATAATATAGCAGGAGAACTTAAAGCTATGGGCTTGAAGAATGCGATGGAGATTGCTCTAGACAGAAAGCAATGGAGACATGTTGTCAAGTCAGCTAAACCCTACAAAGGGTTCCAACGCTACGGAGTAAATTGGGTAAGACTGATCTCTAGATCTCTAGATCTCTAGATTTCTAGATCTCTAGACCTTTAGATCTATAGATCTCTAGATCTCTCTCAAAGTCTTTCGTGATGTTTACAATGCCTCATAGTATGTGTTCCTATGCTTTTTAGATTACCAAAAAGAGTTTGATCGTGTCCAACACCACAAGTTAATGCAGATCCTCAAAAAAGTTGATATAGACCAAAAAGACATAAGATGCATTGAAAACTTGTACTGGCATCAAACGGCACAGTTAAAAATAGACAATTCTATATCCAAACCCATACATATAAGAAGGGGCGTTCGACAGGGATGTGTGCTTTCCCCTCTTTTATTTAACATTTATTCGGAAGCCATATTTCAAGAGTCTCTGGAGGATGCAAAGATGGGAATCAAAGTGAATGGAGTACTGATCAACAACATACGATATGCTGATGATGGTGTCTTAATTTGTGACAACATAGTCGATCTTCAACAACTTGTCACTATAATCAGAGAATACAGTAAGCGAATGGGATTAGAGATTAATACCAAAAAAACCAAATTTATGATCATCTCCAGAAACTTGGATGCACTTGAAAACTCCACCATAACACTGAATACTAAGTCCATTGAAAGAGTGAGTAAATTTAAATACCTGGGATCGTGGCTTTTTGAAGACTGGGCATCGGACAGGGAAGTAAAATGTCGCATTGAGCAAGCTCGACAAGCTTTCGTAAAATTCAAGAAGGTACTGACTTGTTCAGAGTTCGATCTTCAACTGAGACTAAGGTTTACTAAGTGCTACGTGTGGTCAGTGCTGCTATATGGCGTAAAGGGCTGGACACTCAAAACGAGGGATATAAACAGATTAGAAGCTTTCGAAATGTGGCTCTATCGCCGTATCCTAAAAATACCATGGACAGCGAAAATCACAAATATAGATGTCCTTAAAAGAATAAACCAAGAACGCCAACTTTTCGAAACCATCAAGAAAAGGAAAACGGCGTATCTAGGTCACATCATGCGAAATGAAAAATACCAGTTCCTCCAACTTATAATCGAGGGTAAAATTGAAGGCAAGAGAGGAATGGGACGCAAGAAAATGTCCTGGCTCCGAAACATAAGGCAATGGACAGGGATTAACGACATACAATCTCTGATACATATTGCAAGAAATAGAGAATTAATGGAAAATGTGATCGCTAACATCCATTAGTGGATTTGCATCTAAAGAAGAAGATAGTATGTGTCAAAACTATGCTATTCACCATGGTCTGAATGTTAAAATTGTTCAAGAAGCAACCGTCACTCAGTGTACAAACTACTTTAAGAGACTGACATCTTCCATTTAAATCCACTCGCAAACGACCTCCTGACCTTCTCTAAAATATTACTATCGCTAGGAACTAGATAGAAGTTACTCTTTTTTATAAAAGTCAGATATTTGGTAATGTAAACTAAATATAAGCAAAGGGTGCTCACCACTGAGTGTAGCTCGCACTGTGTCACTTTTTCTCTATCTTTCATACATCTTGTAAATTGTTATATTGATAACAGATTGCAATAAATAAAAAACTAGTATTCTACATGTGTAGGAAGAATTTCAAATCTAAAGAAGGAACAGGAATTTTGTCCTCACACAGGACAAAATTAATGTTGATAATCTGCGCATTGAAACCGTCGCGAGAGAGTATAGGAGACAAGTAGATAAGGAAATAGATAGTTTGAAAGCGAAGAAAAATGAGAAGGAATTGTGGACAAAATGTAGAAATATAATAACTAAGAATGCAACGGAAATATTGGGGAAAACCAAACCAGTTAAACAAAACGAATGATTTAACGAGGAGTGCTTTTATATTTGTCGTTCTCTTCCATGTTATTGATGTCTTGAATTTTGATAATTTTCTGAATACTCAGTGTTAGTCTGACATTTCAAGCCTCTGTTATTTTGTATGACTTGCTTTATTAAGTTTTTGTACCAATTGTTTTATTTAGTTCTCCGTATTCTTAAGTATGACATTTGTTTTCCGATAGTAGTTGTCTTCTCTATTTGCTCAGTTTCGGTGTTTATTTTGTCTTTTGTAGTTCTTGTTTTCCTTGTGACCTATACTCCGGCTTCGAGAAGGTTTTTACTTATATTTTTGTTAACGTCGTCATTTTGGTTCCAATTATGTGAAGGATCTGATTCGAACTTACTCGCTAAGATCTTTCGGAATTCTTCTCCATTTGTTCTTATACTGAAGGCAACTATCCGCGTTGTTTTCTCTCTTCTTTCGTGTTAATATTTGTTTTCGCTCTAGCTATATCATGGTCACCACCAGTTGTTACGTTATTGTTGCGACGTCTTCAAATATTCTTTTGTGTTGGTATAACCATGTATCAAATATTATGCAACAGTTCCGTATTACCAGTATCTAAATATTTATAACTTTATTATAACATCCGGACCTACCTTCGATTGCTTAGGATTTATTAATATTCGACCAATACTATCAGCGCTAATACATCTAAGACTTCTCACGCTTTCTTTTTAAACGTACCAATCAAGATAAAAACCAAATATATTTTTATTATATGTTCTTGTGTAGGTGATTTATTGTTATTTTCACTCGGTAAATTTGTTTTGTGAACGTTTTCAAATGTTTATTCAACTCCCACACATACATTCCTATAGAAAAACGGTCTATGTTTAAAGTTGTAAACTATATATATCTTTATAATTAATTATGGCATAATGATATATTTGTTTCCGTGCTTATAGGATATGGTCTCGTATTGTTCTTCCTATTATTTATTAAAAAGGGAATGACAGTGACATAGGGAATTCCCGACAAAGGTAATGCCACTGTCACATGAAAACCTGCAACACAATATAAAAAAAGCTTCTGGATACAAATAAGTGCAAAAAAAGTAAATCATCAGAGTCCCAATTAAACCATTCTAAGCAAAACCAATCAACTCATCCATCTTCAAATTAACAAAAAATTAAGAAAAATGTACAAAAGACGACTGTAAAACGAATCGACTGAACGTTGATCTTCTGTGCAGTCAATTCATAGATACACGGGGGTTCCGTACTCAGCTAAGGGAAAATGTGATTGACTTAAGACTAACTGGGACGTACTTAAGATTATGTCGCAATAACGGTGGACCAACATTGTAATATGCTTAAGATTATACTTAAGATTGTACTTAATACTTACATTGGAATCAACTTTAGACCATACTGGACCGAAAATAATTTCGAACCCACATTGGAATAAACCGACGTTTAGGGCGGACTAAACGTTGGATTGGCTTTAGACCCTAATTAAATAAAAAATTACCAATGTAAAAATAGGCGAAGAAAAGGGAAAGACAAACATATAAAGAAATACTAGAGTATTAAAATAAATATCTTACCCTTTACAGGGGTCTTGAAGGTACAAGTCGAACTTCAACTACATAATTTAACTGCTTAATGGAAAATGAAATTAGATAAAAAATGTTGATTTTTATAAAAAGAATATTCAAAGAGGGAATACAGTTGTTTTGTCTCTGGGTGGTCTAAATCACCCAGAGGGTAGTGGAACTATAAGGGTGTCCATTAATGGGATATTTTTCAAACGGGACGTGAAGAAACTGAAACTAACCCAAATAACGGTTATTTCGTACCGATGATTTACAACACGATCATAAACACAGGTATTTTTGAAAAGGTTTATCATTAAAATCAAGTGTTATTACTAGACTTCGGCAAATTGGCTTCTGTCTGAGTACATATATTTATATATGGAAAAACTTCGTTCAACATCAACTGATGTAACGGGAGCATTTTTCAAACTAACCAAAACGTTTGGTTCTAAATTAATTGTTTCCGAAATATTTCCAGCTAGAACACTGACTACTTCAGAAAGAATATGGTAACCTTTATTTTTTTCCATAGTAGCTTCAAATTTTTTTAAAATATCTTTTTCAATATTACCTAACGTTCCGACAACATGACGCAAATTCTTTTATTAATGCTGTACTTTCGAACAATGACAGTTTTGGTGATTCTAACTGAGTAATTGTTTTTTGAACAAAACTAAAATTTGATTTTATAAATGAAAGTTCTTGTTGAAGCAAGTTACTCTGAAAAGTTTGTTTAGAATCCAAAAGAGATTGGGAACTTTCATCTGTTAACGTATCAATTATGTTCTTTATTTTAACAAAATGATCTGCATAAAAATTAGCTGCTTCTAACCATGTTCCCCATCGCGTTAAAATAGGTTGTGGTGGAAGAGGAATGTTAGGTAGCATTTCTTTATGAAGTTGAATTCTTATAGGAGATTTAAGAAATACTTTTTTGACACTGGATATCATGGTATTTACAAGAGGAAACTTTTTTCGTATTTCCTCTGCAACTCTGTTTAATCCATGCGCTACACAAGTAACATGTATTAAATCTGGGAAAAATATTTTTAAATTTTGTCCTGCTTTCACCATATAAGGAGCAGCATCCGATAAAATAAGCAGTAATTTATTAGAAGGAATAGTTGTCGGAAGAAAAAAAGTTGCTGTTTCTTGTATAAAACGCGAAATTGTTAAAGCATTTGTTTTCTCAAGTTGCTGGCATGAAATAAGATGAGATTTTGGTAAGGTATCTTCTTGGATCAGTGGTTTCGTCTACAGATATGTAAAAATAATTATCTGCAATTTCTTCCTTAATATTAATTAACACCGACGAGTATAGCCCGTTCACATTATTTCTTCTTAGAGACCGATCACTTGGAACATTAAGTTTGCAATATTTTTTTAGAAACGAACTAAAATTTACATTTGCTAATTTTGAAAGCGGTATGTTTGCAGACACTAATGCGCGACACAAGTCTTCATTAAAAGTTTCTTGCTCATCTAATTTTTTTGAAGTAGATTGGAAACATTTAGCCATTGAAGTTTGATGTTTTCCTCCTATTTTTCCTTTTTTTGCAATGTGTGAAGCAGTTCTCACATGTTGGTCTATCTGAAATTTCTTCTCACATGCTATCTATAAATAAAAATAAAAACCTTTATTTTAACCCAAACTTTAAAATATAAAAATATACAAGGTGTTTTTGGTTAATCAAATAACTGGTTTGGAAAAAAAACACTCGCTAAGTGTTTTAAATGCAGTATTAATCCACAAATTAGTTTTTGTTACTAACCATTAGTACATCATATAACTTAGTTTAAAATTCAACAAAAGTTTTTTTTTTGTTAATTCAATTACAATAAAAATAATTGTGTTTTAGAATAGCTGACTTCATAAAAAAAAGTAAAGGTGAAAAATTTTTCTAAATACACACCATTGTATTGTACCATGCACAATTTTTTCTCACTAAAGGAAGGAAGCTATTTTTCATTTAAAAACAACCTACGAGTACTAAATTTCAAGTAAATACGTTTATTGGTTTTAAAGTTATTGTTGTTATTAACTAAAAGAATTTAATTTTTTTTAATTTTAACACCCTGTATCTCGAAAAGTAAATAAGTTTGACCCCTCATTAACTATATCGTTTTGTTCAATTTTTCGAGAAGTATCTACAGTCAAACGTTGTAAGTGTCATTTGGAAACACCCTGTATGTATGAAATATTAGATATTTAATAGAAAATATTAGATACTTACAATTTTGCCACAGACTGAACAGTAGATTTTTCCCATATCCATAGACAGCTCTTTATAAGGTTTAATCCAAGTTGAAGCACTGGTTGTTTTAGGCATTATAAAATCACAATCTTCCTTTTTGTTACGCACAACGAGTGTTTACGCTTTGAATATCAAAACAAAAATGATTTACAAATCTGAGCATCAAATTAGAAATGTTTAGGTACCTAATTCAATAAACTGGGAGATTTTGGAAAATCCCTAAATTAGGAACAAAACTATTAGCCGTTTACCTGCTGTTAAGATACAATAAATTGTAGATAGATTTGGGGATTAGATCATAAAATGCAAATGAGCGAACCCTTAGCGATTATCCAATAACTGAATGCCTCAGTGACCGAGACTTTCTAAGAATGTTGAGGGCTACTTAAATTGATCTTCTTTGAAATTGTAAATGTTTTGTACCTGTAGAGATTACGTACTTAGATCATTTCTTGATTAAAATGACTACAAAATTTTATACAAGAATTGAAATTAATTGGTATGTTTAAAAATTTTCAAATACAGTATAAAAATCTGAACTTTTATGCACTTTATGCAAACTTTTATACAAATATGCCAAAATATGAAATATTTGCATAAAATATGGACAATATGCAAAATATGCAATATGCATATTTGCCGAAGTCTAGTTATTACGAAATTCAAATAATAATTTTATTTACGATTGTTATTTTACCCTAAAATTTTATTTCATTCAAAATAAATGTTTAAGTAATTTTTACCAAATCTTAATTATTATTTTATAGAGGAATGGGTCAGTAAGAAAAAAACTGAAGTAACCAATACCAAACAAATCGAAACCCGAGTCAAGAGACAAGTTGTATTAGAAGATGGAAAAGTCGTTGAAGATTCTGGTCCTATGGTCACAACTAACACTACAGAGGACACCGAAACACAGGAGCATCACCAAACGGAGGTAAAAAACATTTATCTACTTTGCTTTAACCCTTATTTGTTATCACTATTTTAGTACTCTAGTACATTTAGCAACTGATATCGTCGGGTCGATTCAAGTATAAGTATAAAATAAATCAAGTTAAAGTTTTTGTGCATTTATTATCATTATCAAAATATATGTTTTAAATAATTGTTGGCTGCAATAGTTTGACATAAAAATATATATTAAAAAATAAAAAGCAATATCATTTTTACCTAAAATGAACCGTTTTATAATAATACCCTAAAACTAAAAAAATAATTATTTTTCATTTTTTCATGTAACATGTCCTTTCAGAACGTTAGTTATCATCATAGTCATTTTAATTTTATTCACTTATACCCTAAATAGCATGCTTGTCTTAATACGTTTTTGTGTTCTTCGACCATGAAGTCCTTCTTCGTCCTGGACTGCATTTGCCTGATATTTTTCCTCGCATAATAATTTTGCAGCAATCTACAATCTAGAAACTTTTAAAATTTTTCTATAGCACCACATTTCGAAAGCCTCAAGGCGATTTAAATCTCTTTTATTCACAGTCCAATATTTGGCACCATAAAGTAAGACCGAGAATACGTGGGAGCGAAGTAGATGGATTCGTAATGTCAATTTTAGGTCTCTGTTACGTAGTACCTTAGACATCCACAAGGAAACTAAATTCCTGTAGTTGGCTGTATACCATGTATCACAACAATTTTATTTAAAAAATTTATTTATAAAAGGTGTAATAATAACATGTAGCCCGATAGGGTTTTTATTATTATTCCTTTTATAAAGGAATTTTTTTAAATACAACCTTAGACATCCTTCTAAAAGCGACTCTGGCCTGCTTAATTCTGGATCCAATTTCACCGTGACTCTCTCCGTTACAATTTAACTGATATCTAAGGTAAACAATTTAATCCACTTGCGTAAATTTCGTACAATTTTAGTTCTTACAGCTCTCAACGATACTGCTAAGTAATGTTTGCATATCTTCTTGAGTAAAAGCTAAGAATACTACTTCACCGTTCATAGTTATTCCTTCTTGTTTTTTAGAGAGTGCATTTTGAAGATTCTTCGGAGTATCTAAACGTTAAAAAGCAGGGTCCAATACAAATTTGTTAATTTGCGACCGTCTCTGTTGTGTGGGTTTTTGTTAGTAGTTTTTTAATTTTCTTGGTGGCCCAAGTCGTTTTTTGTCGTTTTTTTGGATTTTTTTGTAGGATGCCTGAAACATAAAATCAGAATTAGTGCATATTAATATAATAAATTATCTACTTAAAATTAACGCGATTGTCCACGAGTGTTATGAGCTACGAACTATCTTCATTGTGCGTTGTTGTTATTTTTTGAAGTGTTTTCTCTCTGGGGGTTTGTTTTGTCTCTGGTGTGATTATTGATTTTCTCTCTAGTATTATGATTTTATTCTATTATTTGTTGTTTGGGTCTTTTGTGCTTTTATTTGTAGAAAGCGTCGTACCTCATTATCTCTCGCAATATGTGGCTGGGGTAGTTCTCTATCTCCGCGACTTTGTCCTAGATTTTTCTTTCATTGTGTCAGTCACTTTGATTTGTTGTATTTCTCTAAACAGGAATCTTTCTGCTACGTATCTCGGTACGTTGACTGCTTTTCTTAGGCTGTTGTTATGTGCCGCTTGCATTTTCTTTTTTGATGTATTGCGTATGTGCCCCATGTGAGAGATGCATATGTTAGTATAGGAAGAATTATACTATTTATTAATCTTATTTTTGTTTTCAGTCTAAGTTTGCTTTTTCTTCCTGCTAGGTTTCTTATTGATGCTCCTGCCATGTTGGCTTTTTGTACTGTAGCTTCTACATGTCTACAAACGTTAAGCCTTTGTCCATGATTACTCCGAGGTATTTTGCTTCACTTTTCCACTCGATGGGATTGTCTTGCACAGTTACCTCTTCTTCTGGTTGTTGGTGCCTCTTTTTAAAAAGTACAACCTGTGTCTTTTCGGAGTTTATAGCGATTTTCCATTTTAAACTTCATTCTTCTTTGTCGTCTAATGCTTTTTGTAAGTTGTTTACCGTTACGTCTACATTTATGTGTTTGGCCGCTATCGCTGTATCGTCGGCATAGAATCTTATAAGTGTACCAAGTGTTCTAGGTATGTCTGCTGTGTATATCGTGTACAGTAGAGGTGACAGTATATCTCCCTGTGGCACGTCAGCCTCCGGGTTCCCGAGTTCGGATAAGACTTGTCAAGTACGATTGCTCAAGTACGAAGAGATTAGTCTTGTCATTGCTTCGCTGTAACCGTATCTTCTCATTTTGTAGATCAGTCCTTCATGCCAGACTCTGTCGAAAGCTTTGCTTATATCTAGCAAGGCAGCTCCTGTGAATTGTTTGTCATTAAATCCAGCTGCTATGTACTCTGTTAATCTTAGTACTTGTAGCTCACTGGTGTGTTCTGATCTAAAACCGAATTGGGCTTCGAATATTATATCTAATCTGTCTGTTTCAGCTTGGAGTCTGCTGAGTATTATTCTCTCTACAATCTTGCTGATTGCAGGTAGTAAGCTTATTGGCCTGTAGTTTTGCGGGAATGTGCTGTTTTTTTCCGGGCTTTGGTAACATTATGATATGGGCCTCTTTCCATCTGTTTGGGAATTTCTTAAATCAGCATCGCGTTGATTATATTTGTTAGATATAATATGGCTCTCGCTGGTAAGTATTTTAGAGCTCTGTTCGTTATTTGATCGGGACCGGGTGCTTTTTTCGGCGAGCTATTTTTAATTAGCTCGTTTAGCTCCTCAGGTGAAGTATGCGAAACCGATCGTTGGGGGTAGATTAAATAGATTGTGAGTAAGTCTTATTCTTATTTCTTTTTACCTATTTGAAATGGGCTCACACATGCAACATATTCAAGATATAAATATATAATTTGTAAAGACTTTTTTATTCATACAAGTTACTTTTTCTTAGTGTAAGTGTCTTGTATCAGTAGTAAATTTTAATTTTCATTCCTAAATGTGACTGCCTAGAATATTTTTGTACCTGGCTATATTTCAAACACTCCTATTTCATTAAAAAAAATCTCACTGTCAATTTTAAAGTTCAAAGTTAAAAGGTCAAGCGAGAGTTAAAAGATTAATAGGGGTTAAAAATTTTTTTTACAATGATATAGTATTTTGACGTTAAGATATTAAAATAGAGATATCGCCGATAAAGATCCTTGGAAAATATATAATTTATAATATTATATTTGTTTTTTAGTTGCGGAAGTTGGGAGATGATGATGTCGATGGAATAAAAGCCCTCGACGATGGTGGTGAAAATCGGAAAGCCATTGCCGGTCAATCGAATTGGGTTTCTGTACCCAATCCCGATGGTATCGTCAGAGAGGTTAAGGAACGTAAAATTATATCCAGAGAAGAAACAGAAGAAGTCAAAGAGACGGAAGATGTTCAACATTATGGAGATATCACAGACGAAGTAAGTTCCTATATTATAAACATTATTAAAATATTCATTATTTAATTATGTATGTAAGTATTGTGCTTTCTCTACGCGTCCATAATTGTCAACTAGGTAGATCTCTCCGTTTTTGATTACTCTTGTTAAGGCTGTATGTACTTTATTAATATTATAAAGTATATTAATACTTTATTAATTACATTTTTTCACGAGTTTATATCTTTTGTCATAGCTACAAACAGTAATCCCCTTCATCTAGACCTCTCTTACTCATGGCGTCGTCTACTTCGTTCCTCCAGGATTTTCGGGGTCGTCCTCTTTTCCTTCTTTCTATGGGGCTCTATTCGGTTATTCTCTTTATCCATCTGCTGTCGCTAGTTCTTCTTACATGTCCATACCACTTTAGTCTTTTTTGTTCTATATATGTTAGTATGTCTGTTTCTATTGGTGTTCTTTGCTTTATTTCGTTATTGCTTCTCCTATCCATTCTTGTTACTCTGCAGCATCTTCGCAGGCATTCCATCTTTGTTGCTACTATCTTACTGCTGTTTTTCTTGTTTATGATCCAATTTTCAGCCCCATATGTCATAATAATTCGCACTAATGTTTTATAAATCTGCGTTTTCGTCTTCATATTTAGGTGCCTATCCCACCATACTGAGTTAAGTTGTCGGATTGCTGTTCTTGTTTGTCCTAATCTTTGTGTAATTTCTTCCTCCGTTGTTGCCTTTTTCGTGATTATAAACCTCAGGTATTTGAATTTATCCTTTCCTTTGATTGTTACGTTGTCATCAATCTGTAGATCTTCTATGTCTTCTTCACTTGTAGATAGGTACTCTGTTTTCGCGAGGTTAATATCTAGGCCAGCATTGGTATATTCTTTTTGTAGTTTCTTCATCATGTAGCTGAGGTCGTCTTGGTCTTGTGCAATCACTACTTGATCGTCTGCAAAGCTTAACGTATATAGGTATTCGTTCCGTACCGGTACTCCCATGCCTTCGCATTTTCTTTTCCATGTAGTCAAGGCTTTCTCTAAGTGTATTTTGAATAGGGTTGGAGATGTGGAACAACCCTGCAGGAGCCCTTTTGTTGTGGTGAAGTCTCCTATGATTCTTGTTCCTATTTTAATGGACACTTTATTTTCTTTATACAGAGCTTTTGTAGCTTCTATGAGTTTCGTCTGTATTTCTTATTTGTACATTGCCTCCCATAGTTCTGACCTTGGTACAGTCATACGCCTTTCTCAGGTCCACAAATGCCAAGTTTATATCTCTATTTTTTGCTTTTTTCTTTTCCAACAGTTGTTCCAGTGTGTATATGTGGTCTATGCATGATCTTCCTGCCGTGAAGCCTGCCTGATCCTCCCCGATTTTGCCTTTTATCGCTTGCTCTATCTTTTCTCGCAGTATTTTCCCATATAATCTTCCTATTGATGATATTACGCTTATTCCTCTGTAGTTTTCGCATTGTTTTCTATCTTCTTTCTTAAATATAGTTGTCATATATGCCTCCATCCATTCCTTTGGGAGCTGTTCTCCATTTATGGCTTTCTGAAATATCCATTGTATCATCCGGTGTAATTTTTTTGATCCGTATTTTATAAGCTTAGGTGAGATGCCTCCAGGTCCCGGTGCTTTCTTATTTTTGATTGCTTTTATGGCCGTTCTCATTTCCCTATCTGTTATTTTTATTTCTTGTTGTAGGAATCTGCTTCTTCTTTGCCTGTTTTCTTTTCCAATGAATTGTGGTCTTTGTTCTGTTAATAGTTCCTTGTAATAGTCCTTCCATTCTTTGTCCTGTATATTTCCCAATTTAATTTTTTCTTTTGAGTTTTGTTTAAATCCTCTCAGTACTTTGCTTCATCTAGATGTTTTGCCTAAAAGTCTCCCACCAAGTCCTTTTTTGGGAAAGGTCCGTTTTTCAAAAACCTGCAAAGTTAGTAATTCTTCATATGGTATGCTCTAGCCATCTTAACCTACGTTTTCTATTTTGGTATCAATTGGTGCCATCTTTAGATTTCTTCATATATTTATATTCTTAATTTTTTATCTAATAAATTTTCATTTTTGCCACATGTATATGTTATTATTCTTTCTTTTTAACTGTCCAAGTTTCAGTTACGTTTAATCTAATTGATCTTATGGCAGCTTTACAGAATTTTTATTTTAGTTTCATTGGAATCTTTCTGTTACATAACACTCAACTGGTGTCGTTCCATTTCATTCATCCCACTCTAAATAGACGGCAAAAATCTCAATTTATTTCCATATTACTCTGAAATAAGTTTTTCCTCTTCCTTAACCCCCTGATGTTGAAAATTATATTGGTGAGTTCTTCACAATCTTCAGCTAATCTAAATAGTTATTCAGTATCTGCTTTCTTCCAATTCCTCCTTTAAGAACATACCCTAGATAAAAAATTTTTCTTATTTTAATAGTTTTCAAAAACTCACGAAAGGCATTTTTTGTATTTAACACAGCTTCATCAGTTTGATCCATGTACAGGGTATAAGCAAAATTCTTCTATGCAACCACATCTTAAATGCTTCTATTAGGCTATTGATCGTATCAGCCTTCAGGGTCAGGCCTCGGCGCCATGTAATAACACTCACCAAATTCAGCATTTGATTACTCTTTGACGTAATTTTAGTTTTAAGCAGCTATTGTTGTAGACGAATGATTTTATTTATAGAAACGTTGTGCAAGATAATTTAATCCTGCGTTTGATCTATTTACTTGTGTTAATTGCCAAAATTCCAGGTAATTAAAGTGAATAACTTTCACAATGTTTTGTTGATTTATCTGTAGGAAAGCGTTATCGTGAGGTTGGGGACTAAATATCATAAATGTTGTCTTAAACGCATTCATTTTTAGACCCATTTTTCTTCCTGTAGTTTTTATACAGTCCAATAACTTATGGAGGCCCTGGGGACTATCGCCTATGGAAATCATAAATACGATTAAGATAAGAAAGTTACAATATCTTGGCCACGTTATGGGAGGGAATAAATATGTGCTGCTACAAACCATAATGCAGGGAAAAATACAGGGAAAACGAAGGATTGGAAGAATACGCATCTCCTGGCTCAATAACCTGAGAAAGTGGAATAATTGCAGTTCCGTCGACTTGTTCAGAGCTGCAATCTCAAAAGTGAAAATAGCTATGATGATTACCAACCTCCTTAGAGGAGACGGTACCTAAAGAAGAAGAAGGGGACTATCGCATAAGATAACAATGTGGTCAGCATATCTAAGATTATCAGTCAGTTCATCATTTATTTTCGCTCCAAAATTTTTATCTTGCAAATGCTGTTTGAGAATTTTGCATCTGGACTGCTTTGATAAGACCATGCTTAATGTTGGTTTGCTGTAGGGTTGACCATAGTTTACTGAGGGGTACACTGTCATATGCTCTTTGTAAGTCTATGTACACAGGTGAACTTTTTTATTGACGGCTGTTTTTTTCTCAATAACTTGCGTAATAGAGTACAAGTGGTCTAATGTGGATCGCCCAGCTCTAAAACCAGCTTGCTCCTCTGCTTCGTAATCTCTATAGTCATTTTTTATTTTGTTCTTAATAAGTTTTCCATACATCCTACTTATTGTGCTGTTTACTGCAATTCCTCTGTAATTTTCACATTGATCCTTGCTGCCCTTTTTGTGGATAGTTGAGATGATAGATAATTTCCATTCTTTTGGTAATTCGGCCCCATTCAAGCAGTCTTGAAAGAGTTTTCTTAACTGTTCCTGGAGTTTGTCTGTGCCGGCTTTCACTAATTCTGCAGGGATGTCACCACATTTTCTTTGGGTGCATAAAATATAGGACGCAATCTATTGAGCTCTTCAAGAAACTTCTACAGTTAAATATCGAAAGCCCATATAATATAATGTATCTGCGATTTACGATTGCTTTTGTCATTGCTTTGATCTTTTGTCAAAACAGCGAAAATTCAACTATAAGTTCATCTTTATTTTACTCCTCATGTTTTTTCTAAATGAACCACGCTATCCGAGGTCTACCTCGTGTTGTCAACAAAAATGCCCTGATGGGCCCCTGAGCGAGAACAATGTAATCCCTGTTAAATAATTTTATTTAAATAATATAATTATTGAATGCCATTAAAAAAAGTTCTTTTTTGCTTTAACAGAGTGATTTTTTTTACAATCTTCTATCCTGAAAGTCTGTCTCTAAGAAGTGATTCGAGCTCTAATGTGCTCCTCTCTATATTCTGACGTTTTGGCGTTTTATTCACAAAATTCCGTTGATATATTTTAACAATTATATGGCCGATTTGATTGACTATTTACATATCTTATCACAACTCCTTTATACAGATCTTTTGTCTTTAGTTGAGTCTTTCATTCTAAGTTAATGAACTAGTTGAAACAAATCAAATACCTTAGTGGCATTAAGGAGAAATGTTGTTTAAAAATGGTTGTAAATAAATAGATAGGTTTCCGTGGAAAACTTTTCCGTAAACTTTTAAACATAGCATATTGCCATCATAATTTATTAATTAAAACAAGTTTCAGCTTCTGGGTATAAAATCGACCTTTTCGACAAAAGCCACCTGCCTATTTTGGTTCAAGTTTTATTTCGTTTATATTTATTTTAATATGTTTTATTTCCGCACTGATATCTCCTTGCTCATTCTTTAGCACGCATTACAAACGTACTCTTATTACCCTTTTTATTTTATAAACTCTTCTACCTCATCAATTTGATGAAATAATATAGATTAAGAATCTACCAAATTGTTTTTTAATTGGACGGCAATGTACCCAGAAGGTTATAAATGCTGATATAATTTGATTTATGGAATTGAATTAGGTGTGGTTTTGAGGAACACTCCACACTTTAGAGAAATACATTAGTCAGCCACAAGGCAAATAAAAGGTGGTAAACGTGTTAAGTCGGTAATTTCAATACAAAGCGAAGATTCCTGACCTATCATGAATGAAAACGTGATAGTATTTAACCATTTTTTGTCTTGCTTACGTAATAGTTGGTAATGTTGGCATGCCATGCCAACAATTCGAGAAGAAACTTGTAGTTTGTTACTTAGTTGGAACTGTGTGATTTGTGGACAATTATCGTTCTCGTATTCGGAATATTTTTAGTCTATTTGAAGATCGGAGTATTTCTTAGGTACAGAGAAGACATGGACTTAAAATTAACGAACTGAATTTGCAATATATTTTGAGTGTAACATAAGAAAAGGTAGAGCATTTATGTTGATGCAAACTAAATAACAAAACAAATGACGAGTTATTTGAAATTAAAAAATAATGCCAAATATTGTTTTTTTTACAAACATTTACTAAGGTATCAGGCCAGGCTAATATAACTTTTTTTATATCATCATCATTTTGGCTTTACAACCCTGTGTGGGTCCTAGCATCCCCAAGAATTTTTTTCCAGTCGTCTCTATCCATCGTCTTCCTCCGCCAAACACGTATTTTCATATTTCTCATATCATTGTCTATGTTATCTAGGAATCTTGTTCTGGGTCTTCCTCTTCTTCTTTGACCAATAGGTCTATCAAGGAGCGTTTTTCTAGCTGGGTCGGTTTGCTCCATCCGCATTACAAGGCCTACCCACCTCAGACGTCCTATCTTAATGTGTTTTACGATATCTGGTTCCTGGTATATTCTATAGAGTTCGAAGTATCGTCTTCTCCAGACACCATTTTCATTTACCGCTCCATAGATTCGCCTTAGTATTTTTCTTTTGAAACATCCTAACATGTTTTCATTGCTTTTTGTTAAAGTCCAGGTTTCTGAACCATATGTTAGGACTGGGCGTATTATTGTTTTGTAGAGTTTTACTTTTGTATTTCTTGATATAACTGTAGATTTAAAAAGGAGAATAAGCCCAAAATAGTATCTATTAGCCGTGCAAATTCTGCGGTTTATTTCTGTGGTAGTGTCATTTTCAGTATTGACGAGCGTTCCCAGGTATACAAATTCGTTAACTGCTTCGATGACGTCGTTTTCTATAACAAGTGGCCGTAGTATTTGTGGTTGCGTACCTATTTTCATGTATTTTGTTTTATTGGTGTTTATTATTAAACCCATTTTTGTAGCCGCTTCCTTTAGTGCTACGTACGCCTCTCGTACTGCGTTTTCCGTTCTCCCAACAATATTGATATCATCAGCATATGCTAGGATTTGCACAGATTTGTTATATATTAAACCGGTAGTTGTGATTTGTGACGTACGTATTACTTTTTCCAGAGCTAGATTGAATAGTATACAGGAGAGTGGGTCACCCTGACGTAGCCCTTTATTTGTTTTAAAAGGTTCAGAGAGTTCCCCCTGGATTCGTACTTTGCATTCAACTTTTTCAAGGGTTAGTTTGGTTAGACTTACCAACTGATTTGTTACTCCTAGGTCTATCATTGCTCTCAACAATTCTCTTCTATTTACAGAGTCTTAGGCTGCCTTGTAGTCTATAAATATGTGGTGCATGTCTACACCGTATTCCAGTCTTTTCTCTAGAATTTGTCTCAGGGTTGAAATCTGATGAATTGTTGATTTACCACCTCTGAAACCAGCCTGATATTATCCTATTATTCGCTCTGCATATGGTGCCATACGATGGCATAGTATATTGAAGAATATTTTATACGCTGCATTTAGGAGCGTAATTCCTCGATGGTTAGAGCATTTAAAGATATCTCCCTTTTTGTGTATGGTGCAAAGTATTCCAATATTCCAATCATTGGGAAGGGACTTCTGTATCCATATTTCTTTTATAAGCTGCTGTAGCGCTATTATGATATCGTGGCCACCTTCTTTATATAATTCCGCTGGGAAATTATCTATTCCGGGTGATTTGATTTGACTTTTTTTTTTATAATATAATATAATTTGAGACGATAATTTTTGAGACCAAAAAAAAAACAGTAACAGGATGAAACCAATTATAAAAGCAAAATATAACAGAAATTAAAGAAACAATAATTTAAGGGTGATCTGAGGTCAGGAACTGGAAGGTGGTAAGTTTTTGAGACTAAAAAACGGTTTATCACGATTTCCGGCAAAACTTCAAGTCCAATAAAAAAAAGATAAATAGCAAAGTTGTAGGAAATAAAAAGATCTCCAATTTATATTACACTTTTTTTACTTACACTTATTTTACCCCCCATTAAACTTTCGGAAAGAAGACTTTCAATAATTGCTACCGTTCCCCCTTTAATCAGCCTCATGTTAAATTCAAAAATAAGGTTGGTTGTCCTTCTAAGTTTACAACTAAATTTTCTTTCGAAAACCACCTAACTGTACCTTTGGTTTTAATAGCTTTTGTAGTTATCTCTTATATCATTAACATCCATTAGATTTTACATAAATTTAAATACCTCTTTAAAGAGTAATTACCGAATGTACTGTCGAATAGTTTCTTTGTCGATTGACAGTAGTTACGACACATGTCACAAATTCTGGTCCCATTCTATCTCTCCAAAATGGTACACAAAAGAGAGAAATTGAACTTTTGGTATTTTTAACATTTATCTTCTAATTTCGACCAATCCATCTCTTTCCTTCCACTTTTCCTTGTATTATAAGGCGAAATAGATGGTATTTAGGTCTTCCAATTATATGGCCGAAGTATTCTGTTTTTCTCCTCTTTATGGTGTTTATGAGCAGACGTTCTGAATTGATCATTTGAAGAACATCTTTATTGGAAGTGTGCAAAACCCACGATATCTTTAGGATTCGTCTATAGCACCACAATTCGAATGCTTCTAACTTGTTTAGCATTGTGGTTTTTAACGTCCATGTCTCACAACCATACAATAGGATGGACCACACATAACATTTTAGAACCTTCTTACGAATATTCATCGACAGGTTTCTGTTGCATAAAACTAATTTCCAGGTCATAAAAGCCTTACGTGATATTTCGATCCTGGTTATTATCTCTTCATCAGAGTCACAATTCACATTTAACCAGCTGCCAAGGTATTTGAAATGATTTACCCTTTCGATCTTCTCTCCATAAGGAGAAATCAGACCTTGATCTATATTGATCTTTCCAACTGCCATCCACTTTGTCTTTGAAATGTTGATTTTAAGGCCTCTCCGATAGCTTGCTTCACTGACTAGATTTAGTAATGTTTGGAGATCTTGTAAATTTTCTGCAAGAATGGCTATTTCGTCAGCGTATCTAATATTGTTAATTACTTCTCCACCTAGTCTTACTCCCTCTTGTCTGTCATCCAAAGCCTCCCTAAAGATTTCTTCAGAGTACAGATTAAAAAGAGTGGGTGACAAAACACAACCCTGCCATACTCCACGTTTAATGGATATTTTTTCAGTCGGACTGTCTTCAATTTGGATAGAGGCTACTTGATTGTAATATAAGTATTTCAGCAGTCTTATATCATAGTGGTCAAGTCCTGCTGCCCGTAGGCAATCGAAAAGTGTATCGTGTTGTACTCTGTCGAACGCCTTCTCGAAGTCGATGAGACAAACATGAACATTCTTTCGGAATTCACAACTTTTTTGTAATAGAACGCGCATACAGAATAGTGCCTCTCTAGTTCCTAGACCGTTTCTAAATCCAAATTGCTTATTACCCATCCTACTTTCGCATACAAGGAATACTCGGTTTTGTATAATTCGTAAGAGTATCTTCAGTGTGTGACTCATCAAACCGATTAGTCTAAAATCGCTGCATTTGGTGGGCCTGCTTTTCTTTGGTAATGTTATAAACAGTGACTCTAACCAATCATCTGGTATTTTTCCTTCGTTGTAAATTTTGTTGAAGAAAGTGGTTAAGCAGGCAATGCTTTCCTCATCCAAAAGTTTAAGTAGCTCAGCAGGGATTTGATCTGGTCCAGTTGCTCTATTGTTTTTGGCTTGCTGTATTGCCTTTTTGACTTCCGAATTCAGTATACTGGGACCTCTGTCTAACTGGTTGTCACAGGCAGTATTTGGAGCATTTTCTCTAAAAGCATCGTCAAAAAGGTCAGTGATGTATCTCTCCCATTCTTTGCACTGTTATTCGTTATCACAAATTTTTCCGTCCGCACTTTTAAGTATGTGAGCATTTTTCTGTTTCGTCTAATTCCGACAGTATATTTAAGTTTCTTGTGGAGGTTGAAACTGTCATGCTTTTTTTGGAGGTCTTCTATTTCTTTACATAAATTCTCAAGCCAGGATTCTTTGGCATGCTTAATTTTTCTTTTTATGCGTTTATTGATTTCACGGTATTCGATAATATTTCTATTTTTGTGTTGCCGTCGAACTTGCATCAGGTCTAGAATTTCTTGTGTCATCCACTCATTTTTTGCCAACATGGTAGGTGTTTTCAAAGACTCTTGTACGTTCTCTAAAATCGAGTTTTGAATATCATACCAGCATTCGTTAATGGTATACACTATATATATATATATATATATATATATATATATATATATATATATATATATGTATATATATATATATATATATATATATATATATATATATATATATATATATATGTTTACTAAAAGGAAAAATTTATTTTATTACCTATGTAATTTGCAAGTTCAGAAACAAAAACTGCATAGAAAGAAAATGTGATTATTGAATGACATAAAATTGATTATTGCAATTCAATTAAAATAGCTGTTTAAAAATATCATATTTGAAATCCTTGTCGTCCGAGACATAGATTAAAAAAAAATATTAAAATCGGATGACAAAAAGCCGTGAAAATGCAATTTTTGGTGTGCGTTGTGATTTTGAACTCGCCAATTCACTTTTTACGCAAAAATTTTTGTATAAAAATTACTTGCCAAGACAAAGGTATTTGTTTAAAACTAGTCCTCTATTACTTATGGTTAGGCAGCAAATGCATGCCAACTTTAAGCTTCGATATCTCGGCAACCAATAAAACGTATGGATTGTTTTTTTTAAGAAGCATATTTCAAATTTCTATAAGTGTACAAATTTTGAACAGGATATGTGTAAAACTCTATAAGTTATTTTATTTATTTATTATATAATATGTGTAAGATATGTGTAAAATTTTAAAAAATTTCCTAGGCTCTCTTACTTGAACGATTTGAATTTTTCAAAATGCATTTGAACGCTTGAGCCTTCCTTTATATGCAAGAAATGCTGATTTTTTGCATATTTAGTCGTATTATAAAGTTTTTTAGGTGGAATATAAAGTCTGTAAGTTATGTATAAAGGAAGGGGTCGAAAAAATTTAAAAGACAAACGCCATTTTTTGAGATTTTTTTCTCAATTATTGCTATTTTTTAAAAAAACAATTAACATAAAATTTTCAATTTTTAGCTAGTCATATATTATGTAAAATAAGTTTTTTGTATGAGCATTACCTCACGTGTTATAGGCGAAAATATGGGCGCAAACAGCAAAAAAAAATTTCGAGTTTTTTCAGATTTTGTTAAATAAAACTTTAAGCACAAGATACAAGGTAGGTATATCCTAAAGTAATAAGAGCAAAAAAATAGACTTCTATGAAAAATGTCTCATTCAAAACAGGCCTGGACTGAATAGAATTCTTTAAGTATTCTTTAACTAATGAATAATTCGTACTTATCTTATGCTTATAAATATATAAATTATAAATATTCTTCTTAATCGTATAGATGTCTTACAAGAACAAACCTCATGTGGAATTGACCATGTAACTATGTTTACAAACGTTGACATTATAATTACTTATTGAATTTTTATGTTAATTTATGTTAACTGTATTAATCCACTCTAATATATCATATTTGGAAACAAAGGTAAACTATAATATAAGCATTTTACACGGATCTAGTAAAATCTTCTTTAACCTTCGACATTATATTAAAATTAAGAGAAAAACGAATATAACTATCCTTTGTACAATAAATTAATCAATAATCAACGTGATTGAATCCAAAATCTACATTAATCAACCAATCACTTGTATTTTTACTATCGTTCATCATGAAATTATTAGTTCGTAGAATGGCTGTTGAAAAAAGAAGATACGAAAAATGCTGTTGAAAGAAGAAAAGAGGAAAAATGACCAAGTTGAAAAATTTAGTTGACACTGAAATAAGACCAAAATAGGAAAAACTAAACAATAGATGTCAAAAAAATCTATAAAAAAATCTTAATATGATATTATATTTATGATACAATATATCTTAATGATTTTAATATAGCTAATTATTTTAATTTAATCGATTAGATTTAATACAAAGTTGTTTAGAATAAATTTCAAAACAAAATTCACTGTATAAAACTATAAATATAAAGAGGCAGCGCAATTAACTCACGTGAAGTCTTTATACAAAACTACAAAGGTACCTCCTCAGTGGACAATTATCGATAATTTTCCTGTCTTGTGGAAATATAGGAGACTGGATTTCCTGTTCACGTTGAGTCCATTCTGTAAAAACAGGTAATCGTGAGTGGTACTTCGAGTACCAAGAAACTACTACAATTATTATCATTACAGATCACTATAATGATAGTAGATTTTCTCAATGAGAGCATATTTGATTTTTATATGTTTTCTACGGGTACCGTATGTAATCAGCGTAATTGATCTGATATTATTCACGTATTGATGATTTTCAAGAACAAAGAATAATGCTATGGAACTGTATTTATATGGAAGTAGAAGCGTTTTCATTATAGATCAAATCGACTATCATCTTTTACAGTAGTAAAAATTTGATACTATATAATAAAAAAACCAAATCTTTTGCTTAAACGAAATTAAGATGTCACAAGGTTTTTTTTAATGACACAGACATTAGTCATTCAGCCAGTTGCAATAGATTCTCCAATCAGACAAATGCACAACCCTATCCCTAATAAAAACTAACGGATAATTAATGGAAGAATATACGACAAGGAAACTTACAGGATCACTTGCTTCCCGTCTAGGGGCCCATCAAGACATTCTTAGTAGACAAACAAAACTGGACCACGGATAAGGTGTTATAACATTTAGGGTAAACAAAGGATACAAATCTAAACTTTCACACGATCATGAAAAATTCCATGCTCGCTTACAAATTCTATAGAACCGTGCATGTGTCTGACAAGAAATCTATAATGATATTAAATATTTGTCGTGAGCCTGTAGCCACTAGCGATTGGATATTAAATGGTGCATGCATATTAAATTCGATTAATTTTTTGTAGAGAGTTTGAATGCTGCTGAAACTTGGGACATTCAAAAAAGGCAGAATTTTGAAAAATGTCAATTTTTCTTAGAAGATTTCTAGACGCAGAACCATAGAGAGTAGCAGCATAATCTATAATGGATCATATATAAGCTCTGTAAAACAATAAGGATGTTTCAACATCGCAACCCCACCACACTCTAGTTGTCATTATAAGAAAATTACTACCTTTGTTGCGTCTATCCAGCATATATTGTATGTGTCGTTTCCAAGTCAATTTTTTATCCAGGATAAGGCCCAGGTATTTGACATGGTTTTTAAATATAAAAGATTGATTTTGTTCTGAAGCTATTTTCTTGTGGCATGTTAAAGTAATTACTATTTAAATGGGAATAAGCCGCAATTAAAGGTCAAATTACGTTTATTGACGTTTCAATTTCCACTTCGGAAATTGTTCTCAAAATACAAACTAATTTTTTTGCTCTAATGTATTGTGGCGTTTCAACTTTGGTCTTTTTGTCTAACAGTGTGGTCTGCAAAGCTCCATTTGATTTTGGCAATTTTTGTTGTGATATCCTCGCCTTTTTGCTTTTGATCTTATCCAGTCGTTACTCTTTCTATCTGACAGTCGTATACCTAATATTGTCCTTTCCATTGCTTTTTCTGTTGTGGCTAGTTTGTTCATATTTGCCTAGGTTAGGGTCCAGGTTTGACATTATATTGTCATGACATGCAGGATGTACTGGTTGAATACTTTGCTCCTCAAGTATTGTGGTATTTTGCGGTTCTTAAATATCCAATGAGGTTCCCAAATCCTGGCCGCGTTTACTAATTACATCCATTGTTGTCGGTCCTGAGCAGCTCTTTCCCATTGACCAACTGACTTTTGCCATCGGGCCTTTCCCAGAATGTGGCGTTCAGGAGTCTTTCGTCACTCGATCTTAGTACGTGGTCCGCCCATCTTATTCGGTTTGCTTGAATGTAGCGTACTATGTTTTCATCTCCATATACTGTCTGGAGTTCACCATTGTGTCTTCTTCTCCATGCTTCTGTTGTCTCTTCTTTGCAAGGCCCATATATAGTTCGCAGTATCTTTCTTTCCAGTACCAGTAATTTTGTCGTTTCCCGCTGGTTCAGAGTTCATGTCTCGCTTCCATACGTTATTGTGGGACGAATTGTCTTGTTGTCTTGTTGTCTTGTACACTCTTATTTTTGCTGGTATTGAGAGTATTTTTGATTTAAGTACGGTCATTAATGAGTAATATGCGCTGTCTCCTGCAATGATCCTGCCTGCCACGTCCTTTTCATATTTATTTTCACATGTTATGATCGCTCCTAGATAAATGAATTCTTTGACGACTTCAAAGTTGTATTCATTGTTTGGTACGTTTTGTCTAACCCTTGGTCTTGGGTTCTTTGTAACCTTTATTTTCTTGGTCTTGTCCTCGTTGACCTTCAGACCAACTTCCTTGGCTCCGTTTTCGAATATGGTGAAAACTTATTTTGCATCTCTGGTGGATTGTGCGATTGTGTCCACGTTATCCGCAAACGCCAATAGTATTTTTGATCCTTGGGCGGCAAATCCGTTTGTCAGTTGTGGTTGAGCTTTCCTTACCGCATCTTCCAGTGCAAGATTAAATAGCAGGGGGGCCAGAGGACCTCCTTGTCTAAGCCCGGTGTCAATAAGGAATTCCTCCGACGTGGTGCTGCCAATTCTGATCCGTGCGGAAGCGTTCTCTGTGCTCACCTGTGCTAATCGTACCAGCTTTGCAGGTACTCACATTTCTACCATGGTCTCCCACAATGCTTCTTTGCTAACAGAATCGTAAGCTTGTTTAAGGTCCACGAAGATTTGGTGTACATCGCGGTTGAATTCCCAGTTTTTTTCCAACATCTGGCGTAGGACGAATATCTGGTCTCTGGACGACCTTCCCGGTCTGAATCCACTTTGGAAGTCGCCTATTATTTCCTCTGCGTATGGAGTTAGCCTTCTAGACAGTATTATGGATATAATTGTAATGCTAGTTACTCAAATTATGTAAATTAAGGGCCATCTGACTTCATCATGTAGCTAGTTCTAACTACTATATAGACGAAAGTAATACCCACATTTTCTATTTAACAGTCAAAATGTTACCTCTTTTGTTTTCATTTTTAAATGTGAAAATTTATAAATCCATTTTGGATAATTTTGATAAAAAATTTTTATACCATTTTACGGAAAAGAAGTTTTTACTTCATTGTAAGTATTTTTTTAATTCCTCGATATCTTTCCTACATGTATCTCTATATAGCAGTTTAAATTATAGATAACATCAACAAATTTATCTAAAACTAAACAAATCAATTATATAATTACTAACGTGTATATGAAAATCAGTGTAATAGATAATATGTCCGAACCATTATAATTTTCTTTCAAATAGCTATTTCTATAAATTTTTATATCTACAAGTTCATCCTGTATATTTGAATCCATTCCGATTTAGTAATAAAAATTCTCAACATCTTTTTGTGCGGCTCTGTTTCACGGTCTCTCATTATAGCCCAATATAACCTTCGATGTTATATTCGGTTTTGTTTCAATAGGTTATCTAATTTGTGGTTTTCATCTTCTTAAAAGTTGAGGTCGTTCCAGTGACTAATTATTAAAATAATGGAATATAAATTAAATCATTCCAAATATACTATTAGATTATTTTTGTTGAGCGTAACAAAAAGCTTGTTTAAAATCCAAGTGCATTTACGAAGTGTCCTTGAATTTATAAAGGCAGTCTAAAAAATTCATGAGATCATGTTAATAAGAAGTTAAGGTAGTTTTATATTTCGACTGAATTTGACATATTACATTAATATATTATAATACATATCCATTATATATATATATATATATAGAGAGAGAGAGAGAGAGAGAACTCAAGTAACATAACTGAAGCATTAAATATTTAATTGGTGGTTTTAATGCCAAAGTGGAAAGAGAAAAGACCTACTAGATTGAAATTGACTTCATTTTAAACAAAAATACAACCTTGCTATTTGAAATCTAAAACTAGAAAGAATAAAATTAATCAAAAAACCAACGGTAACTGATATAATTATTAACAATCTACAAGAAAACTCAGCTCAACCCAAGGAAAATTAATGAAATATTACATGGCCATATCGACAGCTATAAATTAATGGAGATCATTAGACTGACAAAAAATGCAATCGAAAACAGGAAAACAAGAAAAGCATTAATCATTGGGAAGAAGCAAATCGTTGCTCTAATAAACGAAAACACCAGAATTACAGACAGAAATGGAACTGCTTAGATACGCTGGCAAAAAACCTGGAAAATCTTAGCAAGCATATTTACGAATTGCCTAAGATGAAGATGCATACCAGACCACTGGAATACTGCAAACCTTAGTAAGTCTACTACCAATCATATACAAGATATTCACAAATGCATAAGATGCTGCTCAGCCAAGAGAGCAAGCTTGCATCAGAAGTAGATTCAATACCATGGATCATATCCATACGCTTCGAAAACTAATGAGTAGAGCTAAAGAATGGGAAATACCGTTAGCATTAACCATCATAGATTTCGAGAAGGCTTTCAATTGGCCAGAAGGCACTGACAAACTGTACACAGAGACTTTAGCAAATATATAAAAACAAGCAAAAGCTAAGGTAAACATTTATGAAAACACTTTAGAATTTCATATTACCAGAGGCGTCCGAGCAGGAGAACGCAATATCGCCAAAGCTCTTCACTGCAACTCTAGAAAATATATTTAATAAAATGAACTGGCAAAACAAAGGCATAGACATTGATGGAGAATACCTCAGCCATCTAAGATTTTTAGACGACATCGTTCTGATTGTGAATTCTAGTGAATTCTAGTGAATGTCCTGGACATTCTAGTGAATGTCTTGGACATTCTAGTGAATGTCCAAGATGTAATAATAAACAACACTGCACTTAAGACAGTAGAAGAGGATGTATACCTGGGACAATTAATACATAAATCTGGCTCCTTACTCCCAGAAATCAATAAAAAAATGAAAATGGCTTGGGCATCTTTTGATAAAAATGCAATTATATTTAAATCTATAATCACCACGGCTGCGAATCTTAGACACATACTAAGTGAGAGATGGAAGTGATCAGACAGAAAACCATGGTTACTGATATAATCCACAGAATTAAATCTTTAAATGATTCTCGCTAAAAATTTAGAAATAAAAAAAGTGTCTTTTTTAAAAAACGTACTTGTGCAAATAAAAAAAAATGCAGAAAAAAAAACGTATTAGATTGTTTGTAATGTGAAAGTTTAAAATTCACAGTATTTAGGCATATTTCAAATGCCTTATATTTGTTGCCAAAAGCAAAATCGAATGTTTTACAGACATTGACTTCATTTCGGCTGAATGCAAAAATTGTGAAAAAAAGCTGTACTCTTTACCTTTAAGATGCATTTTGATTTTTGTCGATAGGACGCTCTGATCAAAAGATATCGCATTTTTACTGCAGAATTGATACAAAGTTTATTTAAAAAATTGTTTTCAGGAGCCCAATTGACATTCAAAGCACTTTATAATAGACTTTCAACCTCTCAACGAAAGATTATGCACACTAAGAATCAGAGGTAAATTCTTTAAATATTCAATAATAAATGCCCATGCACCAACTGAGGAGAAGCCGGATGAAGAAAAAGAACAATTTTATGAACAACTGGAAAATATCATACAACATTGTCCTAGAAATGACGTAAAGGTCTTAATAGGAGATTTTAATGCAAAGATAGGTAAGGAGAGGGAATACATGCCAACCATTGGAATTCACAGTTTACATGAAGAATCAAACAACAACCGAACTCGACTAATACACTTAGCCTCCTCAATAAACATGGTGATTGCCAGTACATGCTTCAGGCACAAAGATATACATAAGGGAACATGGAGAAGTTTAGATGGGAATACAGTAAACCAAATCGACCATGTGGAGGTTGACGCAAGGCACTTCAGCGACGTGATAGACGTACGTGCAAGACTCGGTAAACATAGACACGAACCATTACCTACTACAAGCTAAACTAAGAGCTAGAATCTGCAATGAAAAGAAAGAAAAAGGAGTAAAAGAGAAAAGGTTTAAAGTAGAAGCGTTGAACAACTCTGAGATAGCTAAGAGATTCGAGAAAAGTCTCGAAAGCAAGCTGGAAGGCTGCACGGATGTTATAGTTGAAGATATTAACAACTATTGGAGGCAGTGTAGAGCCATATTGGAAGAAGTGGCAACTGAAGTTATCGGAAAGCAAAAACGTAAAAAATTAAGGTCAGACTGGTACGATGAGGAATGCGCACAAGCAACGCAAAGAAAGAATCAGGCATATAGAAGACTCCAAGGGCGAAGAACGAGACAAACAGAGGAAGAGTATAGCCAGCTGAGACGAAAAGAAAAACGAATACTTAAAAAAAAGAAGAAAGAGCATATAGAGAGCTAACTAAAAGAACTAGAGAACTATAAGGCACAAGCAGAAACGCGAAAGTTCTACAAGAGGATTAACCAGAACAGGAAAGAATTCAAACCTAGATTATCAACAGTTAGAAATAGAACAGGAGAGATCATTGGTGATCAGGACCAGATACTAGAAAGATGGACAGAAAACTTCGAGGAAAGGCTAAATATAAGAGGTGAGACAGGGCTCCACGAATCAGAAATCCAACTTGAGGACATTGACGACGAAAGAGAGAAAAATAACATCCCAACAGAGGTAGAAGTCATCCAAGCTATACAAAAATTGAAAGAAAACAAAGCTCCTGGAGCAGATGGCATTCCTTTAGAGCTTTTAAAGCACGGCAAAAAAAACCTGACATTCCGTATATGTAGACTGGTAGAACTAATCTGAAAGCAAATAAAGTTGCCAGAGACTGGAATGTAGGTATAATTGTACCTATCCACAAGAAAGGAGATCAAACAATATGTGACAACTACAGAAGAATAACCCTCCTAAATGTAACATACAAAATATTGGCATATATTCTTTACGACCGACTATCGGGATATTGTGAAAACATAATAGGTAAATATCAGTGTGAGTTTCGTAAAGAAGGATCAACGACCGATCAAATATTCCTTCTAAGGCAAGCTCTGGAAAAAATATATAAGTATGGCATTGATACTCATCACCTGTTTGTTGATTTTAAATGTGCTTATGATAGAGTTGAAAGAAACGCACTGTACAAGGCCATGATAGAATTTAGCATACCAGTACACTTAGTAAAATTGGTGAAAGCGACCCTCTCAAGAGTCGAGTGTAAGGTTAGAGTGCAGAACGGAGTTTCCAGAACGTTCCAGTCTCAGATAGGACTTAGACAAGGAGACAGCCTATCATGCCTTCTATTCAATATTGCACTAGAGAAAGCGATAATAGAATCTGGAATAACAACCAGAGGAACTATTATTAATCGCAGCGTACAATTACTAGCGTACGCCGATGACATCAACATTACTGCTAGAAGAAGGGCAGACGTGGTCGAATCATTCAAGGCGCTTGAAGCAGCAACAAAAAGAATGGGACTAGAAGTTAACACTAGTAAGACCAAGTATATGAAAGTACCAAATTATATACAAGCAGCACAACCCGAAGATCTAACGATCGGAACATATACTTTTGAAGGATTAAGAGAGTTTATATACCTAGGCTCACAAAATAATCAGAATAATGCAGTAAGTGCAGAATTTAACAGACGGATATATCTGGCAAATAGAGCCTATTGTGGATTAAACAAATTTTTAACAACAAGCCTAGTTACAAAAAGAACGAAACTAATGATATACAGAACTCTTATCAAGCCCATCCTCACCTACGCGTCGTAAACATGGACGATGACAAAGAGCGATGAAAAACGTTTAAGATGCTTTGAACGTAAAATCCTCCGGCATATCTATGGAGGAGTACAAGAGGGCTTTACTTTCGAACTTTACCGCCTGTATGACAAACCTGATATTATTAGGTCCATCAAAATAAACCGGCTGCGGTGGTTAGGTCATATAGAGAGAATGAATGAGATGGAGCCGCCAAAACATACTTATAACCAAAGAATAGATGGAGTCAGAAGGAGAGGCAGACCCAGAGCACGGATCAGGTAAGGTTCACGTGGAGGAAGACTTAAGAATGTTGGGAGTACGAAACTGGAAAGCCAAGGGGAAGAATAAGAGATAATGGAGACTTATACTTGAGCAGCCCAAGACCCACCATGGGTTGTGGAGCCAATAATGATGATGAATTGACATTCAAAATCACCGGTCGCTTCAAGAGTTGTTTCTGAGAGAACAGTTCATTTTACAGAAATATTTTTTTTCTACAGGGTATATATCCTTAGTAAATCGATGTTTTTTCATTTTCCCCCTACGAGGAGGGGGTTTTAGGCGGAAACCTGGGGGTAGGATTAAAAACTTTTTTGACTTTTTTTTGGGGTTTCAAAATTGACATTCTCAAAAATTCGTATGATTTTAAGAGGTTCAGTAGCATTTTCGTCTCTGACGACTGGAGTAATACCTACGAATGATTGTTATAATTTTCTTTTGACGTTTTATTTTAATTTTTTTAATTATTTAATTGCGTGATTAATTTATTTTAATACTTTAGTAATCTCACGGAAATATTAATACCTCAAATAATCTTCCTGTACTAGACAACTGGCCTTGATAATTACTTGATGCATTATAAAATGAAACAGTTATTAATTACCTAACTTTTATTATACTCGTAACACGGACGGAACGAATCATCAATGAGGAAATGCTAAAGAGATACATAAAATCTTTAGATATATTACAATTTATCAATTAAAAATTCTAAAAAATAACTGTTGATAAGTTGTCAATATTACAAAAATGCGCAAGTACCCTGTCTGCAGGGGTCATCTTGGAGGGCTCTTTGACAATTGTCGCATCGTTCTTATCTAATATTCTACATAACGATTTGTTGCTAAACAACTATTTATTTTTATCATGCAAAATCTTAAATTAAAAGCTTTTATTTGTTTTCAAACAAGTACACAAGTAATGGAATTAAGAAAAGGAAAATTACAAAAGAGGAATAAATACGATAAGAGACAAAAGAGTAAGATGACATTGCCCCCAATTGGGAAAAATTCAAATAAACTTACACAAGAACGTTAACAAAAATCAAGCAAAATTTAAAGAGGGAAAAACAAGTATTATTTACTAATCGTATTACAAAAGTACCAGAATTTTATGAAGAATAAAAGAAAATTATAATAATTACGAAACCGTCCCAGAAAGAATACAAAATAAGCTTCATAGTCTTATATCAAAAACAAATATGTCGAATGGTCTGACCAGAATGAAATTAAAAAAATAAAAAAATTAACTGAAGGACGTCTCAAGGACGATCTGGACTCTCAAAGACTGGATCAATCACCTGACGTATATATAGAGCTGTTAAGACCTATTTTTGTTACTGCTAATTATTGAGATTCTTTTATAGTTTTTGTAACAAACGTTTATCTTTATTTAACAGAAACGTTTAAATAATTATTTTTTTTGTTTGTTTAAATGATTGATTATGTTATTCTTGTGATTTCTTTCCGTTTTCGAGGTTGGTTATCATCAAGTATATCAGATATTCGTATCTTATTGACAGCCGTTCTAAAAAGGTCAACTGATTTGCAATTATGCCATACTCAAATATTTCTCAGCCAGCAAATCCTTCTCGGTTCTACGCTTCTTCTTTTGTTATAAGATAAGCCTTAGTACTATTAGCTCTGATAATATGGCCTATATATTATAATTTTCTCACTTAAATAGTTTTTGTGACTTCGCAATACTTTTGTATTTTTATCTTAGTACTTTGGTACTTGTAACTTGTTGAGTCCTCAGTTCGTTCATTATAAGCCTGTAGTACCACATTTCATATTACTCCTTTTATATGGTTTCTTTTTAGGCTACAGCTTTCCATTCCATAGAACAACATACACCTTAGGGCTCTTATCCGCAATTTCATAGCAATATTACGATTAGTGATTATCTGTACCATTTTTACTAATATTTGTCTCGCAATTTCAATTCGTGCCCTTACCTCCCAACTTTGATCATTGTTCTCAGTTATCCAGGTTTACCAACATCTATCAAGACTGTTTTAAAACTATCTTACTTGGAAAAAAACTTCGGAAAGAATGAAAATTATCACATCTATCAACCATTTACAAAAAGTCAGCTTGTTAAACTATCGACAAAATGCAGTACTAAATACAATCAGCAGAACATAATATGGTAAACATTTGAAAAACAAAATTGAAGCAGACTATAGGGGCATGGGAAAAGAAACACAGCGTTAGAGCAGGAAGATCTACTGTCGATCACTTTTTACTATTACCCAAATAGTGGAAAACAAAAAAGGATTTAATTCAGAAATAATCTTTTATTTGAAGAATGTCTATGACAATGTCTTAAAAAAACTGTGAAAAGTCCTAGAAGGTATGACTATTAGTGTCACGCTATTAAATTCTCTGGAACAGATATACAGAAACATTATTATAAAAGTGAAAACGACAAATGGTTTGTCTAATCCATTTTAGGTGAACAAAGATATAAGATAGAGATGTTGCCTCTGACCTCTGACCTATTCTATTTAAAATATAATTGGAACATGACTTAAAACTCTGAAAGAGGAAGTGTAAACATACGAAAATTCAATTAACAGAAAACAGCATACTCTATACACCATGTTTTGCCAAATAATAAGTGGTGTTAACCAAAGAACATAAGCACCTAGAACATAAGACCCGCATACTAGCAGAAAAATACAAAAAATGGGGCTTGGGAGTAACAATAAACAAAACTGAAAATATGTGTGTAGGAGGAAAAAGAGAAGATCTGATACTCTATGATGGAGAACGTATACAATAAACGTATAACCAAATGTAAAATATAAAAAGTATTGCCATTTATAGTTACGAAGTATCATTATCATCATTAGTGCTACAGCCCTATAGTAGCCTTGACCTTCCCAAGTCTATTTACGCGCGTTCCCTTACAAAAAAGCCGTGTTTGTTACATCGACTTCGAAAAGACAGTAGATCGAGTACAACACGACACACTTTTCGATTGCCTGCATGGAGCAGGACTTAACCACTACGATATAACATCGCTAACACACTTATATTAAATTTAAGTAACCTCTATCCAAATTGGAGATAGTCGTACTGAAAAACTACACATCAAAAGTGGAGTACGACAGGGTTATGTTTTGTCACCCAGTTTTTTTAATTTATATTCTGAAGAAGTCTTTAGGGAGGCTTTGCATGACAGACAAGACGGAGTAAGACTAGGCGGAGAAGTCTCAACAACATCAGATATGCTGACATAAAGCCGTTCTTGCAGAAAATGTTTAAGATCTCCAGGTATTAGTAAATTTAATTAGTAAAGCTAGATATCGGAGAGGGCTTAAAATCAACATTTTAACAACAAGACAAAAATATGACCTGGAAATCAGTTTTATGTAAACGAACCCTGTCGATACCATTCGCAAGAAGATCCTGAAAGGTTATGTGTGGTCTATTCTATTATATGGTTGTGAGACATGAACATTAAAAACTACAATACGTAACAAATTGTGGTGCTATCGACGGATCATAAAAACATCATGGGTTTCGCACACTTCCAATGACAATGTTCTTAAAATTATGAATTCAGAACTCTTGCTCACAAACATCATAAAGAGAAGAAAAACAAAATACTTCGGCCATATAATTAGAGGAAACAAATACTATCTACTTTGCCTTATAATACAAGGAAAAGTGAAGGGAAAGAGATGGATTGGCCGAAAGAAAGTTTCTTGGCTGCGTAATGGTGTGGTAATGGTCAGTAATGAATATAAAAGCCAAATCTTGGAGAAATTACAAGAAAAAAACAACGAGAAACAACTTCATCTTGCGAGAAGTGAAAAATTTAATTCTGTGGAAAAAAAATATGGAAAATTTCCGTCAAAAGCAATCGATCCCGAAGCCATAACCATAGACTTCCAAAAAAACTGGATGTGTACTATAAACGGCAACTTAATTTTGTACGCTTTAATGTACATGTATTGGCCGATTCTACCTCTGTTTTCTATACTTATGACGAATCGGTAGCAAAAAAAGGGGCTGACGATGTGTGTTCGATGGTTCATCACTTTGTGTATAGCGTACTATCATCTCAGGTTCCAAATTTGATAATATTTTGCGACTCTTGTGGAGGGCGAAATAAAAATTACACTGTTTTTCGGTTTCTTTATTATCTAGTTTAGACAGAAGGAAGGTTTGAGTTTGTGAAAGTAATTTTTCCCATCAGAGGACCATTGTCCATTGTCGAATGGACAGTAGAAGAATTATTTCGCGCAGCAGCCGATAGAGAACTGTTTCAGAAACTTATAAACATGATAATGCCCAACGTCTAAATACGGACACGACACCTAAAGAAGATACGAAGATACATAATCGATCGAATACAATATTCGGCTAAGACGGAAAAATATAGAAACAAATTAAAAACATCGAAAACTAATGACGAAGAATTTTTTATAGATCAAAGGCAAAAATATTATTTTGAACACAAGGATAGAGATGAAGATCATGAAATAACAAAGGAAAACGTTTTATAGATACTGGAACATATTATAAAATATCTGCGTGAAAAGTTCAACAGTTTCCATTTAATTAGAACAGTACTCTCAAAAACAAACTTAACCTTGAAGACAACCTTCGCAATAAAGACGACTTTGAGAAGAAACCAAAATACCGTTTTTAAAATAATTGTACAACTTTTCGACTGCAAAATAAAATGTGAAATATTTACAAATTTGCAAATCCTGGTATAAAGTATGTATGAACATTGTAGGGCTTTTGTTTCTGGTTTTGAATAATACTTCTACTTATTGAAAATTTAAACCTAGATAGCGCTTTCCATAGCGCAGAGGCTAGTATGGCAGGTTGGTTTTTAGAAATTTTAAGTTTATTTGAACCATATATTTAAGAATTTATGAAGTAATTTAGTAATCTATACCTCGTGCGATATCTCTAATAAGTATATATTTAACGATATTTTTGTATCGACCAGTTACTTTTTTGATCCAATGTGTGTTTACAAGCTACACTTTTACTTACACCCTGTAAAACCAGCTAATCGTTCTCTTCAAGTAACAGTCACCATCTAGCTAACAACAAAAATCAACAAACCGCCGATCATCACCGTCATCATCATCTCTGTCGTCTTCTTCTTCTTCTCAAAAGCGCAGATACGAAGAAGAATTTCTTAAGGGACGGCCATGCATGAAGTCAAGCACTTGTCTTAAGATGCAGAGAGGGGGCGATCGTGACAAAGGAGAACCTGCAGTCGATTGCTGATGGTGAGCGGGCCCACAATACTTTGACTCAAACGTTCTTCAATGAAAATATATTTTTTTTATTACTAGCAGGAATAACCAGAAAAAATGCTGCTGGAAATATTTATGTACAGTGTTTAACAGTGAATGGTACTATTTAAGTGCAATTGCGAGTTGTTCTTCAGTTAGGAGGTGTGTTGAGAATACAAACCGGATTACCTATTAGTGATTTTATTGCCCTCAAGGATAAAAGTAATTATCTTGGCGATCGGCAATAGTAGCAGTAAGGTAACTACCTATCTTAGTCCATTTTGCAGGAATATTCTTTAAGATGAACACTTTTTTTTAAAGATACACACGATAGTACAATTTTATATAAATCTATGTTTAAAAAATACGTATTTAAAATACCCTCTTTTACATTACATAAAAATCTAAACTATCTGTCATACAACAATTTATGTTATATACATATATTTATTATAATTTACGAAGACATAATTGTTAAAAAATGTTTTATATCACAGTATATATATATATATAAATATATATATATATATATATATATATATATATATATATATATATATATATATGAGGAAGTAAAATGTAAACAAGCTTAGGTCACAAATAAGTAATTTTTCAGGGAGGGCGAAAAACTTGTTGCTTTGCCCTGAAAAAAGATAATGAGTTCTAATCAATGTTATGCAATAGTATTGGTTCCAAATATGACATAAAAATACTTATTTCAGTTAGGGTAACTAAAAAATAGTTTAAAAAATTGATTTTGTTTTTAAAAATAAGACCTTTTGCACGAACTTAGTGAAAATAACTCGTTTTGCTTGTAGAATGTTGTGGATATAAGATGATTTGCATATAACTAAGGTAATAAAGCAATAAAGTAAAGGAACAATGGTTTTTTGAATGTAAAATAATAATATAGGCCTTACCTAAATTACAAACATTGTCATAATAGGTAGTTAAAGCAAAAAACAAACAGTTTTTTAAATATGGATGTCACAGCGCCCATCGGCGAGAAAGTCGCTCATTTCGTCCTGCTCTTCACCAGCAGCTGCTGTAGTGGGTTCATCAAAAATCAAACTCTTGTACCAACCAAGGCGTAGGTCAGAAGTAAATCAGTCCTCTTTAAACATTTTTTTTTTAATTTGTAAATATCTTTGGTCTTTTCTTTGGTTAACACATGACAAAGTGGGAGTTCTTCCAGTTCCAGTCCAAAACACGGTTGGCGAGTAAAAAACTAATTCCACGTACAAGGAAATACAATAAAATTCTTTGGATTGATGTTTTGTGTGTTTCAAAAAAATGAATCAGTGTTCTCAGGACAATATTATTTTTTATTTTGAAAAGCACAACCATCGCCAAACAACCTTAGTACAGAATAGCCCAAAAAATCAGCTTCTTTCAAATAGTTAAAGAGAGCCGATGCTATTTCCACACTGCCCTTTCCTGCCTGCTACTCTGTCCAAGTATAGAACATGTGGTTTTGAGTTTTTAGATCAGTAATACAAAAGTTATAAAACCCAATTTGTCTCATGTAACAAGCTTCTCGAATTGGACTTTTCGGTTGTGGCTGAATTTGTTGAAGATCAAAGTAAAGGCTAACAGAATGAGAAACATTTATTTTCATGTACTCATAAAACGCCTTTGCTCCGTTCAAATGAACCGGCTTTTCAACCATTAGCTGCGCCTTTTAAGCAGACTGTCTAGTGAACGCCTAATCGTCTCAATACATTTTTTAATCCAAACTATGTACAGCTAAATTTGAACATAATAATTAAAAGTTTGCTACATTGCTAAATTACTGTCTACCTAATCCAGTATTCAAAATGTTCTTCGTTGTTAACTTGATGTTCGTTGTTACCATCATTCTACATGATGGTAAAATGCGTCTATACATTTCTCCATGTTTCTTTAGAAGTTAATATAGATTCATCGATAATATGATTTGCCTTAGCTCTGCAACATTTGCTGGTTTAGTTTTATAAAGTCTACTTTTGAAGTATCCCCAATAAAAATAATCCACTTATATAAAATTGTAATACGTTACCTTCCGTATTTGTAACAACGTGTTCATTGTTGATCTAACTCATAAATTCCTCGAATGTTCTATGAAATCTCGGTCTATTAAGAACTACCTCCTAATAAGTTTCTATTGCCGCTAAATATTACAGTCCTCCTATTGTGTTCACACACAAGAAAATAATCTTAAGGATTCAAATCGGGTAACCGTGGAGGCAATTCAATACTACCTAATCTACCAATCTATCATCCAAGAAATGTCTGATCTAAATATCTCCGAACATTTATACCAAAATGAGCTTGAGGTTTGTCTTGCTGAAACCATATCTCAATAAAATTGGCTCCAAAAATTATTTTTCAGGCAGACAATTCAATTACTAAGTATCATTTCACAATTATCACTTGTTAAATTTCCTTCTATTTTGAGTATGGGTTTCACATGTCCAGTATAGATTTACGTCACTCCAATACTTTAAATTTTGGCGATTTACATTTCCACACAGTGTAAATATTGCTTCGTCGAAAAAACATTTCTTGTTAACAAAGTTGTCGTCAGTTACAATTTTATTCATTAATACCTCACTAAACTGTAGTCTACGGTCGTATTCATCTCCATTTAATTCTTGCAACTGGATTTTGTAGGGTTTAAACGAATTCTTATTTAACATACGCAAACCTGAAGAATGACCTAAATAATGTATTTGTGCAGCTTTACTTGAAGATGTGTGTGGATCTTTAATGAACCTCTGCACACCTAAAGTTTTATTGTTATTTATAACAGTTTTTGGTCTACCTATTCGAATGGCATCTTTTGCTGATATGAGAATAGAAAAGTATCGTTGAATACTTCATTATAAGATCTTTTCTTATCACCTTAGCTTCTCATCATTAAAATAGTAATTTGCTCTTTTTTATTAAAAACCATCTTTATTAAAGAGCTTTTAAAACACATAAAACAACTACCAGCTTTAGTTAATAATACAATTTATTTTACAAAACTTTTTAATAAACATCTAGCTATTGTTAGTTTTGTGAATTAATGTAAAAATCACAGCATTGTATATTTACTGAATTATTTCAAAACTATTTGGCACTGAGAAGTTTTATGTATTTAAGACCCTTGTGACTAGATAAAATAAGAAGTGTTACATAAATGATGGAACTCGTATTGAAGTGAGGATTCCAATAATAATACAAGTATATAGAGTGATGTATTTAATAAACCAAAGTGACTAATGATAAGCAAACATGTGGTTTACTACTTACTTTGTAGTACTTGCAAAATAACCTCAGAACCAAACAATCATCATCATCATCATCATCATCATCCAGCCCCATTTTCACGTCCATTGTTGGATATAGGTCTCCTCCAAACGTGTCCAGTTCTCTCTATCTCTAGCTGCTGCAATCCAGTTTGTTTCTATTCTCCTTAGAGAATAGAAATTAGAAGAATAGAAACCTTTTAGGTCGTCGGTCTATCGGGTGGGTGGTCTGCCTCGACTTTGCTTGTCGGCTCTTGGTCTCCACTCCAATAATCTCTTCGTCCATCTTCCGTCTTCCATTCTAGCAACATGTCCAGCCCACCTCCACTTTTGTTTATTAATTCGCAGTATAATATCGTCTACGCCAGTTCGTCGGCGTATCTCCTCATTTCTCACGTGATCTTTCAAGGTCAGTCCCAGCATTGATCTCTCCATTCGCCTTTGTGTTACCCTCAGTTTTTCGGCAGTAGCTTTCGTTAAAGTTAGGGTCTCTGCTCCGTAGGTCAAGACTGGTAAGATGCATTGGTTAAATGCCTTCCTTTTCAGGTGAATTGGGGTATTTGTTTTAAAAATGTCTCTCATCCTTCCATATGCCGCCCATCCCAACGTGATTCGTCTATTTAGCTCGCAGGTTTGGTTGTCTCTGGTTATTCTAATTTCATGACCCAAGTATGTGTATTTATCGATTAATTCTACCTTGTTGTTATTGATCGGTATCTCTTCGCTGGGACCCATATTGGTCATCATTTTGGTTTTCTCGAAATTTATCTCCAGCCCAGTTTCTTGTAGTATGTCATTCAGTTCTTGGAGCATGTCTTTGATCTCTCCCAGATTATCTGACAGAAGCACGATATCGTCAGCAAAACGTAGATGGTTTAACCAAACAGTGGTTGCGTTTAAATGGATGAAACCACTGTTTCTCTCTTTTATTATCACCTTTTAGTTTCTGACCTTTTCTTAAGTCAGTTTCCAATTCTGATCAATTTAATTTAATAATCTGAATTTTAATAAATTAAACTAAATTTATAGATCTCAACATATGGGTCCTTGAGCTGGTTTACTTTTTAAAAATTTTATTCTCAATTTTGTTCCGAATGTCAATGTCACCTTAAACAGTCAATTAAAACTTCCGGCATCTCAGGCTAGTTGGCATTCAACTTTCCTGCTGTCTGGATGTAGAGAAACTCGTTCGAGTAGGGACTTATATTCCCGGTTGGCAATCTAAGCGGCATCGGCATACTGCCATACAATTTAATACCCTCAAATATGGTCTGATCCATATAAACTAAACCACTGTTTGGTTCTGAGGTTATTTTACAAGAACTACAAAGTAAGTAATAAACTACACGTTTGCATATCATAGTCAAAATTACCTACGCTTTTATTAATTTAGTGGTATTGCTTACTTTTAGGTTCAAAGAAGATGAAATGATAAGTCCGAAAACGTTTTGAACTTAATTCTTTTGGATGTTTAAAATTGAGAAATGGCAGCCTTGTCGGACACCTCTTTGTATCAGAACGTTTCTAGTAGTATGGTTGGAATATTTTAAGGTTGCGTCTTGGTTCCAATGAAGGTTTTGAATTATGCGGAGATCTTTTGTTTCTACCTTCATTTTCTGTAGTTCATACAGCAATTTTTCTTGCTGAACTCTGCCAAAAGCGTTCTGGTAGTCGATGAAACAGAGATATACTCTTTTCTGTTAATCGAGGCATTTTTGAATAAGTGTTTAAGTCGCAAAGAGAGCCTCTCTTGTTTCCAAAGTCTTTCTAATTCCGAATTGAGAGTCACTTATATCTATCACATTTTTTTATAAATTAGATTCTGTAGCATTCGAACTATTGAACCTAAATTTGTCACATTTGCGAAACTGGATTTATTGGGTATAGCTATGTATTATGAGTTAAGACATTCCTTTGGTATTGCGTCACTTTCATATATGCTTTTATCATCTATTAGTTTTGTTAAATCTATTTCTATTTCGTCTGGTTCACAAGCTTTCCAATTTTTTGCACATTGTATCGCATGTTTTACCTTTACGTCTTGAATTGCGGGTCCTTCTATCTCCAACGTCGACGTCTGTTGCAATAATTGAAATAGAATGTCATCTGCAGAGGAGTTTTCGATAAATTCCTCCCATACTTGAATTTGTTCGCTTGTTTCTATGGTTATTCTTCCTTTGTTGTCAGCTAGAGTCAATATATTATGTTTATTCTTATTATTGGATGTTTCTTTTAATTTTTTGTAGAGGTTAAATGTATAATGTTTGTTGTTTAGGTTTTCTATTTTGTCACACATTTCATTTATCCACTTTGCTTCTTTGATTTTTGAATCTATGATTCTTTAGATTTCTTTATATAGATGTGGGTTGTTTTTCTGTTATGTTCTCTATTTCATAATCAAAAATATCTTCCGTCATCCATTTTTAGAAAAGCTATATACCTATAACTCATAGCACGTAACCCATAACTAAGTAGATATATCCCTTATGACTTAAGATGAGTTAAGAGTTATGACTTAAGACGAGTTAATAGTTAACTAGAATTTAAAATTGTTTATATCCTCATTGTGACAAATAATTTTATTGTGACAATATAATAATCAAATTTGTCATAGACATATCTGTTTAAGAGCACATATTTTTCCTCTTCTTCTTTATAAACAATTCAGCTTTTTTACTATCGGATTTATATCTCAAGGGAATTTTTTCACTTTTTTTTGAGTGGTTGCCGATACTTCTTGCTATGTTGACCACTTTGTTTTCGTCCATTCTGCTTATGTGATTTATTCATTTTGTTTATCTTTAATATCCACTCAACACCCTGTATCTTTAGCATATTTCCTTTAAACCTTCTTGACATTCTGATCTCTGTCACTTCCAATAGCTTTTGTATTGCGGCTATATCGAGTTTTATTTCTCATGTATATGTATATCATTATTATTCTTATACTGGATTTAAATAGGTCTTTGGATAGGTCTCACGTGGGCTGAGTTTGGTAGATTAAAAAACATTTTAGTCCAATATTCCAATTAGTTTAAACAGAAAGGTTTTACAATATGTTTTACGGGTCCTTGCATATGGTGCAAAAACACTAACTCTGACAAAAGCAACAATAAATAAAATAAGAGTTACACAACACGCTATGGAAAGAACAATGTTAGGTATTACCATGAGAGATAAAGTACCAAAACTAGAAATAAGAAAAAGAACAGGAGTCATGGATGTGGTTAAAAAAATAGCCTTGGGTAAATGGGCTTGAGTCGGACACGTTGCCAGATTGAGGGATGATAGATGGACCAGAAAGATTCTGGAATGGCGACCAAGACAAGAGGCATATCGAAACAGAGGATGAACACCGATTTTAATAGACAGATGATATAAAGCGAATTTATACTAATTGGATGCAAGAAGCGCAAGATAGAAATAGGTGGAAAATTTTACGGGAGGTATATGTTCGGCAGTGGACAAATATAGGCTAGTTGATGATGACTGGCTTTATAAATTCTCGATTTCATCTAAGTATTCATATATCCACTGCTCTTTCCAAATCTTAGCTGTTCAGTGCTGATTCTATCGATTTCTAATTTACTATGGTGTTGGTTTTTGTTTTTGAGTGGAGATTGTTATACTAAATTCTTTGATTATTGCGTTCAATCTATGGACCTGCCTTTATAGACCATCTTCATATTAAATGTCAATATAGCATCGTCTACGTTACAGAGTATTTTAACTGATTTGTTAAATTAGGAAGCTTGAAAATTTAAGATAGATTATTTCTACATTATTAGCAGCTTATCCCGTTACATCATGTTATAAATATAGGCCTCTTTCTTAATATGCACCTAACGCTACCACTATCGTAAAGTATCCTGATGAAATCACTAAAAAAGTACACAATGAACATAGTTACTTTGTACATTTTAATTTTATGGGTAGATATCTACTAGATACCAAAGAAACCGGATTTTTATTAAGACCGAATTTACCGCCTCAAGGAAAATGGTCCGTCTTATCGGACATACTGATCGAGAATAAAATAACTGTATGGTTGATGGATGTGGTTTAACAATTAATATGCCTAACAATTTAATTACACGCTTGTTTCTTATCTAAAATAAATGAGGTGGTTCATTATATCTTACGTATGTAATACTATGTTTAATTTCGATAGATGTGGTGAATATAAGATAACTGTATGTACTTTCATAGAATGCTCGAGGGGTTATTATTTGTAGTTAATTATATTCCTACCTTTTTCGTGGGTTTTTACTCTTGTAAAAGCATTTGCAGTGCCTAGATGCCTTGAAACCAAGACCAATAATAATTTGACCACGATTGCAAAGAAAAATAGCCTAAAATTTTGACTAATACAAATTTGACTACAAGGAATAAGATACAAGGTAACAAATTATAAATGTCGACATGGTGAAATCAAGAGAATATCAAAATGAGTATAAGGAAACCATTCAAAAAGAACTGACTGCAATAGATACAGAACAAATATACCGAAGAAATAAATACCGCTTTAACAAATATCCTATTGCAAGCTTATGAAAAAGTATCACGAAAAGATTAACCTCAGAAAGACTACTACTACCTGAGAAGACTACTACTACAACGATAATGCTATAATAAGAGAAAAAAGAAAACTTATAGAGATGGGTACAAAGAGGAAGTGTAGAAATTACAGAACTGAATAAAACCATTAGAAAATTTATAAAAGATGACTTTTTAACTGTAAAAATCCTAATCCTAAAATGAATATAACATCCCGATATATGCAGCTTTTGTCCACTATCCTTGGAGAAACCGTATTAGCCTCGGTCGACAGAAGATAGAAAATAGAAGATAGAAGTAGTCCACAGGGGGAAGGTCTGTCCCCACTGCTGTAAAATCTAGTTATGGACGGACTAATAGCAACGTTAAAGGCTACTGGCCATAAAACAATTGGATGTGAAGATGATTTGGTAATCCTCTCGCAAGGAAAGTACAATACAGTAGTCAGAGATTGCATAAATAAGGCCCCAGAACTAGTGAGACAATGGACAAAAAATTGAGAAAGGGGCTAAATATAAGTCCTCACAAGTCCACCATAGTCGCTTTTATACGCAGACGGAAAGCTGCAGACAAGAAATTCAGCAAAAGGAAGAGGTTTGTATATCGAGGTTATACTAGACTCGAAACGTATCTAGAACCATCATCGCGTTTGTATGCGAAAAAATAGGGATTCAAACTGTACATGGTGCACTGGGTGTACAGCGTAGTGGTCAAACGATTGGGTGGACTAACACACTTAAACAGTTGCAAAAGCCAAAATTCGGTAAAGTGCAAAGATATACGTGTATGAGCATAAATGGTGCTATGCGTACTAAGTCAACAGTAGCTATGGAAGCTCTGCTATTCCTGCAATTAATAATATAAGAAGAAGCAAAATTGGGAGCCTACGGAATAAAACAATCACTGAAACTTTGCAATGAAGGGACAGGCCATATGAGTACCACAAGGACTGTGACGAAGGTGATTTTAAATGAGAAATCAGATCACATGACAAAAAAAATACAATTTCAAGAATTCCTATTCATAAAATAGGAAATATTATATTCAAAAGGGTAAGATCTGGTATACAGATGGATCCAAAACTACAGAGAATGTGTGGGCAGGAATTTGCTTCAATAATCCAATAATTAGCGAAAGCTTTGCCTTAAGGAGGAACTGCAGCATTTTCAAGCTGAGATTTAGGTGATACTGAAATGTACAAAAGGAAATAATGAGAGATCTTTTAAAAAAGAGGAGTCATATATTATCTGATGGTGCGGCACTAAAAGAACTGTAAAAACTTCTACAGGGTAAAAAAATTATAAACTGGGTGTAGGAAACAATACAACACAACATAACAAGCTTCAGCTTCAGTGATAAAACAGATCTCTTGAATCAGATGGGCCCAGGGGAAAATGCAGCTTTTGTAGACTTAAAGAAAGCTTTTAGCTGGGCAATAAAATGCTCATCTAACAACAGTAGGGTAAACTACAGATATACCGAACTTATTAACAACATATACCAAAAAGTTAAAACACGAATAAAGATGCATGAACTCACGGACCCAATAGCACTGGACACAGAAACAACACAATATCACCAAAGCTGATTAACGAAGCCCTAGAAGATGTATTCAAGAAACTAAATTTACTCCAGTCGTCAGAGACGAAAATACCACTGAACCTCTAAAAATCATACGAACAAGCTGAATTTGTGCAAAAAGATGCAAAAAAGTTTACCACATTTACCCCCTGGCTTCCCCTAAAATCCCCCTCGCAGGGGTGTAAAAACGCAAAAAAAAATGATCCATCGATTTACCAAAAATCTGTACACCGTTGAAAAAAATGTTTCAAATAAAAAATGTAGCTGAGATAATTTCAAATAAGATGTTTATAAGTATTGTTTATGTAGAATGATCCGTTCTCTTAAAAACAACGCTTGAAGCGACCGTCGATTTTGCATGTCAGTTACGCGCGCGAAATCAATGTTCAATAAAATTTGTATCAGCACGACGGTAAAAATTCGATAACTTTCGATTCAAGTGTCCTATCGACAAAAAACAAGATTCGTTTTAAAGGTAAAGAGTTCAGCTTTCGTATGCAGTTTTTGTATTTTGCCGCAAATAAACTCGGATTTTATAAAGATGTTAAATAAAAAACGTATTGCGATTTTTGATATTTTTTACGATTTTACTATAATATAGACCCGATCTTAAAGATTTTACCACAAAAATTAAAGTTAAACAATCACTTCTAATGGTTTAACGATACTTAATAAAACTGTTCCTACTAGAATTAACTACTTTTATTGATTATATAGTGACCAACACCTTAAATTCTATACTGTGCCCATAAGGATTCTAGGAAATTAAAAATATATGGTCTTAATTGAAAGAGATGAGTAAGTTAAGTACCACAAACTTTCATTTACTACGATTTTGGAACGAACGTAGATGCATCGAAACAAGTTGGACCGACCTAGATTTAGGTTTTTTCGTCTTCAAGTAATGGCTGCCACCCTATTTTTACGACAGATTGGATTGGGAGGTCTATAAAGAGTAGACGTATGGGACTGTGGTGTACTTGTTGGTTAAAGCAAGGTTGAAAGGGTAGTTGACTTGCATTCTATTGCTCAGTGGGTGTTATCTATTTCTAGAAAAAATTATTTAAAAATTCCTTTATAAAAGGTATAATATTAAAAAACCCTATCGGGCTATATCAAAAAACTTTCTGGAATTAATATTCCATCATCAGTGCTATCTCAATATACATGTTTTGAGCCACTAAATACTTGGGTAAAAACCCTTAAAATGTTGTTAAATTACTTTAAGTTACATTATTTAACTTTATAAACTAAGCTGTTTAAGTTATAACAGGAATAGATAAAATGGCAACGTAAGACTCCACTGGAGGTTGCTAGTCCTGAGACGAATTGTCTACGAGGACTTGTTGATAGCAACTGTATAGTGGCTATCAACAAGTCTTGCTATCAACAACTCAACAATTGCTATGTAGACACTTTGTCTCAGGACTTGCAATCTCCAGTGGAGTCTTATGTTACCATGTTATGTATTCCTATCGTAACTTAAACATCCTAGTTTATGAAGTTAAATAATGTAAGTTAAAGTTAATTTAACAACATTTAAATGGTTTTTACCCAAGTATTTAGTGGCTTAAAACATGTACATCTAGCTAGCACTGAGTGATGGAATATTAATTCCGAAAACGATCTGTGATGTAGCCCGATAGGGTGTTTTAATATTATACCTTTTATAAAGGAATTTTAAATAAATTTTTTGTAATACATGGTATACAGCCAACTGTAGGAATTTAGTTTCCTTGTGGATTATCTATTTATGTTACTACTAAGCTCTGTAAGTTTTTCGAAGTAGGTCCTAGATCAGCGTCTTTGACTAATGGTAAGTACTTATACTCGATGGTGGCATGGTCTTTTAAGGATCTCGTTTGCTCTAAGGTTATACTTAGGCTTTTGGTCCAATTTTGGATTCTAGGAATGTTGGCTACTTGGGTAATTAATGCTAAAGGATAATCACTATTTTTGCTCATAATTCTCCTAAGGATTTTCTTCTCTAATGCCATGAGTTGGTTTATTCTTCTTCTTCTTCAGGTACCATCTCCGCTACGGAGGTTGACAATCATCATAGCTATTTTAATTTTTGAGGCAGTAGCTCTAAAAAGTTGTTTTGAGCTGCATCCAAACCATTCTCTCAGGTTCATGAGCCATGAAATTCGTCTTCTTCCGATGCTTCTTCTGCCATCTAGCTTTCCTTGCATTATGAGTCGCAGGATGCCATACTTCTCGCCCCGCATCACATGTCTGAGATACTGTAGCTTTCTTTCTTTAATTGTAAGTTCAACTTCCTTCTCTTTACCTATTCTTCTCAGTACTTCATTATTCGTAACTCTATCTACCCAGGAAACCCTTATAATTCTTCTATACGTCCACATTTCAAAGGCGTTAAGTCGTCTCATTGTGTCTTGATTTAACGTCCATGATTCCACTCCATAGTATAGTACACTGTATACGTAACATTTTGTTAGGCGTACTTTAAGAGCTAATGTTAAATCTTTGCCACATAGGACCTTTTTCATTTTCATAAAATTAGAACGTGCTTTTTCGATTCTGACTTTGATTTCTGCAGTGTTGGTTTATTGTCTTTTGTTTATTGAGAAGTTTTGATTTGTACCCGACAATAGACCTAATAAAGGTTTTTGTATGTGTGTAGGAAAGTAACGTTATTGGTAATCCCAAACTTACAACATAATGCTTTCATGTGATTAGCTCCATATGTGTTTTTAATATTGGTATTCCAGTTGAGTGTATTTATAAATTAGTCACCTAAATAGAATACTGATGGTCTGAATACAAATCTCTTTCCATTGGAATCTTTGAATCGAATGGAATCCAGGCGTGCCTGAGCCTTGTTGATCACAGAACGTTCTCTTCCTTTACGATTGCGAGAGTTGAAAATAGGGCGATTGCTATTATAAACTGTATATAGTATAGTTGCTAGAAATCTTTATAGAGTATAATATCTTCGAGCAGTGAGGTATGAACAAATCTAAGGAAAAGAGAATATAAATCGGAAATCGACTTCTGGATTCGGCCCAAATCTGTGTTTTCTAAACGTTGCAACACACCCGGACGACGAATGCACCGAAATGCACTGGCATGGGGATTTATAATTTGTATCCACGTCATACCAATTTGTTCAGACAGAAACCCCTTCGGGAAAACGATTTCCTAAGACTCCATACTAGAGAAAAATATAAAATAAAACATAATGCAATAAAACATTTAAATTCTCGTTAGTGGATGTCGTTTTAGCGTCTGTTGGTAAATATTTTATATATTTACCTATATGGATGGAAAAGGTTTTATTTTGTCATACCTTATCATGAGTTCGCTCTAAGGATAATAAGAGGGAGAAATATGCATATCGGCAAATGGTGGTACGCTGTACCGAAATCAAACCTTAACTGTCTAGTTTATTTTTATCAAGTAAATGAATTGGCACCAAGGCTTAGTGGAGTTTTTCAATCAGGTCTGCGTGTTATACCTGATCGAATGCTTTCTGTATATCTAAGAAGTTGATTGTTTACCTGAGGTATTCATTAATTGCCTGAAAAGTGATGGTTGCTGCTTATATCAATTCATTATGAGTGGATTGACCAGCTCTGAATCCAACTTGGAAATTAGGAGTGATGCAGTGATGGAGTAAAATAGGTCTGTAGAATTCAGTGCTGGTGAGGACTTTCTCTGGTTTAGTGATCATGATTGTGCTGGCTATTTTCCAGAAGGTAGGAAAATATTCCATCTGAATACTTGTATTAATAACTTTGACTGGCAGCGGGAAGATACTATTTAGAAGTTGTCTAAGACATCTTCTGTGGAGCCATCTAGGCCACGGGCTGTGTTTTTGCCTTCGTTACGAAGTCTCCTGACAATATCAATGTTTACTGGGGCAATTACCTAGTGATAGTTGTTTCCTAAGTAAGAATATAGGTTGATGGTAAGTTATCTATTCTCTGCTCTGTGTCTTACCGAAATCACTAATCGAAATTTGGGTTTTCAGAGGCTTGGAATGTGGTTTGGAGTGTATTTTTAAAAGTTTCAGCCTTATCTTGTGGATTGTTTATGACGGTATTATTCACTTTTAGATGGGAATGATGTTGGACTTTTTGTCTTATTAGAATTTTAAATATTTTCTAGTACCTAATATCAATAATTGATAGGAAAGTATACAAAATGGAAGAAATTTAAAGACATTACAAATAATAACAAAAAACAAATGTTCATATATATCGACATATCTACTAAATTGAGATAGTATAAAGTAGTTATATCAGAAGACCGTACTGATATAATTATAGATGAAAATTCTGAAAAAATGCCAAGTATGATTTAATGCATAATGGCAGATTTTAAAATATGCAGTAAAGAAGTATCTGACAAACAATCGGAAAAAATTACTTAGAAAAGAAAAAATGAGGTTATGGTCTCAGAATAAAAAAAAGAGTTAAGGACAAACAAATATCATAAAAAACACAATCATTACCAGAACAACTAGGAATATTAAGGATGAATCAGTCTCATTAATTATATTCAAATGGTGTCAAAATAGGACGCAACTTGAGAATCACATTTTTATATATTGTAAACTTAATTATGAAAAGTATTTGCTATTTAATAGTACCAACACTTCACGATTTGTTAATTTGTTTCATGAATATCAATAACCAGTAAAAATTTCGCAACAGGTTTTTTCTTTAAACCCATATGCCATACGTTACTTAAAATTCCAAACAAGGACGATAACCTTAACACAATACATTATTCTTAAATTAAAAATAGATATTGGCAAATGCAATCCTTTTATTTACATAAAAGCTGCATATCTTATTAAAACCGGATTAACTGAGGTATACAAGAAGTGACTCTTTCGACTAAAGGATAAAGAAAAATTTCTTGGTACTCGTAACGAAGAAATCAAGTGGTTAAGATGGTGAAATGCTGAATTAATTGAACTTTAGATAGTAATAATCAATTAGTTTGGCTGCGTTTTTTTTTTAATGCGTCATGTTGCTAAATTAAGAACTAGTCACTTCAGACTAACGGTTACTAGGTAACTCAAGTAAAGGTTTTCGTATATAAAAAAATAGTCATTGGAATCTGTTTGACAGCCAACATGTTTAGCATATACTTATGATTAAAAATTTTAAGTTGAAAGTAGTAGTTGGAATACTTCGAGTACTGAGTTGATGGAAGAAGACAAACAATTATTTAATATTACTCAGACAAGAAAAATGATTTAAAGTGTATTTTCTAGAAGAAGAAAGTGTAAGAGAACTATACCAAAGACATTTAAATTAATATATGGAACAGTAATCTACAAGACTAAGTATAAATAATTATGAATGGAAGAACATGTATTGAAAAAGCAGCTTAGGAAGATACGACAATGGTAGAAAGTAAAAAAATATAGTAATTGAAAAGAAATGACCATACAAGAACTTACAAAATAAGATAGAGAAAAGCAAATTTCTACAGGGTGATTCATTAGTTAACTTAAGATTAGATTACTATTATCTATTACTGATTCATTAGAAAACTTTTATAACAATATAGATGAAATGATGCGACTGACAAAAAAAGACGAGATAACGATGGTTATGGGTGACTTTAACTCCAAAATTGTTCGTGGTGGCGAAGAAGACAACATAGTAGCATACGGTCTCGGTACCAGATACAATAGAGGAGAGAGACTGGTACAATTCTGCAAAGAGAACAACCAATACCTTCTTCAAACAACATTCTAGTAGGCTATACACTTGGAAATCACCTATAGACAAAAAATATACAATTGTTAGAAATCAAATTGACTTAATTTTTCTTGATAACAACTTTAAAGTACATAAAATCTACTAAAACATATCCTGGAGCTGACATTGCTGATTTTAGACTAAAAAGGTTTCTTAAAGTTAAAAGAGAAAAAGTGTCAAGAAAAATAGACATCTCACTCGTAAAATTTCACGTCAACATGACATTAGCACAGTATAAGGAGGTTCCAAAGAGGTGGAACCTCTTTATACTGTGACATTAGTCAAACTACGGTGGCAAAAATCCTTCATATACATAAACTGCATCTTTACCGCGTACAGTTACATCAAGAATTGACAGTCGATGATTATCAACGCAGATTAGCTTTTTGTCAATGGTCTCAGTAGCAAGTGTAAAGAGACCGATTTTTTTTTCGATTATGTGCTTTTTGGAGATGAGGCTACATTTCATAAAAATGGAACGGTGAATCGGTACTATGCAATCAAGCAATCCCTATTTTGTTAACACTCATAGTCAAACTAGGTGGTCTATAAATGTTTTTGGTGGTATTGTTGGCGATTATGTGAGTGGCTCACATTTTTTTGACGGTCGTGTAAATGGATTTGCCATATATCTGGATTTTCTAAATAATCATTTACCTTGTATACCAGACCTTGTAACGAAATATTTTGCCTACCACATAGGGTATTACTATGAGGGGTTGAAAATTGGGGACAGAAATTATTGGGGCAGAGATAGGGCACGCAAAACAAATCGAAACTTATGCGAACGGCGCTCAGGGTTTATTTGGTGAGCTGGAGTCGTAAATAAGTGAATGAAACAGGGGGATTAGATTGAGACAGCTACAAAAATGAAACAAAAAAAAAGGGGAATTACATGAATCTCCTGGACAAATGGACAAAACAAAACAACAAGAAGGACCTCTAGCTATTTAAAATGGGACGCCGCTTCGAGGAAACTTCCTGCTGAAGGAAAGAAAAGGTTCTTCCGTCCTAAAAAACACAAAATAGAGGTTAGGAGACTTTTCTAAATAAATAAACAAAATGGTTTAGAGAAATAAATTAAACATTTATTGGTAAGATAGTTTCGATTTTTCGATACCGATTTTTCTATCAGATGTCGCTATTGCGTCCATAACGAAGTCATGTTATTGTTACTTCTAATAAGACAGAGAATTTTATTTTTCACGTTAAGAACGGCTATGAATAACTATTCTGATGAGACTTTTTAAGTCGAAATACGTATCAATAGATACATAGACGCTTTGAACGTGAAATAAAATCTTTTCTGTCTTTTTCATTTTAAACATTTATTGTTGTCTCACCACAAACAGTTACAAAAATAAATGGAACAAAATACTATATAGATAGATACAGAGATAAATATAATAACAAAGAAACACTTACTATATCCTATCCATTTACAACATCCGTTTACAAGTGGGAGATACTACAAAACTACGATAAATTGTTACTGGGCTATAATCTGTGGCAGAAATAAATTATTACAAATAAATAATTATCTTTTTAGATGAAACCATGCAGAGGGGTTAACCTTCTTTAAAAACAAAACAAAACTAATGCCAAAAAAATAATAGAGATAGCTGTCATATGTCAACATTAAATTTTAAAACAGAGAACAACCCTAAAATTTACAATATTAGTTATTACAATTTAAATTGTTATAAAAGCAAATTATTATTAAAAAAATGTCTATTTTTACTTTGAAAGTTTAAACACAAAAATACACTTGAGTTGTAAACTGGACTTTAGAATTTCTGAGAGAACTGGACTGGGAATCTCTGACACACGAACAAAAAAACTGCATTTATAGTCTGGAACGACGACCAGGGACAAACAAAAATGAGGTTGAATTGGCACTAAACGCAAACCTTGGACTTGGCTTCTTAAAACTCAACAATGGAACATGTTGTTATTTTCCAAATTTGTTGTACACGACACAAATCTCTTAGATACTTGGAAACATAGAAATAGTGACTACTCTTCCAAAACTGACACTTTACATAGAGTATAATTCACCCTTTCTAACAAATTTGCCGGCTTCTTGACCGACTAAATTAAATACGTCTGCTTCAATCGCTCATCCATTTAAACCTCACTGTAACTACACATGAACTTTACACTGCTACACATTTTCCATGAAAAGGGACAAAAAAACGAGAAAACATTACAGATTTCGAAATAAAAATGGCCATAACTTATTAAATACTCTGTATAGTAATGCAAAACCCAATACTTTACGAACAAGAATTATGAGAGGAGTATAAATATATGAAAAGAAAAAATATATACGGTGTCCCACTTAAGAAATTGTATATTTGCTATACCTCGTAGTTATAAATCATCCTGTAGAATTCTACATATTTTCCAAGTATGGAAAATATCATTGCCTACATTTTTTCTAAATAAGTTTTTTGGATATTCTATACCATAATGGAATTATCTACCGGTGTCGCACTAAAAACTCACTCTTTAGAACTCACCATTTAAAGACAAACTTTGTTTTTAAATACTCGAACAGACAAAGAACTTTTGGAGCTATATGTATAAACAGACTATAATAAGTTAAATTTTTATTACTTTATATTTACATTTCCGTGATTATATGTAAGTCCGTATGCTGGTAATATTCAAGTCGCCCCTTCAGAGATGTTGGCTATAATATCCTTGAACACACCTGACTATCGTATTGTATGACATTAAAAGTAAAATATTTATGAAGTTACATAAACAAACTGTGCAATATTTAACGTTAATAATACAAAAGGCAATAGTATACCATCAGTTATATAACCAGTAAATAAATAACAAGCAGTAATAAATGACACTGCTTTACAAAGCACCGTTAATATAAAAAACGTATGTTGCCGAAGAAATACAAACGAAATAAAAGAAACCCTGCAGATTTCATGTTGAATATCTTCCGTGGTCAATCAAGCTAATTAGTTTTTTTATACTTCTTTACCTTCTATTGAATTGTATCTTAAGAAATTATATGAAGATGGTAATTATGTTTGAATAAACAAGCACATTTTGACTCATATTCAACAAACATAAATCTAATATTGTTCTGAAGCTATTTTCTTATAAATCTGATATCCTTGAAATATTTTAAAATATATATCGCACATTTTTTGGATAAGTACTATAAAATGAATAACTACATTAACAAATTGCGAAATTTCTAAATTCTTTAAAAACCGATTGGATCACGTTAGGTTTTATTTTTAATTGTACCTTTCAGGTTAAAAGTTTGCATTTGTTCTTTTATTTCTAGTTTTCTTTAATAGTATTCTTTATTTTTCTTTAGAAGTTAACTTTTTGTGGGTACTCTTTAATGTTCACACTATTATGTCTATTTGACAGTATATTTGTTTAGTTTTGGATTACTGTTGATTGAAATTGGAGGTTTACTATCTATACTGATATTTAGGGAGCGCCATATTACAAATCTCTGGTTTTTAATCAATCGTTGAAAATATAGGCTAGTTATTGAAAAACATCGATTATTTTTTTATACTTCGTATCTTTTTACTGTTATTCCCTTTAAGTCTTTATGCAGTACTTGATTTGTAATATATCAATCAATCAATCAATAATTTCTCTTAAAAAAAAACAATATTCTCTTTTAGCGACATTTGTTCTCCTTGGCACATGACATCAGGAGGGTTGGCAAACACATATTATTCTCTAATGTACAAAAAAGGCTAATTTTATCTAATAAGGTCATTAAAAGTAATACATAATAAATTAAATAAATATTCATATAAATGTTATAGTAATAAACTAAGTGTATAACAGTAAGCTATAGCATTCATTTAAAATGAGTGAATTTGTCCCTTAGAGGGAGTGAAAGCTGTTTTTATAATAATATTAGCAATAATAATAACAAGATAGTCAATAGATCTATTATCAATAGATAATAACAACAAGATAGATAAAAAGATAATAGCTGTAAGCAAACAAATTATTATTTCTAATTTTAATATGTTCATCCTATTCAACTAACACCATGCTAATCGATTTAGTAATTAAATAGGCTCAATATTGCTCTCCCTACAATAACCTGCTAACTCAGCCCGTCCCTGTCTTATCATAGTAACTACTTCCACTATACTAAGTTCATTTCTACCCAACCAATTTAACTTAATCTGTCTCAACACCGAACATTTTCCCAAAAAATTTATCACATCTTCTCTTTCCTTCTTGTTACACATTGAGCAAAACCTTCTTTCATCATTTCTGCCAGGTCGAACATTTAAATATAGAACTCCACATCTTAATTTGAACAGCTATGTGTTCAAAATTTTCCATTTTCAGTAGATAATGCACAAAAATTTGATTCGACCGCCCTATTCTCAGCTTGTGACTGTATCTCCTTCTTCTTTTTTCCTATTATACTCTTAATCATACTAGGCCAGCTATTTCTCCATTTCCATTTATACCTTACCTGAGTACCAAATTTTTCTCCCATGCTAATTCAATCTTTTCACCACTCACACCTTGCTATAATAATTCCTTTCGAAAGAAATTTTGGCAATATATTCGAATATCTTTTTTTCATTAAATTCATCATATATGAGGCTGACTCTAGCAAAACCTGTCTCCAAATCTAACATAAAGTTAGGACGATACCTTGGACAACAAAACTTTTTTTTATATAAAATCTTGTGATTATTTCCACCTCATCATACTCAAAAAGACCCCATACCTAAGACCCATAAGTCAAAATTGACCTTATAACTGACTCATACACTGGTACTTTAGCCAAAAAGAGTATATCAGCCTTAGACATTAAACTACTCCAAGCCGTGTGAATCGCCACTTTTGCCACACTCTGGAGTTTTTTTTAAGGAAGCTTTAATCGACAACTTAGGTGTTACTATCATTCCCAAATAATTATATTTATTCACTACCTCTTATATTCAATCCTTTAGTCTCCAAGATTCCTTGGTGACACCACTTCCTCTTCTGTGATTTGTAACATATGTCAGAGCGTTGTCGTTGACGACAACGTAACAATCAAAGGAAAGGATAAATTCAAATACTCAAAAACTCCGACAACTTAACTCAGTATGGTGAGATAGACACCTAAATATGAAGACAAAAACATAGATTTATAAAACATTAGTGCTAAGTATTATGACCTTTTAGGTTGAAAATTTGATTATAAACAAGAAAAACAGCAGTAAGATAGTAGCAACAGAGATGGAATACCTGCAAAGATGTTGCAAAGTAACAAGAAGGAATAGGAGAAGTAATGACGAAATAAAGCAAAGAACATCAATAGAAGTACGTTATCTCCTCTTCCCTCAAATGTCAAGATTTGATTTTTTTGCCGGTACTCTATATTACGTGGTTATTATGGCTTTACAACATTCTGGGGGGCCTAGCCTTCTTAAGAATTTTTCTCCAGTCATCCGTATCCATAGCCTTTCTTCGCCAATCACGTATTCCCATATTTCTTATCTCTTCATCGATGTTATTAAGGAGCCTTGTTCTGGGTCTTTCTCTTCTTCTCTGACCAATGGATCTATCAAGGAGCGTTTTTCTATATATTACGTCGTTATACTAAAACTAGTTCAGGAGTGACACCAGTTCTGCGACATTGCAGTTTTAAATTATGAATGGCATTGACTGTGAAACTAAATGTGAGCCATAAACAAGTTATTTTTATTACAAATAAATTATTAGAGATGGAAACGGTTGAGCGAGGGAAGGCAGTGAATACTGTAGAATCCCTAAATATATATATAAATTATTAGAATATGTCTGTGAGTTGGAAGCAAATTATGGTTTACATGGATTTCCAGGATTACAGGAAACCAGGAAATATCATTGCAAAAGATTCATTGCAAAGAAATACCTTTCATCTTAAATTGTAAAGCAACTTGTTGATCTTTATTATAATTCAAATTGAAATATAACCTATTATCGATTATTTTCCTGAACTTTCTCTTGAGTTACATTAGTGGTACAATGAACAACAATATTTGTACTCAAGACGATTCTATCAGATAAAAACTGTAAAGTAAAAACTGTTTGACCGTTTCTATTGTTAGCAGCGGTATCATAATTGACCACCACTTGGAAGGTATAAGTTCAATATTGAGGAAAACAAAATCTAGATAGGTTTAGGAGGAAAAACTGAGAAAAAAGCAGAAGATATTGCTGAGGCCGAACAACGGTCGAACATGATTGAACGTACAGAGAAGATACTCGAATGTTTGGTAAATCATCATCAACCATTCATCGTAGTGTAAGTCGTTGGAGACAAATCGGAGAGTATATAAGAAAAAACTGGCAAGGCAAAACACGTTTAACTACGGCTGTAGATAATTATTTTATAACATTCAAATAATTACGAAACAAACGCCAAATGCCAGTTTAAACCAAAAAACAATTGCAAAGTGCTCATGAAAGCACTATAAATGAGCATACACAGTAAGAAGAAGTCTTAAAAAAGCTGGTCTCAAGCCATTTGTGCCAACACAAGCTTCCAGACTCCTGAGACACCATCATGTAGAGCAACAGCGTGATCAAATTCTCTTCACGTACGGAAACGTTTTCTGTATAAATTCTATCTAAGGTAGGGAAAGATTGTATCGACGCCAAAGAGAACAAAATGCATTTTTAATTTTACTACTACTATACCTTTCGGTGGAGGTTTAATTATGGTGTGGGCGGAATATGTTTTGGGGCAAGAACAACGCTAGTGGTGATTGATGGTAGAATGTTAATAGCAAATAGTTACATCGGAGATATTCTCCATGACCTTGTGATACCTTTTATCCCATATATTGGAGACAATTGCACTTTAATGCGGGATAATGTGCGCCCACGCGTATACCGTGTAAAAAATTTTTATTACAAGTGGGTATAACAACAATGAATTGGCCATCGTGTTTTCCAGATCTGAACCCGATAGAGCATGTAGGGACACGCTAGGTAGAAGACTTAAGGTACGAGTTCCTGTTATTCAAAACAAAGAGTGAGTAAGAATTGCTTTGATTGAGAAATGGGGGAGACTACCTCAATAACTGATAAAAAAGCCATATCATAAGTATGATAAGACGAATAACTCCAGATCTAAGGGTTCGTAGAGTAAATACACATCTTCGGTTTGTTTTTTTAACAGGTTACATGTTACAGGTGCAATTTTGTACAACCCATGCCAACATTTTACAATCGTTTTAAGAGATTATGTGTAAAATATTTATAATGTATATTTTATAAGAGCAAATAATTCTATTTTATATGTTCCTTTAAATTTGCAGGCAAGTGTACTTAAAAAAATATAAAATAAATTCAAAAACTGCCGCCTCCTATCCGCATATACTTCGAATAAACAATAAAATAACAAAGTTCATCCAAATACATTTTAAGCTTATTTAATATTCAGGAACTGATCATAAAACACAGATATGACACATTTAGCAATTTGAAAGTTTAAAACCATGATGCACCTATTACGTTAATTATAGTATTTTACCATCTTCAACATTTATTTCTCCATTATACAATGCGTTACCTTGAGCATTTAAATGTGATTTTAATCTGAATTTATTGTCTAAACTCTTACCAAATATGTATGAAGTGTGCCACTTATGTTTCTTGTGTGAAATATATGTAGAATAATTAATTTTATAAATATGTACTACAATAATCTATAGATATAAATTTCAGTTAGTATTTTCATTCGAAGTAATTTATTTATTATACAGTAAGTACGTCTACGGAAGCTAGAGAATTTAAGTAATTCTTTCTTCGAATTAGACATTGAAGCATGAGGCCTTGATTGGAACATCGGTAACAATAAGACTTTATCTTGTTAATTTTTACAGATCACTTAATAGTGTTAGGTATACTTGTTTATAATTTAGAGGTCATGTTGCATCAAATTTTTAAACAAAGTTGTTTTATAATTTTATATGCAGACTTTCACACCCACACTGTCTTTATCGAAAAGTTCTTTACATCAATGGAAATATACTATGTATATGTTACGGGTAAACCCTGAAATTGGATAAAACTAGTTTTACCCGGATAAACAAGGGAAGACAAGACAAGCGTCGGTCGACCACCTACACGAAGGGCTGACGATTCAGGAAGAAAAAATGAAAAAATGAAAAACTGGATGAGAGTGGCGAAAGATAGACGGGGTTGGAAACACGAAGAAGAGGGCAACAAATGTGAGGCATTTGAAATATGCTTAAAAAACGCTAAATTTAAACTTTCACATAATAAACGATCTAAAACGCTTAAATTTTTTTTTAAAATACAATATTTTTATTTATAGTACGTTTTTCAAAAGAATTAAACTTCTGCTATAAACTACATCCAAAACCGTCTTTTTAAGCATTTGTCGTGATGTGCAATCGTTTGTAATGTAAAACATTAAATTCTGCGTTTTTTAATCATATTTCAAAAGCCTTATATTTTTTGCCACAAATCAAAATTAAAATTTCATGTGATAAGTTTTTAAAACTGATATCTAAAAATTAAAATTTCACTACGACTGGTCAATGAAAGTGATCAATTCTATTGATCTCACGAGAATCATAAAAAATGGTGAAAATCGTGCCACGTTTATTTATTTAACACCTTTATAAAAACTGAGTTTATTCGCAGCAAAATACAAAAACTGAATACGAAAGCTGCACTGTTTACCTTTAAAACGCATCTTGATTTTTGTCGATAAGACACTTGGATCAAAAGATATAGAATTTTTACCGTCGAGCTGATACAAATTTTATTGAGCATTGATTTTGCGCGCGTAACTAACATTCAAAATCGACGGTCGCTTCAAGCATTGTTAGATAGATAAATAGATAGATTTAAAAAGGTGGCCTGTTGGCCTATTCCACTGCGACCTTTTCAGATCTATTGTGGTCCTACAGTCCTAGAAAACATTCTCTAGCCTGACCATTTTTAAAAAGTCTAATAGCTTCGAGACTACTTTCCACGTAGCTATTTGCCGGTGGATTTTCTTCTCCTAATGCAAAGAACCGCACATTTGCCAGACTGTCACACTGACATAGAATGTGCTCTGCTGTTTCTTCTTCGATGTGACATAATCTGCACAGTGTTTTCCTTCTTTGCTTATTAGGTCTGCCGTAAATTTTGGCGAATGTTTTGTATGAACTGTTTCGCCTGTCGTTTTCCTGGTGAAATCCTCCACCATTTTAGAGATTTTTGAGCTACCCACTTCCTTGTATCCGTTCTTGTTACTGTCTTTGCAACGCCGCAGAAGAATTCCGGTCCAATGAATGGCATTGATGAGCCTTGTTTGGCCATTTCATCTGCTTTTTCATTGCCCTTATGACCCTCGTGCCCAAGTACCCAGGCTACCGGAACCTTGCTACGGTCTCCTAGTTTATTTAGGACACACACACAATCCCATGATAGCTTAGAATTGACCTCTACAGAATTGAGTGTCTTAAGATCTGTGAAGATGGCAACTAAATGGAATGTTCTTTCCTGCCTTTCTATTTTTTCCACGCAGTGGTGGATTGCCGTTATTTCCGCCTGGAAAACTGTCACATCGTTAGATAGACTTACCGGAAAATTTATCCCTTGATTTGTCCCTACTCAAGTATTGTTTCTGAGAGAACGATTTATTCTACACAAAAAGTGTTAAAGCAAATTTTTGTTCAAAATTATCTTAGCTACATTTTTTATTTGAAACATTTTTTTCTACGGCGTACAGATTCTTGGTAAATCGATTTTTTTCGTTTTTACCCCCCTACGAGGGGCTTTTATGAGGAAGCAAGTGGGTAAAAGTGGTAAACTTTTTTGCATCTTTTTTGGGTGTTGTTTCACCCGGATACTTTGCGTATTATCCAAATTTGCTGGATAAAAGGCAAAAGGATATTGATAATTTTTTGATATGTGATGTATCTAATGTTAAATGGATAAAGAAGTATATTTTAAACCTGGTTATAAAGTACCCTGGTTATAAAGTCGGTCAGATAGCCAAGCGGGCTAGGCGGCTTCTCATTCGCTTCACTGCGAGTGGTTCAGTGGATGTGGGTTCGGTCCCCAGCTCGGTGTACAGAAAAACAAAAAGTAACGCAGCAGTTTAAAATTCTAGAATAATCTGCGGCTTAGACTAGAATATGCTGGTGTCTGATCGGCCTATGGTGGAGCAGTACGGCAAGAGATAAAGGCTTGCGGCTCGGTGATACTCTTCCATAGATCCCTACCGGAAGGGCGGGACGCCTAAAATACCGAGTATATATATATATATATATATATATATATATATATATATATATATATAGAAAAGAAAAGAAATTTAATCTTTTCCTTAACGATTTCTCCATTAATGTTAAGAGTGACATCAAGAATCTAAGCGATATATACCACCTTTTACTTAAATCAGATACCAAGAACAATACTATATCACAGATAACTAACTTGACTGATATATCCATTAACAACTAACATACCTTTATAATTAATTTTCATTAACAAAAAAATATATAACATTCCCTTGCTTTTCTTAGATACGTCTCAATAAGATTCAATAATACATGAACAATATAATATAATTAAATAAAGAAAATCAAAATAATATTTCCCTTTACTGGGACTTAAATTCATTCGTTTTTTACCAATGAACCTTAACGACATAAAGATTCATACGACCTACTGAAGTTGTCAGCGCTTGCGTTCTGGCTTAAACAGAACCTCACTTTTAACTATCTAAAAATCAAAAATTTAGGTATTGCCGACAATTCAAAGAATTACCTCCTTTAAATGTAGTTGCATTGGGTTTTTCGATTAACCTTGGGTAAGCCTTTACGGTAAAATACTCAGCAGTGTCGGAAAGAGTGATATATCTTGTATTAGAACTGAATAAACGATATAGCTTACAAATAATACATTGCTATGCTCCAACTTCCACTGCGGATGACGAGTCAATAGAACAACTCTACGAAGATATAACGCGAGCTAAAGACCTAGAAAAAACACATTATGTTATCATCACCGGAGATTTTAATGCAAAAATAGGGCGGCGAATACCAGGCGACTCAGACTACATAGGAAACTTCGGTCTAGGCAACAGAAACACCAGAGGAGAGACATTAGCAAATTTCATAAGAACCGAAAAAATGTTTTGCCTGAACACGTTCTATAAAAAACAAATACAAAGAAAGTGGACATGGCGTAGCCCGAACGGCCAGGTTAAGAATGAAATAGATTTTATCCTTTCCAGTGATAGATCAATATGTAAAAACATCGAGGTGCTGAACAAATTTAATACTGGCAGTGACCATAGACTAGTTCGTGCCGATATACATATTAACGTAAAGAGAGAAAGACGAAAACTATTAACAACAAACCCTTTACCGACGGCAGACATCCTAGCCAGTAATAAAGAGAAATATCAAGAGGAATTAGCACGGAAACTAGTAGCAAATACCTTTGAGCACAAGAATATAGATGAACTAGCTGAGAAAATAACTAAAGACATACAAACAGTCACTAAGAAACTTTGTTGCAGAATAAGAAAACAAAAAGAAGCTAAACTAAAACCCGAGACTCTAGAACAGATAGAGAAAAGAAGAAGAACGAACAGAGATAACCCGGACTATAAAGCGCTCAACAGAAGCGTTAAGAAAAATATTCGAAAAGACCTCAGAGCTTATAGAACAAACCAGATTCTTGAAACCATAGAGAACAATAAGAACATGAAAGTACTAAAAACATGTAAATCCGCTGGCAGGAATAAAATCATAAAGATAAAAGACGACCGTGGAACATTGTGCTCGCATAAGGAAGAGATCGTTAGAGAAATCCGAAAATTTTACGAGAAGCTGTATACTTCTACTATTCCGAACCCCGGTATAACAACAAAACATATCTTAAATGTGGGCTCAGAGGATCTCCCTGAAATAATAACATCAGAAATTAGAGCCGCCCTAAAACAAATGAAAAATGGGAAAACACCAGGAGAAGATAAAATTACTTCAGAGATGCTAAAAATGGGAGGCACTGCATTAGAAGAGGCAATGAGAGCATTACTGAATAAATGCCTATTGGAAGGACAAATACCAAAAGCATGGAAAAATGCGGAAGTCATTCTACTCCATAAAAAAGGAGACGCCGCAAATATAGAAAACTACCGACCAATAAGCTTGTTGTCACACCTTTACAAACTACTAACCCGAATAATAACAAATAGATTGACAGCTAAGCTAGATGCATACCAACCGGTGGAACAAGCAGGCTTTCGTAAGGGTTTTAGCACTATCGATCACTTGCAAACAATCCGGACAGTTATTGAAAAAACAATAGAGTACAACATACCACTACATCTGGCATTTGTCGATTATCACAAAGCATTAGACAGTATCGAGAAATGGGCTTTCTTAACAGCATTGGACGACGCCAGAGTAGATTCAAGATATGCTGCCCTCCTTAAGAATATATACGATGATGCTACTTTTCACGTAAAAATAGATGATGATCTGGAAACTATGAAAATAGACCTTGGCAAAGGCGTGAGACAGGGTGACACCATCTCACCCAAGTTATTTACTTTGGCATTAGAAAATGTCTTCAAAAAACTAAATTGGGTCGAAAAGGGATTAAAAATAGATGGAGTATATCTTAACCATTTGCGTTTCGCAGACGACATAGTACTAATAAGCACAGATATCCATGAACTAAAATCAATGCTACAAGATTTAAATCACAAATCGAATCAAATAGGATTAAAAATTAATCTCGACAAAACAAAGATATTAAGCAACAGCCTAGAAAACATCACGATAGATAACATCAATGTAGAAAAGGTAGAACAATATATATATCTAGGACATGCAATTAAAAACGAAAAGGAAAATCAAACCCTAGAAATTAAAAGAAGGACACAATTATCATGGGCTGCTTTTGGGAAGTTGAGCTTCATTTTAAAAGACAGAAAAATCCCAATACACTTAAAACGAAAAACCTATGACACTTGTATACTACCAGTTGCTACTTATGGATTGGAAACTATGGCAATAACAAGAAAAATGGCAGAACAATTAAGAGTAACTCAACGGGTCATGGAGAGGGCCATGTTAAATATAAGCCTCAGAGACAAAATTCCTAACACCGAAATACGTCGAAGAACTAAAGTAACCGACATCATGGAAAAAATAGCGACATTGAGATGGCAATGGGTAGCACATGTAGCAAGACAAGACACCAACAGATGGTCTCATAAAGTGACATTCTGGAGACCTCGAGAAACAAAAAGAAGCGTGGGAAGACCCAAAAAGAGATGGATAGACGATATAACAGCTGTAGCTGGAAAACAATGGATGAGAATTGCAAAAGATAGGGAAGCGTGGAAACAATTGGAGGAGGCCTATGTCCAACAATGGATGAATGAAGGCTGAAGAAGAAGAAGAAGCCTTTACGTGTCAAGTTCGAAGCTACCATACATTTCAATCCTTATAAAAAAACTTTTTTTTGCACATAGTAACAAAAAACACCACTATGTTACTAGCAAAGTTTTTTAATATTCTAACTCTACAATTCTAAGTTACGGTAAGATCAATAATGTTTTAATAGATAATATATGGTAGCTAATTATAATTTATTCTCTTTCAGCCCTGAAGAAGCCAAATTAATTCTCTTTGGCGAAAACGTTCGGCGAAACAATTGATACACATTATAGTATATTTGAAGAATAAGCTGGAGTAAATTCTCAGAAAAAAAAACTAAATTGTTAAGCATATTTTAGTACGTGTGCTTTTCGTACAACGTCAATATTTTAGCTTATTTTACGTTGGGTTTGACTATTTAGATAGAAATTTTTCCATGTCACATGGACTATCGTAAAATTTAAATACCTGCTATTGTTAGAACTGTGTAGGCTAGGGTTTTTTCAGCTGGTCACAGACGTACTTTAAGGGTATTACATTATTTGTTTCGGTTTGTTAGATATTTAAACCATTTTCAAAGCATATTATATTTATATAAATCTGTTTATTTTAGTAACGTTATTTATGGTTATTTTTGTCGTTATGATAATGACCCATTAAATAACAAGAAATAAAGAAACTCTTAAAATACACAGGTATTTAGTTAATGGTCTTTTGATAGATTAGATAGAAAAAGTCGATTAGCGAAAGATGGTTTCTGATAAATGTGAACGCTATCTTAAATAGTATAAATTTCGATTTTGTTTGGAAAACCAATGATTAATAAAATGGTTAATGGTCTTTAAATAGTCATTCATTAATATCAGAAAATTTTTGTTTAGTCGATTATAAGCGAGTGAAGAGATCTGACACAGTTGTTTTTTGCAAGAGTGAATAGTGAGTTTATAGAATATGGAATTAACGTGTGATTATACACCAGTTAAAAAATTAAAGTTGAATCATTTATCACTTAACGAAAAGAGTGTTATCCTTAACGTCTACAATTATTTTAAGCAACACAATCCTTCCAATACTGTTGATAGTATAGTTGAAATTTCGTCTAAAGTAATGGGATATTCAAAATCAACTGTATATAACATTTTAAAAGAGGAAAAATCAGCTGGTATAACGCCACCCAAACCGAGACCAGGAAGACCAAAATTGTCGAAAGTGAATGTGGATGAATTCTTCAAAAATGCAATTCGTAGAATGGTCCACTCATTTTTTTTTAACAAACAAATACCAACTTTAGATAAAGTTTTACAAGCCATTACCGACGATCCCGATTTACCCACAATAAGTAGAGACCAACTTTGGAAAGTTTTGCATGAGTTAAACTTTAAGTATGAAAAAGTGGGCAGACAGTCAATGCTTATCGATTCCGAAGAAATTGTGTGTTGGAGACGAGACTACCTCAGAAAAATAAAAAAAATGAGGACAGAAAATAAGAACATTTATTATTTAGATGAAACATGGGTTAATGAAGGTCATACTGTAGGGAGAGTTTGGAAAGACAAAACTATAAAAACATGTCGACAAGCATTTCTGGAAGGATATTCACCTGGTTTCAAGGAACCAACAGGTAAAGGTCGACGATTAATTGTTACCCATATAGGTAGTATGAATGGATTTCTTAAGGAGGGTTTACTTTTGTTTGAATCAAAAAAGACCTGTGATTATCACGAAGAGATGAACGGAGACGTGTTTGAAGAATATTTCGAACAGACGATTGAATTCATACCTAAAAATTCAGTTATTGTGATGGACAATGCAAGTTACCACTCTAGATTAGTTGAACGTTTACCAACTACTCAATGGAGGAAAGATGAAATTGCAATGTGGTTAACTTCTAAGAATTTAATCTTTGACGATACAATGACAAAAGCAGAATTATTAGAGCTTGCTAAAATTAATAAACAAAATTATAAAAAATATGTCATTGAGGAAATAGCCAAAAAACGAGGAATTGAAATACTTCGATTACCACCGTATCATTGCGAGCTAAATCCGATTGAATTAGTATGGGCCGAAGTTAAAAGTAATGTTGCTCGAAATAATACAACTTTTAAATTGTCAGATGTTACTATTCTTTTTCATAAATCAATATCCGAAGTAACGACTGAACATTGGCAAAAATGTATTAATCACGTTATGGATATTGAGAAAAATATGTGGAAGCTTGATCATATAATAGATAGCAGTATAGAACCTATAATAATTCATCCCGGATCGGATAACACTTCGTCTGAAACAGAATATGAGGAAGCTTAACTTTAAACTGTAGCTCAGAAGTTTATTTTACATTTGAACTAATTGCCGACAACTTCATTGTTTATTTTTTATTTATTTTTTATTGCTAATATAATTTTCATTCTTATTTCCAATATTATTAGTATTAAGAATATTATTATTTATTAATAGGAATATATAAAAATTTACAGTTTTTCTGTATGTATTTTACGTTTCAGTATAATTTATTGTATTTTATTATTTTATATTAACTGTATGTTTCACAAATAATAGAATTTTTATTCTTTTTATGTATATCTTTTTATTTTAAACCAGTATTGGATTGGATTACTTTGTTCTAAATATCCAAATAAATTTAAGGCAAACTTTTCTTTTAAGATTACGTTTTAGTTAGAAGATGTGCACGCCTATGTATTTCGAGGTGCGAAGATTAGTATTCTGAGAATTTACTCCAGCTTATTCTTCAAATATACTATAGAGTATTTCTTGCAGATTTCCCCAATATTTAAGAGTTTACTATATATATATATATATATATATATATATATATATATATATATATATATATATATATATATATATATAAAGTACACTACTTACGTTTATCTTGTATTTGCTTTTTTTTCTTTATTAAGACTCTACAACAGAATTATTGTCTAGAAGATATAACTAAGCATTGAGAACTTGATATAACTAAAACAGCGACTTTTATTATCAGCATAAAATTCATTTATTTTTACTGCACATTAGAAACTTTAATAAGGAAAGCCCAAAATAGGGAAGACTTTGCAGAGGTCATCGCCAACCTTCGCTAAGAAGACGGCACCTAAAGAAGAAGAAGAAACGGTTACTAACGACACAATAGTATTGTTGTCAGTTTTGTCAGTCTAACGATTTCCACTGATCTATCTTTGCTTCTTTGAGTAATTAGTTGACTTTTTGAATTTTGTAGTTAGCCAATAAATCTGGTTTATCACTATCTATCAATATCTGTCTATGTTTAAGGGATACAACTTACTCCCTCTAAGGGGAAAATTTACTCATTCCGGATACCTACCGTATCAAAATAATTGTGTTCTGTTGGCTCTTACCATGTTATTGAGCTCAAGGTGACTTGGTACATTGGAATAAAAATTTTCGTATACATCTGGATGTTAAGAGCAGTCGGCTTTCTGCACGGTCTTATAGAGATGTCCACTAAGACCCAGTTGTTTTATGTTGCCTAGGAAATTTTTTCTTTCTATAAGAAAAATAACCTATCTGAGACACGTACTAAAAGGAGAAAAATACCACTTACTACAGCTTATACTTATGGAAAAAATCGAAGACCAACAGGAAATTGGAAGGAAACAAAATCATGGCTCCGAAACATTCGAGAATGGACAGGCATAAGAAGTGCTAAAAAGCTTTTCCATATGACAGAAAATAAAACGAGTAGTGCTATAGTGATGGTCAACTTATGAAAGATCAGACAAGGAACTTAATATAAAAAAGACGTTCTTCAGAATAACACCAGTAGTAAACAGATTAATATTCTGGGTATTTTGCATTCTTCATTTTGTCCTTATTTGTGTCTCAAAACTTGGCGATCTTCTTGTTGTATTAAGCATTTATATTGCTTTTAGATATTTTCATATTAATTATTAGTGGTGTTTATTTAGTTAGTTTATAAACTAGTATGAAATCCGGTTTATTATGTGCCAGTGGTTAGCCTGCAAGCACAGTGCGGTCCAGGTATAGCTTGTAGTTGTCATTTTTGAGCATAATATTAGCGACGTATTGGTAATAAGGACGATGTTTTGTCCCAGTCCCAGTTTGTTAGCTATTTCTTGATGAAGAATATTTTCAACTGATTCATGCCATTCTTCATATTCAGTTTCGACAAACTCCTGACAATATATTGTATCCTTTTTTAGACTTTAAATCCGTATCTGCATTTGTATGTATCCTTTTTTCGACTTTAAATCCGTATCTGCATTTGTAGTTGTGGACCTGAGGGTCTTTGACGATGTATTACAGGTAATTTTTGGTTGGAAGCATCTGATCCTGAATGGACAGTAGGAAATCCTCCATTTCTAGAAAAATCTTTCATGATATCAACCTGTCATATCCTGTCAACCAATAGTTTGTCACTCTATTGTCCACATTGTCTTGATTGACTTCATTGGGATATCATTAATGCAGAGATTAACGTATTTTGCTTATAATACGCATTTTTGCTACCTTAAAAATATGATTTATATGCATTTCTCGTTTCCCCAAGTTAGATGGCATTGTGTTATTTACTGTGCAAATTGCGCGATTTAAAATAGATGTCTTAGACTGTTGCTGAAATAGTTTTTAAATTAGCAATCTATTTTTCTAATTGGTCGCCTATATCCATAAGTTCGCTTCCCTCTAGATACCACGGTAATGTTGTTTGTTCTGTCTAATTCTGTCTTGAGTTATGTCTGATTTCATATATGTTCAAAGTTGATTATATTCCTGGCTTGCTGTGTTTCCAGTATCCTTCTCTTCCATACATAAACAGTTTTTGCTACATATCTGGTTTTAATATGGAATTCATTATAGAAATTTTCTTCGTAGATTGTTTAGTAGACTCCTTCAAAATGGCTTCATTGTGTAATCAGAATCTCCAAGTAACAACCCATTATAATATATTGAATTTTTTCTTAGACTTTAAATCCGTATCTACAGTTGTAGTTCTGGACCTGAGGGTCTTTGACGATGTACTACAGGTAATTTTTGGTTGGAAGCATCTGATCCTGAATGGAGAGTAGGAAATCCTCCATTTCTAGAAAAATCTTTCATGATATCAACCTGTCATATCCTGTCAACCAATAGTTCGTCGCTCTATTGTCCACATTGTCTTGATTGACTTCATTGGGATATCGTTAATGCAGAGATTTACGTATTTTGCTTATAATGCGCATTTTTGCTACCTTAAAAATATGATTTATATGCATTTCTCGTTTCCCCAGCTTAGGTGGCGTTGTGTAATTTACTGTGCAAATTGCGCGATTTAAAATAGATGTCTTAGACTGTTGCTGAAATAGTTTTTAAATTAGCAATCTATTTTTCCAATTGCTCGCCTATATCCATAAGTTCTCTTCCCTCTAGATACCACGGTAATGTTGTTTGTTTTGTCTAATTCTGTCTTGAGTTATGTCTGATTTCATATATTTTAAAAATTGATTATATTCCCGATTTGCTATATTTCTAGTATCCTTCTCTTCCATACATAAACAGTTTTTGCTACATATCTGGTTTTAATATGGAATTCATTATAGAAATTTTCTTCATAGATTGTTTAGTAGACTCCTTCAAAATGGCTTCATTGTGTAATCAGAATCTCCAAGTAAGAACCCATTTCTATTATCTTTATTCAAACTTCTTAAACCAGAAGTTCACGAAATTGTCAGAGTTTAAAATCAATACTCCCTATATATTATACACAGGATTTATTGTAAATTTTGAGAATTTCGTGCTACACTCTAGATATTTTGTATACTTACTCAGAGTCTTTTTACAATTTAATGTATTTTGGAATTATTAAAAGATTCTGACAATCTAGGTACATACTTTCTGCATATTTTTTATTTTGGAATCCTATACTGCTAGTACTTAATCAATAGCAACACAATTCTTCTTCTTGATGTGCCTATCCGTTACGAAAGTTGGCGATCATCGTGGCAACCTTTATCTTATCTGCAGCAGTGCGAAAAAGATGCACAGATGTTGTATTGAACCAGATTCTGAGGTTGTTTAACCAAGATTTTCTTCTTCTTCCTGGACCTCGTTTTCCAAATATTTTTCCTTGCAGGATGGCTTGAAGGAGAGCATATCTGGATTCATTTCGCATAATATGTCCGAAGAACTGTAACTTTCGGGATTTGATGGTGGTCAGTACCTCTCGGTTCTTATTCATTCTTCTGAGGACCTCCTAATTTGTGACTCGGTCAGTCCACGGGATCTTAAGCATTCTCCGATATAGCCACATCTCAAATGCTTCCAGTTTTCTGCACATATCTTCGTTCAAGGTCCACGATTCAACATCATAAAAAAGGACAGAGAAGACGTAGCATCGCAGCAATCTTACTTTTATATTAAGAGAGAGGTTTTGACTCTTGAAGAAGGCCCCCATCCGATTGAAGGTGGATTTAGCTTTTCCGATGCGTGCTCTAATCTCTTGGTTGTTGGTCCATTCTTCATTTATTATGGTGCCGAGGTAGTTGTAGTGCGTCAATATTTCTACAGGGGATTGGTTGACGTAGAGTTGACCTTCTGTTATTCTTTTCTTGATAATTATCATAAGCTTTGTCTTCTTAACGTTTATATTGAGTCCATATTGTTGACTGTAATACGTGATTTTGTTCATAAGAACTTGTAGGTCTTCTAAGTTGTCCGCAAATACTATGGTGTCATCTGCATATCTGATGTTGTTTAGCCGGTAACCATTTAGTAGAATATCTCTTGGAAAACGTTAGTTAATCCATTTTTTCAATTATCAAGATTATGAAAATATTGAATGCCTAAACTAAGCGAAGAAAAAGAGATAGAATACCTACTTTTATAATTAACAATATATTCTCAGAATATAGATCACTGTCGGTTTACTTAATCTAGACCTCTTAAAAAGCCTTTATCATTACAAAAATTAAAATGGTCGATTCTGCCTCAAATATTATATTCTCGCACCAAGTTTATAAACATTAAACATCATACTCTTCGATTTCATTAAACCGTCTAATACCGGATCCATGTCTCTCACCCACAATAAATATTAATATTTAGGTTATATTTTTGATTTCGCGATAATTTCAACACAATAAAAAACTACAATAAACACAATTTATCTTCTAGATATTTTCTTATTCGGTACTTTATTTGGCAAATAAATATTTTACATTTTATCTGTCAGATAAGTTTATTTAAGTCAGTTAGTAGTTTAGATTTCTTTCCTAGGTGGCGCTAGGCGTTATCCTACTGGACAAATACTGTATTGTCGCCCTAGCCTTTTATATAGATAGATTAGGAAATTTGGTAAATTTCCATCTTTCAGGCAGATTCTCTATTCAGAAGAATGACTTATTTACGAACTATCAAATTTACATTATCTTCTTTTCATATGATTTGTACACGCTTGTCTATTATTTTATATCTTATTGTTTGTTAATATCTTACAATATACCAAAAACAATTTGGAATTTAGTAAACAGTGAAACTGGTAGGCAAAAGAACAGGTCTGATATTATTCTACATTATGATAATAAAATTATTACCAAGTCTTGTGATATTGCTAATTCGTTTGCCTCATATTTTGCTACAATTACAGAATACAATCTTCAAACTCATTTTGGCACATCGTTACCTTCTTCTTGTACTACCTTAAAAATGTGTAACAAAACATTTTTTTTTACCCGTAACTCCAATTGAAATAAAAAATACAATCGATCAACTAAAAAATAAGCCTAGTACTGGTATTGATAACATATCTGTAAAAATAATAAAACTGATAAGTGATCATATATCGATTCCTTTAACTCATTTAGTTAATCTCTCAATAACAACCAGCCAATTTCCATCCATATTTAAAATGGCAAAAGTTATTCCAATCTTCAAAAAGAATGACCCTCATGATATTTCAAATTATAGACCAGTATCTGTCTTAGCATAATTTCAAAAGTAATAGAGAAGGTTGTATACAACAGAATGTTAAATTTTATAAAAGAATACAATTTATTAACTCCAAGCCAACACGGCTTTAGATCAAAAAAGTCAACACTCACGGCTGCATGCAGCTTGTTTGAGCGTATTTATGATGAATTAGATAGTAGAAACCACGTGGCAGGACTATTTTTTGATCTATCACATGCTTTTGACTGCTTAGACATAACATTTATTCGCAATAAATTATATAACGTTGGTTTTAGAGGGATATTTCTAGAATGGATAATCAATTTCTTAAGTGACAGGAAGAGTGTTGTTAAGATGAAAGAATCAAGCTCAGAACCATACACGACAAATAAAGGAGTACCACAGGGATCCGTGCTGGGACCATTATTATTCCTAATTTTTATTAATGATCTACCAGATCACATAAGGGCACTTATAATATCAATGTTTGCTGATGATACCTCGTTAATAGTCTCTGCACGCACACTAGAGGAATTAAAAATGACAATGAAGACTGTTGTTGACTGCTTTATACGCTGGTGTAATACCAACAGACTAATATTAAACATTGACAAGACGCAAATTATTTATTTTCATTCATACAACTCATCTAAATATGACTATATCTTAACCATCCACGATAGAAACAATATGTTATCTTCCACTCACTCTACAAAGTTTTTGGGTGTATTCATTGATTGTAATCTCAAATGGTCAGAGCAAGTGAATTCAGTGAACATGAAATTGAATAAAGCTTTTTATGCTATATCTAGAATTAAAAACACACTACCCATCTCGGCATTAATGAACGTTTATTATAGCCTTGCTTACAGCCACATGTGCTACAATGTAATTTTGTGGGGGAACTCAGTAGATAGTAACAAGTTGTTCATTAACCAAAAAAAATTATCCGTAAAATTTTTAATTTGGATTATCAACAGTCTTGTAAACCAGTTTTTATTAAACATCAAATTTTAACTTTCTACTGCCTATATATCTATAAATGTTTACTTTATGTCAAAGAGGAAATCAATACATTTCCAGTAAATTCAGACAATCACTACTACAATACAAGAAGTGCTGAATCTTTACGAGTTCCTAAACACAGAAAATCCAAATTTCAAAATTGCTTCAGATATATGGGACTGACCTTATACAATCATTTACCAAAAACTGTGAAAGAAATACCACTTATCTCTAAATTTAAAAAAAAATGTTAAAGATTTACTCTTAAGAAAAGCATATTATTCTATAAATGAATATCTTGAGGACAAACTGCAATAGTTTCACGACTTGTAAAAATGTTATTTTATATATTTTATGTTTTGTCAATTTTTTTTACACTGTGAATATTGTATTATACACATTAATGTTTTTTATACCAAATTCTGTAGTGACGTATCCTATACATTTATTTTGAATGTCTTAAAGGATCAATAAAGATGACTATGACTATGACTAATATCTCTGGAAGTGCTAAATTAAATATGATGTAGAAGTGCGTCTCCTTGCCTAAGCTGTGGTCGTCGAAGAAGATCCTGGCTTGGGTTTTCTCCCTAAATTATATGTTCAAAATAGTTTTTTTGATTAGTTCTGCCAAATTTTCTGAAAGTTTCAAGTATAATATTATTATTTTGACATTACATTCGATACACATTTTCATTTATCTGTATATAAATGATAACTTTTTAACATAGAATGTAGGCTATAAACTGGATGCTATTTTGTTTAAAAACGTTAAAATGTATTTGCTCAATTAACCTGCTTAATATACTATTTTTTATGAGTGAGAAAAAGTCTTAATGACATGTGTAAAGTTTACAGGTGATAATTTTAATAAAAATCGAAATTGTCAACAGAAAGTTTCTGGTCGTATTTTACTAATTACGACAAACAATAACTGTCTTCCGTGGTGTTTATCGAGGTGACCCATTGGCGTGGTATTTGTAATTGACTTTGGTATCACAGCAACGCACCTCTACCAGCTGATACACCTCGAGGCGAATATTTAGAAAGTACTTACCCACATTCTCGTCTTTAAGTATTTTCTGGTTAAGTTTATTTACCAACATTGACGACCCCTTTTGTTTATCCTTATTGTTAATTTTAATGACCAGTTGTCTTTCATTTGTACAATATTACTACTTAATGAATAACGATGGGAGTGGCGAGCACAATGGGTACAATTTTATGGGATACTGATTTCAATCAGATCCTTTCAATTTTGATTGATAAATTAAAAAGTACAGTATCTAACTGTTCAAACTATTCGCTCTTGGGTGCTTTGTTATAAGAAGTGATCTAATTGAGTTTTATTATTAGATTAGCAATAACTGTGCAGTTTTTTATATTCCCATTTTTTTAACTACTCATTCATTACGAATTGAAAAATAAAATGATTACTTATGTTCAGAACTGAAACGAAAATATATGCGTTTTTATCCCTAACGCTCTCGAGCCTACATTTTTTTAAATCTGCAGATAATATTGTACCTTAGTACTTATTAATACATTATTAGAAATCCTGTTTTTTCTTAGAAACAAAAATTGATGTTAAACAGGATTTCAGGGACGCTCACGAATTGGTATTATTGAATATTTTTTCCAGTCATCTGGTACGTTCGACTTGTTTGTATATATACTGTTGTAAATATCTAATAAGCGCTGCTTAGTTAAAACTGGGATCTCAGCAATAATTGGTTAATGGATATTGTCTATCACAGGAGACATATTGTCATTTGTATAATATTTTTAAATTCTCTCTATTTAATTTAGCCCAGATGTCTTTCATTGGAGTATTTTTCTTCAAACTTTGGCAATATGATTTCCAACTAGCCCTTTATTTATAATTCTTTTAACGATCGCATCTCTATTTTGATATTTATTAAGGTTATATAAATTTGGATTCTCTTTATACTTATTAAATAACTGTTTGCGTTTCGTTACCGCATTTTCGTACTCATTATTCCACCATGGTTTGCATTTTTCCCAAGTAAATGATTTATTTGCTCCCCTCTTTGGTATAGCTACGGTAGCTATATTTTTATATCTTCTAATAATTTGTCGTAACTATCGTCGATAATATTTAATGATTTTTCATATAGGAAATTGCTAAATTTCGTCTGTCTTGTTAATTTTTCATATTTTATAACTCTTCGGTCGTAGGGGCGTTCCTTTGAGTTGACATCTCATAAGTATTGGCATTGGACCCATCGGGATCTTGAAGTACCTCCCACTGAAATATTTGACTGATATTTTGAGAGTATATCGTACTACCAACATCACTTCGTCTTTGACCTGGTCTAGTAACAAGGGTTGGGTCCCCTGTGTTTTAAAATACAATATTTAATGAGTTTATTGCCTCTAACAGGTTTCTTCCTTCGAAATCTTCTAGATCTGATCCAAAAGCCGGATGGTGCGAATTATAGCCTAAGTCCCCACCAGTTATATGTGGTTTTGGTATGCTATTAAAAAAATTTAGAAACTGTATCAGTATTACTCTATTAAACGCTTTTATATAAACTGAAACAAGATAAACTTTTTTAAATTGACCAATTCGAACACACAAACACACACATACACACACATACACACACACTTAGCTATAATCTTTTCCATTTATAATCTTTTCCTATCTAAACGTGAACAATTTTAACCTACTTGGTAATGTGGTATGATTACTACATGGTAATGAGACTTTGCTCATACCGATGCGACAGATAGTAACTGTCGCGGATGAAATCGCGGCGGTGGGGGATCGCAGATTTTGATGCGAAATTTTTGTTGATGATCTGGACGACCCACGTAATTAATCAAGCGTACCGCAAACTTTACTTGTACCACGCTCAGTATTTTATGTTTGCTTATGTTGCTTGTAAAGTCTTGTATTTTGTGCGTAAAGAGATTCTATTTGTCACAAAATTAGTCAAATTAAATTATTAAAGAAGAATGGAGCGTTGGCTTAAAGTGTTGCAATAAAACTAAAAGCATCCATGGAGGATTCACAAGTGGTTCGTTTGGAAGATGCGACAAATTCAAATCAAGATGATATGGTAGCGTCATGTCCTAGTTTTATTGTTTTGATATTCCGATGTTTTAAGTTCAAGCAGTAAAACATCAATCTTTTCAGTGTGGAACCCCTGGAGCCAGTTTAGTGGTCGTCGTGATATCGTGTATGATCCATATCCGTAGAATTCTGTCTATGGCCATTTATATTACATCGTGCATAGGTCTTTACACTTCCTATAATCTGTCTGGTCAATCCATTTTGTTGGAGTTCTTCCTCGTGATCGTCGGCCTTTTATCTTCACTTAAATGGTGAGCCTCTCCACATTGTCCAGTCTGACCTCATGACTTATTGAAAATATTTTAATTGTTCCACTTCATGGAATTTGCAACATTCTTCTCATGCAAAACACATCCATATATTAGTACTGAAAATATTAAGGAATTTAGTAATCTTGTTTTAGGTTTTTTGAAATATTGGTCATATTTTTGTCATCTTCTCAATAGCGATCTTGACTAGCTCACGTCTTATCCTGTGTATCTCCTCATGGAGTGTCCCTGTGTTTGCAGTCAATGGTCCTACATCCAAGAATAAGTTTTTGAATAAGAATTTTTGTTATATGTAGATGTTTGTTGTGTTGCCTAACCACTACCATGATTTTTGGCTTTGATATATTTAACTCCAAACCAAACATTTTAATCTCATTTTTAACTAACCGTATGATATCAATCAGATCCTCTTGGTTGTTGATAAGAAGGGTTGTATCGTCCGCAAAACAAAGATTGTTTATTTCTTGGTCATTTATTGAGATGGCTTTTTCTGATCCTTTAAGTGCTCTCCTCATAATATATGTTCTTCATAGATATAAAATAGGTGTGGAGGTAGTAGACTCCATTTTTTGGTTTGTTCTCTCTCCTATTAGAAACTATTAGAAACTCCTTTCTAATAGTTGCATGGTGCCTGCTAAGATGCGCTCAAAATTTGAAACTTCATAGATATAAGTAAAGATTTTTTCACACGTAAAAGATAATAATTATTAAGAAGCCTAAAAACTCTGATGAATGTGATTCGGACTGTAAATAAAAAGACCACAGAGTTATTAGCTAAACAGTTAATAAAACCATTAACCATGTGTGGCAGGCATAACACATTGTACGCTCGATGGAAAATGTTCAGTCATTTTGAACGATACATTTTGGCGCTTTATTGGAAATCCCGACTGGCTATTTTATTAATAAATATGCGAATGTCATCTAAACATTCACTCGAAAAAGAATTGCTTATGTACTCATCGCTGCCTACTAACATAACCAGAGAACAAATTTTAAACATGATTAACATATTTTTGAAGAATACCAAATCGAGTGTAACGAGTGCATCGATGTTTATACCGATGAAGCTAAAGAGTGAGAATTAGAACAGCAAGAGCAAGACCAATAATAAAAATAAAAGCGCTAACTGGTAGGTCCAGCCATTGCATCCTGCATAGAAAATCACTCGAGGTTAATAAATGCCGCCAAATTTAAGAACGGTTCTTGATGGAACGTTAAAGATAATTAGTTTTGTTACATTAGGTCCACTGCAATCCCGATTATACTCAATATTATGTGAAAATTATAGTAGCAATCATAAAACCATAAAATCATTTTTGGCATTTTTATCAAACATGTGTGGAAAACTTAAAACCTCGCACTGGAATAAACGAGGAATTAATCTTGTCACTACAAGGAAAAAGACAACAGTTTTCAATGATAACAATAAGATGCAACTGCCTTTAAAAAAAATCTTTTTGGTAAGAGAGAAACCGAAAGCTTTTTATTGATTTCGCGAAGTGACTTAATTAGTCGCTTTATTTTTAGTGATACAGAAATATTTCAAAATGAAACATTTGTTGAATTGGTGCAATATCCCAATGATCTGCAAGCGAGTTTTCAATTTTACTTTTCGGAAGAACATAATACAAAACTGAAAATAAACTCATAGATTCAAAACTCTTTTTATCAAATATTGAGAAGCCTGAAAATATGTCAAATCGCATCTATGAATCAATTTTAAGAACGGCATTAAACACAAGAATAAAGTAATTGTTCAAAACAATTTAAGTGAATGGTTTTTGATGCAGGATTCATGATGAATATCTACAACCTGCCACAGATGCTTTGAATAATATTCCGCCAAGCAAGCAATTTGATTAACCCAGTCTGAGAGACTTGCACACCTTTTATAATGACATTTGGGTGTTACAATTCATTGAAGCGAGGTGTATTCATTCGTGTTATCAGGAACCACTCCACCTCGCTCCAATGCTCCAGGCCATCCATTTCCCACCCATAGTACTCTGATGCGCGATAGGGGCACAACTTTCAGCCAAATGCTTTTCGTGTGGAATTTCTGGGTACAAGGACTCCAACACGATATCCTAACCCGATCAATGCAGGCTAGCGTGAGGCGGTCTTTTCCTTGTTTCTCTAGTGACGTATCATCGAACTGAAATTTTTGCTCCGCTCAGGGCTGCGCCCAGTTCGGTGACTCGGTGCTCGAGGATATGGGCCTTTCGTGCACAGGTTTTGGGTTTTTGTTAATTTTTTGGATGGCTGTCACCTTTTTGTTAGTCTTTTGGATTTTTTGGCGGTCAAAGCCTTTATTTATTTATTATTATTTTTTTAAGGTTGTCCTGAAAATAAACATCAATTAATAAAATTGTTCTGAAGTTTTTTTCTTGTGGCATTTTAAATTAATTACTATTTAAATGGGAATAAGCCACAATTAAAGGTTAAAATACGTTTATTGACGTTTCAATTTCCACTTCGGAAATCGTTCTCAAAATACAAACATTAGTAAATTAAACAAATTTTGTTTTTTGTTACTTAGTGAAAAATTCTTCTAATAATTTAATTTTATCTGACTTATCTATATTGACAATTCAGACATACATTATATACTTTAAAGTAGACGACTTTAAAATGATATTGCCAATATTGTTGAGTTGCGTTCCTGGGACGACTTTACTTATAAGATAGTTCATTCGATTACATGAAATCATCTTTAACTTGAGAATATCCGTCAGAAAAAATCATAACATGTAATTCGTCTTTAAAAAGACAAATACATGCCACGATGACAGTAAAATTCTCCTGTTAGTGATTCCATACTAAATTATTAGAGAAAAACCAGGAAAAAAACCTCATAATAAAAGAGTACCTAATAATAACCTCATGAGTCAGATAAAATTAAATTATTAGAAGAATTTTTCACTAAGTAACAAAAAACAAAATTTGTTTAATTTACTAATGTTTGTATTTTGAGAACGATTTCCGAAGTGGAAATTGAAACGTCAATAAACGTATTTTAACCTTTAATTGTGGCTTATTCCCATTTAAATAGTAATTAATCAATTAATAAAATTTCCAGTGCTGCATGCTGTGGCTTCTTCTGTTGATGGAGCTACGAATTATTTAGACTTTATGTGTTTGCCAGGATTTTGCTATTTTGGTCTTTTGTGCTTTCATCGATGGAACGCATCATATCTTATTATCTCTTGCAGGATCTGGCTTGGGTGATTCTCTAATTCTGCAAACCTAATTTTGGCTTTCTCTGCCATTTTATCTATCTCCCTGACTTGTTGTAGTTCTTTAAACAGAAAGCTTTCAGCGACGTATCTGGGTACATTTGCCGCTTCTCTGAGGATGTTATTGTGGGCTGCTTTTTTTTTTATTTGAATTGCTTATGTGTCCCCATGCAAGAGATGCATATGTGATTATTGGAAGTATGGTGCTGTTTATCAGTCTAATTTTCGTCTTTATGCGCTGTTTGCTTTTTTTACCTGTGAGTCCTCTTACTGTTGCTCTGGCTATTGTTGTTTTTTGGATAGTTGTGTCCACATGTTACGTGAAGGTTAAGTCTTGGTCCATAGTGACTCCTAGGCATTTTGCTTCTCTTTTCCACTCGATGGGATTATCTTGCACTAGCAGCTGTTCCTCTGGGGTTTCTCTTTTCTTTTTGAATATGATTGCTTGTGTCTTCTCTGAATTGATTGCTATTTTACATTGGATACACCATTCTTCAATATTATCCAATGCTATTTTTCCCAAAAACGAACTCATGTGAAAAATGATTTTTAGCATATACAGCTACAAAAACAAAATACCGCAATAGACTGGATGGCGAACCAGTCATGACAATTCAGCTTTCTAATATCCCGCCTGAGATCACCAAGTTGATGAGGAATAAACAATAATCATGACTACACTTATAAAACTACGTTTACTTAACTAAACTAAGATTGACAACTTAGTTTTATCATATTTACTTAGTAAATTTTACTGCATTTATCTTTTTTGTATGATACACATATAATCGGATTTATAAAAAAAATTAGATTTTTGAAAGGGTTTCGTCACCAAAAAAGTTAAGAACCGCTGCTAGATGGTATCAATAGTATCACTTGTTAACCCCTGTTAGTTATATATAGTCCATTCAAATTCAAGCCTCATTTTTAAGGAACTGACTATCCATTTCTTTTTATCAGACTAGACCTTCAGCACTATGATTAAAATAAGCCGCCAAACAAGAACTATATTTTAATAATTTATGTTACGTTTACATTAATATTGATAGTTGACACAAAACATTTAATTGTAATTTAATTATAACATGAAAATTGTTCCTAATCAGGATAACAATCAATACATATAAGGTGTCTGTTTACTGCCTACCGTACATTCCTGCACTATTCACATATGTTAATATTTCCTCATTGCAAAATTATATGGTTGCAACGAAGGAGTGCCTTATTTACATTGTAAATTCATTTTCTGTTATTATTTAATAAAATCACGAGATCTTGAACACGCTTAATGTAAACAAAAAACTATTTCAATCTATTCGAAATATCTGTCAAATCACCACACGTAGGGCGCTGTGTATACTATCCGAAATTTAATATTTATAAATTTAATATGAATTATTTTAAATGAGACTTTTTCACTTTATTATATTCTATATTATATTCTAAGAAACCCATCTTTTACATTCTCATTTTTTGTGTGGAGTACTTAAAAACTAGTATGTCCATCCTACAAATTACTAATATTTCAATAATTGGTGATGATGAATCACACTTTTCGGTTCGTTTTCATCAGTATTGATAACAGCAACGAATCGGAAGTTTTATAGGCAGTGCTAGAAAAGATATTAGTCAGAAAAGAACCGCCTTTTTTACATTTCACTAATAATGAATACCTTAATAAAGTTTAATGGGTGGATCAATTAAATGTATTTATGGTACCGCCTAAATGATCGATTTATTTATCTGTTAATTTAACTCTCATTATCTGTTTTTGGCTATATTCCCATATGAAGTGGACTAGCAGGATGTCTAAAGAATACAATATAAGGAAACAAATAGAAAGAAAAACTAGAAGAAATAAATCAACAATAAGGCCAATAATGAAATAAATCAAAACACAAAGATTATTGGAGACAGCAGAAACGACAGTTCTACGAATAATTACAAACCAAATGCAAACAGTCAGCAAGAAGTGAAGAAATACAAGCGAGATGTAGGAAATAAACCTGTGGATAAAAATAATAAAAATAGAATGGAATCAACATACCTATACAAAGAATGACAGAAAGCAAAACAGTAAAAATAGAAAGAGACTGATCTTCAATCAAAAAAAGAGCAACAGGAGGCTGGAGGAAGAGATGGTCCGACACCATCATCATTATCATTCTGGCTTTACAACCCTACGTGGGACCTAGCCTCCTCAAGAATTTCTCTCTAGTCGTCACTATCTATCGCCTTTCTCCGCCAAGCACGTATTTCCATATTCCCCATGTCTTTATTGATGTTATCGAGGAACCTTGTTTTGGATCTTCCTCTATTTCTCTGACCATGCCAATGGCTCTACCAAGAAGCGTTTTTCTAGCTGGGTCATTTTATTACATCACCATTACATGCCGTATCCACCTCAGACGTCCTACCTTAATATGTTTTACGATATCTGGTTCCTGGTATATTCTATAAAGTTCAAAGGTGTATCGTCTTCTCCACACTTCATTGTCAGTTACTGCTCCATAGATTCGCCTTAATAATTTTCTTTAGAAACATCCAAACATGTTTTCATTACTTTTTGTTATAGTCCAAGTCTATGAACCATATATTAGGACTGGGCGTATTATTTTTTTGTAAAGATTTACTTTTATATTTCTCGATATAATTGAAGACTTAAAAAGAAGGTTGAGCCCAAAATAACATATATTGGCCATGAAAATTCTGCAATTTAGCTGTATGGTAGTATTATTTTTAATGTTAAGGAGCGCTCCCAGGTATACAAATTCGTTCACTGCTTCGATGTAACAAGTGTTTGCAGAATTTGAGAATAAAAACTGAAGTAGAGTATGCCTGTCATGCCATGTGTCAATTATTTTTATTTTTCGCAGCTGTCAATTCTTTCTCTTTTCTCCGACTGTCAATTCTTCTCCTCTTTCGTCACCGAGACAGAGCAACATGTCCAATAAGGAGACGGGCAGATGGGAAGCATGCCTAATGTAAAGGGGATTAATGCCTTGCCGAGGGGGTGGGGGAGTCTAACTGGTCAAATGGGTGGCGGCCAGGTGGAGCAGAGAGGAGTATAACATAGTCAGGTGAGAGGCGGGTAGTCCAACACGGCCCAATGGGAAGGCGGGCACTCTAACACAGCTCGATGGCAATTGTCAGATGTAAGTGTCAGCTGTCATGTCAACTGTCTTCTTTTAAGACTTAATCTTACTAAATGTCATTAATAATTTTTATGAGTTAATACCAACAAGATCACCCAAAGTGTAAGCTTGTAAAAAGTGCTTTCATTTATGCCAATAGTCCTAATACTAGTTTATCATTAATCTTCAGAAATACTACTTCGAAATTTTTAGCGTGATTACTATTAATAGATTTTTGTTCTCTACAGTGACTTAACTTATTAAAATATTTATTGTCTCTTAAAGAGAAGCTGCACTTAAAACTCTGAATCTTCATTATGTAAATCAAGCTTGAATCTGCAAATAATTCCTAAAGTAACTAGCTACGTGGAAAAAGGTAACTTTGTTATAAATACCAAAGCCCAAAGAAATTGCTGATAATGAGTTTGCTAAACTGCGATTATTGAACAAAAATCTTAAAAAGAAGTGTCGTAGAATATTTCCAAATGTGGGAAAAGGCACTTGGAGTGGCCCACTGGGAAAATATTGCTGGCCAAAGAAAACAAAATATTATTGAAGCGTTTTCACTGTGCAAAATACTCTTAGAGCTTTAAACAACCTAACTCAGAGTAATGAAAGGTATTCTCGCTGCACATTGCTCTCTCAGATACTACCCCATCAGATTTAATTTTCACAAAAGAAAAAAGTTTATAAAGCAATATGAAGATGCAGAAGATAATTTACTTTGGTTACATAGCTAGAAGAACGGGGACCATAGAACTATTGGTAGTAGAAAGAAAGGCAGAAAGCCAAAGACCTAGAGGAGGATCTCCAACACGATTGGTAGATTAAATGAAAACTCTGGTGGGAAATCCCTACATGAAACCGTCCATATGGCCCAGGATCGCAGCTAATGGAGGCAGCAAGCCAATAATATTTACAGTGTCACCACGCCCTGACAAGAGCTCAAGGAATAAGAAGAAAGAGGATTGTCTAAAACGGAATGGTCACTGTTTGTCAAATGTATTTTTATTTATTGTATTGTCTTATAATGTATTGTCTTAGTCTATAAATTTGTGTGAAAACTAAATACTTATAGGGTATACATGAAATATCTTTCTGGTCAAAGTGTAGAAATATCTGCGAAGGCAAATAATCCTTTTTAATCTATAATGGAACCATTATATTATTAACCCTTTACATATTTATATTATTTTGCGTTATTTATGTGATATATTTATTTTCAGGACTTTATATCAGCCGTAAGCTCCGGTAAAACAGACATCCGAAAGGTCCTCCGCACGCAGGAAGGAAACCACCAAGTGGTCTCCACGGGACCAAAACTAGTCCTCGACACTAAAAAGAGCAAAAAAACCACCGACACAGAAGATACTCGAGAATTAAGTGCTGTCCGTGAGGATGGTAAAATTGTGACAGAAACGCAGAGAACTACCGAACACGAAGAAGTTAAGGACGATGAGCTTCCAGATGATGAACCCGACCAGAATTTCCAAAAGGAGAGCTCTCAAAGGTAAGAACATTTCCAAAGGAATAATAATATGACAAGTGTCACTTTTAACTTAACAAAAATTTAATTAGCGATCTTTGCATTTCCCAGACTTCGCAACAGTTGATGTTTAAGTTACTTTACTTTTTTGTGTCTGGATCCGACTACAGTTTTTCTGCCCAATATGGGGCTACGTTTACACCCTTTGTATTTGCTTGAGTCATAAATCATCGAGGGTGCACTGTAATGGGCAAAGTCTGCATACTCTCAGGTGCTCCACGTTATGTATTTCCCCACATCACAAAGTGCGTCGCTGTCTGTCTTGATGCCCCATTTAATGAGGTTCTGTTTTACAGGGGCAACACCTGTGCGCATGCGGTTGAGTGTCCGCCAGGTTCTCCAGTGCAGGTTCATTCCATTAGGTCATTCTGGATGTAGGGGAAACAGTTCGGGTGGTTCGACGCTGACATTTCTCTTAAACCTTTTCCTTAATTTAAGTCGGCTGAAATTCCAGTTTGAAGATGTATTTTATTTACTATTATCATGGGCTTCCAGATTATAATGGTTGATTGCTGATTATATGTTTAACATTTAAAACAGTTCTTATGTTGTGTTCTTGTTTTATCTCTTTTTAACTCTACTTCGTTATCATAATATGATGGTATTGTGTGAGGGAATTAAAAGTATAATGCAAACATTTTGAATACAAGTTAATTGTTTAATAAGTCAAACTTCAGTTCTATAAATAGGTAATTACCTTTTAAAACAAATAAAATGTAGGGGAGAGTGGCACAAAATGATCTTTCCGGGCAAAACGATCCGTCACATTATTTTTATGACTGGTAATTGCCATTTGTATTTGTAGTGGCATACCCATCACCCAACGCACTTCTGTAATCTTATATAAGCTTAAATTTAACTTCAGTTGAATATAAACGTTGAAGTTGAAATACCAAACTTTGACTGCTGCGTAATAAACCTGGCTGCCAGAAAAGTGTGCTCGTTTGGGCAAAACGATCAACCATAGTTAAATAATCCCGGGATAATTTTGCCCTCTCTAGTAAAAAATTTATGATAAAAAATAAAGATTACATGAGATTTTTAGAACGATACTATTATTTAAAAATATAAACGGAAGACCGACTGGCAAAAATGGGACAAAGATAAAATGCGGCAAGCTATAGAAAGTGTGCATAATGACCTTGCATACAAAACAGCAGCAAGAAATTTTGAGGTGCCATTGATGAGTTTGAAGCGACGTTGTGAGGGGAAAACAAGCTAGCCACAGCCCATTTAAAGTGACTTGGAAGCAAAACTAGCATATGCACCGAGGGAAACGAACAACAGCTTGTAATATATATATATATATATATATATATATATATATATATATATATATATATATATATATAAAGTAAAAAGTAATGCCATGTCTCGCAAAACAGAAAACCAAAAATGGTATATCGATGGAAGGGAATGGCTGCAGTACGGTGCAGCCAAGTTAGAAAAGGAGCAAATTAACAAAACTGTTGTAACAAAATTTTTCACTTTGCTTAAGACGATGTTAGATAAAACGCCATTCCGCCACTCAGGATGTACAATGTAGATGAGACGTCTGTGAATATAGTACCAGGAAAAAACTGTCAAATTCTTGCCAAAAGAGGTCGGAAACAAGCTGGTAAAGTAGTCTCTGCTGAACGAGGTCTATCTACTACCGCAGTCATTTGTTTGCCTGCGTTAGGTTCATATGTTCCACCGATATTAGTTTATTCCCGAAAGAGAATAAAGAAGGAGGTAAACGATAGGGCACTACCAGGAGCAGCATTCAGATGCAATGATTCTGGGTGAATGAATCTTGATGTGATTGCACGTTTGATAATTTTATATCTTACATTAAACCATCAGTAGAAGACCCAGCGTTCCTGATTCTTGGCAGTCACCTTCCTCACACTAAGAACATAGATGTGATCGAAAAAGCCAGGAGTAATTTTGTTACTATGTTAGGCTTGTCTTCGCATACTAAACACAGGCTACAGCCATTACCCCAACTTTATGTATCCCCTTATGCTATTAGTGGTTTCAAGAAACCAGAATCGTTTCATACAATTCAGATGTTTTCTCATAAGTCGACTTTTTGAGGTGCTAAAGGTAAAGAGCAATTCGAACCGGAAAAATGCAAAAAACGGGAAATGTCATCAGAATAGCTACTTTAACTCCAGTTCAGCAAATTCCATGTAAGAAAAATTGTAGTCAGGGTTCCAGTTCAGATAACGATGACCTTGACGATGACACTTATTTTTCAGCATATTGACACTGGTTGTGCTTATGTAACTTCGACCTTTCTTACTGTTTTTTCGAAAGACATTTGCCCATTTCCAAGTCGTCACAACTACGACGCACTACTAAACAAAAATCTGTTAGTACTGTTCTTCTTATAAGCCCGCTTTACAAAGACCAGCTTAGGTGAGCGACAAAAAAGGAAGAATTGAATTAAAAAATAAAGCAGCAGTTAATGGAAACCAGAAAGGGAAAAACAAGAGACCACTTTCAATCAAAGTTATAAAAAACAACAAAAAGGACCTAGATGATGACGAGTGTGATGTTGAAGAAGATTTAGAATGCTTTATTTGTTCTGATACTTTTTAAGATCTTCCGCAGGACAGGGGCTGGGTGCAGTGTAGTATTTGCAAAACGTTGGGCTCATGATAAATGTGCTGGAATAGAGAAGAATAACTACACCTTTACACACGAAAAACATTTGAAATATTGTAAAATACGTTTATCATACATTTTTAAATATTAATTGCATATACCATACTGGGAGGGGAATAGTTGATTAGTCTAAAAATAATTTCCGAGTTTTTTGGCCTGTAATTATTCACTATTTAGATTTTTTTGTTTTACGGGAATCATTTTGGGCCACTCTCCCCTATATACCAACCTAAAACATATAGGCATTTGATTATTTAAGTAAACACCAAAGTCCGTTATTTAACAAGTAGAATAATTACAGTGTTTTTAAATATTTGCAAATGTAAGAATGCAAATCACAGTTAAATTAACAGACCAAGCAGCGTATTATCACTTCCATGTAACTGTTCTTGACCATATTTTAATGAAAGTAACACCAATATTGTTATGTTCTTTATCGGTGTCTAGTGTATTATGCATGCTACTGAAAATTAACGACAGTATTGTACACCTGAGAATGCGGTATAACCTAGAACTACTGTCAACTGGCTATTACAATTTAGTTCTAAAGTGACCTAGTAATTTAAATAGTATTTGAATGGGCAAATCGTATCTAAAAATCAATCACAGTAAAAAAATTGTTTTGGAGCAATATATACAGCAGTAGTGATGACTGAGGCTAAATTAATATTTGTTGCAGATATATAAGGTGTTTTAAAAGTTACAAAATTTTCCGAAATAAAAATATTAACAAAATATTACAAAAAACTCCCAAAAAAAATTAAAGCCAAAAACATTATGTATTGTTAGTATCAGATACAAAAGAAGGTATAAATCTCCACATACAAGAACTTAAATATTAATAAAAGTGTTAATAATAATTTTAAGCTCCTCAAAAAATAATACAAATTTTGATACCATCCAGTCGTCAGAAAGTTGACCCCTAAAAACATACGAACAAGCTGAATTTTAAGGAGAATATTAATCCCTAAAAAAGATGCAAAAAATGGCAAAAATCACTCCATGTTTATTTATTGACAACCCTTGAAATACCTTTATAAAATCTGAGTTTATTTGCGGCAAAATTCAAAAATCGTGTACGAAACATGAACTCCTTACTTTTAAAACGCATCTTGATTTTTGTCAATAGGTCACTTGAATCAAAAGATATCTAATTTTTACCGTCGAGCTGATACAAATTTTATTGAACATTGATTTCGCGCGCGTACCTGACATTCAAAATCGACGGTCGCTTCAAGCGATGTTTGTGAGAGAACGCTTAATTTTACACAAAAAGTGCTAATAAACATTTTTGTTAAAAATTTACTGAGCTACATTTTCTATTTAAGACATTTTTTCTACGGCCTATAGACTCTTGGTAAATCGATTTTTTTGCGTTTTTACTCCCCTACGAGGGGAGTTTTGAGGGGGAAGCCCGGGGGTGAAAGTGATAAACTATTTTGCATTTTTTTTTGGTGTTCCAAAATTAATATTCTCGACAAAATTCAGGTTTTTTGTATGATTTTTACATTTTCGTCTCTGACGATTGGAGTATACTGATACAGAGGGCGGAATAATATCAATAAGTGGACAAAAATTATTTAAATAAAATTTTAATTGCCTTTGCCTTTTAATAGGCCTTTGCGACACCCTAATTTTGTAACATTAATGTCCATGTCCAGTTTATGATATATTTGGTAATGGAGGACTTTTAGTAGTAATTTTAGCACATGATATCAAGCATGTGCTAATGTGATATCAAGCAAGATATCAAGCTAATGGTGTGGTAATCGTCACATTCTCGTGCGTTTTTGATTGCCTTTTTTTGCCTAGTAAATCATATTATTTTGTACGTTTCGACCCTCGGAATCACAAGAGCTATCGTTGCTACCTTTGACTAAAAAGAATGCAGCCTTATAGACGTTCAGGCATAATCCCATGTACAGTAACTTCACACCATTACCCGCTTGAGCTAGTCTTCTTCTTCTTCTCGTGCCACTCCTAGCGGAGATTGGAAATCATCATGGCCACTGCGACTTTGTTAGCAGCGCGCCTAAAAAGTTCAATCGAACTACACCCGAACCATTCACGTAGATTACGAAGCCACGATATTTTTCTTCTTCCCACACTTCTTTTGCCCTTAATTTTGCCCTGCATGATATTTCTTAAAAGTTCGTACTTTTCACCTCTCACAATGTGCCCCAAGTATTCATGCTAGAGCTAGTGCATTAACCAAATGTCCGACCCTGCGGTTCCTCTCGTGCTAACCAGAATTAATATTGCAACAACGAGTCATCTATATTGTAAAACTAACCTGTCTCACGACAGCCTAATTCCTAGTTTATGTTACCTGTCTATGAGTGAACAAGTTAATGGTTAGCAAATTCTGCTTCGCAATTACATTCCTTTCACATTTTCTCATTCGCCTAGGAATCCTTACATTGATCTTATGTTCTGTGTAGTGGATACTCGCCTTTTTATTCTAACTGTTTTCGTTTAATTACAAAATCATATTGTGCAGGTTGCCACTTAATTTAGCAATTATATTCACACAAAAGCCTGCGGCCTGCGTAGCGCAAGCGGTAGGATGCTTGCCTCGCAAGCCGGTGGTTCGGAGTTCGAATCCTACCGCCGGCAAGAACAACTAGACATTTTTAAAAATGTCTATAGGTCGACTCAGCCTGAATAAAAATGAGTACCTTGGGTAAAACCAGGGGTAATAATAGGCGGTTGAAGCGTAGCACTGGCCATGTTACCTTCCTTGTATACCGTAGGCCCTAGATATAGCAGACTACCCTGCTACACTCCCAAAGCCGCGAAGCGGTATAAAACGGGAGACTATTATTATTATTCACACAAAAACTTCTTCTTTTCCTTCTTCTTCTTTTTATATAGACATGACTGTCTGTTTTTCAATGTGCCTACAGTAAGTTGTCGTTCCATCATTTTCGTGGTCTTCCTACTGATCGTCTCCCTATTGGGGAACCGTCTCTTGCCGCTTTTCTAGTCTATTTGTTGTCATTCGGCTTATATGATCGCTCCATTTTACTCTTTTATTTCTTACCCAGTTCTTGATGTTCACCACCTTGCATCTACGTCTTATATCTGTACTTCTAGTTCTGTCCCATAGTGTCTTACCATCAATTTTTCTAAGTGTTTTCATATCTGCTGTTTCTAACATCCTTTTTGTCCTCTCTGTGTCAGGTCTTGTTTCTGCCGCGTATGTCATTATTGGTCTGATGACTGTTTTGTAAATTCTGCTTTTCGTTTCTTTCCGATATTTTTATTTTTATATATTGTTTCATTCAGGCAACCTGCGGCTCTGTTTACTTTATTTACTTGATCTTACACTTCGGTTTCGAGCTTTTCGTAGCTAGATAATGTGATGCCTAGATATTTAAACTCCATCAGTTGTTCTATTTTATCTGACCTTCCAGGTCCAATTTACATATGATGTCAATTTGCTGTTGTAACCATGCATTTTGTCTTTTTTGGGAAAATTAACATGTTAAATTTTTTGGCATTTATATTAAATTGGTGCAGCATACGTTGTAAATCATCTTCACTTTGAGAGAGTAGTATTGCGTCGTCTGCATAGCAGATCATTTTAAGTTGTTTTTTTCCCATTTGGTATCCTTTTGTAGTTCTTACTTTTTTTATTATTTTATTCATAATCAAGTTGAACAATAGAGGACTCGGGGAATCTCCCTGTCTTATCCCATTGCCAGCTTCAATAGGATCGGTTAGTTCTTATTTTAGCCGGCTAGATATGCCGGCTTGTTGTATTCTAATGATTTCTCTTGCACTTGCATCATTATAAATATAGCGTCGGTGCATGATCTTTCCGATCTAAAACCTTGATGTTTTTTTGCTAGTGTTATAATTTTATTCAGATAATTTGTTATCACTTTGGTTCTTAATTTAAGGGTTGTGTTTAATAAATTAATTCCTCTGTACTTTTCCGGGTCCGATTTGTCTTCCTTTTTGAAGAGAGGTATTAGGATGCTTGATCTCCCTTCTTGGGGAATTCTGTTTTGTTCTGTTATTTTTTGGATTAGTTTTAATAGTTGTTTGGTCAGATTACACAGATCACAAAAAAACTGTAAACATATTTGACTTTAAAAACTACTGCAAAATGACAAGCTGTAAATGATGTCTGCTGAATGGCGGAAAGACTATAAGTCTGTCTAACTCACTCAGTTTTTCCACTACTACGATTTCCGTTCACCCTTGTCGGCATGTGTCCAATATTTAACACTTACCTAAATTAAAATAAATATTTTATTTTTTAGATATGTAAAAACAAAAGAGCAGGAAGACGTTGATTACATAGCTGATGGTGTAAACATTGGACACGAAATGAGGTTCAAAACCGAAACGATGGAAGCTGATCGTCGGGGCGACGGGATTGACGAACCCGACTTGTTCGAGTCGCTTTCCGCGAGAGCAAGAAGAAGAGGAAATAATCGCCAACCATATAGGCCTCGAGGTAAATATTAAAATTTTTAAAGTAAAATGCTGTATTATAAAGTGTAACATGTAACACGTACCTTGTGTAAGGTAAATTATTAAACATAGAGGACCGGATAGCTCAAACAGAGATTTTTATCATCCAAATCGGTGTAATCCGCATAATATGAGTACGATAGATAAAAACAGAGGTAAAAACTAAAAAAGGCGACTAAAGCAACTGCACTGATAGCTTCAATGTACTCTTTTTTTATTTTGGCCTGGTTTAATTTAAACCTTCTGCATGGCGTCTGTATGGCAAAATATTGACATCTAGGTAATTGGAGTCTAGCAATGCTTTATCTTGGTTCTGAGTAATTTTTTCGTATAATATAAGGTCTTTTTGTTGCGTAAGTATTTGGTTTATTTTTTATTGACTTCTAGTTTTTGATCATCATAATCTCGAGTCACTATTACTTGATCGTCTGTGAAGTTAAGCGTATATATCATAATATTGGTGAGTGATATTCCCATGGTTCAACATTTTTTATCTTTTTAAAGAACTTTTGTGATATATTTTAAATAAAGTGGAAGACCGGTAACATCTTTGCTTCAATTCCTTTGATGTTACAAACCCTGTCGTTATTTGTGTCTCAGTTTTTATTTTTAGTATGCGTTAATTGTATAATACTTTGGCGACTTTTAATAATTCCATATTAATATTCGTATTTTCCATTAATTGCCACATATTACGAGAAAATGTGGTCAATAGTGGATCGACACGTACGAAGTTCTTCTTATTCTTCTGCTTTAGAATCTAAATATTCTTTCTAGAATCGATTCTTCAAGTCCTTTCCATATATTCTACTTATAGATCTGGTTACAGCTATTCCTTAGTAATTTTTACCACTGTCCTTTTTATGTATACAGTGTGTCCGTAAAGTATGGAATCAATTCGATATTTCCTAAATGAAAAGCCTTTTTAAAAAAATCTAAAACACGTCGATTTTTAAATTTAACGTTCTACATTTTACAATAAAATTTCATTATACAAGGTGACACACATTACAGTGATGACGTCATCGGCTCTTTTTTTAAATGTAACACCCTGTATTTTAGGACATTTTTAGATCGATCAAAATGAGTTGATTTTAAAAAAGTATAATACTAGGGTCTAATGAATATAATTTGAAAGGTTTACGCTTAGAAAATAAATTATTTATTATCAATTGCACAAAAGTAGCCTACTTCTAGTTATTGGTAAACTGTAATTATTTTAGTAACGTTCAATAACAATTAAGTAATACAATAATTGTATTAATTCGTGAATGTTCTATATTATTGCTTAGAATTAATTTTCAGTAGAAATGAATTTGAGTGTAAAGCAAAGAATTGAAATACTCATGATGATTGGGTAATGGAGACAAATCTCGAACTCAGATGGAAGTGTATAATTTATTTAATGATAAATATCCAGAAATGCCCATCACGCAGTCAACAGTGAGTAAGATTGAAAAGAAATTTTGAGAAACTGGTACGGTTGAAAATGCACGCAAATCAGGTCGTCCCTTTGTAAATTATGTTACAACAAGAGATGTTCTACTTCTTTTGAAGAAGATGCGCACACTTCTGTTCGTAAGGTTAGTAGTGATCTCGGTGTTTGCAAAACAACGGTACACAAAGTACGTAAAAGTAAGTAAAGTAAGTAAAATGCACAGTTGTATAGGAATTAAACGAGGATGATCCAGAAAACGCACAGTTGTACAAGAATTAAACGAGGATGATCCAGATAAAAGAATACAATTTTGCGAAATAACGATGGATAACAGCCACCGAAACCCTCTCTTGGTTCAAAATATTTTTTTTCTGATTAGGCTACATTCAAATTAAATGGCGAGGTCAACAGTCAGAATTGTAGATACTGGGCAAAAGAAAACTCCAACGGGATGCGGGAACATCATACACAATACCCGCAAAAGATATGGGCTAGCATTGTAAGAAATAAAATCATTGGACCCTACTATTTTGAAGGTAATTTAAATGGGCCAGCATACCTTCAGTTTTTAAGTGGGTATCTCGTACCTACTTTAGTTAATTTATTCCCCTGTACAACTATTCTTAGAGGTTTTGATAAAAGTTTATGGTTTCAACAGGATTGTGCGCCTCCGCATTATGCTTTAGATATTCTAAGGTACCTAAATGAAATTTTTCCGAACAGGTGGATTGGAAGACGTGAACATACTGAATGGCCAGCGAGGTCGCCAGACCTCAATCCTTTGGACTATTTTATGTGGGGTCATTTAAAGAATGTTGTTTATAAAACGAAACCTGCAAATATTGGAGACTTAAAAACAAGAATTCGTAAATAAATAAACAATATTTCTCAAGAAAGCATAAACAAGGTTCTACAAGAATTTGTACAACGTTTGGGTTACTGTCAAATACAACAAGGGCTACAATTCGGACATTTAAGATTAAGTTATGTATTAATTACTGGATTACTTTCAAGTTATTTATTATAATTTATTTATAATTTATTAATATTATAAATCAATAAAAATTAATTTTCTAAGCGCATATCTTTCAAATTATATCCGTTAGACCCCCAGTATTATACTTTTTTAGAATCAGCTCATGTTTATCGATCTAAAAATGTCCTAAAATACAGGGCGTTACATTTAAAAAAAGAGCCTCATCACTGTAATGTGTATCACCTTGTATAATGAAATTTTATTGTAAAATGTAGAACATTAAATTTAAAAATAGATGTGTTTTAGATTTTTTTAAAAAGGCTTTTTATTTAGGAAATATCGAATTTATTCCATACTTTACGGACACACTGTAGTACTGAGATACGAGGTTTTGCATTCTTTAGCGATTTTGCTTGTGTTTATGCATTCTTGATATAGTTGCCGAAAATGATAGTATAATTTTTTCGTTCCATACTTAAACAATTCTCCGGGTATATACCCTGGTTGGGTGCTCGTTTCCCCTTTAGATATTTACACACATTTTTAATTTGGTCTATTTTTAATCTTATTGGCGAACCTACTATTGTAATTCTATCATTGTTTTGGTTTCCTTCTTCGCAATGGATTGTATAATAATTTTAAGTATAAAACATCTGCACAACCCACTTTTTATTCATTCATACATAAATTGTATTATTGTCACATAATTGTAGTTGGGAATTCTGTGTAAACATATTATTTAACACTTTTAACAACATTTATGTTTTTCCTACACTTTCATGTTAACTAACCACTAATTTTACTAATCTCCCCGTTTTAGGCTTAGACGAAGTAGCGTCGCCCTTAGACAGAAAAGACGCTCTTACTCGAAAGCCGCTAGACTTCGATCAGGAAGAAGAAACCCGTAAAGTTGAAACGTCCAAATGGTTAGAACATCATTTTGGAAGCGACTCGCGGTCTTCTAATAACTCTACTGTGGAAGATGAAGAACATCCCCCAAAAACAAGCTTTTTTAACGTTACTATTAAGTCGCAACCCACACGAGCCGAACCTGTTCCTAGAAACGCTTTAGTTTCTACTGTTAAAGAGTCTTCAAGGGTGTACAGCCCTGTAGAACCGGAAAGAGATAGAAACAACGGTAGTAGCTATTATAAAGGTAAGTTAGTAGCGTGTTCCAAATAAAATCAATTTTTTATATCTTTATGAACATAAACATTAACTTTACACATAATTGTTAGCACAAATGTAACTAATATTGTTGATTTTAACCTTATACTAATCTACATCAATAAAACCAGAAGATTTTTCTAAATTGTTGTAATAGAGGAAGGTCATCTAAAACATTATTGGCCTGGTAGCAAAAATTATAATTTATGCTTTAAAACAAATTTTATATTTCTAACATAATCTACTCTATTATTAAAACGTTTCATTCTGCGTTATCGCTATTGCCTTTATCTCTCGACTGTAGTGTTCCTCTGGAAGTTCTGTATGGTACTCATCTACAACGGCATCAAAACAAAAATGTGCCATAGCTTTCTTCTTTCTGGGCGAGTTTTTTTAAAATACGTATCGAAAATACGTACCGCTTTCAATTTAGCGAATGGTTGAGAGAATGTTTTCACAGGAAGTTATAAAGTCATTCGGAATGTATAGACTAAAATGTATATAAATTTTGTCATATTTTTTCGAAAGCGGAACATTAGAAAGATATCTCTTCAAACGTACACGCAAAGGGAAAATAATTATGATAATGATACGTTTGTTTTTCTTGTAATAACATTTATAGGCGATTGATTATATTCATGAGATAATACATCCAAACAGTGCTCCAACAGGAGATGGAAAGAGCGCTTTTATTAGATCTAAACTAATAGGAGGCGGACTTCGCTCGTCATCGTATAACTTGTTGCCCCTGAATAGCTGTATGGTTACGGCAGCTTATCAACTCTCGATGGCAGGTTCTACCTCTAACATGGCTGTAACAGGTAATGCGGAATCAGGATTCGATTCTGGAGAGCCTGAGAAATGGCTGCCATATCAAGGAAAGTGGTAGACATGTAAATTACCCACTCCCGGCACGGGAAAGTAGTGACAAAAAAAAAAACGATACGGGACTCATTCGAAGCCACTTGATCAAAATAAATACACTCTTAACCGTAAGTATCAACTTAAGGGTAAGTCTGATGCCAAATTCCAGCTCCAATAGAGTATATATTAAAGTTGTTGCGGTTAAAAAATTAATAGTAGAATCTACGAGTATGATCCCATACCTCGGATTTATCGTACGAGGACTTAGATCGCAAGGCCCACTTAACTCAATCCCGCCACTGGGTCGATGCTTTTACTCTAAACAAATTAGATTGCTTAAAGCAAGTCAAAACTTCGTTTGAATACTATATGAATAGAATAATGAAATAAGAATTCAATTCTGTTTGGTTCGCTTTCAGAATCCCATGGTAATGGTTAATAAGAACAGATGAGAGCATTTGTATTCCGACGTCAGGGGTAAAAGTTTGGATCGTGACAAGACGGACAGAGAAAAGTTAGAACAAAAGTTAGAGCATAGAATATAGAACATAAACGATGTTAGAGATCCGTGTACGTTTCTTCCGATAATTCAATGTACCACTTTAAGGAAACTATATCTTTTATGTTCAGAGGAAAGTATGGTTGCAAAGCTAACGAAAGAGCACCAAGAGGAATCAGTGGCGAATCTAGAGAGTTGCCTTGGAAGGGAAACTTTCAACCAAAAGACATAAAAAAGATAAACCTAATCTATACAAAAAAAATAAATAATAGGTTTTCTTTAATTTTGGACCTTTTGGAGGTTGGGGGGAGAATTTCTCTATTTTCACCCCCCATGTATCCACCCTCATCAGGTTTGGTCATCGAAATAATTATATTAGAGATTGGTAACTTTCCCTTGATTCAGTTGGTGGTGATACATGTCCGTTCTTAGTTGGTAGAGCGATAGAGCTGCATTAGATTTTCAACAAACTTGCAGATAGGTCAGGCATGGATGTCTACTATCACCACAATTATTTAATGTATACTCGCATAATATTTCAAAAAGCAATATGCTGAGGGAATGAACTGAAGGTGTTCTATAAGTCCTTTCAGAAATACAAGCAAGAACTATATTGTAAATGAAACCAATTCAAAAACTTTGTTTTTATGATAATGCATCGTATAATCGAAGCAGATCAAATAAACATGGAACTTTTAAGATTTGGAGGTACTTTGCTACACCTAAACATGCTACTTCTTACAAATCAACGTTGGTTGGACTCTAAAATACCTTAAATTGTATATCACTTTTTAAAAAAGGAGACCTTAACAATTTCGAAAATAATCGAGGAATTAAACTAAAATAATCTATGAAATAATTTTCAGTATTTCTTATATTAATATGTACTTTAAAAGCTAAAGATCTTAGAAACTTCCTCTGAACGCTCTAAAATATATCAATGTAGACTTAATAAAATGGGTACCAAACAACAGAGCAGTATTCAAGACCTGAGCGTACCAGAGAGCAATACAATAATTTGAATACAATAGGTGAGAGATCATGACTGTTACGATAAATAAAACCAAGATTACGAAATCCTTAATTTTAAGAAAATGGCTTCTAAATGTCAATGCACAATCCAATAATACACCCAAATCTCTAATCTCAGTAACTGAATCCAAGAGTACCATAAATATATAATATTTACATCATCTTGCAAGATATCTCTATCCGATTAATCATGTATACAACAAAATAACTTAAGATCATCAGCCAATAGCAGGAAGTGTGAGTTTTTGATAGCCTTACCAATATCGTTAATTAACAAGTTAAAAAACAAGTAGATTGTAATTATTCATTAAAGTGATGATAGTATACATCCCAGCCTGGCCTCTCTTTTATTTCTATCTATTTTGTTTCTCTTTTACCCTTATTGCCTCTATTTGATTGTAGCATAGATTATTATATTAGAAAATATCCTTGGGATCTAGGTTTACGATTTTTTCAAATGATTTTTTCTCCTTCTTCCCTTGTCAAGCTCCTCCTCGAGAAGTACAGAGTCAAAATTGAGTAGGAGAGCCTATGTGACCACATAATATATTGCACTGTACTACCCCTTATGTATCTACAAATCTGCCTAATAATTAATTGTTCATAAATTTGCTCTTATAAAGACCAAATATTTACTTACGGAGTTTTCTGGAATTACTTTAGTTCGCAATATTGCTTTGCAGTTTGTAATATTGCCATTTTACAGAATTATAATTATAATTAATTATCTCCCACCATTTTTCAAGGCATTAGGTTTTTTAAGATATTCAGCACGAGATTATATCAGAACAGTTCTTATAGTTTTGGATCGGCTCTTGATAATTAAAATCAAGATTCCATTAGTCTCTACATTTGTATCGTTAGTCTTGTTGGTATACCTTTACAAATAAATAAATTCTTCGTGGTGAAAATAAAAGAATAAATTGGTCACTTTATTTTTATAAATAAAGGACAATTTTTTTAAACCAAAAAATATACTTGTTAGAAAATCAAAAATTATTTTTAATGCAACTATTAGATTTAATATGTCGATTATCAATAAAAATAATTACATATTTTTTAGGCGTCAGAGAATGGTCGGATCACCGTCAGCACCACTTCACCGAACAACGCCACTCACCGCCTTACCAATCCCCATCGCCATATTCAGGTGAACGTACTACACGCCGGTCACCTAGTCCCGACTACCGTCCTTCCCATTCGCCTGTACCAGATTACAGAAAGCAACATTCCCCCCATTCCCCAACTCCAGATTACATACGAAATCAACATTCGCCTGTTCCAGACTATTCTCGAAATGCACGAATGTCACCCAAAAGAGAAGTCGTCACCATAACTCCTACCCCACCTAGGAGAACGAAGAATGAGAGACAGCGTCAACGAGTGGTTGATGATCGGAGCAGGTGTGTATTCATTTGAAAAACTTTTTAAACTAAAGAAATACCCACTTTACAGAATGTACACGTACCATAAAAAAATATGCACGTATTTTGTTAGCTAAATTTAAATATGTTTTTTATAACATAACAAAAACTTATTTCTTATAAATATAAAAACGAAATAAATGGATATAAAATATAAAACCATTTATGTTTGAGGTCATTTAGATTGTTCTGCATTTTCAATTTTCTGCCTATTATCAAGAAGGTATCTAATGTCATTTGCGTTTTTCTTTTAGACTCTGCAAGATATTGTCGATAAGTGGTCAACGTATATTTGACATATCTTTGTCATGCTCAGAATTATAGTTATAGTGACCAAACTTTTGGAAATGCCGTTGAAATTCTGTTTGCTCGTCTTCAGAATCGCTACTTTCATTATTTTTGAGTTATTTTTGGTGCCATAACTCCTTGACCTCGTCAGTATTTTTAAATATTTCTTTGTAATATGGCACGTCTATTTTATCTAAACTTGTATGTTTAGCTAATTTTACTATTTCACTCTTTCGTTCATATCAATAACAGACACTATAGTATCTTGCTTACTTTACTTTTTCGTGTCCGATCCAAAAGTTTCTCCACTCAGTAACCAGCGTCAATAGCAATTTTGCTGGTATGCAACAATTCTAAGAAGATGAATGTACAAGGACATAGTCTGCATTTCAGTAGGTGTTCCATGGTCTGAACTTCAGCGCGTTTGTATAGTGATGTCACCAGGGCTATCTTGGCATAACGGATGGCCGTCAGATGACTCTAGTGGGATTGTCTATGGGAAGCTTTTTCTTGATCTAAGTCCAGACTGTTCGTGTAGTAATGTTCCATATAGTGGGTGTCTGTCGTCGAACTCTTGTAAATCTTTAGATATGTTCTGTGTCCTTTTGTCGTGTTAGTGGCGGAGCGAAGGCCACGGCTCTATAGAGGCACGGAAAAGGTATAGGTTTCATGCATTTGATAACTATCTGGCATGTTTCGTTTAAGATTACATCTACCTGCCTTGCATGTACAGATCAGGTCTACACCGGGCATGCATAATCTCCTACCGAGTATCACAGGGCCTTGTGCTGTTGTTTTGAGAACGGTAAGGTTTGTGCCCCATCGACTTCCTGCCAGTCTTCTAAGGACGTAGTTTCTGAACTCTACATTTTGCAATGTTGTTTATTTGTATTTTGGTGGACAGCGCTTCTTTAAGCTTAGCCTATACTCCAGAGAAGGTATTTTCTTAAATAGCCTGGTCAACTGCATAAAGGAAGTGTTTTGAGTATGCAAGGATAGGCTGTATAAATATTCTCCCTATATAAATATATAAGTATTCTCCCTTGGGGCAAACCGTTTTTTTGTTTCTCCACCTACTCTTATTGTCATTTAAAGTGACAAAGAACCGCATGTTATGCAGTACAGATATGATTAGCTTTGTTATATTTATGTCTCTAGCGTGTTTGAAAATCTTTGATAAGAACACCTTGTGATTTATATTGTCGTAAGCCTTCGACAAATCAACCAATGCCATTTCTGCTTATAGCCATTTCCTATGTGGGTACATAGTGAGTTCAAAAGTGACTGTACAGTGCATGATTTTCCGGGTCAAAATCTGGTTTAAATCTGCTGCGGGCTTATATTCTGTTCGATAGTCTTTTCGACGCGTTTTATCCGCATAGTAGTGATATCGGTCTGTAACTGCTTGGTTCTGCTGGATCTTCCCCAGGTTTCAATAAGGCGATTTCTTGAAATTTCCGCCAGGATTTTGGTATCTTTTTGATTCTCATACAAGTGTTGAATAGCTGGTGTATCCATAATATAGTACGGTGTCTGAAGTGTCTGATATGTTGGGTGCACCAGCAGTCTTTTTATTTTGATGATGTTTAGTTTGTTTTGGATAAACGGTGTATTGAGGTAGTTGGTTCAGTTTCCAGGGTCAACCATCGGCTAGGTTGGATCTTTACGTTCTTCTCAGTTTTTTAAGTTTCTTAATAATTGGTGTGCTATTTGATTGAGGCTTACGTTTGGGATGCAATTGTATCTTGCTTAGATCGTGTCAAATGTTCTACCACTCCCTTTTTGAACAATTCCAAGAAAGACTAAGGTTTTCTAAAGAATTCAGAATATTGTATTCTGAATTATTGATAAAATATTGAAAATCTGGTTGAATGAAATCGTAGGCTTCCACGGCCAGAGTCAGAATTATAGTTTATTCGTCTTCCGGGTTTGGACCGTGTCATTTGTGAGTGACCCAAAAGTGGGTTCATCTCGACGTTTCGCTACAATTGTATGTAGCTTCTTCAGGAGAACAAAAAAAGAAAAAGAAAACAAAAGACAGGAAGATGGGTAGTTAGCAACGGTAACTCAGTTACTCAACGCAACCAGAGGCGAATACTAACTACCAAGATGGGCATTTGGTCACAGTAACTCAGATGGCCAAGTTCTTCTCTAAGGTTGTCAGGTTCAGAAATCGAAATGGCCCGATGGATGAGAGAGTTGATCACAGAATTCTTTTGGGCAGGATGGTGGTGTGATGAAGCATGTAGGTAACGATTCGTGTGAGTCTTTTTTCTATAAACAGAGTGACCCAATCGGCCATTGGGCTTGGAGGTGACTAACACATCGAGAAAGGGAAGGGACCGATTATTTTCTACTTCCATTGTGAATTTTATATTTAATTTAATTCTGCAAAAAACCCTTGTCGCCAACGGTTACTCCAAGTCCACAATTCAAAATATTACACACCGACATCTACATCCCCCTTTACACCCTAGGACGACAAATTCAGAATCTTCGGGTAATACTCCTGTGGCTTTTCTTCCGTATATTCGAAGTGTCACTGATAGGATTGGCAAAATTCTTCGCAAAGAAGGTATCAGGACTACTTTTCGACCACCCAAGAAAATCTCACAATATCTACCCTCTCCTAAGGACCCATTACCGCCCCTATCTTCCTGTGGTGTCTATTCTATTCCTTGTTCATGTGGACAAGTGTATATTGGCGAAACTGGTCGTTCCGTCAAAACTCGGATTCAAGAGCATCAAAGATGCATTCGATCAGGTCTTTTCTCCCATTCTGCAGTTGCAGAACACTGCCAAGAAACCGGTCATTCCATATTGTTCGAAAAAACCCATATTATTTCTAAGAGCCCCTTCTTTTATTCCAGGAAAATCCGCGAATCTCTAGAGATCCGAAAAAATCCACATAACATCAATCGAGAGGAAGGATACTACTTGTCTCCCATCTGGAATCTCAGTCTAGAGCCGCCGTCCAGTCCCGCTATCACGATGCAGCCACATGATTGGCCAGCGCGCGCTTCTTGACGTTCGCGCCACGGAGTGTGCCGATACGTCCCGAAACGACAGGTCACCGCGACTATAAATAGAGCGGTAGCGGAGTAATCGTCGGATTCACTCCCCGCCTCTCGACGCGTTAGTTTTCTGAGCTGTTGGACGTGAATCCCTGTCCTGGCATTTGGTTTTCACCTCTGGCTGCGTTAAGTAGTTGAGTTACTGTGACCAAATGCCCATCTTGGTAGTTAGTATTCGCCTCTGGTTGCGTTGAGTAACTGAGTTACCGTTGCTAACTACCCATCTTCCTGTCTTTTGTTTTCTTTTTTTGTTCTCCTGAAGAAGCTACATACAATTGTAGCGAAACGTCGAGATGAACCCACTTTTGGGTCACTCACAAATGACACGGTCCAAACCCGGAAGACGAATAAACTATAATTCTGAAAATCTGGTTGTTTGTTTTTCTCCATCTGTTTTTTCAATTTAAGATTTAAGTTCACTAGTATCTGATCTTTTTAGCTCTTGTCATTTCGTTTTTTCATATTTCATAAAATAGTCATTATCATCCACAAAAACTATAAATTGTACGATGTATCACTCATGTAATTTAACAGAATTCAGAAAAAAAACTACGATACACTAGATTAGTTTAAATATCGTTTTTTTTTTGTGATTTCTCTAAATTCTTCAATTTTAGCTGCAAATATCAATTTCTACACGAAACAAGAAAGTTGCCACTTTTAAAGTAAGAAGTGTATTTATCTTTTGACAGTTCACCATCTTGTTTTTTTTTTGGTTTTAAACAGAGAACAATCTGTAATAATAAGTTTAACTGTTCGTGACATATCATAAGCGTATTATTCATTCATCATTCTCTTGCTAAATGGTGCACATGAATTAAACGAGTATGCTGTATTCTTAATCTGTTTAGTTAAATCAATTGTTTTCTCTTCAGTACCCTTGCTACTATTGTAGATATTTCAACCAGTACTTGCTGTAATTTATCTTAAAACAGTAAATACAATCATTGTAATTGATTATTTGAAATCACTGTCATCAGAAAATCATACTGATTTCGCTGTTTTGCCTGCTTTTTTATTTTATAAACGTATATCTCTCTGGGATTCGCGGGACCTATTTTTTATCTTAATAAGATTTTACCACTATGTATGTCCCTCGCACCATGGTGATCTGAGACTCTGAATCTAAGCTCTTTAGTACTTACGTAGGACATGTTAGTTATAGAGTTCCCATCTTTTACACAACTCATCCCAATGACTAATGGGGAACGGTATATAAAAGGTGTTTTTTTAGAGGTATAGAAATGTAAATTGGTACTATTTTTTTAACTGGAAGCCATTTTGACAGCTGTCAAGTGATTTATGTTAAGTTTGTTTTGTTATGTAAGCATGAAGAGACGTGATACTCGAACAACGCTTCCAAATTGTACAAAGTTATTTTGAAAATTGTGGTTCTGTTCGAAATACATATCGCGCACTACGTTCATTTTATGGTCAACGTAATAGTCCATCAGTCCATCACAGATACGTCGAACAGTGCGTACAGAAGAAGTTGTTGCTGCTGTAGAACGTAGCTACAGGAAGACCCGAATCAATCTATCTGCCATCGTGCACAGCAGTTGGATACGTGTACATCCACTTTTTGGAAGATTTTGCGGAAATATCTTGCTTTGCGTGCTTATAAAATCCAACTCATTCAATCACGCGTACATTATCAACTAGCAAGGCGTAGACTCGTAGATTCGGTGAGTGGATTCAAAACGAGATTGCCGTTGATTCCAATTTTCATAAGCGAATTTTGTTTAGTGATGGTTATTTTTGGTTGAATGGCTACGTCAACAAACTAAACTGTCCTATTTGGAGTTAAAATAATCCTCAAATGTATGTTGAGAAACTATTACATCCAGAAAAACTTACTGTTTGGTGTGCTTTATGGTCTGGTGAAATCGTTGGACCGTACTTCTTCAAAAACGATGCTGGCAAGAATGTTATAGTCAATGGTGACTGCTATAGAGCCATGATTACTGGCGGTTATTCTCCAATTGAACAACCATGATGTGCAGGAGCTGTCGTTTCAATAAGACGGCGCAACATGACACACAGCTCGTGCCACAATTGATTTATTGAAGGAAACGTTTGGTAACCGCCTAGTTTCACGTTTCGGACTGTGAATTGGCCTCCAAGATTGTTGATTTAACAATGCTAGACTATTTTATGTGGGGATATGTGAAGGTGCTAGTCTACGCTGATAATCATGAAACGATGACCACTTGGAGGATAATACCTGCTGGCACTTGGAGGATAATAATAAATCATATTCAAATTACAATGCCAAAAGATTATCTTTCGAATAAACTTAATTTCATGTCAATTTATAAAAATCATCTGTGTTTTATTCCATTTCAAAGTTCTATACCTCTAAAAAAAACACCATTTATAAGTATATACAGGGCATTAGGATAGCTAATCCACAAGAAGGGAGACAAACAAATATGTCGGAACTATAGAGGAATATCGTTAATTAGTACAAAGTACAAAATTATATCCATAATACTGTCTAGAAGACTAACTCCATACGCAGAGGAAATAATAGGCGACTACCAAAGCGGATTCAGACCGGGAAGAGCGACCATAGACCAGATATTCGTCCTACGCCAGGTGTTGGAAAAAAACTGGGAATTCAACCGCGATGTACACCAAATCTTCGTGGACTTTAAACAAGCTTACGATTCTGTTAGCAGAGAAGCATTGTGGGAGACCATGGTAGAAATGAGAATACCTGGAAAGCTGGTACGATTAGCACATGTGAGCACAGAGAACGCTTCCGCACGGATCAGAATTGGCAGCACCACGTCGGAGGAATTCCTCATTGACACCGGGCTTAGACAAGGAGATCCTCTCACCCTCCCCCACGCTATTTAATTTTGCACTGGAACATGCGGTAAGGAAAGCTTAATCACAACTGACAAACGGATTTGCCGCCCAAGAATCAAAAATACTATTGGCGTTTGTGGATGACGTGGACACAATTGCACAATCCATCAGAGATGCAAAAGAAGTTTTCACCCTATTCAAAAACGGAGACAAGGAAGTTGGTCTGTAGGTCAACGAGGACATAACCAACTACATGGGGGTTAAGAAGAACTCAAGACCAAGAGTTAGACAAAACGTATTAATCAATGAATACAACTTTGAAGTCGTCAAAGAATTCAAGTACCTGGGGGCGATCATAACACCTGAAAATAAATATGAAAAGGACGTGGCAGCCAGGATCATTGCAGGGCATATTACTCATTAATGACCATACTTAAATCAACAATACTCTCAATACCAGCAAAAATAAGAGTGTATAAGACAATAATTCGTCCCACAATAACGTATGGAAGCGAAACATGGGCTCTGAACCAGCGAGAAACGACAAAATTACTGGTACTGGAAAAAAAGATACTGCGGACTATCTATGGGTCTTGCAGAGAAAAGACAACAGGAGAATGGAGAAGAAGACACAATGTTGAACTCCAGACAGTATATGAAGACGAAAACATAGTACGCTACATTAAAGCAAACCGAATAAGATGGGCAGGCCACGTACTAATATCGAGTGACGAGACTCCTGAACGCCAAATTCTGGGAAAGGCCCGATGGCAGAAGGTCAGTTGGTTGACCAAGAAAGAGATGGAAGGACTCAGTATCCAGTGATCTACGCAAAATGGGAATACAGCAATGGGAAATAGCTGCTCAGGACCGACAACAATGGAGGAAAATAGTAAACGCAGCCAAGACTCACATAGAGTTGTAGAGCCAAATGATGATGATGATGATGATTAGGATAGCTGTAAATAAGTTATAACCAACTAACGAGCGGATCAACTGAAAAAAAAAAACATAGGGAGCGTCTTGTTCCCAGATGTAATTAACAATAATCAGAAAATCACCACACAGCCGCATCACAACTAGCTCATCTGCATATTACCTTGACTTCTTCAAATTACCGAGATGTAACATCGTTCTGTCCAGAAAATGTAAGGTAAAGGAGGAAAATGATTGCCTTGACGATGACGAATTTGTGAATGGAATTTGATGAATTATAACCTTGACACACTATAAGCAAACCGTTTAATAGCAGTTCGTCTTAACTCCAGGGAACAACACCGTGACGGAAAAATGATTAAAAAGAGATGGTTCAATTGAAATGTCAGAAATGATTGAATCATCTGAGTTTACAAAAAAATATATAAAAGAACGAGCAAGTCTTAACGAATAGGTCGTAATTACCCCAATCAGCGTCCTAAAGGGAAATCTTCCATGTAGTAAGACAGTTTTGACAGAACTTACGGTATAAAAGGTATATCGCGTGTTGGCGGAGACCTTATATATAGTAAATATGCCGAACTCCCGAAAACTTGTATAATAATTAATATATAATATATTATTTAAAAGACAATGTATAATAAGCCATCTGCCTTTAAAGAGTTCTTTCGCGGTGAATCCAATTGCCGTAATTTCATATTATACTCCAAACAATGTCGTGAACGGTACAGCAAACTGTTTATATGTGATTAAGCCACAATTCATTGTTATGAAAATTACATTTTTAACTAAACATTTGACGTTTCGATTTTCATTGGAAATTTCCTCTAATTATATAATATTTTCTTTCCAGGTACGATAACGAATACCGAAATACGAGACGAGAAGAGGAACGAATCCAGAGACTTGCACACGTCGAAGAACCCCCTCCAGACTATTCACCTCCTAGTCCTCCGCAAATGCCTAACGGAAAAAGACATTCGCAAAAAACTAGGTTTGCTGTTGAATCACCACCGAAACCTCCAAAGTCTGGAAATATTATAGGTAAGCTTTGAAAAGTTTATTAATGGGCAACACGTATATAATATAAATTTAGACCTTTATCCTTAATTAAAGAATGTAAGAATATCATATTTTACTTAACCCTTAACTTGGCAAAAGGTTAATTTTGAATCTAAAAATCTGAACATTGGTATGTTTGCTGTTTGGGCATCTTACAAATATTCTATAACAGCAAAAAAAATATGACATCTATATGTCAAAAATTTGGATTGTATACCAGAGTATACATCGCCAAATAGAGCGAAAAATAGGTCTGTATAGCATATCATACATTGCCAAATTATAAAGGACAAGGAATATGAATAAGAACTATCAAAATTTAATCAAAAATATTTATTTATTAATGTGAACATCCATAAAACAATTCCTGTTCTGCACTAAACATAGTCTAATATTACACTTGTTTCAAAATATGGCAGTTTGTCCCTTCTTGCAATTTCTGCACCTGCCCATTGCACCGTATACTGGAAAATGATCCAGATGATCTAATCTGATATCATCTTGGGGTCTAGGCTTTACCGGATTTTTAATTTTTTTTGAAGGTAGTAGGAGGTGCTCATTGCTGGGACGTCCTCTTTTTATTTTGTCAGCCTGCAGTAGACTTTTGGCAAGTTTAATTCTAAATTGTTTCAAAGGAATGACTGTTTTTTTATCTTCTTGTAGAATGCTTGCATCACGTTTATATAGTAGCCAAGCATTATTAATGGATATATCTATAATTTTAGAAAAAATGCCCATATATAATTTTTACCATTTATGTGTTTTGAAGCGTATTCTATGAAGAGCAATCAACATGTCTGCCAAATCCACACCACCCATATGACTGTTATAGTGTTTTATTAACTGTAGGCATGAAATGTGGATTTTCCTGTTATCCATTTTGGAGAATCTCTGTATGGTTGCTATTGGAATGGAGGCTACATATGAACGACATAAGGTTACGGACTTGTTATCGTACCACTTTACAACGACAATGCGACTATCATTGTTTACTTTTTGGTCAAAAGAACCTCTCCCATTTTTCATTTTTTTATCAGATTCAAGTGGGCAACCCCGTAGTCTGTCTTTCCTAACAGTTCCCAAAGAAAGTATTCCAAATTCACTTCGAAGATAGGTAATAAGTTCTAAACTTGTAAAATAATTATCGAAATAAACCGTCGATAAAGGTTTATTTTGGATTATTGAACATAGTGCTAAAACATATTTTGCCCCAAATCCCATGTTATTTTCCTCATCCGTAAATTGATGGTTTCTAAATGTATCGTTTCCTCCATAGGGAAAGAAATCATACACTATCCCTGATACGCCACAACGAACAAAAATTTTGAAACCCCATTTTTTTGGTTTGTTCTTCACATATTGTCTTCTCGAGCCTGCCTTTTTTCCCTCGTATGGGACCATCATTTCATCCACTGAACATCTAGACTCTGATTCAATTGTGAGACAGTTTCTTCGTACACGATCTAAAATAGGCCTTATTTTGAAATATCTGTCATTATTCAACTCCTCATTGTTGACAAAATGTAGGCTGCGTCGTATTGCTTGATACCTCTTTAGTGACATTACATTTGCAATAAGTTCATATCGCGTCTCTTGAGACCAATAGTCCGTGTACGCCGGCATGTCAACAATCCCCATTAAAATTTCGATAGCTAAGAAATCGTTAATCTCATCTATACTTGTGTCTACACATTTGTGAAATATTTGTGTCGAGTACAGGTTAGTCTGTTGTACGATTAATTCACCAATATCTGGAATAAAAAAGGTTTTAAAATATTGCAAAGGTGTTTTTATATTTTGGGGTTTTGTAAAATCATTACTTTGTTTTGTTGTTACCTCATATTCAAAATCATCAGTCGTCCAGTTGAATGAAGGCTCGTCTTTTTTCTCCTTCCGTTTTATTGAAGAACTTGCTTGTTTTTGGACTACTGGAGAAAATTGTGGCACTACTAAGGGAGTAGCTGCTGCTAGTCTTCCTTTACTGACTGAAACAGGTAATATTTCTACAGCTTCTTCTATATCTTCTTCAGAAGTTATATTTTCTTCAACATCATCTGTATCTTCTGTGAATTCTTTTAAAAAATTACGAGATAATACCTCTTGTTCGTCATCACTACTACTCTCTGGGTCGCTTTCAGCACCAACTGGAGGCAAAAGAGCCATTATTCTATCAATTCTCCTTTTTTTAGCCTGAAAAAAAAATTAATGTCAAATAAGCCATATCGGGCGGTGTATACTATACAATACATAAAGTTTTGAATCGATTTGCTAAAAAAATATTTACATTACACCAAAAATTTGTTTATACATAAACAGTATAATGTTTCAAAAATAAGTTCCCAAAAAGTTAGCAATGTACAATGAAAAACAATAAACTAATATAAACACTTACCACTTGTTGGTTGGAACAACACGCGTGCTCAGCCATTTTGTCGAGACTGTATCCATACCATCAGAACTAAATGTGCGAAATTAAGAATTTTCGGGCTGATTTCCACTCGGCTAATTACGGTAGTCTATACCTACTCAACTATACAGTGCCAAGAACTGGGTTTCAAATACTATTGATCGTCAAATAAAAAATTTGAAATATTATGTATATTATAACATACTGTGTCAAGTTAAGGGTTAAATGCTTTTCGTTCATATTTTGATGGACTTCATTTATACAGGGTATTTCAAAAAGGTAAGTCATAAATTGAATCACGCAAAAATAAATTGATTGAATCCAACTTACCTTAGTACAAAAGTGTACACAAAAAAAGTTACAGCCCTTTAAAGTTACAAAATAAAAATTGTTTTTTTGCATTATCTCCTAAACTACTTGACATTTTATAATAAAAATGGACACGTTACTTTCTTGTTCTAAAAGCATTTTTCATACAAAAAAAACAACAAAATCCAAGCGCACATAAAAATTTTAAGAGGGGTGCGCAGCCCTAAATCCCCCCAAACTTTGAGTACGTTCAAATTAAATGAATTTTGTGGCATCATTAGTTTAACACATTATTTTTAAAACTTTTTTGCCTCTTATCACTTTTTCGAAAAACTAGTTTCCTCTCATTATCATCATGGTCCTAAACTTGAACTTAGTATGTACTCTTTTCCTATTCCCACTGTTTTTAACATGCTTGATTTTTGAATGCGGGGCACATGTCCTGCCTACTTTAGACTCTCTCGTTTGTCTATGACATTAATGTGTTTACCGCCGCACAATGCTTGTCTATTAAAGGTTCTGTAATTCAAAGCAGTATATGTTTCTCCAAGTTACGGTTTCACAAACAGCTCCAAATATTTTGAATATTTTTTTTTTCAAAAGATAGGTACAAAGTATTTGTCCGTTGTTAGAGTCTATGTTTCTAGTCCAAGGATCATTATTGGCCTGCGCAATATTGTTTACAATACATATTTGATTAAATAAATAATATTAATAAAATAATACGGTTTATTCAATAATAAGTGTAGTTAATAAGAACAATTTATACGAACACGCTTAACGAAAAATTGACAATATTTTTCTTATCATGTCCAAGAGAAGAAACCATCTGAATCGAAATAAACATATTAACTATATTTAAAAATTGAGACTGTAATAAATGTACGAAGCATCGCAGGGCGGTAATACACTAAGTAAAGTACATACAAAAATCTTAAAATCTAACATAGAAAATGAGTACAAAGATAAAGAGGCAGAAGATCAGACGGGATTTACAGCAGAAAGAACAATAGAGCAATGTTTCTCACTGACTCAGTTTATAAAAAAAATAAGGCTATGTAGAAGAAACACATCCTGACTAAACTATAGGAAGCGATGAAAAAAAAAAACAGCCTAAATATAGAAAAATTAAAAGCTACAAAAAAAATCTACTACAACAAAACAATAAAACTCAAACGGGGAAATACAATTAATAAAGAATTTTTTTTCTTCTTCTTTTTACCTAGAGATGACTCTGTCTGTTTATCCATGTGCCTCCAGTAAGTTGTTCCATCGTTTTTGTGGTCTTCCCACTGATCGTCTTCCTATCGGCTGATACCCTTTTTTATTCAGTTTTTTTTTTCGGTGTTTGTTGAGATCTTAATTTTATCTCACATGATTTCACTCTCTTTCTGTCTGGTAATTCTAAAGTCGCAACATGAATCGACGCCTCTCTTAATACTTTGTTAAAAACGGTTGAATATATTATATTAATTAGTCTCTTTATTTAATATTTTAGTCATTAATACGAGCTCTAACAACTATAATATGTTCGAATAAACGAAAATTTATTTAAAACGTTCATCTTAACGATCTTTTTTATTGAACCAAAGAACAAGCTCAATAATACACATGTCATTAATAACAAAATATTGAAATTACTCGGTCCCTAAACTTCGAATTCCACCGTTGGCGGCAAAATAAACGAAAATGTTGCATAACATCGTGACAACTATATGTCTGGACAATTTAAGAAATTACTATTTTAAAATAGGGTTACATCGTCACGCGCCTTTACAGCCGCGATAATGCTGTCTGGCATTGTTTTTACTAAGGATTTACACAAGTGAGGGTCGAAACTATCACATAATTCACCTAATTTACTCGACGGTTCTCTGGGGATCATTACGCAATTTCTCTTTTATCTTATTCCACAATGTCTCAATAACAATAAGGTTTGGACTGTTCGAAAGCCATGAGAGGACTTTAATGTTATTGTCTCCAAACCATTTTTAGTTGTTTTAGCTGAATGGCATGCAGCACCGTCCTGCTGGAATATAAAATTCAAGTTCTGGTAGAGATCGTGAGCCCTTGGTACAAGACTATTTTTTAAAATTTTTTGATACTTTGCTACGTTAAATGTGCCTTCCACCACCTCATATCTTCCTAGACCCGCTCATAATTCCTTGAAGAAACTTTACAGTTCTTTTGAGACAATCTTTATGAAATTCCCACGCAAACATCAAATTTCGATTAGTCACTGAATATCACTCTGAATCAGTTATCAACGGTCCATGACTTCAAGTAACCGCTTCAATTGGGCAAGATCGAAGGTTTCATGGACCGCAGATGACTGATTTAGAGTCATAGTCAGTGACGAATTGAAATTTGATGTTCGCGTGGGAGACTTTCGAAAACGGATTATCAGAAGTCAAAATGAAGTATTCCATAAAGATTGCCTCAAAAGAACTGTGAAGTTTCCCAAAGGAATCATGATTTGAAGGTGCGTGTCATTAGCTGGTCTAGGAAGATATGAGGTGGTGGAAGGCACAATTAACACAGCAATTAATGTATCAGATAATTTAAAAAAATAGTCTTGTACCAAGTGCTCACGACAATACCATTAAAGTGTTCTCATGCCCTCCCAACAGTCCAGACCTTAATTTTATTAAAACATTGTGGCATAAGATGAAACAGAAATTGCGTATTGATCTCCAGAGAACCGTCGCCGATTTGAAGAGTAAATTAGGTGAATTATGGGATGGTTTCGACCCTGACTTGTGTAAATCCTTAGTACGAACAATGCCAGACAGAATTGCTGCGGTTGTAAAGGTGTGTGATGATGTAGGTAACGCCATATTAAAGCAGTAATTTGTTAAATTGTCAGAACATTTAGTTGTCACGATGTTATTCAATATTTTCGTTAATTTTGCTGCAAACGCTGCAATTCAAAGTTTATACACACCGAACCATTTCAATATTTTGTTATTAATGATAGAGTTTAATGTATTGTTGATCTCTTTCTTTGGTTTAATAAGCATAGTTGTGAAAAAGAACGTTTTCAATACATTTTCGTTTGTCCGAACATTTAGTTGTTAGAGCTCGTAAATGCTCTTCTTCTTCTTCTTCTTAGCCTTTTGTCATCCATGTTTGGACATAGGTCTCTCCCAACTCCTTTCATCGGTCTCTATCCTGAGCAACATATTTCCGATTTGTTCCGGCTATTCTTTTAATGTCATCAACCCATCTCATCTGTGGTCTTCCTCTTGGTCGTTTACTTTCGTAAAGTCTACAATGTTGTATTGTAGTATTCCAACGTTGGTCTTTTTGTCTAGCAGTGTGGCCCGCGAAGCTCCATTTAAGTTTGGCAATTTTTGTTGCTATGTCCTCGGCTTTTGATTTGGATCTTACCCAGTCATTCCTTTTTTTATCTGACAGTCGTATACCTAACATTGCTCTCTCCATTGTTCTTTCCGCTGTGACTAGTTTATTCATGTTTGATTTGGTTAGGGTCCAGGTTTGACATCCATATGTCATGATAGGAAGGATGCATTGGTTGAACACTTTGCTCCTCAAGTATTGGGGTATTTTGCGATTCTTAAATATCCAACTAAGTTTTTCCAATTCTGCCCATGCTAGTCTTGCTCTTCTAGTAATTTCCGCACTTTGGTTCTCTTTGTCAAGTCTCAGGATTTGGCCTAGGTAGATATATTCTTGAAGTTGTTCTATCTCACTGCCATTTATAGTTATATGTCTGGGGTCATCTGTGTTTGTCATTATTTTTGTTTTTTTTCATATTCATTTTTAGGCGGACGTATTGGAAGCTGGCTGCTAGTTCCCCCATCATAATTTGCAGTCCCTCGAATGTGCTCGCTATAATCACTATTTGGTCAGCGAATCTGAGGTGGTTTAACTTGTTGCCATTAACGTTAATGCCATAGGTTAACCAATTTGTAGTTTTGAAGACGTCTTCTAGGGCTAGGTTGACAAGCTTTGGCGATATTATGTCTCGTAAATGCTCAGCAGTGCTAAATTCCTTTGAAGCTTTTAAATGCCAATTAGACCGTTTGACTACCATCATTTTTTTTTTCATTTTTGTAACCTTATTTGAAAAAACTATTTATTTCGGTTTTCTTCAGTTTAATACACATAAGAGTAATAACCCTATACATGCATATTATTTAAGATAAATAACATATACTTTTTGTTGTGATTACCCTGTACAATCGTTTACCACGAACTGTGCTTGTTCACCTGTTGAAGGTTTGTCACTCATGTTTCCGCATTCCATCACATAAGATGAAAACAATTTATGATTAATTAAATATTCAACGATTCAAACTAGACATTCGAATACAGCGTAAAATAATAAAGCAGTTTTCTTAGAAAGCTTAGTCTCCCTGCAAGCAATTTATTGTACATTTGAATACATACGTAATTACCGCTGTACATTTATTAATAAGCAAAGTTATTTTAACGTGTTCGGGTGTGTTTTCGTTTGTTGACATTAACAAAGTAAATGTTTTAGTGCTAAATATACGCATTTTGAAGGGTTCTCAAAGGATTATCGAAATATATATACAGGGTGAGTTTTTAAGGCGAAATTGGTCGATAATTGCATTATGGTACAGAATATCCAAAAAAGTTATTAAAAAAAATGTCATTGATATTTTTCAGGCTTGGATAATATGCCGAATTCTATAGGGTGGTTAATAACTACGTGGTAAAGCAAACATACATTTGTTTAAAAAGAATACTCTGTATATTTTTTCATATTTAGATTCCTCTCATAATCTCTGTTCTTACAATATGGGGGTTTGGCGTTACTCTACTATACAGGATATTTAACGAGTTACGACCATTTTGATTTCGAAATCGCTATGAAATAAACACACAATAAATATATATAAAGAAGGTATCAATAAATAAGTATTCATTTTACATAATAAGTTTGTTGTTATTTTTTTTTTTTTTTTTTAGCCCTTTTTCTATCCGAATTGTCGAATAAAGGCCTCTCCCATTTCTCGCCATTCATCCCTGTTGTGTGCTAGGCGTTTCCACATTGGTCCTGCGACTCTTTTGATATCATCGCTCCAGCGCATTTGAGGTCTTCCTCTTGGTCTCTTCGCATCGTACGGTCGCCAGTTTCCGACTTCTTTGTTCCATCTACCATCTTCGAGACGTTCGTTGTGTCCAGCCCATTTCCATTTTAATTTAGCTGCTTGTTTCGCGGCGTCCTTTATGTTTGTTTTGTTCCGGATTGCTTCGTTCGTTTGCCGATCTATTAGTGAGATACCAAGCATCTGTCGTTCCATGGCTCGCTGAGTTTTTCGAATCTTGTCCATGTTCTTTTTTGTGAATGTCCAGGTTTGAGCTCCGTAAGTGAGAACGGGAAGGATACAAGAATCGAACACTTTGGTTCGAAGGTTTTGGGGTATCTTTTTGTCTTTCAGTATGTATGAGAGTTTTCCAAATGCGGCCCATCCCATTCTTACTCGTCTGCTTATTTCGGTAGTTTGGTTTTCTTTGTTTACCTTGATATTCTGACCCAGATATATGTATTCTTCTACATGTTCCACTTTTGTTCCTTGGATGGTTATCGTCGGTTGATCATCTTTATTCGACATTAGCTTAGTTTTACTCAGATTCATTTTCAGTCCTTTTTTTATGGATTCCGTATGAAGCTCATCGATCATCGTCTTCAGTTCTTTCCAGCTGTCGGCTATTAGTACTACGTCATCTGCATATCTTAGATGGTTTAAATACTTTCCGTTTATCGACAGTCCCTTCGTTTCCCAATTTAGTGATTTAAAGATGTCTTCAAGTGCGGCAGTAAATAGTTTTGTAGATATTGTGTCTCCCTGTCTTACTCCTCGGTTGATTTTTATTGGCCTCGTTTTCATTCCGTTATCCATCGTGACTACCATTTCAGCGTGTTGGTATATATTATGTATTAATATCCTACATCTAGAATCTATTCTGCTGTTGACCAGTGCTTCCTCAATAGCCCATAATTCTATGCTGTCAAAAGCTTTCTCGTAGTCTATAAATGCTAAACAGATTGGTAAATTGTATTCGTTAACTTTTTCTATTAGGACCTTTAGTGTGTGAAGATGGTCACATGTACTGAACCCTTTTCTAAATCCGGTTTGCTCTACTAATTGATATACATCGAACTTTGTTGTCAATCTATTTGTAATTATTTTTGTGAATGTTTTATAAAGTTGTGATAGTAGTGATATTGGACGATAATTTTTCAGATCTGTATTGTCCCCTTTTTTGTGTATTAATATTGTGTTAGCAGTATTCCATTCCCTTGATATGTTTCCTTCAAATAGGCATTTATTAAAAAGTATTTTTAGGTACCTGATGACTTCTTCTCCTCCTTCTCTCAACATTTCTGCCAGAATTCCATCACTACCCGGTGCTTTATTTCTTTTCAATTCTTTAATTGCATTTTCTATTTCTACTTCGCTTATTTCGGGCATTACTTCAGAATTTACGTTTGTTATTTGTCTTTTCAGATTTTGCTTTGAAGAGTCGGGGGGATCGTTTCTTTAGCGGTATAACTCAGTATAGAAGTTTTCAACTATGTTTGATATCTGAGATTTGCTTGTTTCTAGTTGGCCTTGTTGATTTTTCATAGTTATAATATTTTTCTTTCCTAATTTCGGTTTGGTATATTTCAGACTTTGATTTTTCTCTATCACTCTTTCTACATGTTCTTGTTGATGTTTTTTAATATCGTCTTTTATCTGTTTTCGTATGGCTCGATTAAGTTCTTTGTATTCTGTGGTATTTCTTTTGTTTAGTGACAGGAGCTCTTTTCATTGTTTCAGCATATTCTTCGATTCTGCACTTATTTTACTGCACTTATTTATGTTGTTATAGTTCTAGTAAATGTTTTAGCTTTCAAATTAAGTTTTACAGAAATCATTGACTAATATTCATTTACAGGGTAAACTACAAAATAAAATTCCTATATTCCCATATTTATTAAATATACAATTCTACATTTTATTTTTTTAAAAGATTGCATTTATGATATTCTTTCATTTTTATAAAGCATTCCCTTTACCTAACTAAACTCATTACTTTCCGAGTAATTAGATATTTGGCCTCTAAAAATCACACGAAAAAGCTGAATTCTGAGATTATCCATTTTACGACCCCAAAAAGTATGCAATAAAGTTTACCACTTTTATCCTAGCTGCCCGCTAAAAACCCCCCTCGTCGAGGGGAAAACGGAAAAATTCGATTTACCAAGAATATGTACGGAGTAGAAAAAAATATTTTAAATAAAAAAATGTATCTGAGATAATGGACCGCCGGAGTGTGACGTCACAGCTGTCATATTGTTATTATTACTTTCCAAACAAAAGTTAAAATGCCCAATCTCAAGACTTTTTAATTTCTATAAAGTTAACATTTTGCTTCCTCTGCTGCTTTTTCTTTTAAGTATAGTGTTTTTTACGATAATACCATCATAATTCAGTGTTCTATTTCTATGAAATAAAGTTTAAAAGTTTAAATTAAAGACATTCTAACCTTACTTTATTGATACGTGAATTTTATTGCTATTTTTATAAAAAAAACATGCTTTATTATTTACACAACCTTGTAAAATTGTTGTAGTAACTATTAGAATACTTAGATATTGCAAAAAGCGAAAAGATTCTGTAAAAAAAAATGAAAAAATAACGAAAAATACAAATTATCCACACTAAACAAGGTTTGTTAGGTAAGGGAAACTGACAGATGTCAATAAAATCTACGTCATCAATCCAGCAGTCCATTCTAAAGAAAAATAAATGTTAATTTTTTTTTAGGTAGAATAAACCGATTTCTCAGAAACAACGCTTGTAGTGATCGGTGGTTTTGAATGTCAGTTACGCGATATCTTTTGATAAGAGTGTCTTATCGAGAAAAATCGAAATGTGTTTTAAAGGTAAAGAGTGCAGCTTTCGTATGCAATTTTTGCATTTTGTCGCAAATAAAGTCAGTTTCTATAAATCTGTTCAATAAATAAACGTTGCGCGATTTTTGCCATTTTTTATGATTCTAATGAGATAAATTTATCACTTTCATTGACGGGTCGCAGTGGAAGTTCCATTATTAGGGCCTAATCTTTAAAACCTATAACATAAAATCTCGTTTTGTTTCTTCTTAATCTTGACCAAGCTTCTTCTAGTTATTAATCTTGACCAAGCAAGACCTATTTTGGCTAAGTAGCTTGTTTTACGAAACTCTGCGTTTTATTTCTTATCATTATCATTATCACCATTGCCATCAACAACCTGTATGCGTCCACTGCTGGACATAGGTCTCCCTCAGATCTTTACATCTGCCTCTGTCTTGTGCGGCTTGCATACAGTTATTGCTAACACGCTTCATGTGGTCAGTCCATGTTAGTCAGTGTTAATGTTTCCACTACATAAGTGAGTACATACATGTAACACATATTGGTCAAAGATTTTCCTTTTGAGACATATGGGTAGATCTTATTTAAATACATAGTTTAATTTACCAAACGCTGCCCAGGCTAATCCTATGCGACGTGGGAGCTCACATGTGTGGTTATCTCTGCCCAACCGAATTTCATATCCTAAGTACTTATGAGATGTACTCTGCAGAATATCCCTTCCATCAACAACAATATGTGGATTTAGCACCAGATTAGTCATTATTTGCGTCTTGTTCACATTAATGTTTACTCCAACCTCCAAGGAAGCGTGATATAATTTTTTCAAAAATTAATTTTGCATCATCCATACGATCGGTTATAAGGACGATGTTAACTGCAAATCTCAAATGACTGAGCTTCTCTCCATTTATGTTGATACCAAACTCGTTCGGATGTGCCTTCTTACAAGTATATTCTAAAAGCGTCGTGAATAGTTTTGGAGAGACGGTGTCTCCTTGCTGTACTCCTCGCTGTATACATAATTTGTTTGTTTCTTGTTCAGATAGTCTTACGCTAGTGTACCGATGGTCTATTCGGCATTCTGTCAATGCTTTTAACATTTTCTGATGGCTTATGGTATCGAATACTTTCTCGTAGTCGACAAATATCAGGCTATTCTCTATCAGGTTCTTTATCACTAGTAAGTAGTCGTTAGTGCAGCATCCCGATCTAAATCCAGCTTGTTCTCTAAGCTGATAGAAGTCTAATTTAGCGTCGTCTTTTTTTGATATTTTTTGTAAAAAGTTTATATATGTATGAAAGCAAACTGATAGAACGGTAGTTTTTTAGATCTGTTATGTCTCCTTGCTTGTGTAATAAAATAATGACTGCAATATTTCATTGAGAAGGAGTTTTACCTTGGTAAATGCATTCGGTGAAAAGCTTGGCCAAAGCCTGGAAAATTTTATTTCCACCTAGTTTGATCGCTTCAATCACTAATACGTCATCACCAGGGGATTTGTTATTTTTCATTTCTAAAAGTGCCGTTTTGATTTCGGATGGAGTTATCTCTGGCAATAATTATCTGGTTTGTGATTTTGGGCAGGGGCTGATCTTGCCCTTTGTTCCCTTGCTCCTTGCTCTCATATATTTCGCGGTAAAATGATTCGATAACTCCAACGATTTTGGTTCTATCAGTAGTAATGTTTCCATCTTTGTTTTTTATTTTGTACATATTTTTGTTACCTATGTTGTTCGTATTTCGCCTCAAAACTTTTAAATTTTTGTTTTCTTGAATTATTTTAGTTATTTCTCTTGTATTGTTTTCTCTTGCGTCTTTTCGGATTGACTTGTGGATATCTTTATTTAATTTCTTCATTGTTGTGTAGTTAGAGCCGTATTTTTCCATCAGCTGTCTTCTTTTACCTATTATCTCTTTAGTATTTTGGCTTAGTTTTTCTTTATGGGACAGAACGGTCGGGCAGCACTGCCTTTCTTTTTCTTTTAGAGCATTCGTTATGCCATTATTTGCTTGATCTAGACTGCAGATCGTTGTTTTCTGTGGGAATCCATTTCTTTTTTCTTGTTTTTAGGGTCATATTTGTTCTTTCCAATTTGAAATTTAATAGTATCAGCTTAGATTAATCTGTGGTCGCTTTCTATTGAAAATTTGTTAAGTACTTCGATTTATTCGAAGTCTTTGATTATTTATTTTCTGTTTGTTATGATATAATCTATCTCATTTTTGACAATGCCATCTGGGCTGATCCATATCCATTTACGCTGAGGCTTTTTATCGAAAAAAGAGTTCATCACTGATAAATTTTCCTGGTGTAAGAAGTTCAGCAATCTTTGCACTCGTATATTTTTTCCCTATAATATCCATACTTACCCATTGCTACTTCTGCATCATCTTGTTTAAACTCCATTTTCACATTAAAGTCGCCCATAATTATTGTGTAATATGCTGGTGTGGCATGTAGCCCTGTTTTTAAGTCCTCATAAAAGTCCTCAATTTCTTTATCCGAGTAGGTACTCGTTGGAGCATATGTCTGGATTACCTTAAAGTTATATCCATCCATCTTTTATTTCTCACCTATACCAATATTCACCGAACTGCGAGACTTTGTCTCGAAAAACGGTTGCATACCCTTGTAATTGCTGCAGATAAATACAAGGTCTCACATCTTTGAGATTATCACCACAAATAAGAAGTGAAGGAATCCGGCTGTTCGACTTGGAATTATTTCGCAAAGATTATCAAACAGCTTGAAGAGAACACTTCGCTGTTCAGACGGATATTGGTTTGAAATAGATAAAAGTCGGATTGACTTAGAACTATTTCATATCTTGTCGAACTGCCACAGTGTTCCAACAGGTCACCGACAGTCAGGAATAACTAAAAGCCCTAGCGGACTTAGAATTATTCCTCGAATTGGTGAACGAGCTAAAGCAGCACTTTGCCGCTAAACCATTTCTTCGAAATAAGTAAAGGTCCGAAGGGTATTTCGCGATAGGTAACGGTCCGAAGTGCTTGGTAACTTCTGTTAACAATCGAGGTGCCTTATGAGCATTAATTACAATATTTTAATCATCCCCGGTAATGAAAAAGCAGACCAAACAGCCAAGCAAGCTTCTTGTGTAAACAGTCAATCCTCAAAAGCCCAACATATTCAAATCCATAATGACCTAAAGCAAATTTTCAAGCAACAACAGTATCATACCTGGCAAACTTACTAGAACACAATTAAGAGTGCATTACATGACACAGACTGTCACAGAAATCCGACAGACTGTTGAAAAATTTGAACTTCCAACTATCTCTAGAAATGAAAAAGCTGTCATCCGAAGATTGAGAATAGGACATACCCGATTCACACATGAATACTTAATGAAGTCCGAGCCGAAGCCCAACATTGTTAAAGCTGCTCAAGTTTATTAACTGTGAAACACATCCTGATCGAGTGTCCCCGGTACGTAAAACACAGAGTGCAACATAAACTTAAGTCTAATATCAAAGACGTTTTAAAGTCACCCGATCAAGTCTTTAACCTAATTAGTTTCTTGAAATACATTCAGTTATTCAACAGAATATGACCTCTTGTTTTCCATGTACTTTACTTATATTATATTATTTAGTCGTAGGTTCTAAGCTTATAGATTAACTGTAGCAATTAGTTACATGTGCTTATTGTAATTATTGTACACAATATTGTTTGTGCCAATGGTCATTGCAGCCAAGACACATTAATTTAAATAAAAAAAATATTTTAATTTTATTTAATTTTGTAGGAATCATGATTGACAATAATTATTATTTTGATGTTTGATTTATGTTAGAAAGACACTAGTTTCTTTTTATTATACCTTTTGTTGTTGATAACTAGTTTTCGATTGTTGTATGGTTTCGTACAAAGTGGCGCCAAATATGAATTTTTAAATTTTTTAAATTTAGTCAGGAAATTTAATATTAGGGAATTATAGTATTAGTTTTCGTAAGATAGAAAGATAGAATGTAATTATAGATATTGCTTAGTTTATCAATATCAGTTCTTTTGTTGACGCATTGTTATTTTATAACATATGTCGGTGTAAATCGAAACCATATTGTTTCTCAATGGAACAGAAGAGTCTTCTTTCATCTTCTCGAGGGGCGGCTGGTAATCATCCTGGTACTACAGGTACTATGAAGGATGATCCAGCCGTTATTATATGCCCGCAAAACAGTTGTTACTACATTTATATCGTTTTCTGATCGTAAGGTAATTTATTTAGTTTTCGTTATATTCATTTATCATTTATTCGCAAAAAACTTTATACGTGATTGATAACCGACGTAAATAAATCATAGAAGAATGTTAGTTTTGACAACTACTTTCGCTTTAGATATAATTAAATAAATTATAACGATCTACAAAAAAATATTCCATAGCCTCTTACACTATCCATATAATTTTTGTTGGCCTTGTCACAGTAGCAAAGTGTTTCAAGGAATTACAAGATCTCATAAATATCACCTAATACATCAAAATTAATCCTAACCTGCTAAAGCTATTGGCAGCCGTTTGCATAATAGATGATTTTTAAGAATTTTAATCACTTAATTTTTTACATTTAAATTAGAAACTATAGCTAGAAATTAGTAAGTTAAAAAATTAAACGCTTGAAGTATAAAATGATAATTCAATCGAAATACTTTTAGAAGCTTTAACACGGGGATTTAAAGATATAATATTTATACAGGGTCACTCATAGCTTTGAAGAAAGTAATGGGGGATATAGGATTTCGATGGATGAAAGCGAAGATTAAGGAGAAAGTTCTAATGGAAAAACCTGATATACAAGTGCTTCGCAGAAATTTTCTTAGGAAAATTAAACATTATAGGAAAGAAAATCGGCCTATAATTTATATGGATATAGGTTATATCCATTCCATTTATACTTAGGACAACAACTGGTGAAACAAGATCACCGAAGGTGTGCACAAGTTAGTGTCAAAAGAGGAGAAGCTGATTACACTGGTCAACAAAAATCAACTTTTTTTGTGACTTAGATAAAACATGGTGTCATTATTTACAATATCATCAGAAAGCCGAAAATAAACTTTAATTTTTTCTATCACCCACACTTTATTTGCTACGAAGAAATGTGCATTGCAAGGGAATAGATCAATTTTAGTATGTCCTTCGCAGTGAGATTGCCTTAAAATATTGTGGCAGATGTTTTACGGCGATACTTATTATCTGCCAGACTAAGACTTCATTATTTAATTTGGTAACACTTTTCCATATCTACAACATCTTCGTGGAACCGTTCTTTATATTCATCACTTAAGCACCTAAATTTTCTGGAAAAAAATTTACATTTTTTGTAGACATGTTACATCCTATTTCTATGTAGGCAGTAAGTAATTCAGTGAAAAGATCTTTGTAATTGTTAACTTTTCACATTGCGAAGAAAATAGGACACAACTATTTTAAAAGCTCTGTGAAAATTCAACCTGTGAAATAAGGTGGTGTTTTAAGGAAGATTCTGGTTCTTAAAATAGTGGATCAATGTTTATTTCCTCTTCTAATTGTATATTACCAGATGGAACCTTGAAACTTTCAATTTCTTCTTCGTCCACACTCGACGTCTATGGTGGTTTTGGGGTAGAAAGATTTTTGCTATGTTCGACGGGACTGAACAGCTGATAGTAAATCGGCATAATGCACAGTATGCTTTGACTTCAATCCTATGCTCTGAATCTTCGTGAGACAAAAGTAACAATCTATAACACGGGCTGTAAGTTCTCTCCGTGTCATTGGTACTGCAAAGTGCATTCGACCTTTTGTAGCTTTTAACCAAGCTATTAATAATGTTACACAAGTCTTACAAAATATATGAGGAACCCATGACTTATCTTGATGTGCTACTTTATCTTCGAAATCAAGTTTGTAAGCTCTACATATAAGTAGGGCGCGAGTAAGTTTTTGCGATTTGAAAATTAGTTCCTCGCACATATAACAAAAGATGTTTTCCTGATTTACACGCTGCCTACCCATCTTAGGTTGCCGTTAATTCACAATCAATCACAGTATACTTATAAATGAACAAAGCGAATGTAAAACATAAACACTTATAACAAGAGAAATCATACGATTTCCTACCTGGCGAAACTGAATTCAAATTTTTACCACTGTGCCTTCTACAACTTGCAAAGCAAACAGCTTGATGAATTACTCGGCAAGAGAATCTAAAATATGCATTCCACTTGCCGTTCATCATGGTCAAAAGTCGTAGTGAATTCAGTTTCTGGTACTCCAAAAAGGATAAAGAAATAAAACATAATGACGGTATTACCACTCGCACTATGCCACTCGCATATGACCGGCAAGTGGAATGCATATTTTAGATTCTCTTGCCGAGTAATTCATCAAGCTGTTTGCTTTTGCAAGTTGTAGAAGACACAGTGGTAATAATTTGAATTCAGTTTCGCCAAGTAGAAAATCGTATGATTTCTCTTGTTATTATTAGATGGCGTTATTACGTCTGTAAATAGTTATTTCGATAATTATTGGCCTACGACGGGATAGATTTTGTTTCGATTCAGAGCAGTGGCATATACCGGTCTGATGAGACCTAAAGAGGTTGAAATATGTCTAAGCGGCTTGCCGCTGCTCTGTATCGAAACAAAAATCTAAGACCGTCATTATAATAAACACTTATATAATTACATTTTACGCCACGACAGTTGGAAATGTACGAACTTCATTATCATCAATTAGCCTATATTTGTCCACTGCTGAACGTAGGCCTCCCGTAAAATTTTCCACCTATATCCGTCCATCTAGTCGGAGGTCGTCCTCTGCTTCGACATGCCTCTTGCCTTGGTCGCCATTCCAGAATCTTTCTGGTCCATCTATCATCCGTTAATCTAGCAACATGTCCGGCCCAAACCCATTTAGCCATGGCTATTTTTTCAACTGCATCTGTGACACCTGTTCTTCTTCTTATTTCTAGGTTTGGTACTTTATCTCTGATGGTAATACCTAATATTAATCTTTCCATAGCGTTTTGTGTAACTCCTATTTTATCTATTGTTCTTTTTGTCAGAGTCAGTGTTTCTGCACCATATGTAAGAACCGGTAAAACGCACTGGTTAAAAATCTTTCTTTTTAAACAAACTGGGATAACAGACTTGAAAATGTTATTCAATCTACCAAAGGCAGCCCATGTGAGACCTATCCTTCTTTGTATTTCAGTTGTCTGATTATCTCGGCCTAAGCGAATCTCATGCCCTAGATATGTGTTAGCTATTACTTGGTCGATGCTATGGCTTTTAATCAGAATTTTACCGCTGACTACAAGGTTGGTCATAAATTTTGTCTTTGAGGTGTTACTTTTAAGACCAATTGTTTTTGACACTTTATAGAGCGTGTGCAGCATTTTTGTAGCTTTATCAACTCTATCAGATATTAAAACGATGTCATCGGCAAATCTTAGGTGATTCAGATCTTCCCCATTTATGTTAATTCCCATGTTATCCTCTCGTTCCATTCGCTTGAACATATATTCAAGAACAGCTGTAAACAATTTAGGGGAGATAGTATCACTCTGTCTAATTCCACGTTCTATTCGAAACTTCTTGGTATCTTCATGAAGGCGGACACAAGCTGTACCAGTTTCGTAAATAATTTTAATCAAGGTGATATATCCGTAGTCAATGCGGCAGTCAGCCAATGCTCGAAGCATTTTATGATGATCTATAGTATCAAACGTCTTTTCAAAATCTACGAATATAAGAAAGATAGGCTTGTTATACTCTGTACACTTTTCTATTAGCATTTTTATGACTTGTAGATGATCATTTGTTCCGTATCCGGAGCGGAATCCAGCCTGTTCACAAGGTTGGTAACTATCCAGTTTGTTCACAAGACGGTTTGTCATTATCTTCATGAATAGTTTGTATGTATGGGGGAGCAAACTAATAGGTCTGTAGTTCTTTAGGTCTGAAATGTCACCTTTTTTGTGCATTATGGTTATTATTGCATTATGCCACTGGGAGGGGGTTACGCCTCTTGTCAAACAAGTATTGAACATCTTTTTTAACACATTTACTAACGTTTCTCCTCCTTCTTTGATTTGTTCAATGACTATCCCATCTTTCCCAGGTGATTTATTTTTTTTTCATCTCCGGGAGAGCTGATTTTATTTCCTCTGTTGTGATATCTGGGATGTCTTCTGAGCCTACATTTTGAACTTTTGGTATTTGGTTTTGATCAGGATCTAGAAGTTCTTCTCGCTTATACAATTCTGAGTAAAACCTACTACTACTATTACTAGTACTAGTACTAGTTACTATTACTAGTACTAGTACTACTGAGTACTAACTTCGTAAGACGATAAATACCTACTAATTTATAAAATCGGATGAACTGTGTACAGCTTGCATATAATAGAAATTAACAGATTGAACTTGTCTTAAACTGAGATATTTGTCCTGCGAAGATAATATACAGAGTTTTGGCGTGGGTCAATATTGATATCTTACTTATCTACCTATTTTCAAGATATAATTACTGGTTACTCAAGATTGGTGGGTGATAAATACATTTTGTTTTTAAAATGCCAAAATATATTAGAAATACCAAAAAACCTCCATGTCACAAAATATGTATTGACCAGTGTGGTGAAGCAGGTGGCGAAACGAGTTTCATAAAAAAACGCATGTTTAAAATTTAAATCTGGTACTAAGACGAGAGACACCATATTACATGGTCCCAAGTTCAAATATATTCCTCTACTGGATGTAGGAAAGACGAAATAAAGAAGTGGTTAAGACAGAGGAACATTCCAGTTTCAGAAGAAATGATAAAGGCAGAATTATGTATCACAATAATCACTGATAAAAATGTGGTTCACCCAGGCGAACTCTATTAGCGGTACAATATGGAGATGGAGAAACGATATGGACAAGCACTCAATATTAATGTACTACTTAATAAATAACAAATAATAAGAAGATATAAATATCTAACAGAATTTCTCTAAAGTTAATTAAAAATAAAAAAATTAGCCTCTTCTAAGAAAACAAAAAGCAATCATGAATAATTGTTTCGTCATGCTGAAGAAAAAGCAAAGAGAATGTTTGTAGAAAACGATTAATATCAATAATTAGTAAATTATTTTTGAAGACCAGTGTACATACAGACATTGACAGTGAAACTTCTCGGGATGTAATTAATACCAGCGTAACCGTGACCTTCTAAGATGTTCTTGTACATTTCTCCTCCAAGTGCAGAATAAAAGCTAATTGCAGATCGCCTCCACACCTTAGATATAATAAATAATTAAACACGTAGTAAACTTTAAATCCAGTGGCGAGCAATAACAAGAAAACCTTGCTTATACGAATATATGTGTAGTTATTCCCAATTTACATTAATTATAAAATTTGTGCTATTGTCATGGTATATGGTTCTCTTAACGTCAGAAATATTATGTACTTATCTCTAGATTAATTTTTATATCATACAAAATATTTTATGGACCCACTTTTATACTGGGTGGAGAATCGGGCCGTAGGAAATTCTATGGGAAATTCTAAACTCTTGAATTTCTGATTCCCTAATTATTTTACATCATAGTCATGAGTAGACTTGGGCAAATATGCAAAAAAAGTAAAAAATATTCGTATATATATATGCACTAATTTACCCAAAATATGCATTAAATATGCATTTATTTTAAAAAATATGCATTAAATATGCATTTTTTTGGAAAATATGCATACTGTCAATGGACACATATATTTAATAATGGTATAGTAATTTTTGTTTATTTTAATAATTAGAAAACAATATAAATAAATTTAAAGACTAAGTTGTAACGAATATTTTGCCTATCACATAGTGTATTATTATGGGGGGTTGAAAATTGGGGACAGAAACTATTGGGGTGGAGATAGGGCGAGCAAAATAAATCGAAACTGTTTCGAACGGCACTCAGGGTTTATTTGGAGAGCTGGGTCGTGGATAAGTGAATGGCAAGGGAGTTGGATTGGGGCAACTACAAAGATGAAACAAAAGGAGTTAGAAACTTTTTTAAAATAAATAATCAAAATGGGTTAGAAAAAAAAATACACATTTATTGTTGTGTCACCACAAACAGTTACAAATATAGATAATAACAATAAAATACAAAATATTAAAAACAGACTTACTATTTACAAACTCTAGAAGTTGGAGATACTACACAACTTACAATTGTTAATGGGCGACAATTTGTTGCAGAAATAAATTATTACAAATGAAGAAATATCTTTTTAAGTGAAAACATGCAGAGACCTTAAAAAAAACAAAAACAAAGTCTCAAGTATAATTAGATATTTACCAGATATCAAAATTAGTGCTAGCTGTCATATGTCAATATTAAATCTTAAAACTGAGAGCAAACAAAATGACAGCTAAGCCACACCCTAAGATTTACAATTTTAATTATTACAATTATGAAAGCAATTATTGTTAGAAATCTTTAAAAATCAACACAAAAGAGTTAGTTACCTTGATTTCACTAAAACTTTTTTACTTTAAATTTCTGAGGTTAGGAACTGTGCTTACACTCTCTGCCACACCAACAAATTTATCTCCAAACAGCGAAAAAAATTCTGAAACGGCTTCTTAGGACTGACAAATTGAGGTTAAAGTTGAGGGCACTGGACGCAAAATTTAAGCTCCGCTTCTTAAAAAACTGGCACCATGTGGGTATTTTTCAAAATTGTTGTAAACGTATGTTGTACAAATATCTCAGATGAGAGACGGATTACAAATAAAAAAATAGTGATTACTCGTTCAAAATTGATACATTACATTGGGTATAATTCTCTTTTTTCCACAAATTTGCCGCTTTTTTAACGCTGTGACTCATAGCGTCTTGACTCAATGACCAATCTTTTAAACCTCCACTATCACTACACATTTAACTTTACACTGCTACACATATTTCATGAAATGGGATGAAACAACGGAAAAACTTTACAAATTTGACGCAACATTGAAGCTAGCTGCCCCTGACAATGGCTCCAGCGAGAGCGATGTAATTCTTAAAAATCATTCGCTTCACCGCATAACCTTCTCAGCGATCTAAGTGGATGTTTATTTGAAACCCAATATTAAGCGGAAAACGATCAACAAAATACCAAAAAATATGCGCCTGTGGTATATTAGCAAACTGTAAAATGTGTTTATATCAACTCGGCGACGCAAAAAGAATTGAAATGATTCTTCGGTGATTTAACATATACGAGGGGATTTCAATATATACCAAAGAATTTAAAAATGCTACAAAGTAAGTAATTGTAATGTACTAAGTAATTGTAATGAAAGTAGTAAAAAAGTAAAATACTATTCCTTAGAATTATGGAAGCAATAAATAAACAAAAACGTTTTCAAAATTTTCCAATAAAAACTTATTATAAATTAGTGGAAATATAACTATAGACAATAATACCATACAACAAATAGACAATTACAAATATCTGGGACACGAGATCAAAATAAGCAGAGACAATCAAACACATGAAATACAGAGGCGAATAGGCATGACATGGGCAGCATTTGGCAAATTAAGCCATATTCTAAAAAGTTCAATTCCCATGTGTCTCAAGCGAAAGGTTTATAACCAATGTGTTTTGCCTGTACAAACTTATGGAGCAGAGACATTAACACTCACGCAAAAATCTGCGAATAAACTCAGAGTTACACAACGAGCCATGGAACGTGCAATGCTGAACGTGAGGCTTCATAACCACATAACAAACCAAAAAATCAGGCAAATATCAGGAGTTTAAGACGTCATCGAAAGGACCACGACGCTTAAGTGGAACTGGGCAGGGCACTTAGCCAGAACACAAGATGGACGGTGGACAAGACTTATTATGGAATGGAGGCCCAGAAACTATAAAAGAAGCCGAGGACGACCACTGACTAGATGGACCGATGATATAAAACGTGTAGCGGGAAACTGGCTACAAGCGGCCTAGTGTAGAGAACACTGGAGAGAACTGAGTGAGGCATATGTCCAACAGTTGACGCGATTGGCTGGATGATAATGAAATTGTATCAAGTTATGAACATCAAGTACTACGGTTACCGCCGTATCACTGCCAGTTTAATCCCATCGAACACATCTGGGGTATTATGTAAAACGTATTATGATAATCACGTTAGATGCAGTGGATACAGTGACTATGCAGTTAGGGAAATCTGGCAAGATGTTCTTAAAACTGCAACTCCAGAAATATGGGCCAAAACTGTAAATAAATGGAAAAAATTAATAGAAGAGTGGTGGATCCGGAAAAATAAAATTAGTGAAATACGTTCTAAACAAAAATATCATAAACAAAGTAAGTAATTAAAAAGATTATGGAGAACTCCAGTGTAGTTTACCGTGCCTTTTACTACAACGAAAGGTTTTCTGCGTATCCCATTAATCGTTTAAAGGTGTAAGTTGGTTGAATGTACCGTACCTATGAATTATAAAACTCAATAAATTTATTTTGTTTATTTTATTTAATTTTATTTAATTTTCTAATAGATTTTAAAATCATAAAAATAAATTTATACGCTTTAGTAGTAATAAGAGCTTTTTTTAATAACATTTGAGTTTATAATTATTAACCTATATTATATAAAAACGGTAATCTTCATTGCATATTTTGTATAAATATACAATAAACAAAAATTTATATTAAATGGCAATCGTACTCATCCACCTCGCCACTGTCTGTAAACTCTCATTATTGTAAATTTTTCTCTTTGCAGGCCAATCCATTCGTAAGCTAGTAGGCAAGATTCGCTCGGCGAGCGCGGAGCGCAAAGCCCGCCAACGTGCCAAACGGTCGCCGTCGCCCCCATCGTATCAACAAGGGCACGTCATCGATAGCAATATAGGCCATAGCATGGATCGGTTGGATAGACAAGCACCGGTCCAACGGTACTACCTTGGAGAAGACCCTTTCGGAGGGAGTATCTACGGACGGGAGAACAAGTACGAGGGTGCGAGACCGGCTCGAAATTCGAGAAGGCCGCGGGAGGTGGTGCCAGAAGAAAGGAGGTAGGAGTTTGTAATCGAGAGAATTTTGGGGTTAGGGTTGTAGATGGTTTAAACTAAAATTTTAATCAAGGCGCATGCAACAGAAACAGTTACTTCATTATAAGAATTTTAATTATAACTGTTTAGACATTTTTTAATATTGTCTTAGTAGATTATAATTTTTTAATCTTTTTTTTTCTAAAAAATGGCAGCCAGACTTGTTTTTGTTTGTTGTTAAAGTCGACTGAATTTTAATTATTATTGATTGCAGATTCATAGTCTAAATTTTCTTGTTATCAGAATGTTAAAGTACTACATATACCTAATATTTTTATCGATATACAAATTTTGTTTTGATATATTTTTATTTTGTTTTTTATTCTTTTATTATATTCCTGTTCTTTTTTTTGTTTTTTGCTTTTTTTGTTTTTTTTTGTTTTTAGCTTTTTTTTATTTTTTTGTTTTTTGGTCTATTTCTATTTTCTTAAATCTTTTATGTTTTTTTTATTAATTTGTGGTATACATTTTGTTTTTTTTTCAAACCATATTAACAGATTATGTCTATACACTATTTACAACTTGTATTTACATATTTTAACATGTTTGTAAATGCAATGAAGAATTTCCATATTATTTCAAATAATAAAAGATTAAGGTTTATTGGAAAACAACACTTAGAATTTATTAATTCCTTATTAAGTTCGTTTATATTATTAATTTGTAAATCACATTCATATATAATATGTGTTAGATCGCCTATTTTGCCACGAGTATAATTGGGAGTATTTGATAAGCCGATTCCATGCATGTAAGAAGGCGTAAGAGCATGATTTGCTCTTAGCCGATTAATGGTCTTTATAAAATGTCGATTAGATTCTGTGTAGAACCATCTTCTTGAGGGTATCCTAGGGTTACAATGATAGAAGTTTAAGCCAGTCTTACATTGTCTGTAATGTAAATGAAAATTATTTTTAAGTTTTTGTCTACTAACAGTGTCAATATCTGTCGCTGGAATTAAATTTTTGTTTACTTTTTCTTTGAGCATCAAATCAGCATATGATTTAGCCAAATTGTCAACGATTTCATTGCCTTTTATTCCCGAATGGCCCTTGATCCATGTAATTGTTACATTTAATCCTAATTGTATAGTTTCATACAGAATTTTAAGAATTTTCAGTTCAATGTGATTTATGTGTTTGACTGTTTGAATGTTATTAAATCTATCGACCACTTTTTTTTACCTTTTTTATTATATTTTTTTCGAATTTGTATTTGTAAAATAAATTTCAAGGATTTTTAGAATGTAAATAAGAAACACAACACAAGTTAAACAATATAACTTATTTTATCTCTTCATGTCGTTCATAAATCAGGAATACATAGAGGACAATATTAATTTGTATAGAGATACAATGTGACTTACATCTTTATCAATTTTCTATAAAATTTTTTGCTTATTTCTGAGTTTGATTACTGAGTTACTGAGTTTGATGTATTTTTGGTCATACTGTGGCCTTTGGCAGATTTTCTGTCCATACTTTTCTCATTTCCTTTAGCTGCAACTGGTATCTTTATTAATTTTATTTTGTCATTTCTTCTTTTGCTATAATTTTCACATATTTAATAATTTTATTTTTTTTACCACTTTTATTGCTACTATTTTAGCATCTTTGTTAAAGTTATTTGAAAGCTCTTCCCGTTTGTTCAGCCTTAATAAAATACAGCATTTTTTAATTTTTCTTATTCCATTTATCAAGTTATAATTTTTTTTTATCATTCATACGTTGGTTTGATATATTCTCGCGAAAAATGTAGTTTTAAATAACTATTTATTGCTGCTTCTTCTTCCTAGAGTGCCATGTTCTTGCTGAAAATCTGCGACTGTTATACTTATAACTTTTAACTTGTTATTGATCTCAGTCTTAAGCTACGTGTATATTTCTTAACCAAGAGAGTTTCTTCCATCATATCCATTTTTTCTTTCGATTTTACCTTTGGGAATTAGACGACTGGTCTCAAACGACCATATTACGTGCAACCAAATTGACCACATCATTGTAGATGCCCGTCATGGGAACAATATTATAGACGTAAGAAGCCTGAGAGGAATAGACGGGGACACAGATCATTACTTAGTCAGAATAACAGTCAAATCCAGAATATCTAGCCACAAATACAATAAAACAACAATAAACCCACAATGGAACATGGACAAAATGTACAGTACAGAGAAACAACAAAACTATAGAGAACAACTTGAACAAACCTTAAACTCTGAAAGAGAATACAATGATATAGAACAGCTATGGGAAACGACTGCCGAAATAATAACCAAGACAGAGAACAAGATCTTTGGGAGGAGTAGGCAGAAGAGGGCAAAAACATGGTATGACGAGGAATGTCGGAAATAGCTGGAAAAAAGACAAACAGTAAGAAAGACTTGTATACAACTGCAAACAGACCAAAGTAAAAAAGGAATATGACGACTGCCAAAAAAACAAAATAAGAAAAATAATACGCACAAAGAAAAAAAACTATGAACAACAAAAATATGAAACTATGGAGAAAGACCGGCCCAAACCAGGCTCCAGAGAATTCTATAAAGCAATTTCCTCTGAGAAAAGAGGACATATAACCAATTCTATCCATACACTGAGAGACAATCAAGGCCGTATGATAATCGACGGTAAAGAAGTAACTGAAAAATGGAAAGAGTATTTTAGGGACCTTCTAAACATCATTCAGAAAGAACAGCACAAAGAAGAGATCTATATCACAGCGGACATGCTCGTCAAAAATCCCTCCTTTGAAGAAATCCAAAAGGCCTTAAATATGCTGAAAATCACAAAGCGCCGGTTATGGACGAGATACCAGCAGAACTTCTGAAATATGGGGGAGACGCACTACATCGCCAAATCCATCAGCTAATAACGCACATATGGTTAGAAGAAAGGATACCAGCACAATGGAAGGAAAACATAATAGTGCCCATCCACAAAAAAGGTTACAAAACAAAATGCGCGAATTATAGAGGAATTTCACTCCTAAACATGGCATATAAAACCCTCTCAAACATCATTCTTAGTAGACTAATCTCTTATGCTGAAAATGTCCTAGGCGAATATCAAGCCGGTTTTAGGGCAAACAGATCAACAATAGATTAACTATTCACGCTGAGACAACTTCTAGAAAAGGGATGGGAGTATAATAGATCCATACACAATCTTTTCATCGATTTTCAATAGGCATATGATAGCGTAGAAAGAAGCCAAGTATGGAATGCCATGGCGGAGTTCTCAATACCAACGAAACTCATTAGGATGACCAAAGTATGTATGGAGGGTGGAATATCTAAAGTACGTATAAATCATAAACTGTCTGGCAGCTTTGAAATCAACAGTGGACTCATCAATAGGATGATGCGTTATCTCCACTACTTTTTAACCTTATATTAGAGAAAGCCATGAGGTCGGCTGAAATAAAAACAGAATTGCTATCGGTTCAATATCCCAAGCTATTACTCGCATGTGCAGATGACATAGATCTCGTTGGAGACTCCATCCTATCCACGAAAGACATCTTCAACAACGTGGAAGGAGCAACAAGTGAAGTAAGGCTGAAGATTAATGAAGAGAAGACGAAATATATGTGTATAAATAGAGCGACACGAAGAGACAGAATAGGACAAAATGTGATGGTCAACACCTTCAATTTCGAAAGAGTACAACGTTTTAAGTATCTGGGGGCCGTAATCACAGCTGACAACGATGTTACTGAAGAAATAAAATATAGAATCCAATCTGCAAACCGCTGTCTATTCGCACTGGATAAGCTTATAAAATCAAAAAATCTTACAAGAACTTCAAAGATAAAAATCTATAAATCCATCGTCAGACCTGTAATAACATACGGATGCGAAACGTAGACCATGACCAAAGCAAACGAAGAAAAGCTCAGACGATTTGAACGAAAAATACTTAGAAAAATTTTCGGACCTCACCATGACATCACCACAAACCAGTATAAGATCAGAACCAATATCGAATTAAAAGCACTCTACAATGACGCTGATATTGTCCAAGAAATTAAATCACAGCGACTTAGATGGGCAGACCACGTGCACAGACTGCATAACGAGAGACTTGTAAAACTGGTATGGAAGGAGATTCCCACAGGCAAAAGACCACTCGGACGTCCCAGAATGCGATGGAGAGATAAAATCCAAGCAGATCTCGGGAAAATAAACATTCCATTTGACCCTAGGTTGATGGAAGACCGAACAAATTGGAAAAAAGTTGTACAGTCAGCCAATACTCACCCAGGGTTGTAGCGCTACGTGATGATGAATTAGACGAAGAATCTCATATCTCCGTCCTCTGGTAATATGTCAAAGATATTCTAGTTTACGTCTCATCTTCGTTTCTGGTTCTGCCAGTCCACAGTATTTTGAGTATTATTTGACACAACCACCTCTAGATTTGATTCACAATATCGGCGTTCAAATTTTTAGTTTGACATCCATCAAAAATATAAACCATACGTATAGGTAATGGATTTTGACAAGAGCTATGACCTTGTAAATAACAGGTATTCTTGTGTACTGCATAGGCATGACTCTAAGCTCTTGTTAAAATCCATTACCTCTAAAATCTTGTTAAGGTTTTCACTGGTTTTTAAATTCAATGTTTTATTGGATAATAGAGGCCTACATTTTTTAATTGAGTTTCTTGTTTGTTATTCTACATTCTGATTTCAAAGGACAGATATAAATTTTTGGGTAATCGAACATCAAAGTTTTTAAATCGTTGTCCTGTTTCCAGCGTTTGATATTTTAATTCCAGTTGGATTGCGCCGTTATTAACTTGAATGGTCATTATGTATTTAGTACTATGGATTTTTATCGAGAGTTCCTAATTTCTGCATTCTATGTCTCGATTGATTATTTTATTTTCTGGAGATTGTCGATGTTTTTAGCTAGAATCACGGTAACGTCGGAATATCATACATATTGGTTATTATGTCTCCTACCATGATAATTCCTTTTTGATCTTTTAAAGCCTCCTTAAATATTTTCTCAGAATATGCATTAAAGGCAGTGAAAGAAAGTATACAGCACTGTTTTATATTTCGAGCAGTACTCATTCATGCTTTGTTGCTTATATTAATTATCGTTGTTTGGTTCCAGATATAGTTGGCAATAAGTTTATATCTTTGTCATTTAGTTGAATGCTCTGCCAGAAGGTAATTAATTTGGTATGCTGTACACAATCAAACATTTAAAATCAACGAATTTGAAAATTAAACGCCCTTTTCTACATATACATTATAAGTAGCTCACTCGCTTAGGTTGGCGACTTAATATCATAAATTTCTTACAATTATTCATTTTTTAACCCATTTGTCTTCCTGCCGTGTTCATACAATTTAATAACTCTTGAAGGCCCTAAAAACTATCGCATAAAATACCAGTGTCATCAGCGTATCTAAGATAATTAGTCAGTACACCATTGATTTTTACCCTACAGTCTTTATCTTGCAAAGCTTGTTTAAAAATTATATCCGAGTGGAAATTAAATAACAGCTTGGATATAATGCATCCCTGTCTAACTGCTCTTTGAATGTAACATTTTCAGTTAATCTCCTATCGACTTGTTCGACTGTTTTCTGCTTCCAATACAAGTTTTCTATGATACGTAGGTCTCTACCATCAATGCCTTTGGTTTTAATACGTTAAAAAGCGCTCTACGATGTACCCTATCGAAACCTTTTCGTAATCGATGAAAACCACATAAATATTTCTACGTTGGGCGCAGCATTTTTGGAGAAGTACATTTAAGCTAACAAGTGCTAACAAGTCACGGGTACCCAGAGCATTCTTAAATCCAAACTGGGTTTCATCTAGGTATCTTTTCTTAGCTACTTCACCAATAGTACACAGATCATTCAAAAGCTCAACTAGAGCACTGATGTGGTCCTCTTGTATTAGATTTAAGAGTTGAGCTGGGATGTTGTCTGATGTGATCTGATTTTGTTGCGTGACCAACTTTAGGATTTTAATGATTTATATTGCTAAGTATGTTTGGCCTGCCATCGTGAAACAATTCAGTTATATAGTTACTCCATGTTTCAAGTATTTCTCCTTTATCAATAATAACTTTTTCCATATTATCTACTAGAGTAGTAGCGTTTTTCTTATTATACAGGCCGACTACTTCACGAACTTTCTTGTGCATATTAAACATGTCATGTTTCTTTCTAATTCTTCTATTTCTGAACATCGATTAATCATCCACTTTTTTATTTGCTCGTATTTGTTTTATTTTTATTTGTTTTCTTTTGTATTTGCCCACCTTGTCCATGTATTGTCTTTTTTGTTTCATAAGGTCTAGTATTTTTTCTGTCCTCCATTGTTGTTTCTTGAATCTATGTTGCAATATGTTCTAGGATCTTGGTCATATTTTCACGAAATAATTTTTACGTTTTCTCAATATTTTCGGTTGTTCTCTTTCCTCCATATAATTATTTACATCATTTTCAATTTTACTTTTGTTAACATCTGAAGTAGTAAAATTTTGTTGCTAATGGTTTGTCTCTATTAAGAATATTAAACAAAAAAAAAGTGTGAGTCTAGTCGTTTACTGCTTCGGAAAACATAATTTGAGAAACGAAAATAAATCTTTCCAGCGTATACGCTTAGAGAGTAATGTTGTTTTTTTTAAATAACAGCCATTTCCACTAGGTATATAGAATTAAAGGCAAAATTATACTCATTTTAATCTGTTTGACGAAATTGGTATATAGACAGATTGTCTGCACAGATATATAAACACAGCCATAAAATAAGCAAAACAGTATACAAAACACATAAAGCACTCAATTACCTGGTAAAAAACAGTCACTTAATTAATACTTTAATACATCAATACAATGTAGGTGGCTTGGTTGTTATTAAATTCCATTCAGTCTTTATAGCGAAGAGATTAGGCGGAAGCATAAATGTTTATTTAAGCTGAAATTGCTGTCCTTGTATTTTATGTTTATCTATAAATATATAATTTAGTTTTTCAATCTTGCGGCCACAGTCAGAGTTGGAAAAATATTTTACAAATAAAATTAGTCTTTGTTCAGTGGTACATAGTCAAATGATCCAAAATATTTTAGGTTACTCTATTTGTTTATTACGCGTACATAGAGAATTATTATCGTTATAAAACTATATATATATATATATATATATATATATATATATATATATATATATATATATATATATATATATATTCAATCAGTTTATACCGTTCTTTAGCGTTTTCTGATCTTCAGTTTCCATTGGTCTCGATCATTTAGAAAGTACTCTTCTGTTCCTCTCGATTTTATATCTTCGTACCATCTTAGTAGGTTGATTCTGATGTCATCTGTTAATCTATGGTTTCTGGCCGCTCTCCTCTAATAATCCATTTATGTTGCTTTCAAAGTCTTTACAGCTTTCTCCTTCAGTGGCTGTATTTCTCTTCGATATTTAACAATGCTTTTGACTTGTTTTCTCTGGTTACTTCTGTGTTTAATCTCTTCATCCAAATTGTTTTCATTGGTTATGTGTATGCCTAGATATTTTTAAATTTTACAGTGATTTATTTGTTGGTGTTGCTCTTCAAACATTAGATTTTGTTGTTCTTCTCCTGTACACAGGAGAAGTTTATTCTGATTTTTGACATTTACTTCTGTAATGACAAGTCCCATTTCTGATATTCGTAAGTAAGCTTGCGTGTCATATATTCTAGATCTTTGTAGTCCTGAGCCAAGACTATTTGGTCATCTGCAAAGCATAGTGTGTCCAATGTACCGTCGTTTAGGAGAATTTCCATACTACCACATTTCCTTTTCCTTGCTCCAAGTAGATATTAAACAAAGTTGGGGACGGACAGTATCTTTGTTTAAGTTCTTTGTCTATCACAAACCCTTTTTTATGGTTTTGGTTGTGGTACACTGTCGTATACTTTTCCAGTCGTTCGTTTTTTTCTATAAGTTGGATAATCGTAAAAAGATGGTCAATAGTCGGTTTATTTTCTCTTAAGCAAGTCTGTTCTTCGGCTTAGATATCATTGTATTGTCCCTCTATTCTGTTTTTTATTAATTTTTCATAAACTCTCGACATAGTGCCTGATAGTGCTATTCCTCTGTAGTTGCCACATAATATCTTTAGTTCTCTTTTTATGTATGGTTAATATAACCGATGTTCGCCACTCTTTCGGTCTATTCTCTGCATTTATACATTTTTGTTAGACATATGTTAGTGTACATATGCTGGTTAGCTGTCTGTATAGTTTGTCGGCTCCGTATTTTAGTAATTCAGGTGGGATTTTACCTGTACTTGATGATTTTCCGTTTTTTAACATTTGACATACTTGATTTACTGTCAATTCTAAGTGGGGATGCTATTATATTTACTTCAATATTAGAGTGTGTCGTGTTTGTAAATATTATATCTTTTCCTCCATCAACACTTTTTAAAAAAATTTGTCCCATTCACGTAGACTTAGAGGAGAGATAATATCTTTAATCATTTCTTTTCAAAGATATTTAAGTACTTTTCAGCTTTTGATACTTCTACTACTTCTCAGATTAATGTTAATTTAAGAGCAGTTTTTCTTTCATTTGATTTCTTTTTATTCTTTTTGGTTATTGCACTTCGTTCCTTTCTGTAATCTGTATGGTATTCGTATTTACTGTGATCCGTTCTTACGTTCAGAAATGTGTTGTATTTATCACGTTTGATTTTTATATCCTCTTTGCTTTCTTCATTCCACCAAAAGTGTTTTCTTTGTGCTGTCTTTTCATGTTTGCCCAAAACTTTTTCTGCTACACCCTTTAAACATTTTTTTATATAGTTGTATCGGTCTTTTCATCTTGTCGTTTTTTGTACAGTATTTTTGAGCTGTAGTTGGTAAAGGTTTCCAAGTTGTACTTAATTTCCAGAGTTGTTTGATTTAGCTCCTGCGCGTCTTCTTTTTTCTTGGTCGAAGGAAAATTATTTTAGCTTTAACCAGGTGGTGATCACTTCTGTATTTGCTTTCTCTATATACTCAAATATCTTGTACCTTGAGCTTTATATTTTATCGAGTTATTACATACTCGATGATTTATTTCTTGTTGGTTGTACCCAGCTAAATTTATGTATTAAACTGACAACGTGCCTTCGTTGTCATTTAGAATGTCTTCTCCTATATTGTCTTTATACTTGCTACTGTCCGAGCAGTTAGGCCTTCTACCAGAATGATTTTCCTCGAGCTTGCTAGTTGAAAGATTTCGTATGAGAGTTCTTAAACAACAAATAAAAAACACATCGTTATCTCTTACTAAAGCAACCTCATTTACCACGTAAACTCCTTTAATGGCGACTTTACTTCCTAGCAAGTTTAGATTTAGTTTAATGATGCGCTGGCTCACGGCCTCGCAGAATGTTATGTATCTTCATAAACTTTTTCAAATAAATATGGACACTTCATGCTGGGCTCTTTTATCTTAGATATTCGCGAGAAAGAAGATAGTATTCTTCTAGGTTTCCTGACCCTTACCCTTTTTTTTAGTCTCAAAAGTAATAAAATATATATGTTAGCTCTTTTTGTTTCTAAAATTATGTCGTTATTTTTTTGTGAGATACCTTGAACGTTCCATATACCGATATTTATAATCTAGCTGTTTTCCTACCTTGAGTCGTGTTCGTTTATTCAATCGTTTCCGAGGCAGGCTACTGAAAGTTTTAACCTTTGTGTTATTTAACGAGTATCCAGTAGTTAGCCCGATGCTTCAACCCCCGTGCAGAAGGACCGTGCTTTGTTAGACTGGTTGCCTTCTCTGCAGCTCAAAGAGACCAGTAATCAAGCAATTTTATTAAACCCGGCCTGTGAAAAATGTTCTCCCCTATGAATTACGTTCGGGTGTAACAATTCATTGGAGCGAGGTGTGTTAACTCGAGTAAAAACAGAAGTCACCCCACCGCGCTCCAATGCTCCAGACCATCCCTTTCCCCCTATAGCACTCTGATGCGCGATAGAGGCACAACTATCAGCCAAATGCTCTTCATTTGGCTTTACCTCCACATGTGGAGGTCCTGGGTAATAGAACCCCAACATGGTTTCCTAACCGAATGTAAAAACTCAGGAGAGCGCATTGTCGCTATAATCCTGAAAGAGACCAATCTACCCTTTGTTTTGATTTTATACTAGCCCAGGGGGCTGCCACCTTTGCTCTCCAAACCGTTGTGAAATAAATATGTTTCTTTGTTAAATCTTTTTTTTTTGTTACAGATCAGTCCAATTCAATATATTTTTTTTTAATTTCTGACTTATTTTCAATTCCCATTAAACATACTAAAAAATATTAGAATGCCACAATAAAATAGCTATCGAACAATATTAAAGCTAAATCATCATCATCATTTTGGCTTTACAACCCTGTGTGGGTCCTAGCCTCCCCAAGAATTTTTCTCCAGTCGTCCCTATCCATCGCCTTCCTCCGCCAAGCACGTATTTCCATATTTCTCATGTCTTCATTTTTGCTAAATGATACTTTAAATTATAGAAATTTCAGAGTCAACTTTTAGGTACGTGATATAAGTGCTAAAAACTGAGTCTGATGTTGAGCAGAGATTTTTGAACGGAATTTTAAAGTTGCGTCTAAGTGCAATAAATAAAAAATATACCATAAATAAATAGCAAATAAAAAGTATGAAGTTTTTTTTTAAAAATAGTTTTGTTCTTTTATTTCTGTACACATGTGCCTTGATTACGCCGTGATAATATATAAACCTAGAAGTAGTAAATTGTTTGGATCGTTCGCATGATCTTAATAGATTCGTTGTGTAGTCGATATAAATATTAATCATATATTATAATTATATCGAGATAAATTGATCGTAAAAAAAGAAACTAGTACATGGGAATGGCCAGAATCTCGATTCGTGCTTATTATTTTTTCAGTTTATTACATTACGATATCAAGTTAATTATAAGATATCATCATAAGTTTTCTTTTTAACTGTTGAGAAAGTTTTGATTTCCTTTCGGTAATTATAAATTTATACCTTATTTGGGTGGTAATATTTTAATAATATAGACATTTATTAACATTGTTTATAAGATCTCTAATTTTTTTTTAATTTTGTTCGCTTCAATTGAAATTTTTTAAGAATATTTGCATTTTCAATTCCAGGCTTTATATTTTTCATTGAAAGTATATAACTATTATCAATGTTTAAAACAGTTGATAAAAAAAACGACAAAATATAAAATTCATTAAATAAAATAAATAAAAACAAAGCCATACAACAGATGAAATAATCTCCCAAAATTCACGCGTAATAGTAGGTTATCGTTTATCGTTAATATATTAAATATACAGCGTGATAGCTTAAAGCTCAGGATTATTAAAAATAAAATATTTTACGAAAGAACAACACAATTTTATTGTTAGATATATTTAGAACAAAAGGAAGATTTCATGAAAATGTGATTGAAGAAATGATTAACTACAATCAATGAATAACTATATTTGTCATTTTCCAAAGACATACTGATTAAATTAAGCAATGGATTCCAACGTTACTTGATGTAAATTCATTTTATTTAAAAATAAAACATTGAAAACTTTTATTTTCAACACTTCAAAGTGCCTTTCTCTAGTGATTTATTTTTGTATGCGTTTACACTTGCGAGAATATGCGTCTTCAACTGAATAAGTTGAAAAGGGGAGAACTGTTTGTCTCCAGTTGGTCATGGAAAAATTTGAAATTGGTCATTAAAAGATTAATTATCGTCTAGAAGGTAAAATGCTTACGTAGAAATTTTTTTTCTATTATTGAAAGCCCTTTTGTTCTGCTATACGTTTGGTAAGAGTTCTACCAGTTTGACCGATGTAAGTTTTTGGTCTTCTTTATATGAAATGAAAAATATGAAATTCTTCATATTTAAGACGTTATTTGATTTAAATTTTGATAAAAAAAGACTCCAAAAAGGGAGGCCTGAACTTTTTTTTGTTTAAATTTTGCCTAATGCAATGTTAAAAAACCGAAACTATGATTTTATAGTAGGTGATATGATAGACAGAGTTCAAAAATATAGAATGTTTGATGAGCCTAAAAGTACATCAACAATTCTTACACAGTCAAAATGATGTAAATAAAGAGTAAGGGGAACGATTATATCTGGACATAAAGAAATGCTGTGAGGGACGGGTAGATTAATATGATGGGTTCACCGAGAACAACAAAATTAATCTCTTTTTAGAATAAGGCATACAAGAATCTTTACAGAAGCTCTGAATAGAATAAATTTAGATATATTGTCTTATGCCCAGCAAAAGGATGGACTAAAAAAATTTCTTTTTTTTTTCTTTACGCGAATGAACTTGTAGAATTAATAGAAATTATAAATAAAAAATTATGAAAAAGTATAGTATCATTACCCAAATCAGATGTACATTATTGGAAAGTACGAAATATACTGCTTATAGTTTATGCTACGCAGTTTTTAGTGTATACAGTGTATCCCAAAAGTAACACATAAAATTTACAATGTTATTCTTGATAGAGTTTGAGAAAAACACAAAAATATGTCGGTTTAATTTTTAAATTGTAATTTTTTGTTGCCCATCTAATTTTTATCTGTTATATTTGTTTAAATTATGACGTCATCGACTTTTTTTAATAGGACACCCCATATTTAATTAAAAAGATGAATCCTTAGCTATCCTTTTCCAATTATTTTATGAAATAGTCGACGAAATCTTTTATAATACAGCAGGAAGAAAATAGCAAAAATATAAGATGAATGAAATAAGTCTTACTGAAATCAGATGTTAATAGACGGTACATCCACATCGTCTTTATTAGGTAACATGACTGCTAAGGCTGGGTTAGTATAAAAATAGTCTAAATAAACTTTTTGCATTTAAATTACCATCTGTTGTGCCATTCTCCATTGTTTAGGCCTCTCTTACTAATGGCGTCGTCTAGTTGGTTCCTCCAGGATCTTCAGGGTCGTCCTGTTTTCTTATATTCCTATAGGGCTCCATTGGGTTATTCTCTTTAGCCATCTGCTGTCTCTAGTTCCTCTTACATGTCCATACCACTTTAGTCTTTTTTGTTCTATATGTGTTAGTATGTCTGTTTCTATTGATGTTCTTTGATTTATTTCGTCATTAATTCTCCTATCCATTCTTGTTACTCTGCAGCATCTTCGCAGGCATTTCATCTCTGTTGCTTCTATCTTACTACTGTTTTTCTTATTTATAATCCAATTTTCAGCCCCATAATGTCACAATACTTCGCACTAATGTTTTATAAATCTGTGTTTATTCTTCATATTTAGGTGTCTATCCCACTGAGTTAGGTTGTCAGATTGCTGTTCTTGTTTTTCCCAATCTTTGCTTAATTTCTTTCTCTGTTGTTGTCTTTTTCGTGATTATAAACCCCAAGTATTTGAATTTATCCTTTCCTTTGATTGTTACGTTGTTGTCAATCTGTAGATTTTTGTCTTCTTCACTTATAGATAGGTACTCTGTTTTTGCGAGGTTAATATCTAGGCCAGCCTTGGTATATTCTTCTTGTAGTTTCTTCATTATGTAACTGAGGTCATCTTAGTCTTGTGCAATAACTAATTGATCGTCTGCAAAACTTAACGTATATAGGTATTCGTTCCGTACCGGTACTCCCATGCTTTCGCATTTTCTTTTCAATGTAGTCGAGGCATTCTCTAAGTTTATTTTGAATAGGGTTGAAGATGTGGAACAACCCTGCAGGAGCCCTTTTGTTGTGGTAAAATCTCCTATGATTCTTGTTCCCATTTTAATGGACACTTTATTTTCTTTATACAGAGCTTTTGTAGCTTCTATATGTTCCGTCTGTATTTCTAATGTGGTCTATGTGGTCTATACATGATCTTCCTGCCGTGAAGCCTGCCTGATCCTCCCAGATTTTGCCTTTTATTACTTGCTCTATCTTTTCTCGCAGTATCTTCCCATATAATCTAGTCTTTATCTCATATTTAAATGGACAACCGTTTTGGAAAATTACTTCATTAAAGATAGTTTATGTCAAATAAACATGGACTATTATTAATTTTTAAACATGGAACATTATTAATTTTTATAATCTTTTATCTCAATTATCTATAAAGCAGATAATAAAGGGTTAATATATTAACGAGAACAACAAAAACTGTGATACTAGTAGTCGTTAACAGCAACTGTCAGAATACAAAATGAGCTCACTGAGAACTTTTCAATATTCAAAGGATTAAAGAAAGGAGATAGGCTGGCGGCACCAACACTGTTTAACCTGAATATTGTTCAACCTGAAAGACAATTAAACACGTACGCACAGTTGAATTAGAGGACGATGTTAAAACTATGGAAAGTTTCATTAAACAAGGATAGAACAGAAGAACCAGAAATTAAAGGAAGAATGGTAAAGGAAAACAAAGCTTATTTTTAAATCCTCAATATGTTCCGCTCCAAAAACACACACTAAAGATCGAAAATCAGGGTCTACAAAACTATTATCAGACCAATCGTATGTTATGTATGCGAGTTTCAAAGTCTTTCAAGGAAAAGTCATAATGAAGATATTTGGACCTATTAACGAAAACTGAATCTATCCAACATCCATACTACCATCCGAAAAGAGCCCTCGGATAGGTCGCAAGATCAAAAGGAAGGTCTCAAAAAAAGTGGTAGGATGAAGTGGCAGCGGACCCGCAAAATTTTCTAGACGTAGTACCATGGAGAAGATCGACGCGGGACCGGCAAGATTGGAGGCATAGTTTGGAGAAGGCCAAGGCTCGATTTGGAATGTAGCGCCATTTGAGAGAGAGGACTAAATTCTATACCGTTGAATTTGTCTCTGAAAAGATTATTCGTTTCTTTAATTCAATATTAGAGGTGTCTTATATAAAAAAAATAATGAAAGATGTAAATATGTATATAACATAGATAGATTCTCTAGCAGGAACAAAATTATGAATTTTGTGTGTTACTTGTGTCACAAATTGTATAATAAAACGTATCGCTAAAGTCTTGTATATTTTAATTTCCTGTTTCTATATTGCCCGAAATTAGGTTTTTCCCTTTGTACTAGTTCTGAGAATAAGTTACCAACGTTATCATTTTTATTCAATTTCTTAGATTAGATTAAACGAACTAACATTTTGTACTAACGCAAAACTGCCATAAATATGGGTCAAATGTACGCGTAGTGACGGCACTGAAGATTTAAACACTCTTTTTTTAATATAGACATTTAATAGATATTGTTGCACAAATTGACATTATATTGAAACACTTCTATTTTTTTATTTATTTTAATCCAGGCCAGTCAAGAAAATTGAAAAAAATACCTAATTTTTGGAAAAAAAATTGGTGTTTACAATGTTTTTAAACTTTTTTTTTGTCAAAAATATGAAAAATATAGTCAAATTATATGTGTTGAAAAACCAACCAATCACTTTTTATCATTATTCATGACATATTTGAATATGTTTAGTGCTAAGCTATAATTTTCTAGAATATAGCATAGTACAAAGGCTCATTATACAGAAGATTTTTTCTTATAAAGCCATTGTTTTTCGCTATCAATTTGTAGTATATAAAAAAAATCCTAGTTATACATATATAAAAAATATCTGTTTATACAAGGTGATTCAATGAAACGGTACGATTTCAAACAAACAAAAAAACTGAAAAAATATCTTTTTATTAAATTTAATAAAAAAAACGTATACTGTACAGATGGAAATTAATGTGTAAGTGGAGAAATATTCAGTTTTTGAAGATGATATTGGAAAGGTGGCCTCCATTTTGTCGGACACATTCCTTCAACCGTGGTACAAAGCTGTTTACGACATTGAATAACATTTCATGAGGTCTTGCTTCCACTTCTTCGCGTATCCGTTCGTTTAAAGCCTCGCTAGTTCTTGGGGGGTTACTTTGAAAGTCTCTCTGGACTTTCAAAGTAACCCCCCGGTTACTTTGAAAACTGGACAGATTGAAGGAATATATAGCAGAACTGTTCAGTGACAACCAACACATTGAAGTATATGAAAACGTCGAGAATGGACCAACAATAACAAAATCAAAAGTAAGATCTGCTATAAGTCGTCTAAAAAACAAAAAAGCTCCAGGACCTGATGGAATATATGCTGAGGTATTGAAATTGATAGAAGATAATCAACTTGACTTTATGACAGAATTATTTAACCGTATATATGAAACAGGAACTTAACCAAAAGATTGGTACATGTCCATATTTATACCACTGCAAAAAAAAGCAAATACTAAGAAATGTAAAGAACACCGAATCATTAGCCGCAGTAACCACTCACTCAAAATATTCTTAAACATCATCCATGCTCGCATATACAAGAAATTGGACGAGGGTATTGCTGATGTCCAATTTTAATTTCGCAGCGGTCTTGGCACAAGAGAAGCACTTTTTAGCATACAAGTATTGATACAACGAGCAAGAGATGTTAATACAGATGTCTTTTCCTGTTTCATTGACTTCGAAAAGACATTTGACAAAGTACACCATGAGAGCCTTATTGAAACTTTGCGAATCGCAAACATCGATGACAAGGATGTAAGAATAATAGCCAATCTCTATTGAAAACAGGTAGCCAAGATTCGAGTAGACAATCAATTATTCCATGAAGTCCCAATACAAAGAGGAGTACGACAAGGTTGCATACTCTCACCTTTGCTGTTTAATGCGTACTCTGAACATCTATTTCGAGAAGCTTTGGGAGAAACGACTGATGGCGTGATTGTTAACGGTGAAGTAATAAATCATCTAAGAGATGCAGACGACACTGTCATTGTTGCGGATAGTGCTGAAGGATTACAAAGACTGATAGATCAAGTAGTTAACATCGGTAGAAAATATGGAATGAAACTTAATAATAAGAAGATGAAAATTATGATCATAAGCAAAAACCAAGATACAGATGCAAAATTTATGGCAGACAATGAGGTATTGGATAGAACAGAAAAAATAAAATACCTAGGATACAACATCACTCAGCTGGGATCACTCATACGAGATTAAATGTAGGATCGAAAAAGCAAGGAGTGCCTTCCAACAGATGAAGAAAGTTCTCTGCAATTTAACCTTGAACTTACATCTCCTACTCAAAATCCTTAATTGTTATGTGTTTTCTGTTCTTATGTATGGAACAGAGGCATAGACACTCACTGATGCGTCTTGTAGACGGTTGCAGTCTTTCGAGATGTGGTGCTATCGTCGCATGCTTAGAATATCATATGTACATCATACAACTAACGACGCAGTAATGCAACGTTTACAAAAAGAACCTGAAGTCTTGAAATCCATTAAAGAAAGAAAGTTAGCATACTTCGGACATATAGTGGGAAATGAAAATAAATACAGAATACTACTATTGATATTAGAAGGGAAAATAGAAGGAAATAGAGGACCAGGACGCCGCCGAATATCCTGGCTTAAGAATTTGAGACAGTGGACAGGTATGACCACCACAAACCTATTTCGAACAGCTGCTAATAAAATACGATGGGCCATTGTGGTAGTCAACATTCATAGAGGATAGGCACTGGCAGAAGAAGAAGAAGTCGCAGGTAACTTCGAGGACTTACGTGTAATGAGTTTCGCATCGCTTCAATATTGTGGTTTGCGAGCAGTTCTGCCACTGCCACCTCTTTTCTGTGATGTTGAACCACTTCTTTCGAAGTTCCTAACACAGGTCTAAATAACCTTGTTAGACGGAACTGGAGCGCGGGGCGGCAAATGGTAGTGTAAGTTAAAAGCTCGTTCGACACGCACAAAACTTTTACCATTTTTGTAATAAACGTTCACAGCAAATACGCGTTGTTCATCCGACATTTCTCCATGATAAGTAAACTTCCCACTCTCTATCATTCTCTAGATTCACAACGTTTACGTCTCAAGCCCGCGGTACCTCTATTTTTTTGCCAGCAGTGTCACCAAATCGTACCGTTTCACTGAATCAAAATGCTAATCTACAGAAAGGAAATATGCGATCAAAATTGGTAAAACAAGTTTTATTTTACTTGTTTTATTTAGCTTTATTTAGCTTATTACACCATAGAAATTTGTAAGGAGACAACAAGTAAACTAAGAAGGAAATATAAGAAGAACACGACAAAATTTTAATGTTTTTCAGAAAGGGAAACCAAAGGAAGAGCAGTGCTTTAACATATTTATTAGAATATTTATGTGTACACCAAAAATGTGATAAAATTTTTGATCAAATGAATAACTGGTATTCCTAAAGAAAATATATTGCCAATATGTATCATTTAAATAATGATTCAAATTGAGAAAGATTTCCTGCAGTTAAATCAGTTGAATAATAGATTTAACTGTATATAATATATAATTACGTATAAATATATGTGATAAAATCAGATTCATATTCCAATAGTATTTCGCAAAATATTGTAATTACCAATTTTTACATCAAAATATTTATGCGCTTGGCCTAATAGATACCTATTTAAATATTAAACATTGGGAAAGGTAAGAATTTTAACATATTTTCTTATTCTTAAATCAACTATAAAAAAATGTAGACAATTTTGTAACATTTGGGTATGTTTCAACTGCTTACAACTGAAAAATAAACTCATGTATTGTAAACACAAAATACTAGATCGGATCACAAAGATCAGATAGCACACAAACACACTCAAAAGAATCCCCGAGCTGAATGAGACTTGCATACTCGTAGGAACATTTGGGTATACAATTCATTGGGGTGAGGAGGATTGGTCCAAGTAAATCAAGGATGAATCATCCGAGCCCTAATGGTCTCCAGGCCCTTCAAAGATCACACAGTTCACAATGTGAATTGTCGAGCATATACTCACTTGTATGTCGACACACATTTTCTTTCAGTTTGATTTTATATTTGTCTCGATACAGATAATTGTTGAGAACATACCAAAAGACATCGTTTGACTCAATAGCGCCATAGTAAAAATATAATAATATTAATATTGTACAACATTTTTATTGTTCTGGCGCCAATTGCATTACTAGCCCAAGGGACCAACGACTTGTACCCTCTGAAGCACGGTGGCGGCTCTTTTTAGTTTTAGAAATGAAAATTCTCCTTGGTGCCCAGAATTGCACCCATTGTGCAATTGTCGCTCTGGCTTAGAAAGCCAGTATCTCTGCCGCTAGCTACGACCACCTAAAGCTTTTGTATTTTTCTAAACTCTTATGGCTTTTTTGATAAAATCCCCAGTAGTTTCAATGTTCGATGACAATCAGCTCTAAAAAATATATTGGCACGTCCACTTCATGATTAAAAAAATAGTCATTGCATGGCATCCAAACAAGTATTTTAAAAAAATTGCTATTTTTAAACTAGCTCTTACTCTAACTATACATAGTGCTTGTACTTGATTTGTTTTGCAATTCGTAGAATATTTTAAAGAAAAAAAATTCTAATTTATCTTCTTTTAGTAAACAAAGTAGTATTTAAAAAAAAAAGTAGTAGTACTAATAATACTGAATGAATTATTGCCACACTTTATTTACGATCAAACACCTTTCCTAATGTTTAAAAAGTAATAAAATTGTGAATATATGCTTAAATTATAGAATTATGTATAAAATGCATTTTGTTATTACAGATTTAGTAACAATAAAAGTTTGTTATGAATGTTGTATTTTATTACTGACACTTATATTCGCAATTTCTACTATTGAATAATTCAAACATAAAAATAAGAACCTTACATTTTCGACGAATGTGTTTTGTTAATTATGCTGATAGATGCGTGGTTATTTATATTGCAGTTTTCCTTTGAACAATGACATAAGCTTAACAGTAAATTACACTTTTTTCTTTAGTATGAGTACGATGAGCATTCGATTATAATATGTGTTTTTTTATTAGGAAGAACTTGTCTTACCAGCTCTTCCTGATGATTGGAAAACCATTAAACACTTGTAGGAGAATCGTAAGACGCGAATTGAAAAAAAAAATTACCATATATATTATTTTAAATTTAAAATCTGCTTCACTTTCGCATCACAACAATATAAATTTGTAACCTATTATACTATCGGCATTTAAAAATTTATATCCAATATTACATGAAAATATCGTTATAAGTTTAACGTCCTGTATACCTAACTACAAAGGAATATGAGAATAATCTACTAGACCAGGGAAATAAGGATTTTTCCATGACATTCTTTGATACAGGTATCTAACCTGCTTTAGATAAATATTTATCTTTAAAAATTTCAAGAAGTTTTACTTAATAGTTATTGCAAATGTTCAAATTGTTTATCCAACAAAAGCTTTTATCTACAACGTTATTATACGTAAACTATTTGGTCTACATGAATTCTGAAAGCACCAAATTAAAGAAAAAGGCTTATTTTATTAAATTCAATCATTTAGGAATTAAAAAGTTTACGTTAAATATTGTAAAATAAGATTGCAAAAGTACAGTGATATTAGCCCGCGCTCACACAAACAGTGGTCAGGAGTTCCGAGTTCTACGTTCAGAGTTCTGCGTTCTTTTTTTGTAGTTCCGAGCGGACACATGCGGTGGTCAATGTTCCAGTTTCATTTTAAGTACCTATTGAACGTGAAACATTACTTTTAGCATTACTTTTGTTGAGCGTGGAGGTGTCCAAGAAAAAAGGAAATGTTGGGTGCAGAGTGCACCCAATTAACGGCAACCGAAAAGATCAATGAGAACCTAATTATTTAACACGTAAAGTGCCATGGGGACAAACGTTGTCCCCCATTTGCATATATTGTTTTCCATGCATGTGGCCGTGGGGGACACATGCTGTCCGACAGGTCAGTTCACACTTCTAGCCGCGTCTCACTACGTTTGTTAAACAGATCCGATTAAGATATATGTAAGCGGTGAGAGCATGTATTGGACAATATGGACCATTAATTGGTTTGGGTGTCAGAGAATTTTACGATAGGTTTGAAGAAGGATTTTCTACAATTAAAAAAATTAAATATTTTAGCATTTCAGAAATCTTTATTTTGACGTAGATGCATGTTTTTTAAAATAACAAGGTAAACAATAAGATTTCGAACACTTATTGTAATACAGTTTTGTTTTCGAGGTTTTGTTTTTGGCACCTGTTCTTGCCGATTTTATTGAGAGTTCTGCGTAGCACACGAAACAGGATCGGCTTTTTTCGGTTTCTATGAGCTCGTGTTGATCAAGTTTTGTAAGTCGTAAAACGTACATATATACTTATAATAATATCATTTTTTTTTAAATACACATTTTACCCTTTATGACTTCCTCACGAAATTCTGTGATGGCCATTTTGTTATTGGTTACTTTTTGATGTAATAAATAGGAATTCACAATAGCAGCGCCAATAACAAGCTCGATTGCCAACTTCCTATACCATTTAACTCATCTCCGTAGAGATGAATTATATGATTTCATCTGATCTAAAAACAATTTTACAGTAACAAAAAAAATGTTTTTAAATAATAAAGTTACCTGATAAATCAATATAGGCCTTATGTTTGTTGTATTCCAGCACACTTTTGAGCTTCAATAATTCACCTGAACGTCTGTTGACCACCACCATTTCCGGTAAAAATTTTATGTTTAGCATAAAGACATCCCTCTTGTCCTTCCATTTTTTTACAAAAATGCCAATATTGCTTTCTTATGCAATAGCTTCTCCACGTTTTAATTCACCAAGGGTTTGTTTCTAAACAATTAGAAATTGAAAAAGAACCATTCGAAAGATTAAGAGGTCTAAGTTTAGACAAAAAAAATTAACGATTCCTTTAAAAATGTACCGCCCGTGATGCGCTAAAACTAAAAGATTTAAAAGCGAAGCGATTTTACTATTTTAAAAACAATTCATAAATTTAAATTTATAAAAGTCGCAATATCTCCGGCAAGAACCAACGAAAATTGATGTATTTCTTTTTTAATTTGGGATACCTTGTGGCATAGATCATAAAAATGCGTTTAGTTAATTTGTGAATTGTTTATTTAACCGAGTAATTTGATCAAACAATTTAAAATAAGTATTTATTTTGCAAACTTTTACTTTTCTCTTACTATTATGATTGGTAGAAAACATTACGAAATGATAAGCAACGTAAATAGTTATTAGTTATAAATAATATCATTTAACAATACAAAGTTTGTAACAATTAATTTGTTAACAACATATTTGTAATGTTTTTCAGGCAAGAAAAGTAGTTGTGAAAATAATAAGCATAATTTAAGAAAAATTAACACGTATAGATTTAATGTTCTTAATGTTATTAAAAAATGATTTTTTTTGTAAAATTTATTTTTAAAAGATATTATTTATAAGTAATATATATATATATATATATATATATATATATATATATAAACTTTTAAGTATATTATTTTATAACCTTTTCTACTAATAATAAAAAAAAGTAAAATTTTGAAACATAAATATTTATTTTAAATTGTTTAAACAAATTACTCTATTACATAAATAATTCACAAATTAGCTAATTCATTTTTTTATAATCTACGCTACGAAGTACAAAAAATCAAAAATAAAAACAATAATTTTTATGTAGAACCGGAGATATCGCGACTTTTATAAATTTGAATTTGTGAATACAAATAGTTTTTAGAATAGTAAAATCAAGAAATATAAAAGAGCTAACACGTGTTCTATGACATTGTATTTTTATAATTCGTGGAAAAATGCCAACATTTCGAATAAAAAAAATTAACTTTCTGTTGATGCGTCATGTATAATTCCTATATGTGTTGGTATAAAATAGCCTTTCTTTTTAATTTGGTACTTTAAAAATTCATGTAGACCCAATAGTTAAATTTAAATTTTGTAATAATAACTGTTAAGTGAAACTTCTTGAAATTTGTATAACTGCGTATACGTGACATTGTTCCTATTATCAGGCGAAATTAAAGTTTTTTGTGCATTTTTAAAAAAGTTATTATTTTTTAACAAATCGATTTTTAAAGCTATTTTTGCAATAATTAATCAACAAATTAACAAAAATAACTTTACATACTCTCATTCTAAAGTGTTTTTTTGCTTTTTCAGTAAAATTGTGTCATTTTTTCATATAATTTTCCGATCTTCACTCTTAAGGTGAGTTTTCACTAAGCGCCAAAATGTTTGCAAATGATTGCAACTGTTAGCAAACAATTGTATTTGGTTGGTGTAGGCAGATTTGAGAACGCTCCCAAACAATTGCAAACGTTTGCAATTGTTTGGCACGGTTCCGTGGGCTGTCGGTACTTCAAAGGGATTCGTTGTTCGTGAGTGTTTGGTGGAGACACTAGGTTTTATAGTCTGTCATATTAGAAAGGAATATTTTGTTTTCGGTGAGCGATTAGTCGAGACTTATTTGTTTTTTACAAAAAAATGGAATGGGTTAATGAGAAATGTTTAGAAATAATTGAATTTTACAAAATAAAACCAGAAATATGGAATGCCAGTCAAAAGCTATACTACAATAAATTTAAAAAATTCATCATTTAGAAGTGCTATTGAACTTCTCCTTTTTAAAAAATTTGATATCCAAAATCTATGATTTCTTCTTTTTTTTTATATTCTCGTTTTTATATAAATATAATATATAATAACGGATTTATTCCGGTTGTCGCCACTTTTCCGCCCTCAATTTCCATCTTTTTCTGTCATATGCAGTTGCCTCTTCTAAGTCTCTTGCCGCCATTGCTTCATCAATATCGTTGCGCCAACTTCTCCGTGATCGTCCTCTCTTTCTTCTTTCAGGAGGGATCCATTCCAGTACTCTTCTAGGCCATCTCTACTCTGGCACTCTTTTAACATGTCCGAACCAGATTAATTGTTTTCTTTCTATGTCATCATTGATATTTCGCTCCATTTTTATTTCGTTTCTTATTTGTTCGTTTCTAACTCTCTCCAGTTTCGATCTACCGCAGCTTCGTCTCAGATAATCCATTTCTGTTGTCATAAGTTTGTTTCTATTAGCTTTGGTGACGTCCCATACTTCCGAACCGTAAAGTGTAATACTTTGGACTATACTACCGTAAATGTGTTTTTTGGTTTCTCGTCGAATTGTTTTTTGCCAGAGAAGAGAGTTTAAGGCACGGTTCGCTGCTCTGCCCTTGTTTATTCTTTCCCTGATTTCATCTGGGCTATTTCCCTTCTTGTTGAAAATGACCCCCAAATATTTGCAGGATTGCATGCCTTTGATTTTGTCGTCTTCCAAAACTAGGTCACATATTTTATCTGTTTCCACTAAGAGATATTCACATTTTGTCATATTCACGTTTAGAAGTGCCACCTCATATTCTTCTTGTAGTTTTCTTACCATATAGCTAAGATCGTAGCTGTCTTCGGCAATTACTCTCAAAAATTCTCGTTTTTTATTAACTTAAACATGATTATAAAACTAGTCGCACATATAACTTCTCTTCTCGAAGCCATTTTGTACAAACAAGACGGAACGATGGCAAATGTTTACAAACTTACTCAAATTCTGGAGCTCTTGTTTAGACAAACTATGCCAAACATGTGTTGGCAAACGTTAGGAAATGTTTGCTAATGTTTGTGTGTAGATGGTTGTAAATGTTTTTTTGGTGAAAACGCACCTTTAGTATTTTAAATCAAATAGCAATCTTACATTGTTTATATATTATTTAGAAGTAAAGAATAACGTTTAATGTTTTGCGTATTTTGTTCACCAAATTTATCAAAATCAGTTGTTAGATACCTGTATTAAAGAGTGTCACAAAAAGGCTTTTTATTTCCTAATTTCTCTGGTCTTTACGTAGGTCGATTATATTATCCCATTTAAAACGAATTATAATTGCCATCATTTATTTAAAAAAAAATGATCTCCTTTCAACGTAACTCCACGCATTAAATTATGAATAAATTTTATAAAACAAAACAATAAATGTTAATACGTTCTCAGTAACAATTAACATAAAATTCAGCCGATAATCTAGATACCTTACCATATAAGTTAAATACATCCCACGCCGTTTAACCAAGAGAGTAATACCGACAGGTTCATTTTCTAATGTTAATAACAACAATCACGTGGGAATTGTTTTAACAAAATAGTCGATATTGTACATTTTTGTGTAGGTTAAAACAAATAATATATGTTACAGGTCCCAGAGCACCTTGGGTAGATTTAGTAAATCAACATCCCGCTTAGTGAACGGTCAGCATCACACAGACGAAAGAAATTCGCAAACACTGCCGCGCCATCTGCCGAAACAAGAAGCCCCTCCAAGACCGTTAACAAACAGATCAAACAGTACTATTAACGTTTCGATCATCAACACAGTGTCATCTCCTAGGAAGCTGGATGGTCCTGTCAAACCACAGCGCACGTTTAAATCAAATCTGTCTAGAAGCAAGAGTTTAAACGTACACGGAGGTATGTACGCGTCAAATCCGGCACTCAATCAACCAGTGGGGCTCAAAAGTCCTGGATTAATTTCAAGTCTTAACCGAAGCCACAAAGATATCAGTGAAGAATCTTACACTAGCCGTTTTGCCCGAAACGGTATAAGTGACCATAGTGAAAATAAAAAAGTGTTTCTATCTTCCCTTAAAGACAGGGCTCCAGAGCTCTTTAAAACCCTAGAAGAAAACGAAAGCTACAAAAATGGCAGAAGCTACAATGGGGATATTTACGAGCCTCCAACTAGACTACGAGATACTAAGATAGTAAGTTCTACTCCAAATCACTCTGTTTACCGTAGAGGTAGTGCATCCAGTACAGATTTTTCGGAAACTTATCATACTACTACAAGAAGTGATGACCCGCACAATCCAACGGTAACAAATACTACAAAGAGTTTCAGTAGAAGAACTGTACCATCTCACAATGGAAGAGGTTTGGAAACTATACAGTCCAGTGAGACTAAAATTACTAAAAGTAGCCATTATAGAGGAGGCCACGAACCGGCCAAGAAATACCATGAAGATAGATGGTATAATAGTTCTGGGTCAAAACCGGTCGTAATCGAGGTTAGAAATTATAATTAGTGTCTTTTGTGCCTATAATTATTTTAACTTTATTTTTAAAGTGTAACTTATAATTTTGTTTATTTTATTTCATTTAACGATATCTAGATTTTAACAATAATAAACTTTGTTAATACAATTGATGTAGTTCTTTCTTTTCCCTTTTTTGTTTATAATAATATTGTACTAAAGTACTATCTTTGTATGAGATAATATTTCATATTATGTACTTCTTTTAGAACTTCTTGTATCTTTGACACCCGTTTAAATATAATAAAATTAACCAGTCAAAGCAGTAAAGATGTTTCCTTGATTTTATTTGGCATCCGGAAGGAATTCAATGATATTTATTATTTAAAATTAATTTCACTTTCATATCTTCAAACAACTGATTTAAATTTTTAATTTGTTGATCGTCTGACCTTTTACTTTTATAATCCAGTTTTTGCCTTAAATTTTCTATGCATTTTTTAATTTTTCTTTTATTTACAAGAAATCTGTAACTATTTTCACTTGAAATTTTTTATTGTATAATTGGGAGGTAGTAGGTCTCAGTTTCATTATGCAATGTTTGTGTGTTTTCGATATTTCCACAATTTTCAGTCGATCCTCTTATTTACTTTCTTATCGTCCTTATCTCTATCTACCTTATGTCTGTTTTCACCTATTCACTCCAACGTAGCTTCGGTTTATCTTTTAGTTGTTTTGTATGTATACTTTATTTTTACTCTCAAGGGTTTTTTCTCTTCTCCTTTTCGTGTTCAGATTATAGATGTCAAATGGATTGTTTTGCTTTATAGACGTTTCCGCACTAGGACCTAAAAGATCTTTTTACTGTTTAACTATGGTCAGTCCAAAACATCTAGGATTCTAAGAAAGCTAATAAATTCAAAAATACGTTTTGTGACCTTGTCAGGATCAAAACAGAGATGCTCTAAGTATTTATGGTGTTGTCATAGAATTGCTCTGCAATTGCAGACAAATTGTTTTGTTTGTTGTTTCTACATCTTAGCAGAAACTAGAGTATATTTTTTTATTTAAATTAACAAATCCGCAGGGGTTGGTTATTATGACTACAATCTGATCACAACTTCTGATCAATGTATAGTTCTGATCCAGCTTACATTACTACAGGGGTATATAAACTCAGATCTCGCTCAGTACTGTTCCTTAGGTACTAACGCACTTATAAGTACACTAAGTCGCACAATCATCTGCTTTTAAAACTGATCCCATCTCCAACTTAAACGGCTTCCTCCTCTTGAGTCTTCTTGTATGTTTTCTGTTATCGAGAAGCTGGATGGCCTCGATGTTCACTTGTTGGTGAAGTCTCTGCTCGTGACTTTTGGCAAATTTGATTATAGTTTAGTCCACAGTCTTCATCCCTAGATCTCTGTAGATATCGCTCTTTCTGATTTACCAGTAACTATTTACAATATTCCTCAGCACTTTGTTTTGAAATATTTGATTCATAATAATATTGCTTTTATTGTTACAACTCCAGAGTTAAATACTATATGTCCATACTGGCTTAATAATCTGTTTATACAAAAGTAAGTTATTATATATTGACAAATTGAATTTTTTACCAAGCAGCCAGTTCATTTTTATTTGTATTTGAGTATTTGATTTCGAGTTATTCAAATTCCAGTGTTAGCGTATGGGATATGGCATTATTAATTCTAATTATTAAGAATATTTTTGCTTTTTGTTTGTGACGTTTATGTGTACAGATTTTGTTCCATTTAATTTAATTCTCCATATCTTTGTCCAATTATTTATTTGGTCTATTGATGCTTATAATTTTCTTGCTGCATCATTGTAATCTTCTTGTTTATTCGAAATACTCACTCTGTCATATATGATCCTAATAATAGTGATAAGTGTTAATTTCAATTTTTGCACAAGCCCTTTATGCCATATCCTGCCAAACGCTTGTTCTGTATCTAGGAAGATGGTAGAGTATACTTTTTTCTCTTCTATTGCTTTTTCTATTAGATCAGTTATTCGATGGAGCTGGACGGTAGTTGAGGGCTTTTCTCTAAATCCAAATTGTTAGTTGGTATCAATTTCCTTTCCTCTATGATAGGTTTTATTCTTTTAAGTAGTATTTTTTCTATAATATATAATACTAAAGCCAGTTCTTAAAGCAATCCTCCTTTAGTAGGGGAACTTCTTTAATCTTGAGCTTCAGTGGCCATCTTTTTACTTACTCTGCAGCTCTTACATACTTATAGTGTCTGGATTATTGTATAGTTCCTTAAGTTCCATATTTGCTTTTATCCAGTGTCTTTGTATGGCTATTTTATATGTGTACTATTTCATCGCCAACACAGGCGTTCATTATAAATATTTGCGATGTTATTTATTTTATTTTGGAGGTGTTTGTAGAAGCTTTCTTTTGTGTTGACATCTCGGTGGATCTCAGTTGTTGTTGATATCTGTAAGGTATATATTATTGTTGTCGATATTTATCTTTCTCTTTAAACTCTTCTTCTTATCCATTAATACTTTTTTACTCATCCAAAAAGCAAGTAAACGCTATGGATTATACAAAATGTTAATGAAAACTCTGTCTCTGTCTTTCATTTCTCTATTGATGCCTTCTCTCCAACTAAGGCGGGGTCTTCCTCTTTTTTTTCTACCCTGAAGGGTCCACATTAAGACTTATTTTGGGAGACATTCTTTAGACATTCTCTGTACATGACCGTACCATCTGAGTTGTTGGGTACCGATATCGTCTACTATTGTATGTTTTACTTTCATAATTTCTCTTATTCTGTTGTTTGTTATTCTTTCTAGTCTAGCTTTTCCAGCTAAACGTCTCCAGAAATCTATTTCCGTTGCCTCAAGTTTTCTCTTGAATCTTTCCTTTATTTGCCATACTTTACTACTGTAGGTAATTATACTTTTATTGATTGTATTATATATCTTGTGCTTGTTATTATTAGAGATTCATTGATCCCAAAGGATACTATTGAGAAGGGAAATTGCTTTTCTTTCTTAGTTGTTTTCGTCCTCGATTGTGTCGCCTACGTTGGCTTCTTGTGTGATGATCATACCTAAATATTTATATGTATTGCAATGTTTGATAACTTCTCCATCTTCCAATATGAGGTTCTGTTGTTTCCCGCCGATACACATATACTCGGTTTTTTGGATATTGATTTCAAGTCCCAATTTTTTATACTCCTAGATTAATTTTCGAGTCATATACTCAATATCTTCATAATCTTGTGCTATCACTAGTTGGTCATCTGCAAATAACAAAGTGTATATGCTACTGTTGTTAATCGGCATTCCCATATTTCTACATTTGCACTTCCACAGTTTTAGATCCTGTTCTAGATAAATTTTAAATAATGTCGGGGAGAGACAGCAACCCTGCTTAAGGCCTTTATTTATCTGGAATTCACTTGACAGATTATTTCCAACCTTTACCTTTGAGTTAGCATTAGCGTGCAGTTTCTTCGTCTCATTTATTAAATTCATGCTTATGTTTGTTTTCTCTAACGCTTCCCATAATTTATAAGTTGGTACCCTATCATATATCTTTCGTAGGTCTACATACAATAAATTTACTTCTTGATAAACGGCTATTTTCTTTTCAATAATACGTGTAGTACAAAACAAATGGTTAACAGTAGATTGTCCTAAATTCTGCCTGTTCCTCAGCCTCTAAGTCTTTATATTCGCTTTCTATTCTGTTTTTAATTACTTTTCATTGGCAATACAGAGGCAATGCCTTTGTAATTGTCACATTCATCTCTTCTGCCTTTTTTGTATATAGTGGATATAAATGATGTCTTCCACTCCTCTGGGGTTGTCATTCCATTAATGCAGTTTTGGAACAGTTTGGCTAAACTTGTATATAGTTTGGTTGTACCGTGTTTAATTAACTCTGCAGGGATGTTACCTGGACCCGGCGCTTTGTTATTTTTTAGAGATCTACATACATCTTCTACTTCTTTCGTTGTTATTCATATGGGCGAAGTATGTTATTCGAAAGGTAAGTATCCATAACAAAATAAAAAACAAAAAAGAATAGAAACGAATAGAAAGTTTGTAATAAATGATATTGAATCATGCTTCTGTTGTGAAGAACAAAAGGATATATGCAAATGGAAAAGAAAGGTATTGGAGAAGTAGTGATAAAAAACAATGAATTATATTAGGAAAAATGGAATAAAGATTAAGAAAATAAATTTCCGTGTATGGAAGTGAAGCCATGTTTGAAACAGAGGTGACGATTGACGCAATTAGGGCTAGTCCTAATGTCTCTGACAATTTCTAGATCTTCATACAGATCTAAACGGAGTATGCTTTTGTCTTGGATGTTCTGAATAAAAGATACAAGTTTATTGACTTTGAGATGATAAGAGAAGGTGGAAGTATTGTCACGTTTGGAGTGTTTTGCTGATCTGGTGGATAATTATCTATATGTTCTTCCGATATAGGAAGCATCACAATCGGAATATGACAGTCTTACACACTACTTCGGTTTACGTAGTGAATTGTACCTTTGGGATTAGTTAAACTTTTATTGAGGATATTATTGACTTTAAAAGAAATATGGATATTATCATCAGAGCTCAAAAGGATGTGGTTAATCTTTTCAGAAATGAATGAATTGTTAAATGGCAATGACTTGTAAGAAGGTAAAACTAAAGAGTTAGATCTAAAAGCTGACTTTCGAAGAAGTTTATGTTCTCTTTTTTGAATGAGTTTATCAATAATGTTTCGGTTATAACCATTGTAGATTGCTATTTGTTTAATTATATTTAATTCCTTATTAAATTCAAGTGGGGATAATGGTATAGTATGCAATATTTTAATAAAACTTTTCATTGCTATTTGTTTAATTATATTCAATTCCTTATTAAATTCAAGTGGAGATAATGGTATAGTATGCAATCTTTTAATAAAACTTTTAAAAGCAGAATGTTTATGTGAAAGAGGATGATTGGATGTAGAATGAATGACATTATCCGTTTGGCTGGGCTTCCAGTAATTACCAAATGGTAATATACAAATCTAGAAAATTTATGACAAGATTCTTGTTTTATAGTAAATTTAATCTTTGGGTGGATTTGGTTAATTTTAAATAGTAGGTGATGAGCTGAGTCATGATTACCGGAAATGAAGACTAAGCAGTTATCAACATATCGGAACCAATGTAATATTGTAGGACTTTTCATGATGTATTTAAATTCTAGATGGAACATAAAGACATCAGCTAGAAGAGGGAATAAGCAACTGTCCATTGTTAGACTATCTGGTTGTTTATAGAATTTATTGTTAAAAATAAAGAAATCTTGTGATATACAAATTTGGAGGATATCTATTATCGGTAAAATGATATGGGACTGAATAGACCTGTTAATTAAGAGTGATTTTACCAGACTAATTATTTCTTGTTTCGGCACTGAAGTGAATAAGTTGTTAACATCAAAAGAAAGCACTGTAATATCAGGATGTAGATTAAGTTGAAGTTTATCAACCGATTGGTAAAAATTTAGTTCTGAGAAGTGTGGAGTGAAGTTAGTCAAGTTTTTGATAGTGTTAAGGACGAATTTAGATAAAATAGACACTGGAGTATTGATGAAACTGACAACGAGACGAATCGGAATGTCAACTTTTTAAATCTTGGGTAATCCATATGGTGCATCAATGTCAGAGAAAAAATCAGAAAATTGTTTTATATTATCTTTGAGTTTAGAAATAAATCTCTTAGAAGGATCAACTGATAAGAGAATGAAATTGTTATCTTATAAAAAATATGTAAATTTGTAAATAAACAAGTTATGGTTAAATATTTTTTGCTTAATAAATTTTGAAATTGACAGATCTTTGGGAACAAAGTGTTTGAGACCATAGTTTCACAGTTGGAATTCATCTTAAGAGAAATTGATGTTAGTAAGGTTTTTACTCTACGGTCGAATTGGAGATTTGAAAATCTTCTGTTGTTTCTGACTTCTGCAGCCTGATCAAGTAAAGTTTTATCTGACAAATTTAATCAATTTGTTGTTTAACCTACTAAATTTAACTGAATTGGAAAGTTCTACCTTATCTTAAACATCTGTAATAAAGTTGTTAATATTAATAAAGCCAAAAGTTTCGAGCAAAGAAACTATTCGATAATGATTCTAGCATGGACGTAATTTATACGCCCATGGACTCTATTATCAAAAAGTTCTTTATAAGTTTGCAAAGAATTAAATAGATGAGACACGTGATGAAAATGTATAATGAGAGTATACCAGAGATGGTCCTAAAACGAGGCCAAATGACGAAGAAAAGGAAACGACGACCAAGATTAAGAAGGTTTAATAGCGTACAAGAAGATCTCGGAAAAATAGGAGTTCATGATGGGAGAGAAAAAACGACAAACAGCAATTCACAATAAAAATGGTACATTAAGTCAGCAGACAAGAAGCAAGATTACATTAAAAGCCACCTAAATGGGCAATATGTTAAGCATTAAAAATAAATGAGCATCCAATAAAATAGGTACAGATAGGAATGATCTTAATACTAAACACTAAACTGATCTTCTAAAATAGCTACAATAGTTGGTAAAGCAAATGTTGCTTTATGAGTTATGTTAATAGCCCGAGATTTGTTCTTAAAACTATAAAAAAAGTTATGTCAGAGCTTACTTAGAATGTGCGGTGCAGTCCCAACATTTGATTACAAAGTAATTAGGTAAGGTTAAGTTACAGATATAAGTTATATATATGTAGTTAAGAGATAAATAAAAAAGAGTGAAGGTCGGACTACAATAATCAAGAAATGATCCAAACAAGAATAAACCCAGGAAAACTGACCCCAAAAAACTGAAAGGAAGTAAAGAAGAGGAACCAAATGCAATGACGAACAAGGCGATAAATAGGGATAAGAATTTGAAATTAAAAAATATAAAACAAATAAGAATGAAATGAGGAAGACAATAGACAGGATAGAGAACGGGGAGAAAGGGGAGATTAAATTGAGAACATGGAACGTAAGAAGTAGTGGGGCAAACGAGGTAGAACTGGATAAGGAAGTGATAAGCCAAAGAATAAAAACACTGAAAACAACTGAAACAAAGGTGAAAAGAAAAAGCTTAAAAAATATATACAAAGGATACTGGCTATTTTACTCAGGGGTAGACACAAAGGAGAGGACAAAAGATAAGATGGAGTGGGACTAATAATCGCACCAATTAGGTTAAAAGATATTGTAGAATAAAATTATGTCAACGAAAGAATACTAACTGCGAAAATAAAATTATTAACCAAGAAACATGGTCAGCGATCATAGTTTACGGTGGAAAACAGGACGCAAGAAAAGAAGAGAACGATGTGGAAGAGAATATAATTAAATTGGTTGACTGAAATGGAAGAGTTGGAAATAGCAACAAAGGACTAGAGGAATGATTAGAAAACGAAGGCGAAGATATAGTAAACACGTTATAATAAATACGAAATTTAAACATAAAAATATAGACAAATATGCCAGAGTAGCAAAAAACAAAAACGAAAATTTATAATAAGCTATTTTATTGCTATTGCTAATAAATGGAATGGAATACAAGACATAAAGGTAATAAAAAAGGCAAAGATTTAAAGCGACCACTAATTGGTAATCATGAGACTGAAACATTAAAAGAAAAGAAAAAAAGGGGAGAAGAAAGATGCAGAAAAAAACACTAGGAAAAAATTATAAAAGATAGAAAAAATAATACAAATAAAGTGAAAAAATTGGAAAATCTGAAAAAAGTATAATAATAAGAGCAGAAGAAACATGTGGTAAGACAATATTACCAAATATAAACATGAGAGGGACCGAATGGTGAACAGAGGAGATACAAGCAAAAATAAAGAGGAAAAATGTAAAATTAAACAGATTACCAAGAAACAGTTACCAAGATAAAAAGTTACCAAGAAACACGCAAAGAAGCCAAAATAGCAATCAAAGAAGCTAAAGAGGTATTTGAACAGAACATGACAAGAAACTACGGGCAAAATCAAAAACTCTTCTGTGGTACCCACTCTCAAACAACTAGGACAAAAGAAGGTACACAGGACGACAAATATACAAGCAAAAGACAAAAATATAATAACAAAAGACGAAAAAATAATTGAGAGAAATTGCGAAAAATTTTAAAGAGCTAACCTACAAGCATATAAAAAACCTAGATGAAGAAAGAGACATAGAAAGACACAGACATAGAAAGCGACAAGTGAAGAGCAAAAGATAGAATCCATAAAAAGAGAAGGCAATATAGATGGTTAAACTGTATAAAGCAGAGGGCAAGGATAACATCGACCCAGAAATAATAACATGCATAGGAAGAGAAGGAACAGATTTTCTATACTATACAGGAATTAATAATACAGGAACGACATATCACAGGACTGAAAAACAGATATTATAGTGCCAATACATAAGAAAGGAGTCAAGAAAAACTATACCAACTATCATGGCAAAAACATATCAAGTATACCAGGAAAAGTATTTTCAAGAATAGTAGAGATAAGAATAAGGGTTAAAATAGATCCAATATTGGAAGACATGCAATGTGGATTCAGAAAGAACAGAAGCACGCAAGACGTCGTGTTTACAATAAGACAAACAATTGAGAAGATAATAAATAAGAAAAAAGAGATATATGTATGCTAAGTAGACCTAGAAAAGTTTTTTGACAGAATTCGAAGAAAGGAGGTATGGAAAATACACGTTTGTATTTAAGTGGCATTTGTATTTAATATTAAAGCTGAACGAGGCAGGTATCATTTGTTGTGCAAGACAAACTATGATGTAATGAGCCCCTACCAACAACTGGACTTTTTACAAAAAAAATCAATGAAAGGGATTAATTTGCCCAGCCATCACACTGCACCATGTGGATTTCCAGAAGATAAGAAGAAAAATAGTCTTCAGTCATTAAACGAAGTACTGCCAGAAAATCGAAAACAATTTTGGAAAGACCTGCCTACAAACATCTCAGCTAAAAGACTGAACCTATTGTGACATTCCTTGGACTTATGTAAAAGTATTGGTTATATTTTTTAGAAAATATGTTAAGTTAATCCATTCTTAAAACTGTATATTAAGTTTATTTTTCTTACATTAATAGATTATAAAATATCTAAATGCTGTGTTCTTTCAACAAACTATTAAAAATGTAAAGCAGTACATACGGCAAATATAGCCATTCACATTACTAAGGAAGAGTGCCGTATGTACGACACCATTTTATATTTTCAACTTTTTTTTGCATTAAAAATTAGAATTATAGAATAAAAATTTTCATTTGTGTTTAACATAAATTAACTTGAAGAATAAACAATTAATAACTAAAATATCTTTATATTCAAAATTACAGCATCCTTCTAAACTTTATGTCGAGTTTTCTCAAAATCCTACTATTGTTACTTACAGCACTTTTGGTTAGCTGGGCAGTATAGTCCTGGGGAGATATAGCACAACTAAATTTTAAATCCTCATAACATCTTCCTGTTACAAGAAAACGTAATGTAACTATTAATCTTTCCTCAGCAGTGACCACTTGTCTCATAAACCTTAATTAGTTTCTATACGTAAATAATTTTTCAAATGAGAACTTTCTGAAATCCTTAATTCGGCTAACAAATTCAAATATGAAAACTGACTCCTTCTCTGATACCACTCTTTTGACCACAACTGGTTTCTTTTGTTGTTTGTCAGCTGGTCTATAATTGTAACGGCCGCACATTTTCTTTTAAGGGACAAATATTTTCACGATTGCACGTGTAGGCAACCAACTTTTTACTGACACCTGTTCTATTAAAATGTAAAAATGCATAAAAACCATTACCCTACACTATCATACATATCTGCACAAACATTTCACTCAATCTTGTCCCTATACACTTATGGTTACGTGTAAACCTTCGATTTGTTTTTTTTTTTCAAAAATTGTATGTAGTATTTATCCTTACACGTTCCAACTTTGTTTATATACAACATGTTACACATACATTTTTTACGGCAAAATGAACTGTGTATGAGGCCAACTTGTATATCACACTTAACTGCGCAAACTAGTTGAACGTAGTTGAATGTTGCTACGTTTAGGGCCCGCTTAAGTAATTAAGTAAGTAATTAGGTAAGCAGTAAATCTATACAATTTCCCATTGTGTTTCCCATGATGCTCTAAATGATTCTACACTCTGTATAAGTTATTTTCGGCGGGCGAACTTTCGACACCAAATTGTCTTTGTACCTGGGGTAATCGAAGGGTCAAATTTTATTATAGGAAATTTCGACACCGCTGCGTAAAGCAGGTAGGTAGGTAATTAGCGGCGATGGACATTTGCACCCAAGCAGGACAAGCTGGTTTTCCCAATATTTATTGTCACGGCGGGGCGTGGCACTTGTGTACTTGTGACTAAATTATTTCAGTTGTAATTTATTTCTTGTTTGACGTTGACTTGTGCACGTATACGGATATTTAAAAAATGAGTTTGATAAAAAGTTCCCGTGGTAGAGATTTATTAGTGGTAAAGCATCATTCGTTCTCGAGACAGAAAGTGTTAAAAAGCGGCGAGATATTTTGGCGCTGCATCCAAAGAAACACTAAGTATTCCGCAAAAGTGTTTACAATAGGCTGTGAGGACCTCACCATCACAAGAAGTGATTTGGTATATAATCATGAAGCCGATCCAAAAAAGCTTGAAGTAAAGATGGTAACCAATGCATGTAAAAGAAAAGCCCAAGAGGACATATCGGAAAAGCCTGCCAAAATTACAAGAACTGCTGTTGCTGAGTGTGATGCCAATTTGCTGACGGTTCCTGACATAGCTAGCATAAGAAAGAACATTTACAACTGTCGTCGTAAACTGTTACCGGGTCCGTTACCAAGAAGCATATCAGAAGTCCATAACGCGGTTAGTAATTATTCTCCTAAAACCTGTCGCAATGAAAGTTTTTTGTTTTTAAATCATCCTGAATTAAATGTAATTGTATTTTCATGCGAGACAAATATTCGTTTGTTGTGTAAATTAAAAACTTTGTATATGGATGGTACATTTTCATACAGTACCAAATATTTTCTACAATTATTTACTATACATGGCTTGGAAAATGGACATTATGTTCCTTTCGCAATGAAAGTTTTTTGTTTTTAAATCATCCTGAATTAAATGTAATTGTATTTTCATGCGAGACAAATATTCGTTTGTTGTGTAAATTAAAAACTTTGTATATGGATGGTACATTTTCATACAGTACCAAATATTTTCTACAATTATTTACTATACATGGCTTGGAAAATGGACATTATGTTCCTTTCGCAATGAAAGTTTTTTGTTTTTAAATCATCCTGAATTAAATGTAATTGTATTTTCATGCGAGACAAATATTCGTTTGTTGTGTAAATTAAAAACTTTGTATATGGATGGTACATTTTCATACAGTACCAAATATTTTCTACAATTATTTACTATACATGGCTTGGAAAATGGACATTATATTCCTTTAGCATACTGTTTGTTAAAGGACAAATTGTCAATGACATACAAAAATTTATTTTCTTTATTAAGGTCTAAAATTTTTGAAACATTTCAATTATCATTAGAGCCAACTGAAATATTTGTGGACTTTGAAAAAGCAATTCACTGTGCTTTATTGTATATATGGCCCAATGCAAAAATTAGTGGATGCCGTTTTCACTTACACCAAAACTGGTTTAAAAAAAATTCAATCTTTGGGTTTGGTACAAGAATATAAGGATACAAATTCAGAAATTGGAAAATGGTTAAGGCATACGTTTGGTTTAACTTATTTAAATCCAGCAGAAGTTGAAGAATGCTTTCTTTATGATGTAATGTCATATGTATAAACCTATAAACGCAACACTTGATATATATGCAGATTATTTACTGGAAAATTACATTTTCGATAGCGCTGTATTTCCACCACGCATATGCTCTAATCAGAATCCGTCTATTGCGAGGACCACAAATGCCTGTGAATCCTTTCATTCGAGATTTAATTCTTCTTTTTATTCAACACATCCTTCTATTTTTATTTTTATTGAAAAGTTAAAAGAATTTCAAGTAGACACTTATGTCAAAATAAATAGTTTACATATACCAGCAAAAATCAAAGATACTACTGTTAAGGCTAAATTGGCATTTTTGGAGAAAATGATGGATAAACTACGATCCCAACAAATACGTAGGTTAGATTTTATAAAAGCTGTATCTTATCATTCCTAATAAAATACCATAATTAATTAATTATGGTATTTTATTTATGTCGCAGCTATATTTATTTGGTGTCGAATATACCTGTAAGATAAAAACGGGAATTGGGGCTGGTGTCGAAAATTGCCATTAAATTTTAGTCGCTACCTGCTTAGTGTCGAAATTTCCTACGCCCGTTATTTTAAAATCAATCAATCGCTTACGTGAAGTATTTTTTTAAAATCATAGATCCCTTTTCTTGAACTTTCGTAACACAAACAAGTTTATATTTATTATTAGATCCTATAAATATAAAGTCATTTAAAAAATAAATTTAAGTAATACTTGTTTTGTGTTGTATTAGTAAATACACTTACGATAGAAAAACCTAGGACGATGCGAGAAATTTCTCGATTGACGTTCCTGCTTCCAATGTGCGAAAACTAGGTCCTAAATATAAATTGGTGGATATAAATTTGACTTTAAGCCAAGATTGTTCTCAGTGATTAGAAAACTGTAGACGATTGTGGTCCAATATTTTTACTACGCTGTCATCTTTTAGCAGCTGAATAATAATTCTAGAATGGCACAGGAGGTAAGTGACTTTATTATAATTATTTCATGCCCACGTATTTAATTTATTTGTATACAAAAATACAAGATGTAAATAAAATAATTAACTAGCTCTGATTTTTTGAAGTTTATATTTCTATCAAATTAAGTTTGTATATATACATTTAAAATGTGCGCCGACTTCTTGCGATTTCTAATCTCCATTCCTCTCTGTTTTTCCAAATGTCATCTATTAGGCAATTCTCTATTTCCTGTTTGTCAACGCCTTCTCTCCAACTTTTTAATGACTTTCCTCGTTTTCTTCTTCCTTTACTTCCTTTGGAATTCTGTGATTGGGCATTCTTTGTTCGTGTACGTCCCATATTAGTTGTTTTACTCGTATTGTGTCTACGATGTCTAATTTGTCTCACTTTTTTTTATTTCTGACCCTTTCTCGTCTTGATTTCACCAATGGATATCTTTGTGGCTCTTAGTCTCTGTTCTGTCCGTTCTTTTAAGGGTCATACTTCGCAGTTAGATATACTCTTTACTGTATTATTGTAAATTTGCTTATAAGGCCATAAGACTTCATTTAACATTGATATTGCTTTTATTTCTTTCATAGTTCTGGCTAATATTGCTTCTTCGAGTGTTGCATTTTTTGTTATATTTATCCGAAGGCGTTTGGACAGATCTGTGTTTTATATTATGACTGTTTGAGAGTTCTAAATCTTGTTGCGTCCCTTCAACCTGTTTTACCTACCAAATTTTATATTTCTCTATTATCTTGCGCGTTCTTCTTCGTCTAGCCATTCACGTCCACATCTGAACATAAGCCTCTTCAAGTCTTCCTTTCCATTATTTTTTATCGTACGCTACTTGTAGCCAATTTTTCCCGGCAGTCCTTTTCAGATGATCTGTCCATCTCATAGGAGGTCTGCCTCTGGGTCTTTTGTGTTGGTATGGTCTCCAGGTTAAAATTGATCTGTGCCATTTGTTTAGATCGCTCCTAGCTACATGTCCAGCGTATTCCCATTTAAACTTTAATGATTTTTGCACCACATCGGTGACTTTGGTTTTTTTGTCTTATCCATGTGTTTGTTTTCTTGTTCTTAAGTGATATACCTAGCATTGCTCTTTCCATCGCGTGTTGAGTGACTCTAAGTATATTCATATTCTTTTTTGTGATTGTCCATGTTTGTGCCGCATAAGTTAATATCGGAATAATGCATGCATCAAAAACTTTAGATCTAAGATGTAATTGAATGTGTTGATTTCTGAGTATATAGCTCAGTTTACCGAATGCTGCCCAAGCTAACTTTCTTCTTCTTTTTATTTCTTCAGTTTGAATTTCCCTATTTAGTATTATTTTTTGTCCTAAGTATATATATTCTTCAACTTTTTCTATAACTTGTTATAGAACTTATTATTGTCACGGTGTCTTCGGAGTGCATGACTTTTGTTTTGTTTAAATTCATTTTCAGTCCTATTTTAGAAGATTCGGTATGTAGTTCTAAAAGCATGGTTTGCATTTCTTGTAGGTCAGTAGCTATCAGGATTATGTCATCTGCAAATCGTAGATTACTGAGGTAGCGGCCATTGATGTTTATTCCCTTATATTTCCAATTTAGGTTTTTAAAAACGTCCTCCAAAACTAAGGTGAACAGTTTGGGTGATAAAGTATCTCCCTGTTTGACTCCCCTGTTTAATGGTACAGGGTTCGTGTGTTCATTTTCATTTAGGTAGTATGTAGCTGTAGCTTGGTTCATAGTTTATTTTATTAAGTTAATATATCTGCTGTCTATTCTACAATTTTGCATTGCGTTTATTACGGCCGTGTGTTCTATGGTATCGAAAGCTTTTTCGTAGTCTACAAATGCTAGGAAAACTGGAAACTTGTATTCGTTACGTTAGTATCTTGCGGGTTATGTATTCTATATTGTATATATTCTGTGCTACAATAAGTTATGCCTATGTTTTGGCATTTCTTTTTCCAAGTAGCTAGTGTTCCTGCCAAATATATTTTCGACAATGTTGGTGACAGACAAAACACGCTTGTTTTAGACCTTTTGTTACATCAAATTCTGGTATTAAGTTTTGTCCTAGTTTAATTTGTGATTTGTACAGTGATTTTACTACTTTTATTCATTTTATATTGATATTCGAGAGCTGTAGAGTTTACCAGAGTTTACAAAAGAGACGCCATTGTATGCGTTTTTTAAGTTGACGTATAATATAAGTATTTCCTGATTACATGCTTATTTTTTTATTATTTGTATCAGTTTATACAAATGGGTAATTTTTTATTGTCCCGCTCTAAATCCGGCTTGTTCTTCTGCCTCAATTTCATTGTATTTATTTGTGTATTCGTAAGTCCGATCCAAAAACAAGCCTTGCTGACGCTGTATAATACAGGTATAAATTAAGAAAATAAAGCCATACATGTAAAACATAACAAATCTTTTAATTTAACGAGTAGATTTTCCACAGCAAGAAATAACTTGCGACGACAGGACGTCACTAAAATAGCGCTTAACAATACTTCTCTGGTTTTCTATCTCTGGATTTGCCACAAATATATTGTAAAAAGCAAATAAAACTAAAACAATTAACTAGTTAATTATATAATAAAGACTAATGTTGCTGTCGATATATTTATTCGTTTGCTAGTTCATTTACTTATATTCTAATAATTTATTTACAGGATTTATTTGAAATTAGGAAAAATGAAAAAGTTGGAAGGTACGCAGTAGCCAAAAAAAATTTAAAGGCAGGAGATGTCATTTTCTCGGAAAAGCCTTTTGCCTACGGTCCCAAATCAGGTATTTTATAAATAACCGAGTGAAATGTATGACATGTATTTTTAAAAATGAGTATCTTTAATTTTTTAGGAATTTTAGTCCTATAGAGGCACTGGCTGAACATTGTTAATTTTTAGTTAGTATTTTATCGATGTAATACGTAGTTCACGACTAAGTACAAGGTGTGGTAATAAAGTTCCTTGAGTTTTTTCTCTTCCTTTATATATGCAAGTTTACTTGTTCATTGACGAGTTGTAACCTCTATCGAAGATTGTTCCTTGATATTTTAACGACTCCTATTTCCGCCATTCTACTGACTGATTGTTAAATTCTTTTTTTCTATTTAGTGAAACTCGTTTATACACTGTACATTACATTTTGTTCCAATATATCACTCATTTGGTTTCTCAGTGTGTTTCCTGTAATTCTTCTGAGTATTCTCATTGTTGCTGTTTTTAACAATCTCTGTGTTTTGTCTTTGTCGGATATTGTTTTCGATGCATACGTGAATATTGGTCTCATACTGGCCTTATAGATTCTTCATTTCATCTCACAGTTAATGTGTCGGTTACGCGATATGGTGTAATTAAGACAGTCTGCTAATTTATTTGTTCTTGTGTTAGATCTCTTACTTCTTTTTCAACGTCTCCATAGCTGAACAGTGCAACCCCTAGGTACTTTATTTCCATTACTTGTTCAATGCTAACTCCGTCGACTTTTAGTTTACATCTTAGTGGTTCTTTACTGATAACTATTGTTTTAGTTTCCTTAGTTGTCAGTTATCGGCATTCTTTTACCCTTGTATTCAATCTGTGAATTAGTCTGTGAAGGCTATCTTCATTTTGGGCTATCAACGTTGCTCTAGGGAAAACAAAATAAAGATCAAAGCCGATTGTTCGAACGCTAATCAAAACTTGATTGTAATCAAATATTTAATTAAAATCAAATACGTCACATTTTGAGCTTATGTTGACTGATTTATTTTATTCAATTTTATTATTTTGCGCTTTAATTTGAAATAAAACATAATTAAACTCTTTCTGATGTTAATTTCATGTTTTTATTTACAAATCAATAATAATAATAAGCAATTTTTAATAATTTTGACAGCTGCTGTGACGTATTTGATTTTAATTAAATATTTGATTACAATCAAGTTTTGATTAGCGTTCGAACAATTGGCCCTGTATCTAACGAGTCTGACATTACGGGCAGAGCGAGCGAAGCGAGTGAGGCAGGTAACAGACGAGTTCGATAAAGAGTTTTTACTGACGCAGTGAATACAAAATTTTATCGTCAACCATAAAAACATTAACAACTAGTCATATTTTGTGTAATCTTTTTATTGCACAAGTTTCACTTTTTGACATGAATTTAAATTATAATAACTTTAATTTTATACAATATTTTTAATATGTAATATTTGCGGCAGATAAAGTTATTCCTTTAATAAAATACAGTTAGTTTACTACCGCAAATGAGAACTATAATGAATGACTTTAACGACAGTTGGAGATAAAGGATATTTTTCAAATATTATCCACAATTTTCAATGTTGTTGACATTATGTGCTTTATTTGCATATTTTTCACTTTTTTATTTTCATATATGTTACTAATAACTATTACCCTTTAATACTTTAGTCTAATTATTATACTTTATCAGTTTTCCCATTCGTTAACTTATGTATTATATAGTAAGATTTTTGTTACAATGTTAATACAGTTGTCTCTCTTTGTAAGAATTTGGGTTTCTTTTCGAAATAATTTGTAATCTTGAATATATTTATTTGGGTATAAGAAAATTGTACTGATTTTATCTTCATTACTTAATGGATTATCAACATTCTAATTTATTTCATAGACAGTCCATGCATTTGTTTGGGATGCTACACCTATTTAGAAAGCCAAAATTTATGTTCCAAATGTTCCTGGCCGGTGTGTTCACCGGAATGTGAAAATAAACCAGTACATAAAGATTTTGAATGTGAAGTATTTTCTAAAGCTAAAGTGAAATTTCAACTGGTGGATGACCCATCTGAAACCTGCCTTCAGTATGAATGTATTACACCATTAAGGTAAGTTATCTCTTTTCTTTATACTGCTTCTTTCTATTATTTATACTTTTACCCGTTTTTACCAAATCATTAAGTCAAAATAGTACATTTTAAAAAGACGGCAAGTAAAGCACAGTAGTGTGTTTTATGTCATCTAAGTCAGTAGAAAAGACCTCACTTAAACGCAGTGGCGGCTTTTGGGGGTAGGCAGGATAGGCCGGGCCTACCCAATAATTTTAAGAGCTTTAAAATTGATAAACATATATTCAAAAATTATGTTAATGCATGTACATAACGTTTAAATGTACTAAATCACTCAATACATTAGCGTCTGTTAAAACAAGTATGTTATTATATTTTATTACCACAGAAAGCATCGAATCGTATTCAGGCATTTTAAATATCATTAATAGGCCCGATCGGAACTGGCCGACCAAGCTCACATAAGATCCCCGTACAAAAAGCGTTTGAAGTTAAGCAGCTTGCCGGACAACGATTTATATTGTCGTGTTTATGCTTGCTGTTTAGGCACCAGACGATCGGGCCTACGTCGACCAACGTTGTCACTTGTAATGTAATTATCGAATTGTAATATAAATTTTCTTTTAAATTATGATAAAAAAATATGTAACATAATCTATAATTGTAACATATTTTTAACCAAACAACACAATTGCAAACAAGTGCACGGTTGCCCAAATAAATTTAAAAAAATTCGTAAAATTGGAAGAAAAAAAATCACATTTGCATGATTTCTATATCGCCTGATTGTATGCAACTTACATATGTGAGATTGTTTTATAAATGATACATAAAAATGAGTTTTTATGACGCTTTACCAGGTTGCAGTAATAGTAATGTTGATAGTGAGTGTTTGGACATTGTTGTTTCACTATTGGAATCGCCATTATCTAGTAGAACTGAAATTGATAGAAAAAAAATTATTATGAATGAAAGGCCTACTCTAACATTGAGTATTGACCAAAAAAATGGGAAAAAGGTGCGTACTTTTAATTGCTCTTGGTATGATGTCTACAAATGTTTGTCTGGAAGTATTACGAAAAACAGATTATATTGTTGAGCATGTTTGTTATTTTCTAATAAGAAATGTGTATGGACTTGTGAGGGATACTTTGTTTTAAAAATATGTCTGCCTCCTTAAAAAAACATTCCAGTTCCAAGGACCATTTAAGTAATTTCCTGTCCTTTAAGGATGTACCGAAGAGGGCGTTTTCTGTTCGCAATTTGCTAAATGAAAAATGGCAAAAATTAGATACAATGCAGAAGTTACAATGAACAGAGAAATCAGTTAGAGAACAATTTGTTAGGGGGGGGGGTCATGATTCCGTGACCCCTGCCTCTGGATCCGTCACTGATTACACATAACTATATGTAATTTGCTGGCTTGGCCTACCCAAAATTTTACCACACCAGCCGCCACTGCTTAAACGACTTTGACCTAACTAATGATACATCTTCTTGTCTTGCGATATCATAGTAGTAAACAAAAAATGCAGAAAAATAAATCGAAAAACAAAAAAAATTCGACTTGTGTTTTAATCTTTTTCAACTATAATCTTTGTTCTTAATGAGGTTTTTGGTATCAAATTACCCTGATAAACCCTTTTGGGTCTTGGCCTGTTCCAGGATTCTTTTTTTTTAAAGTTGTTATAAATTTAATTAAAATATTAAACATCATATAATATTATTAACATCATGTACAATCTTTGGTAACTATATATTTTAAAGGGTTTTTACCCTAATATTTTGGTGGTTTAGGCATGGTAACCTGTATTTTTAACCTGATGATGGAACTGTTGTTCCGAAAACGTTCGTGTTTTTAATGTACTCCTTTTAAGGGTTTTTATAAAATATACCCATTTACGAAGATTAACCTCTTTTTTTAATTTTCTATTTGTTCTGTGTATCTGAGCTTCGGTCGTCCACTTGGTATTTTTTCTACCGACACTTGTTTGCTTATTTTGTTTGATATTCTCCTTCTTCCATTTTTTCCACATGTCCCATTAAACGCAGCCATCCCATTTTATTGAACAATATCCGGATCCTGGTATATTTTGCATAGTTCAAAGTTGTATCTTCTTAGACAAATTCCATTTTCCTTTATTTCTTTTTATATGTGTTGCAAGATTTTTCCTTCACAGGTGGCTAATAATCTTTTCTCACTTTTACTCAGTGTCCTGGTTTCTGAACCATATGTGAGTACATGTCTTATTAAGGTTTTGTATATTTGGCATTTTGTTTTTGTTGCGTCGGTATCTGATCTTGATTGACTGATTAAGCCATAGTAACATTTTTTGGTAATGAATGTTTGCCTCTTCACTTCTTTCGCAACGTTGTTATCAGACGTAACACTCCGATGATAACTGTTTATTCAACCATATCTTTGTTATCAGGTCATATTTTATATTATTTTAGAAATACGTCTCCTCCTAGTAGCTCGATCCTATTTGATCCCATCCCGATGATTTATTGTTCTTTAATTTGTTTACTGCTGCTCTAATCTCAGGTATTGTTGGTGGACCCTTTTCTCTGCTGTCTGCTTGTTCTAATGGAAAATTTGGGTTCGCACCCCTCCTATCTTCCTTAAGCTTTTCCTTAAAATGTTCTGTTTATCTTCCTAGTAGTTAAACTACCTATGGTATTCACTTGAAGTAATTGTATATAGACAATATAATATAAGAATATGGTATGATATTAGTTTTTTGATCTTAGTAACTTTTGTTAGCTTGGTAATTACTGAGTTCGTGACTTCAATGAGAGTTGGTTAAGTTAATGACCCACTATAAGTTAAAATAATTTAGCTAGATTCTGCAAGAATTACACTTCTTACACGCTTACTTAATCCTTAGTGTTTTCTTTTTACTTTATATTATGTTACTAAATATAAGGAGATAAAACTTTTAGGGTTCTCTTGTCCAAGGACAAAGATCCAAAACGATGGGAAGAGGAGATCCAATATATGGAACCTCATAATGATATAAGAAAACAGAAGCCAATTTGGGAATTTAATCAACACAATGTAGTTGAATATCTCCGAACAGTGTGTAAACTGGATAGGTTTTCCGAAGAATTGATACATACAGTATGTGGAATTTTAGATATAAACGCATTTGAAGCTAGAACACCTGAAGGCAATGCTGTAAGGTGTCTGTTTCCTAAACTGGCAATAATGTCGCACAATTGTGTATCAAACATTCATCATGCTGTTGACGGTAAAGGAACTGGAGCTGTTGATGATTTCAGGTAAGTTAAGTGAGTATGTATATAATGTAGTATGTAGTATGTAAGTATGTATGTAATGATTAACTACGTTATGAATGTAGTGATCCTGTAGTGGGAACTTGTACTATGATCTTTATCCCAAAGTTAGGGATTCAATTTTTGACGTCCATTCTTCTTAACTCGTTGATATTTTTTTAACCATGAACATCTTCTCCTACCAGGGCCTCTGCTTGCTTTAATTTTCTCCTCCATCAACAACTTTAAGAGCTTATAATGTCTTTCCCTGTACACATTTCCTAGATAACTGTTTGTACGCTTCTTGATAATGTTAAGAAGTTCTCTGTCATGGCTAATTTTATTCAATACTACCTCGTTAGTGGCATGGTTTGTCCATGGTATTTTTAGGAGTCTTCTAAGCTTCGACATATAGAAGCACTTCTGATTGATTGTCCATGTATCTCTCCCATATAAAAGAATAGAACGTTTGTACATTTTTCACGATTCGATACCTAATATCTAGTAAAAGTGTTGTGTTAGTCAAAAGATAGACTAAAGCTATTTCATTTTAAAGAATGCAGATCTTTGGAGCTTGGATTTTAACCTCCGGGATTTTAAAAAACAAAATTTGTTTAATTTACTAATGTTTGTATTCTGAGAACGATTTCCGAAGTGGAAATTGAAACGTCAATAATCGTAGTTTAACCTTTAATTGTGGCTGATTTCCAATAAAAATAGTAAATTACCATTACTTTTGCAAGGTTCTGAAACTACTTTCTTGTGGCATGTCCAATCTAAATATTATATTTATATGGGATTAAGCCAGGATTAAATTAAAATAACCTGTGAATGCAAAAAGTTCTACCGCAAGACACAATATTATGCTATTTTTGAACACTTTCTAAGAAACGCTTTTAAAACTTTTGCAATAGAAGAAAAGGTAGGAGGAAACAAACATAAAGACATCGAAAAGTCAAGTTATGATCATATTAAGCTTAACGACTGAAAAGAAGAAGCTTTACTCAGTGTGTGATCATATAAGTGATTATGCTCCACTCAACTATATACATCTTTCAATTTTCCTTGAAAAGGGTTTGCATATTTCGTATAAATTATCTTGTACTGTTTCTAGTTTTTTTATATAATTCTGAAATATTTATTTTAGCTTATTTGTTATGTACTTTTCATTTTTAATTTTCATTTTCTATAAATCTTTGTCTTTGTTTTATTTTGCAACATAATTCTTGTGATTCTAGTGTCACAGTGAGAGCAGCAGTGGATGTAGCTTCAGGAAAAGAATTACATAGTAGTTACACTTATTCCTTGTGGCCCACGTTGGTTCGAAGAGAGTTTTTAAGAGAAAACAAATTCTTTGAGTGTACTTGTGAGAGGTGTTCCGATAAATCAGAGTTGGGTACTCATTGTAGCACACTTAAATGTCAGAAATGCGATAATGGAATAATCATGTCAACTGATCCATTAGGTAAGTTTTTTTTCATACAACTTTTCTTTTTGTTTTTCTGTGCTAAAGAGTTCACAGTAATTGGGTCTTCACATCAGCTACGTAATATTTGAAGAAAGCAATATTATTCATTGATATAAACCTTTTATCCAACAAAATTAGCATTCTTTATAGTAGGAAGCTATTTAATAAATTGTTTCAAGAGATTTTTATTTATTTGTAAGCTCCAACATGACTGACAGCCTTATTAAAAATATAAAATTGATCGGTTTCATAACAAAATATAAAAAACTTTAATTAATAAAATAATTATTACCATTTCTTTTTAGATGACAAATGTGAATGGAAATGCACTCACTGTGAATTTAAAACAAGTGCAGTAGCAGTAAGAAAGGTTTTTGCAACTATCCAAGCAGATTTAGATAATGTGGAATACATATTTGGCCCAGAAGGTAAGTAGACTATGATATATTTTATGTTAACTTACTTCGTGGCGTTTGCCTTCGTGATTTTAGCCCACTTGACAACATGCCTCCATTTGTTTCTGTCTTGAGCAATATCCATCCAATTCTTCACACCCATAACTTTAAGGTCTCCTGCTCTTGTTCTCTGACTGCAAAAAACTTAATTGAAGAAAAAAAACTAAGGAGAAAGTGGCAAAACACACACGCACCTACTGACAAAGCAAATAGAATTAGCAGAAGACTTTAAAATCTGTTAAAAGAAGAAAAAAAAACTATATATATAAAAAATACGGCCACAAGACGCTGTACTTTAAAAGATGCCAAAGGTAAATGGGCAATAACAGATAAAGAGACATTCGCAGAACATCTTTCGAAAGTATTTAGTTCATTTGCCAGAGTAGTGCCTTTAAAACAAGAAGTCTTTTCTCGACGCTCCGTACCAAATGAAACTACCAATCTCCTAATTTAACATTAAAGAAGTAAAACAGGGAATAAAGAATGAGATCCTACCCAATAAGGCTCCGGAATACGACCTCATTATGGATAAGGTCCTTCAAGAACTAACCCATGATTGCTACCAAATAATCATAATTATCTTCAGTGCTATGTTAATCCTGCACTACTTCCCTTTGCAATGGAAAGTGACACAGATTATACTCATTCAAAAAGCTGATAAAGATCCAAAATACGTCAACTCATACCGACCGATTGGTCTGCTCCCAGTCATTTCTAAGATTTTTGAAAAACTTAAGACTTTGTTAAGAAAAGTCAAACCAATATTGGACAAAAAGGGTCTTATACCTCATTAATTCTGATTTCGTAACCAACACGCTACAATAGAATCAGTTCACAGATTATACACAACAATAAGAACTAGTCTCGAAAACAGGCAATACTATACTGCAGCCATTTTAGATACGCCCTAAGCTTTTAGCAAGGTGTGGCACACAGGACTTCTGTACAAGTTTAAGAAAAACCTACCTTACACTTACTTCAAACTGCTTAATTATACCTTACATAAAGAAAATATCTACTAAGGTATAGCGAAGCCTACACAAAACATCCTATCTGATGTATCTGGGTAGTGTGCTCGGACTGATCATGTACCTGATATACGGTTGACTTACCAACAAACAGTAACCTAACACTTGCAATATTTGCAGATGATACTACTTTCCTATCATCTCATAGTAATCCAGCAATAGCATCAGAGATACTGCAACTACATCTAAACAAAACTAATGAACGGTTTAAACTCTGAAGAATTAAAGTACATCCCTCAAAACCTATACATATTACATTTACTCTAAGAAGAGGTATATGTCCACAAGTTAACATCGATGTACATCTTTTACTTCAAAAGGTTGACGTAAACTATCTAGGCATTCATCCAACCAGAGTCTTTGTTTTTATAATCCCCTGTCTGTTTTAGCGCTATCTGTATAACCTTTTAAAATTTCTGCTAATCTCATTAACCCTCAGAACTTCGGTATTCCATAATGTTCTGAGCGTAGTCTTGTGGATTTTTGAGACGCTATTCTTGTTCTTATCTTCGTTTTTACCAGAAAATAATCTATGTCTCTATCCGCTTCCCTTAGGTTTTTTACGTCTAAGCAGTTATTTCCCCTCTTGGTATCTACCAGAACATGTTCGTGTTTTATGTGCTGCAGCTATATTCGTTAGCTTGTTATTTGCTGGCTTATTTTCTAACTTTTTGAAACTCTAAATTAAGAAAACCGTGTTATAAATCGGTATTATTCTTGATAAAATTTAAAACATAAAAACAATAGATTTAACAATTTTATTTGTCCCTTCCTGGAAAGACGACAGAAACGCGATATCCTTCTCCATACTTCTTGGCGTCTTATCCGCCTTCTATGTGATTCTACCTTTGCCTGGAGAAATGGAATGGAAAATCGTAATGGAGAAAGGTCGAGTATCATCTCCACTTGGGCTCGTCGACATCGCTCCTGTTATAATTAAGCATACTTGTCGTTGAAGCTTATTCCGCTTCTCCCTACTTAATCGAAGGTCTGACTACAGTCATAAATAGTCAGTACGTCTGTTTGAGTTGTATTTATGCCATGATTTCCCGTTTGTCCTTCGACATGTCCAAAGGAAAGCTTCCCTTCGTTGTCTATTTTTTCTAGATGGGCATTCCATGTATGCCGCTTGTCCACTGTTTCTCCTAGATATTTCAGCATCGTGTTAAAAATAAAAGTATATGGGTATAACTATGTAAGTCGGATACTAACATTTGTCTGAAAAGGAAATGTTTAATCAATGTGTACTTCCTGTATGTCAAAAAAGAATATACACAAAATGCAATGCTAAAGAGAAAGATGGACCGACCAGGGTTGGGAATACGTCAAAAAAACCGACTTCGAAATCAAATGATCAAGGGAGTGCGAGACCTGTTGGGCCTATTTTGCGTCCAAAACGGAATTGGGACGGACATATTGATAGAATGACGTATGAGCGTTGAACAAGAAAGATAGTGGAATGGCGTTCGAGACACGCAGCATACTGAAGTAGAGGCGGGCCACCTTACAGATAGATCGACATCATAAGGAGAATAAGACGATACTAAGAAGAAGAACTGGATAAAAAGGTCACAAAATAGAGAGTAGTTGCAAAAACTTAGGGATGCCTAGGTTAAGCAGTGGAGAATTTAGGCTTTTTAGATAGATAGATACCAACTTTAAAACCTAACAGAGCAGTTTATTTTATCCTTTGTGTATGTTGGAAATCACATTGGTTCACATTTACTAGGTTGTCACCTACTCTAAATAAATGCCCAGATACTAATATTCTTCAACAACTAGATAATTCGATGTCTCTTAGTTTTTTTGCCTTCGATATTGTCTTACAAAAATCTGAATTCTTACGAAAATTTATTACTATTCTCATGTTTGTGGTTTTAGGACTTCAACAAAGAGAAACTTTATATAAAAAGTACAAATCTGTATTGCATCCTAAAAATTCGTATATGACAATACTAAGAAGTGGATTAGTTCAATTATATGGAAAAGCTGAAGGATATACTTTAAGCGATTTGCCAGATTTAATATTAGAGCGCAAATGCGAGCTTTGCCAGCAACTTTTAGATGTTCTCGATGTAATAGAACCAGGAAAATCGAGAATAAGAGGTAAGCTTAACTTATAACATAATTATAGTAGAATCTGACTAATCCGGCAATCTCCACCCGCGCCTCTTAACACACCAAGTATGCGCTTCGACGCGTCAGAATATAACCTTGAAATCACTGCACATGCGTAATAAGCTATTAAAGTTATAAAAACACGTAAAGAACATGAGCAGAAATACATGCGTTGTACCTGTTCCCTTTATGGAATGCTTTATTATATTTATTATGAATTTTTGTATACAATCCAGTAATAAAAACATTCCAATAATCCGGCACGCTCTTGTTTTTAATAGTACTTCAAATCATCACAATCTATTCTGGATATAACTTTGGCACAAATTTTTAAGAAAATTAAAATCAGAAGTTTGACCTGAAAAAATTTACTGATTTACTGATCTAAATTTTTTGTAGGTATCATTCTCTATGAGTTACACGGTCCACAAATGATTATAGCGAGACACCAGTATCAAAACAATGTCATTACGAAAGATAAATTCAAACAAGAGTTGAGACAATCCGTTGACAATTTAGGGCAAGCGGTTCAGATCCTGAAGCAGGAACCACCTAGTCTTCCTGAAGGCCAACTTTACTTAATAGCAAATCAAGCGTATGAACAACTTAATGAAAACTTTGATATGCTAGTTGAAACTGCCTAAAATTGTTAACCTTTCTTTTGGAATTTAATTAATAAAGTTACTTATTTAACTTATTTTTACTTAAGAGTTTTTCCCATCCACCTTTTTCCGTAGTATCTATTTTGACTATCCAGTTCGATAGTATCAAACGCTTTATGGAAATCTCTAAATGTTAGAACTAGAGATCTATTGTATTCAATGGATTTTTCAATCAAGACTTTTATGAACTGTAGGTGGTCATTTGTACCGTAGTTGGGGCGAAAACCAGCCTGTTCTCTTGGCTGATATAGCTCAAATTTTGCTTCCAATCGATTGGTTATTATTCTGGTGTACAGTTTGTATAAATGGTTGAGTAGAGAAATTGGCTTGTAATTCTCTAGGTTCATGTTGTCACCCTTTTTATGCAGAAAAATTGTAATGGAGTTAGCTTGGAATAACATGTATCATCATTTGAATCTACGGATTTAAATAATTTTAAATCGTCTGCAAACATCAGCAAATTTCTAAAACATTCTGATATATCGTTCACAAACATATTAAATAACAAAGGTGAACAGTGAGCTCCTTAGAGTACTCCTTCCTGATTATATTCCTCATATGAATTATATCTGAATTAAAACATCCTATTCCCACTTGTTGTGTGCGATTTCTTAAAAAGCTACTAAACTATTGTAAGGATTCATAACTGAAGACAAAGGTATTTAATTTTTCTAATAGGATGTTATCATCAAGTCAATATAAATAGTATCCATCTGAATTTTATTCTCCAACTTGTTTAATATTTTTTGTTCAAAGAATACTAAATTTTGTAACATCCTTTCATATCCTACTTTCTATTTTATAATTTCTGCAATATTCTTTGCCGTTGTGTTGAAATATTTTTTGTTAGGCTTCCTTTATTATGTTTTCTGGTGTGATCCTTTCTATTTTTACCAGATTTTGCATTTCCTGACTGAATTGATTGCGTGCAAAAACGCAATGTTCTGCGACATCCTCCACCCCACATATTTCGCATCGTTCGTTTAAGTGTCTTTTTAATTTTATAGGTATAGGTTCTAAAGGATCCATGATCCGACAAATTTTATGTGAAATAAAAATTGGTATGCCTAAATATGCTGTTGATCCAAAGCTGTATGTTGGGGATGAGCTTCCTCGTCCAATTTACCTGAGTCCCTTCCTCGGATTACTCTCTCTGCCACTGCTCCATCCTATTTTTACTACTTTTCTCCCTGATCTTCTTTGTATATTTATCCTTCTCTTATACTCTCTTTTACCATTAAATGGATTGGTACAACTCCTGCTATCACTTGTACATTAATTGTTAAGGTTGTCCTATATGCGCTTACCACCCTTAATAGGGGTTACGCTTGCGACATTATCATCATTTTTATGTCCTTTTTTTTCTTTAATACCTCCTCCCAGACTGAAACCGCATATGGAACTGTGAAGTGTACTAAACTGTGAAGTGTACTGAAGTGTTTGCTTCTTGATTTTGACATATTTGTGCTTTGCTTGTTTTTATGCATTTGTTTCTTAAGGTATTTCTTGTTCACACCAGTATTACAAAGTATATTGTCTTCCGTGCCTTTTACCAAATTCCGTTTTTCCTCACTACTAGTTTTAATGTATTTCGCAAGTTCCCTATTGTTTCCATATCTTCTTCCTGGAACTGTTCTATCCTTTTTTAGTCCTCCACGCAATTTACTCATCCTCTAATTACATCCATTGTTTTATTTGTTTTTATATTTCTTTTATATTTTATATATTTGTGGATTGCGAAAATTTCTTAGTTTTTACATTTTTTACATAGCACGTCCCATTCTGCAATTTTCCTTGCTATATGCTGGCTCGTCATTGTGATGTCAATGTGCATAAATGTTGATTTATTATTATTTAACCCTTAAGTGGTCGCCAAGGCGTAAAAAGTACGTCATTCTTATTTAAAACGTCATAACTTTACATCCAGATGTTAAACAGGCAAGGCCGCTCCTGTGTCCTCTACGTTAGTTTAGTGTAAATCTTCCTCACTACAAATTTAGTACTAGAATTGACGTCATTTTTGATGCGTGTTACTAAGTGTTGCATAAAGTATGCCAAGCGACTATGTAAGTAAAAATAATTTTTTGGTTGTCGGAGCAAATAATTAAGCAAAAGTATAGTTTATTATGCAGTAATTATTTATTTTAGGTCTAACGTACCATACAGTCATGGGAAATCTAGCCAGAAAAATAATGGAAGAATCTGATGATGAAGACATGTGTGGTATTAATCCCGATGCGTCCGATGAATATATTGAATACAGTGACCATGATTCCACTTTAGAGCAGGAAGGCGATAAAGAATTATTTCAAAGAGTATGTGATCATCAAATGAAAGCAGAAGGAGAAAAAGTACCTACGTTTATAAGTCGCGAAGGAAATATGGTGTGGAATAGACATGCTATTGTAAGTAAATTTGCTAAAACTTCCTCAAAAAATGTTGTGAAAATTTTTCAGCGACCTCTAGTCGATGCAGAAAGTGTTAAAGACGAGCTAAGTGCAGTTTTTCAATTTTTTATCAAAGAAATGATAGAAAGTGTAACATCGTACACAAACATTTCATTACAACAATTCAAGGAGGGCACACAAGGGACAGAGATGCAAAATTAACAACGCCAAAGAAATCCTTGTACTTCTTGGAATTCTCTTCCTTGCTGGTGTAAAAAAGTTAAGCCATACTGATATTAAAGAGATGTGAGCAGCTGATGGCACAGGAATCCAAATTTTTCCGGTGTGTATGGGATATAAACGTTTTCTGTTCCTCCTTGGAGCACTTAGGTTCAACGACAAAACAAGTCGTGAGGAACGGAAGCAGACAGATAAATTAGCTTCAGTGCTAGAAATTATAGACAAATTTACAGACAACTGTCGGAAAAATTTCTGCCCAGGTGAACTTATTACAGTTGACGAAATAAATGTTAGTTCCATACCGTGGTCGTTGTAGTTTTGTACAATATTTGCCTCACAAGCCCAACATATATGGGATAAAAAATTTGCATTGTGTGATTCAAAGATGTTTTATGTCTCAAATTTAGAAATTTACTGAATATTGAACTCAGATTGGTCGAGCCCTTCAAAAATTTTAAAAGAAACTTAACCACAGATAATTGGTTGTTACTTTGAAAAAAAAAACTAAAAAAGAAATCCCACTGGAATTACGACCAAAGCTAAACTCGACCTAAACACTCCTCAATTTTTGCATTTCAGAAAGAAACCACCCTTGTATCCTACAGTGGAAAAAGGAATAAGGTTGTCATATTACTTTCTACACAGCACGCTAATAATTCTGTAGATGAGAAGTTAGGCAAACCAGACATAGTACTATTCTACAATGAAACTAAAGGGTCGATATAGTCGATCAAATATGCAGCAATTACACTGTCCAAAGACGAACTGGACGGTGGCCATTGGTCGAATTTTATCAGCTTATGAATATTGCAGGAATAAATTCCAATATTTTATTTAACACCACTTATTGCGATAGGGCGCTAAGTCACAGACACTTCCTAAAAAATTTAGCGGTTTCTCGAATGACACCCCATTTGGAACACAGGGCAAGTATCACCAACCTATCTGTTGGCATCAAAAGTTACTTAGCTCCATATAAAAGTTCCGAGACTGAGACTCCAAAACTACCCGAAAAAAAAAACAAGAAGAAGGTGTACCCAGTGTGGTCAAAAAAAAAAGAGCAACCACAATAAAGTGTCAAAGATGCAGTAAACAAGCATGTAAAGAGCATGTGATCACCACACACATTTGCTTAGAATGAAAATCAAACAGAAAGTCCTTAAAAATGAATTTTCTTTTTGTATCTTTTTATGTTCATCTAAGATTCCTTTTTTTGTTTTTGTATTTTATACTTTATTATATTTTTTACATAAAATATGTGTTTATTTATTCCTATAGTATATTTGAAGAATAAGCTGGAGTAAATTCTCAGAATACTAATCTTCGCACCTCGAAATACATAGGCGTGCACATCTTCTAACTAAAACGTAATCTTAAAAGAAAAGTTTGCCTTAAATTTATTTGGATATTTAGAACAAAGTAATCCAATCCAATACTGGTTTAAAATAAAAAGATATACATAAAAAGAATAAAAATTCTATTATTTGTGAAACATACAGTTAATATAAAATAATAAAATACAATAAATTATACTGAAACGTAAAATACATACAGAAAAACTGTAAATTTTTATATATTCCTATTAATAAATAATAATATTCTTAATACTAATAATATTGGAAATAAGAATGAAAATTATATTAGCAATAAAAAATAAATAAAAAATAAACAATGAAGTTGTCGGCAATTAGTTCAAATGTAAAATAAACTTCTGAGCTACAGTTTAAAGTTAAGCTTCCTCATATTCTGTTTCAGACGAAGTGTTATCCGATCCGGGATGAATTATTATAGGTTCTATACTGCTATCTATTATATGATCAAGCTTCCACATATTTTTCTCAATATCCATAACGTGATTAATACATTTTTGCCAATGTTCAGTCGTTACTTCGGATATTGATTTATGAAAAAGAATAGTAACATCTGACAATTTAAAAGTTGTATTATTTCGAGCAACATTACTTTTAACTTCGGCCCATACTAATTCAATCGGATTTAGCTCGCAATGATACGGTGGTAGGCGAAGTATTTCAATTCCTCGTTTTTTGGCTATTTCCTCAATGACATATTTTTTATAATTTTGTTTATTAATTTTAGCAAGCTCTAATAATTCTGCTTTTGTCATTGTATCGTCAAAGATTAAATTCTTAGAAGTTAACCACATTGCAATTTCATCTTTCCTCCATTGAGTAGTTGGTAAACGTTCAACTAATCTAGAGTGGTAACTTGCATTGTCCATCACAATAACTGAATTTTTAGGTATGAATTCAATCATCTGTTCGAAATATTCTTCAAACACGTCTCCGTTCATCTCTTCGTGATAATCACAGGTCTTTTTTGATTCAAACAAAAGTAAACCCTCCTTAAGAAATCCATTCATACTACCTATATGGGTAACAATTAATCGTCGACCTTTACCTGTTGGTTCCTTGAAACCAGGTGAATATCCTTCCAGAAATGCTTGTCGACATGTTTTTATAGTTTTGTCTTTCCAAACTCTCCCTACAGTATGACCTTCATTAACCCACGTTTCATCTAAATAATAAATGTTCTTATTTTCTGTCCTCATTTTTTTTATTTTTCTGAGGTAGTCTCGTCTCCAACACACAATTTCTTCGGAATCGATAAGCATTGACTGTCTGCCCACTTTTTCATACTTAAAGTTTAACTCATGCAAAACTTTCCAAAGTTGGTCTCTACTTATTGTGGGTAAATCGGGATCGTCGGTAATGGCTTGTAAAACTTTATCTAAAGTTGGTATTTGTTTGTTAAAAAAAAATGAGTGGACCATTCTACGAATTGCATTTTTGAAGAATTCATCCACATTCACTTTCGACAATTTTGGTCTTCCTGGTCTCGGTTTGGGTGGCGTTATACCAGCTGATTTTTCCTCTTTTAAAATGTTATATACAGTTGATTTTGAATATCCCATTACTTTAGACGAAATTTCAACTATACTATCAACAGTATTGGAAGGATTGTGTTGCTTAAAATAATTGTAGACGTTAAGGATAACACCCTTTTCGTTAAGTGATAAATGATTCAACTTTAATTTTTTAACTGGTGTATAATCACACGTTAATTCCATATTCTATAAACTCACTATTCACTCTTGCAAAAAACAACTGTGTCAGATCTCTTCACTCGCTTATAATCGACTAAACAAAAATTTTCTGATATTAATGAATGACTATTTAAAGACCATTAACCATTTTATTAATCATTGGTTTTCCAAACAAAATCGAAATTTATACTATTTAAGATAGCGTTCACATTTATCAGAAACCATCTTTCGCTAATCGACTTTTTCTATCTAATCTATCAAAAGACCATTAACTAAATACCTGTGTATTTTAAGAGTTTCTTTATTTCTTGTTATTTAATGGGTCATTATCATAACGACAAAAATAACCATAAATAACGTTACTAAAATAAACAGATTTATATAAATATAATATGCTTTGAAAATGGTTTAAATATCTAACAAACCGAAACAAATAATGTAATACCCTTAAAGTACGTCTGTGACCAGCTGAAAAAACCCTAGCCTACACAGTTCTAACAATAGCAGGTATTTAAATTTTACGATAGTCCATGTGACATGGAAAAATTTCTATCTAAATAGTCAAACCCAACGTAAAATAAGCTAAAATATTGACGTTGTACGAAAAGCACACGTACTAAAATATGCTTAACAATTTAGTTTTTTTTTCTGAGAATTTACTCCAGCTTATTCTTCAAATATACTATATGTATTTAAGAGATGTAGAGTGTTAACTTATGTACCTTTTTATTTTTGTCTGGCATAGGTCTGGCCTACTAAGTAAGTTGTGTAAAAAACATTCTAGCGACCACTTAAGGGTTAAGACCACGAAGTCCATTTGTGAGATACACTGATTCCATAACTCTCCTTTTTTGTCATTTCCTGGAGCTCCCCAAACGTATTGCTTAAGTTTTTTACCAAATATGTTAGGTTTAACAGAAGAGTAATATGCGTGTTAACTGTTACGTTAAACCGATTAAAACAATTAAGGAATACCATTGAGGAGAACTCAACAAACATTACTATTAAGATTTTTAATAGAAAAATTTTCTCGTTGGTCTAATTTTGTGACTAGTTATTAACGTCCAAAGCACCACTAAGTAATATCTGATATATTACTGATAATATTTGGTAATATTACTTATAATAATGCCTACTGAACTGATTTATGTATTTATGTAGGCGTCACCTCAAGTTCATTAAATGATTTACCTATTTAATATAAATGAGTCAATTTACTGAAGGTGGTTGGTTACTTACTTGACCAATGACTGTCTAATATCGTATATAATGCTTTCTATTTGTTTTATTGTCAACTAATGAAATCCAAGTATGTGGTGATTCATTGCACTATTTCTTTAAACGAATATTTTGAAGGTTGGGCATCTGAAATTACGGCTTTTTGTGATCAATTCCTAACGAACCTATCTTTAGAATGTAAACTAGGTAAAAAAAATGTTGTTTTATATTTTGTATATCTATTAAAATATTTGTATTGTTGTATTGTGTACTTTAATATGATTTGCTTTTCGTTAATGGTAAATTCTATTCTGGTGTATAAATTTATGTTATGTTATAAGTATTATTTAATAATGACAGATTTATATGTTAAAGCGAATACGTCGTGATATTATAATATATAATATGCATAAATTAAAAACTTACTGATTTAGGTACTTATAAATTATGGACTTTCATCTCTTCTGTTCTTCTCTGACAGATTCGTTGTCCGACCCGATTGGAATGATTACAAATTGACAAAGTTCTTCAATGTTAGTATCAACAGTCCACAATCTTTCTTCCTCTTTTTATTTACGTTGTTTACGGCATTTGACCAGTTATCTTTCGTTATGTTCTTTATGAAATTTATTAGAAGTAGTATGACATCCTTCAATTTAAAAGTTATGTTTTGTCTGGCCACTTCACCTTTTACTTGAGCCCATATTAACTCTATTGGATTTATGTAGTTGACAATGATAGGTTGGCAAAAATATACCGTTATTACGTTACATAGTCTGACCATACGGTATTATTAGTAGTCAATTATATCTACTTTTTTCCATGAGACCGTTGGTAACTTTTCCACTAATTTAATTTAAAGTGATTATTTGGTATGCTCAGTGATTTGTATTTTGGTATAACTCAGTTGCTATCAACAAGTCCTCACAGACACTTTGTCTAAGGACTAGCAACTCCAGCGAAGTCCTACTAGGCGAGCGGTTTACCCCTATAAGCAGAGCATCAACCGACTAAAATTCTTTTTGCATTTCTATTGCACCAAACCTTTTTTATTCGATTATATATATTTTTCCAAGATGAAATGTTTTTTTTTTTTAATTTTTACAAGTGGGCCGACAATTGTTATTAACAAATAACTTATACAAAAAAGCAATTTCACCGAATTGTTTCGGAATCAATTTTTTTAGGTGTATCTCATCAAAATAAACACTTTTTTTCTCTTGATAATTTTTCGAAAAATGCTTCCTTTTCGAGTTATTTGCATTTTTTTGTTGAAAAAATGCCTTAATTAGTGATTTTTGGGATTTTTTTTCTAAAAAACTACTAAATGAATTGCAATTTTAAAAATAGCTTTATAATCTTTAAACCGTCGAGTACAAGTTAGAATATTTTGACAAGGATAAATGGTTTCTATCTTGCTAAAAACGTGGACCCAAATATTTCGAATATGCCTTTCGAGAGTATCCCGCTAAGCGTGTACAGCGGTTGAGGTGCTGTAGGCGCTAAAAAAAATGCATCTAATGAAAAATTACCACCTTCGAAACCAGCATTATTACAACATTACTTAAGAGCAAAGTGGCAAATAAATGAATGGATTCAAGCAAAAAACAATATTATTTCATCTCTTGATCCATTAACCCATGGTTGGACAATGGAAAATAATTGTTTCGATTTTAATTATTTTGAAGGCGAAACTAGTTTAGATATGTTACAAAAGTATTTCTGCTCATGTACCGGAAAATGTTCTACGAAAAATTGTAATTGTTCTTCTTCTTCTTCTAATGGCGCTACAACCCTTTGCCTGCTTAACAATGTTCTTCCATTCTGCCTTGTCGGATACTTTCCTTCGCCACTGCCTGATGTTCATGGTTTTAAGATCCCTCTCTACGTCGTCTATCCATCTTTTACGGGGCCTTCCTCTTGTTCTGTTTCCTTGGGGCTTCCATCTCTGGACTACTTTTACAGCTCGATTATCTGGCATTCTTTCTAGGTGACCAAGCCAGTTTAGTCTTTGTGATTTTACAAATCTGACAATATCTGCGCTCTGCATTAGTTCATCCAGCTCATGGTTCATTTTAATTCTCCACGAACTATCGCTGCATTGGGTTGGTCCAAATATCTTCCTTAGTATTTTGCGCTCAAATATTCTCAGTTGATTTTCATCAGTGGTTGAGAGGGTCCACGTTTCACATCCATATGTGACCACTGGTAAATTGTAATTGTATTTCCTATAATTTAGAATGCTGCGCAGTATGTGCATGTACACCAGAGAATTGTAAAAATGTTAAAGACGACTGTATTAAAGACAATGAAATCAGCTTATTAGATGGAAATCCTGTTGCTGTTGACGAAAATTTTCAAATTATTGACAATGAAAACGATGTATAATTAATATTATATTTTAATTTTATTATATTTTTCAATGAAAATTAATTATATACTGCTTAATGTATTTCACTGTAATAAAACATTCAATAATATAGTCACCACGTATATTAAAAGAAAAATTACATTATTATAGCATTGTAAAAAATTAATTTTAATTGTTTTAATTATAATATGTCTATATAAAAATAATTGGAAATATCTTTTTTCTTAATAAATTGCCGCAACCGCTGTACACACTTTTAGCGGTAGACTGCTCGAAAGGCATATTCGAAATATTTGGGTTTACGTTTTTAGCAAGATAGAAAAAAATTATCCTTGTCAAAATATTCTAACTTGTACTCGACGGTTTAAAGATTATAAAGCTATTTGTAGAATTGCAATTCATTTAGTAGTTTTTTAGAAAAAACATCCCAAAAATCACTAATTAAGGCATTTTTTCAACAAAAAAATGCAAATAACTAATAGTAACTAACAAATAACTGAAAAGGAAGCATTTTTCGAAAAACTATCAAGAAAGAAAAAGTGTTTATTTTGATGAGATACACCTAAAAAAATTGATTCCGAAGCAATTCGGTGAAGCTTTTTTGTATAAGTTATTTGTTAATAACAATTGTCGGCCCACTTGTAAAAATTAAAAAAAAAATACATTCCATCTTGGAAAAATATATAGAATCGAATAAAAAAGGTTTGGTGCATTAGAAATGCAAAAAGAATTTTAGTCGGTATATTCTGTTTCTAAGCGTCTTTTGAGGGGTAAACCGCTCGCCTATACGCTGCCATGTGATCAATTTCTTTTGTAACTTAAACATCATAGTTTTTAAATATCAAAGATGTAATTTAAAGTTAATAAAACTTCATTTAACTCTGCATTACTACCTATCAAAAATTGCCTTATTTTACTACTCTAAATATATTTGCCTTACCAAATATATTTAGAAAAGTACAAAGTTAATATATATAATTGTTTCATATTATTAAACATAATTATTATTAAGCATTAGTTTTAGTTAATGCAATCTGGGCACACTTTTGACTGATGGTTCAGGCATTATGTATTTTTTGCATTTCTTGCACGTTATCCTCAATTTTCTGTCTTGCTTGCGTGTAAAAAAAGCGCATCTCCCGGAAGAAGTTTGCCTTTGGTCTACATTAGGTACTTCAGGCTCGATACGTAATTTTTTTATATAACATCTCGGAGTTCTTTTAACAAAGTTTGGATTTCCAGCCATTCTCTCATCAAGGGCGTAACTAGGTCGGTACTAAGGTTTTTTAGGAATGACCTTCTGTTCGGTATTAATTCTTGTCCGCTGGTATTACTACCTTTACATAGAACTACTAAATTAATTCCAACAACGAAGTCTAATAAGTTATAAAAAATTCTAAGGGGCCAGCGTCTTGATTTTCTAGCAGTCGTGTATCTATGCACGAGCTGGTCGAATGTATCTAGTCCGATTTTGGTTCGATTATAAAAATCAATTATTTCGGGAAGCACTGTAGAATTTGGTTTGTCTCCTTCAGGATACATGGTGGATAACATGACAACAATTTTTTTCTTAGCTTTTGGAGGGCAATACGAAAGCAGTGTTAAGTTTTTACTATAAGCAAACATAGCTGAATTTGTGTATCTGTTACTTTTTTCGATGAACGTTACTGGGAGTTCAGCTATATTTTTCTTCATGGTTTTAATGTAACGGAATGATCATCACACAGGTTTTTTGCCGCTCTTATTGATGTAAACCAATTATCTGTTGTAAGGTTACGATATGTCCCATAAATTGGTTTTGTTAGACTCAACGTGTAGTATTCAGCTACGGGGATACCTACCGCTGTTGAATTTTTACCGATATACACTTAGGCATTCAAAAGATAAAGTTTTTGCATCGCATAATGCTAACATTTTAATTCCGTATTTATTGGATTTTGAGGGTATAGACATTTTGAACGGACATCTGCCTCGAAAACTCATAAGCTGTTCATCTAACATGCAGTAGTGTGAAGGCGTGTAACGTTTGCTACATTTGAAAATAACTGCTTTAAAAATATCTCGCATTGGCGCAAAACGATCTGTTTTGCGACACTCCTGTCTAGTGTCCCTGTCGTCGAATTTAATGCAATTTGTAAGAAATGAAAAGCGAGCTTCACTCATTACAGTCCGAAATGGAATTCCTGTTTCTTTGTTAAAAAGTTTGTTCGATGTTACCGAATTCATATTTAGAACCCCTGCCTAGTAATAAAGTCGGCATACTGCTTTCATTTCTATTAGATTCGTATCTCTCACATAGGATGGCCTGATTGTTGTACTACCCACTTCCTTCTCGTCAACATGTCGATCTCTTGCATAACGTTCTCGTTGTAATCTAATTTCCTTGTTTGTGAAAGTGACAATATTTTTCAGAATATCATCACTGAAAAACAGGGACCATGCTGAAATTCTACTAGTTACTTGTCGAGAAACACCTTTATTTCCAGGTAAATAAATCACTAGATTTCTTTGATTGGTCCGACGTGATTTTTTGTTGACTTTTCCTCTCCATTTGAAGACATTTTTTCCACGTCGTTTGGTAGGCACTTCCTCAATTTGCACATATTCAATGTCGTTTTCGTTGTAGCCTAGAGAGATTCGCGCGGAATTTCATGGCTTGTTAAAACTTCGCAGCCAGATTTCTTTGCTGCTGCATATCATCATCGTTGGAATCTTCGTCATTCTTCGGAACTTAATCGTCGTCGTTGAAATCATCATCATTCTCCGTAACATAATAATCATCAGAATCTTCATTATTTTTCGGTATATAATCATTGTCGAAATCTTCGTCACGCTCTGGATTATAATCATCATCGGAATCTTCGTCAGGCTCCAATTTTTAATTGTTTATTATTGTGTGAATAGTTATTCCGAAAACCATCTGTGATGTAGCCCGATAGGGTTTTCTAGGAATATACCTTTTATAAAGGAATTTTTTTAAATAAAAAATCTTAAGTAAATAAGTATATAAAATACCATTTAATAGAAAATTCCTACTTTACTTAAAAAAAGTATATAATAAAGTTTTGTAAAATCAGTCAATCAAAATCAGTCATCGAGCTGACATAAAGCAGCGACTCCACGATTGATCCAATGCTTCTCCGGCACGTTGGAATTCAAAGTTATGTACATCACAAAATTAGTCGAGTGTCCGGTGGTTGATAAAATACCTCTTCTAGCACTGGTCTTATAAACTGGGCAATAGTAACATTGAGGAGGTGAAAATTTTGATATTTCTGCAGGTTTCATCCACATTATTGGAATTAGGTCGAATAATATTTTTGGGAATGATTCGTTCAGTCTTCGTAATTTTCTGTCCCATCTTGCGCCTTCCAGAAAGAGTCCCTAAAATATATAAGATTGAGGATGCAAGGTTCATAGAAAAAATTAATTATATACATGCATAAAATTTTATAAAATGCTTGTAAAAACAGAAATTTTTAATAAATCTTATATATTGTTAACATTTTCAAAGTTAAGTTTATTTGGGGTTATTTTCCTGGACTGCCTTATTTATTAAGTATCTTGCTACTATCTTAGAGTCGAATTTACGATTATTACTTACATCTATAAAAACACTATCTTCTGTCTCGTCCTTTTTTTGCTGCGTGAAAAGTATAATTTTTATTATAAATGATAATATTTTAAATAGCATGTTAATATTTGCTAATGCGACCAAAAATATGTAACAAAAACGGAATGTAAAATAAAATGTAATATTACAGATAATGCACAAAAGAATCTAAAGAAAAACACTACTCCACATATCAGCGTCTAATGAGAGATAAGAACAGCTATCAATGAAGCTAAAAACAGCACTTTGGAAGAACACTTGATAATAAAGAAAAACAGAAATCCAATAGTTAATATTGAAAAAATAAAAACAACATAGATGAACTATGTGACCACATTTAAAGATAATAGAGTGACTCAAAGAGACACATCACACAGAAAAAGAATGACGATACCGAACCATAAATTCTCGTGGACATTGGACAAAGTGGACATTGAAGCTGCTATAAACAGCATTAATAAGGTAAACGCAGCAGAGCTAGACGACTTATACGTAGAATTCATCAAAAAAACAATAACCGCCATTGGTTTTGGTATATGCTCGTATAGACCGGTTGTCGCCTAACCTGCGAAAATGGTTTGACTTAACCAGTACCAGACTTATTAATGCAGCAGTCAATAAAATAAAAATAGCAATTTTAGTGTTGAATAGGCACCATATATATATACATATATAACGAATGGGATAAGAATACTATTATTACGAATAAACACGAAACTATAAAAATCCTAACCGATAGATAGAAATAAAACGACAACATTACCTTGCAATAAACTCCAAACGGACAAGTTACCTCCGTGTTGTCAGGTTCATATTCAGTTACATAATATTCAAAGTGAATCCAGTCTATTGGTAATTTTTTCTTTCTGGCAACATTTTGCAGAACACCTGTTAAGAATGACTGGGTAAAGTAAAATCCCGATATCCAATAGACATTCGGTTCGCCGTTGTCTATCCAATCTTGCAAAAATTTTAGCCTAAAATGTATCAGAGAGAAGATTATATAGAGCCGTTGAACAATAAACCTAATTAGAGTAGTCTCTGGAATAACAGTTACACGGGTTGTGATTTTAACTTTACTTGACATTTCACGCACTGACATCTATGATCTTCAAAATCTTGAAATGTCAACCAACGACATTTATGTGCACAATTCATAACCTACTCAAGTATGATTTTTTTATGGCTCGTTATTGCCAATTCAACTTTGATGGGTCATAACCATGTAGTGAGTTTTTAATATAAGTTAAAAATAGATTTTATAAAAATTTGCCAATATTTCTAACACATTCACTTAACGTTAGCTATTCCTCCGATGTAGAAGTTAAAGAAGTAAAAGAACAACAAATACAAAAATCGATACAAGTAAATTAAGGAACCCACACATAAGGCAACGCCTGGTAGATGAAATCAACAACGGATTAATGAAGGTTAAAGAACAAATTCTACAAAATACTGAGACGGATAAAAAATGGTTTTTAATAAAGACAGAAATGGATAAAAGTCAAAAAGAAATTCTAATACCAACCAGATATAAAAAGAAGCAAAGGATGACGGAAGAAATTTTAGATTTAATGGAAGAAAGACGTCAATATAAAACAAAGATAATCAGATGTGCAAAAAAAGTAGAAAAACAAATAAAATTCAGAATTAAGAAAGCGAAAGGACAATGGTTAAAAGAACAATGCGCAGAAATAGAAGAATACCAGAAAAGACATGATAGTTTTAACACAGATAAAAAAATTAAACAATTAACTCACAACAATAAAACAAGAAAACCGAGAATACTGAAAGATGCAAATGTTGAATACTAACCACAAATTAAAGAGATGGACAGAATACATCAATGAACTGTTTAAAGACAATAGAACAGAACAGATGGAGATAGAAGTAGAAGAGGATATGGTTTTAAAGATATTAAAAGAGGAAATTAAAATGGCATTAAAAAACAGCAAAAATGTAGTTGTAGGTCAAGACCAAATCCCTATAGGAACCTTAAAATGCATAAATGATGAAACCTTAGACATTACAGTAGACTTATTTAACTCAGTATACAAAACAGGACACATAACGAAACAATGGTTACTCGCCACCTTTTGTGCTATCCCTAAAAATACAAACGGTAAATATTGCAGTGAATACAGAACAATATTACTAATAAGTCACATTCTTAAATTATTCCTGAAAATAATACACGGTCGTATAAATAAAAAACTGGAAGAAAGAATAGATGATAATCAGTTTGGGTTCAGAAACGGACAAGGAACCAGAGAAGCATTATTTGCTTTTAATGTGTTAGCTCAAAGATGCATGGATATGAATGTTGATGTGCATGTTTGTTACGTTGATTTTGAAAAAGCATTTGACAAAATAAGACATGAAAAATTGGTGCCAATTCTAAAGACAAAAAACATAGACCATAAGGACTTACGAATAATAACAAACCTCCACTGGAATCAAAGAGTACAAATCGTAATAGATAACGAACCCAGTCCAAAAATGGAAATCAGGAGAGGAGTTAGGCAGGGATGTATTATGTACCCATTTTTATTTAATGTATATAGTGAAGCCCTTTTTGAAGAAGCATTACTATCTCAAAGTGAAGGAATAATGATTAACGGAAGATCTATTAACAACATAAGATATGTAGATGACACGGTAATTATGGCAAGCTCTGCTGAAAAACTCCAATTACTGCTAAACAAAACAAACAATTTCTGTGAAAAATATGGACTAAAAATGAATATAAAAAAGACCAAATACATGATAATAACAAAGAAAACAAATATACCAACAAACATACAGTTGTGAAATGTACCGATAGAAAGGGTTGATAAATACAAATACTTAGGAACCTGGATTTCAGACAATAATGATCAAACAACCGAAATAAGAGCCAGGATAAAAAAAGCAAGAAATGCGTTTGTAAAAATGAAAACAATTCTCTGCAACAAAGACCTTAGATTAGAACTAAGAGTAAGAGCACTGAGATGCTACGTGTTTTCGATACTGCAATATGGACTTTAAAGCTGGACATTAAAGCAGGAATACATAAATAAGTTACAGTCCTTTGAAATGTGGTGTTACAGGAGGATGCTTAGAATAGCATGGACACAGAAGAAAACTAACACGGAAGTATTGCTAGAAATGGGCAAAGAATGCGAAATAATAAACACAATAAAAATAAGAAAGTTAATATCTGGGACAAGTAATGAGGGGACAGCGATATGAACTGCTAAGGCTGATAATACAGGGAAAGATAAGAGGAGGAAGGAGTATAGGAAGAAGGAGAGTGTCATGGTTTAAGAATTTAAGGGACTGGTTTAAATGCAGTTGTATAGAACTCTACAGAGCAGCAGTAGATAGAGTAAAGATAGTGATGATGATATCCAACCTCCGATCGGGAGACGGCACTTAAAGAAGAAGAGAGGCTTACATCCGACGAAGGCTAAAATAGCTGTTGATGATGATTAATAATATAATTTATAAATAAATAAATTGTTAATTTATTATTAAGAGAAGCCATCTAGTTGCGTTAGTTAAACATGATTAATACCATTTATGTTTTTATAGTACTACTTAATGCAGCGTGATCGCGATCATGTTGTTTAGTTTATGATTACTGTGGCTACCTGTTACTTTACACAACAAAAATCGCAATCACTGCTAGCAATTTTTTAAATAAACGTTCATTTTAGGTAATATTTGTATTAGTAAAACTCCAAGTATTTCTGTAAAAAACATTTCAGTTTTATATTACCTAGCAATCAGATCGTTCACGTAAGAACCTAATGGTTTCAAACTTGGATAACTTCTGCTTGCCCAAACTTCAGGAACTTTTCCTACAACAAGAGCTTCACAGGTTTGTTCTAGTTCCGGTGACATTACTACCAATCCTTGTACAGCCTTAATCATATCTCTCAGTGATTTTTTAACGACTATAATTAGCCGATTAAATCGTATCAGCTCCTAGTAAAAAGAAAATATTTTGATAGTTGACGTAATGACATAAATTATCTTTTGTTAGTTCCTATTATAGTGTTAGTTGAACATTCGATATAAATATTTGTATTTGGATTATTTAGCTACAAATCAATTAAATTTATACTTACTTGTTTTAAGACAGTATTCATTGAATTTGTATACATAACAGGATATTTTTCAGAAACATATTCAATGTCAAAAACACTTGGTATCCTATTCAATATGTCATTCGCTAGGTCGATAACTGCTTGAGCTTGAGTGTCTTCCGCAGCTCCACCCGCAGCAATCATCGTTTGTGTTACAAGTATACCAAGCAGAAGCTGAAATTATATTCATATTCTTCAGTTTTTACTACATCTAATGTAATTAACTAAAAAATACATCCAATCCAGCCCCTAGCGACTAATGGATACTGGTAACACAGTGGTCAAGAAGTAAATAGTAAAGAAGTAAGTAGAGAACTAAATATCTAGGTTCGTTCTTCTGTTGCTACTTTATTGATAGAGGCATTCCTGATTTACTTCGGTTTTTAGCCTTAACTGATGTTGTCGGATGGTCATGAATGAACGAACAGTACTAGTGGGGCATTCATGTACAATAGAAACTACAGTCTTTCAATGAGAATTTAAATGAAGTAAAATTAGACGTTTGTCCATTTTTATATCATAAATTTATTAAATATTGATTTTTGTCACTTAATTAAAATCAATTAAAAATTTCTAAGCAATATTATAGGTGCCGTAGTTTGAGTAGTAGAAAAATTGATCGGGGGGGGGGGTGAAATTTAATCATGGTCGCATATTAAAAAACTCGGAAAACATCATTAACAGGCTAAGGAATGAAAGTGTAAATGAAGAAGGCCAGACAGATATAAACTCCTATTGGACCAGAATAAAGAGAGATATTGAAGCAGCAGCGAAAGATAAAATAGGACAAAACTTTGTGCCCGTAAAAATCATTGGTTTGACTATGAACGCAAGAATGCAACAAAAGAAAAAAATGAAGCCTACAGAAAGAACAACTATAGAGAATTACCAGACAAAGAGAAGAGAAAAAAGATTATTCAGCTGCTCTGAAAATTGCCTTGAGTTGCAACCAAACCACTCTCTCAGGTTCTTCAACCAGAAAACGCGTCTTCTTCCTACGCTTCTCCTACCCTCTACTTTTCCTTGAATTATGAGTATCAAAATGTTGTATCTTTCGCCTCTCATCACATATCTGAGATATTGCAATTTCCTTTCTTTTATTGTATTTTCCATTTCCCTCTCTCTGCCTATTCTCCTTAACACTTCTGTATTCGTGACTCTATCTACCCATGGAATCCTTAACAATCTTCTAAATGTCCACATTTCAAACGCGTTAAGTCGATTTATTGTATTCCGGTTTAATGTCCATGATTCAGCTCCATAGTAGAGTACACTGTGTACATAGCATTTAATCAGCCTTATTCTGAGGACCAATGTCAGATCTTTGCTGCATGAAATCTTTTTCATTTTCACGAAGTTGGCACGTGCTTTTTCAATTCTGACTCTTATTTCTGCAGCATAATCGTTTTTTTCTGTGATTATCGTTCCCAAGTAAGTATATCTTTTTACTCCCTCAATCTGCTGGCCGCCTACCGTTAATATTTCGTTTGTATTGTTGTTCTTGCTAATTTTCATGAATTTGGTTTTTTTGATGTTAAGAGAGAGTCCGTATTCTCCACTATATCTTAATAGTTTGTTCATTATTCTTTCTGTCTTCCAAGTTGTCGGCTATTATGACTGTATCGTCCGCATACCTATTGTTGTTAATTAAACTTCCGTTCACTTTTATATTCAAAAAGTTCAAAAGTTCCGTTCAAAAGATTATACACAAAAGAAAAAACGAAACCATTTAAAAAAGGAACTTAAATATATAGAAAACCACAACAGAGAGAAAGAATTCAGATTCTATAAGAAAGTTAACATCAACAGAAAAGAATTTAAGGCAACCACAAGACAATGCAGAAGTCAGAATGGCCACCTATTAACAACAAGTAAAAATGTATTAAATAGATGGGTGCAATACTATAACCAGGCACTTAATATAGAGAAAGCAGAAGAAAACCTGAAAGGCGAAAGAGATGAGGTAAGAAGAACAGACGAGAGGAAAGAGGAATCACCAACAATTCTTGAAGATAAAGATGCAGTTAAAAAACTAGCCAGAAACAAATCACCAAAAATAGATTTGATGATCTACCAGCTGAACTATATAAAGAAGGTGGCTACGATACCATGATGGCATTATAACAGCTTATAAAAGAAATATGGACACAGAAACATATTTATAAACTACAAAGCAACCTACGACTCTGTAAATAGAAGAGAAATGTTCAAAGCAATGAAAGAGCTAGGAATACCACATCAGTTAATAAATTTAACAAAATAAGTAACACTGAAAATAATACTACCGCAGAGATAAACCGCAGAATTTGCACGGCCAACAGATGCTATTTTGGGCTAAATCTCCTCCTTAAATCCACAATTATATCGAAAAATACAAAAATAAAAGTCTACAAAACATAATCGATAACTTTCAATGTTATCTTCTGCTCAAGCAGATCTTTTATGAAGATCTGTTATAAGTAGAAAACAGGTATTCAACAACCAGGGACACATATAATAATAAAATAGACATATAAGTATGAAACAAGGCCAGCTATTTTTTTTAGAATAACGACTAACTTTATAGGTGAAAATAAGAAAATATGATATAGAGTTGAATTCTGAGACAGCAAGGATAAATAAAGTAGGGATAATGATAATTAGTAACATAAGAAAGACATATTCGTAGTCTAGGAATGTACAAGAATAATCTCTTTATTCATCAAATTTCTAGTTAGCATAATAATTTGTGATACTTACAGCTTGAGTTTCTTGATTATCCTTAGTAATATCGGCATTTTCATGCAATCCAAAAACTTCTGGTAGCGCGTTGATAGGCAGACTCCTAATATATTCTAAACAACCTTCCCAAGTATTATTTGATGGGACATAATACATACCACTTGGGGAAAATGCGTACCTAAAAGAATATAAAACCATTTCTCCTTCGTATTCAATTGCATGTCATTGGTCAACCGTTACGGTAAATTTAATGTTGTTCTGATCGTAAGGCGTCGTCAAATATACAATAGTCAGTCTACATAAAGCTAACACAAAGGAAATGGTATTCAGCGAGAACAAGTAGAAGCGAGAGGTACTGACCAACATCAAATTTCGTAAACTACAGTACTTCAAACACATTATAAGAAATGAATCCAGATGTGCCCTCCTACAAACCATCCTGCAAGGAAAAATATTTGGAAAGCGAGGTCCAGAAAGAAAAAGACCATCCTGGTTAAAGAACCTCAGTAAATGGTTTAACACAGTATCTGTGCAGCTTTTCCGCGCTGTTACAGACAAGATAATGATTGCCATGATGATTGCCAAAAATCTTCACGGATAGTTACAACAAGAAGAAGATCGCTACAGCTATTAAAAGTGCTAACTTGAAGCTCTTTTGACAAAGTTTACCTTTTGATATCTAATATTATACTTACTTTGGTTGTGTAACTGTATCTGGGATGTAAAATATGGAAAGCAATGAGTTCAGTAACCTCCTATCTTTATCGTCGGTAACTCTGCCGCCATAATTGCATTCTCCTGTTAAATAGGTCAAAGCATCATATGGGACGTCAGTATAATCTATAAGAAACATCTAAAAAACAAGTTTATTATTTTTTTCATTTTATTTTGCATTTTCATTTTATTCGGATCTACTCTGTATGAGTACAAGAAACCAATTCGCTAACGATTTCTGCTTAGTTGAGGAGACATGTCGTGGAATGCAAATTTTAGATTCCCCATGTCTCTATTAACATCTTTATCAACGTCTGGCTATGCCTTGCAATTTATAGAAGGCTCAGATTAAGGCAGTTATCTGAATTGTGTTTCGAAACTATTTTACGGATTTAATATCAGATGTCGCTATTGCGTCCGTTTCGAAGCCATTTTATTGTTGCTTCCTTAAAGACAGGAAAGATCTAATTTTCACGTTGAGAACGCCTATGAATAACTGTTCTGATGAGCTTTATTAAAGCGAAATACGTATAAACAGATACATAGACGATTTGTACGTGAAATGAAATCTTTACTGTCTTTTTCATTTTACAAGTTTATTATTTTATTTTTAATATAGAAACACATGTTTATCATTTTTGTTAGTATTTCCTTTTTATATAATTTTTTACTATATTATCTAAATACTGGATAATCTACTCTATTTATTTCTGTAATTATCATGTGAGGACTTTGCTGTTTATCCTAGTGACAGCGCTTAAATTTTTTGTAGACGGTGTAGTGATGGTTTGACGGTTTGAGTTCTATAATTTTCTAAAAACGTTCTAAAATAAAGCTCAAAAACTTATGCCTGCAGTTTTGAATCAAAATTCGCAAAAATTTCATTCGTCTGATCGATAAATAGTACAATGTGAGAATTTTTTGAAAACTACGTATTGGAAATCTAAACATCAAAACAAATCTAAATCACTACACTCAGTTGTTTGTTTCCTAATCGAGAAGAATGAATTTCAAGTTATTCCCTTCTTATAAAATAATGGGTTATGTAAATTATATATTAACCCACTTACGACACATTTCATACGACAACCACTTACCTAATTGAAATCTGATAATGCAGCAGAAATATGTATCTAAAACTGTGACCCAATCAATTCGTTAGATATAAATTAGACATTTAACATTTGAAGTGAATCACTGGTACATTTATACTTTATTGGTGTCAAACGGACAAACTTACCTCAATATTTCATAATGAGTAATGTAGTTGTATTACCAATGAACGTATCCTTTAAGCAATATATTAAATCTGTCTCCGAAAGAATAAAACAAAGAAGTTTTAACATCACACTTGCCTCAGATGTCTCCATACCCTAGTACTAACATCTCATGACGATCCTGCGTTTAAAGAGGAATCTTCTGACCCAACATCACATAGACAAAACAACAGAATAAAAAGCCTTTAAGCTCATGGCCGAACCTCACTAGGATGGGTAACTACCAAAATAATGAAAAACTAAGAAAAAATCTTCATCAAGTAGGCGGGAAACAATAAAGGAGGAACAGCGTATATTGTTGTGCTCGAGCTCTCGACATCATGATCATTGGATGGGCGCTTTATCGACGTTGGAAAAAACAACTACGACGCCACATCCACCAGGAATAATGTAATGAAGAGTAGTACGCAATAAGACATGGTACACAATGAGACATGGCATACAATAATACAATCTAGTAATTTTCAAATTTACCGCCAAGATTCAATTCTGCAACCAAATTTATCACAAAAATGTCATTTTACAGCATCAGTCAAAATACCATCATTTCATTCGTGACCTCGTGAACGTTACTGTGATAAATTGTTTAATTAAGGTAAGAAGTTACTTTTTATATAGTTTTGTTAATTTATTATCGAAATTTATTGTTAATTTGTATCAATATGTGTGAAATACCACAGTTAAATTAGTCTAACCTCCAATAGTCGTGTCTCAAAACAAAAACTAAATATGATTATTGGCATTTGATTACAGCAATGCTACTTGGTATACAATGAGACACTGGGTGATAGTACACAATAAGACTGTCCCATTGTGTACTTTTAAAGTTTGTACCAAGTATGTATGCTATAATAATATGTTGTATAGGTAGAATAAAAGTTTATTATGTTTGTTAGAGACATGGTACGCAAAGAAAAACCAAGGTGTCGAGCGACATTCAGCTCCGATGATATGACAAGTGCCGTACAAGATGTTTTGGACGGAAAATCATTGAGAATTGTTGCCGTTGAACATATATTAAAATTTTAGACATTACAAAGATATGTCGCAAAAAACGTACTAATCCAGATAATGATTTAATGGAACCCAATTATGCTGTACGACGTATGTTTTCAGAGAAACTGGAAATTTCTTTGTGTGATTTCATCAAAACTTGTAGCAAAGTGAGCTACGGATTAACAACCATTCAAGCACGAAAGGTAGCATATAATACGGCGATTAAAAAAAAATATTTCAGTTCCAGCGAATTGGATCAAGAATAAAATAGCAATAAACTCCAATGATTTCGTTCATTTTTAAATGGGCGTGGGAACCTCAGTATACGCCAACCAGAGGGTTGCAGTTTATCAAGATTAACATCATTTAATCCACACAATATCAACAAGTTCTTCGATAATTTATATGCCATTTATTCTAGATATCCACCAGCTGTGTCTAGTAACAGGATATATAACCTTGATGAAAGTTGAAAAATAAAAAAAGAGATTATGATAGTCAAACTTCGTAGTGAGGCGGTCCTCTAAGAGGAAGAAAATCTATAGAAAATCTCAAACTTACTTCAAAATATTTAGCTTAAACAAGAAAACCTCTTTATATAGATTTAGAAGGTATATATATACAAGGATTTCCACAGTTTTCACTGTATTCCTTCACTCAACCGTTTTCTCCAATTTTTCCTGTTTAGCCAGTCCCCTTCCTGTAGGTTTCTTCTACTCATTGCTTCGTCCACCTCATCTCTGAAAGATCTTCGAGGTCTGCCTCTCTTTCTTCTTCCTATCGGGCTCCACTCTGTTATTCTATTTATCCACCGATTTTGGTCTGCTCTTCTGACATGTCCGTACCATGTTAATCTCTTCTGTTCGATGTAGTCTATTATGTCGGAGTTCATTCCCATTCTCCTCTTAATCTCCATGTTATTTATTCTGTCTCTTCTTGTTACTCTGCAGCTTCTCCTTAGGAATTCCATCTCTGTTGCTCTTATTTTGTTTTTGGTTTTCTTATTTATTGTCCAATTTTCACACCCATAAGTGAGGATACTTCTTGTCATGGTATTATATAGTTTTTTCTTTGTTTTCATGCTGATGTTCTTATCCCATAGTACCGGGTTCAATTTTCGTATGGAGTCTCTTGTTTGTCCTAGTCTATTTTTTATATCTTCCTCCGTTGTTCCTTTGTTTGATATTATGAAACCTAAATACTTATACTTGTCTGTTCCTTTGATTTGTTTACCTTCGTCTATTTCCGGCTGTTTTATTTCTGTATTCTCCGTTGTTAGGTATTCAGTTTTCTTTAGGTTTATTTCCATCCCATTCTTTGTATATTCCTGCTCCAGTTTTCTCATCATAAAACTGAGGTCATCCTCGTCTTGTGCGATCACTATTTGGTCGTTGGCAAAACTTAGCGTATATAGATATTCGTTCCTTACTGGTATACCCATTCCTTCGCACTTTCTTTTCCATGGTTTCAGGGTTTTTTCCAGGAATATTTTGAACAGGGTGGGGGATGTGGAGCAACCCTGTAGTAGTCCCTTTGTCGTCTTAAATGGCCTGCATATTCTATTGCCCGTTTTGATAGCTACTTCGTTATTCTTGTAGAGTGCTTTTACCGCGTTTATTAATCTTCGTGGAACTTCGATGTCTTCCATTGCTTCCCATAGCTTGGTTCTAGGTATTGAGTCATATGCCTTCTTAAGATCAACAAAAGCCAGATGGACGGATCTATTTTTGGCCATTCTTTTTTCTATTAGTTGTTCGACCGTGTAAATGTGATCTAAGCATGCTTTCCCCGCTGTGAAACCTGCCTGGTCTTCTCCGATTTTATCTTGTATATATATTTTTAATTTTTCCTTTATGGTCTTTCCATACAGTCTGCCTATAGGCGATATAATGCTGATTCCCCGATAGTTTTCGCAGTTTTTTCTATTTCCTTTCTTGTATATTGATGTCATATATGCTTGGGTCCATTCTGCCGGTAAGTCTTCTCCATTCAGTGCTCTCTCAAACATTTTATGTATCATACGGAATAACTTTTCCGATCCGTTTTTTATCAAGTCATTTGGTATTCCGCCGGGACCTTCTGCTTTTTTGTTCTTTAAAGTTTTGATCGTTCTTTTTACCTCAGCTAGGCTTAATTCGATTTCGTCATGTGTGTAGATTTCTATTCCGTCTATTTCTGATTGTTTGAATTCGGGGCGGTCTTCGGTTAGCAATTTTTTATAGTATTCTTGCCATTCGTTTTCTTTGATTTGACCGATCTTGATTTTCTCTGTCTTATTTCTTTGGAGCGACTTTATGATGCGCCATGACTCTGAATTTCTCGTTCCTCCTATGTGCTGTTCTATCTCTGTGCATGTTTTTTCCCATCTTTCATTTTTTTCATTTGCTACTTTTCTTTTCACTTCTTTATTTTTTTTCTGTATAGTTCCAAGTCCTCATAGTTTTTTGTGTTCAGGTATTTTATATGAGCTCAAGATTATGACGATTTAAACTATATGGCACGAAAATTAATTGAAGAGTATGATATATGGGGTCTAGAAGTAAATAAAAAGAAAACCGAATACCTGTGCATTGGAGCAGAACAAAAAGATCTCATATTAGACGATAACACTACGATAAAGCACTGCTGTGACTACAAATACCTAGGTATCACTATTTCACAAGATGGAACATTAGACAAAGCCATAAGAGAGAGAAATACGTCAGGGAGAAAAGCCATCACAATGTTAAACACCATTTTATGGGACCAATCCATCAGCAAAGAAAATAAAAAGAGGATATATGAGACTATAGTAAAAAGTATCACTTTATACAGCTGTGAGGTATGACCACTGAAAGAAAGAACACTGTCAACGCTGAAAGCGACGGAAATGGATTTTTGGAGAAGAGCCGCAGGAAGATCTAGAAGAGAAAGGATTACCAACGAACGCATTAGAGAAATAATGGGAATCAAACGAACAATCACAGATGACCTAACAACAAAACAACTTATCTGGCTCGGACACTTACAAAGAATGGACGAACAACGAATGCCAAAAGAAATACTAAAGTGGCAACCAGAAGGAAAGAAAAAACGAGGTAGACCGAGAAAAAGTTGGAGCGAAGGAATAAATAAAGAACTGAGATAGAGGGCCATAGAAGAAGATCTATGGAACAACCGGTCTAAGTGGCGATTGGAAGTCGGAAAACGGCGGAGAACGTTATAAACCGACAAGTAGTAGTAGTAGTAGTAGTATTTTATATGAAGTTCTTTTTTCTCTTTTATGCATGTTAGTGTGTCTTCAGTTAATTTCGTAGTTTGTTGGGTGTATTTTTGGTCCACTTCTCCAAGAGTTTCTAGGGCTGCTGTCTTCATGCAGGTTTTTATGTGTTCGTATGTTTGTTCTAATGATTCATACCGAAACTCTTCTAGCTTTTGGTCCAATCTTCGCTTATATAGGTCTTTTATTGAGTCTTCTTCTAATAAATTGATTTTGAATTTCTTTTCTTGTGTTGAGCACGTATTGACAGGTGTAGCCGGAGCCGTAACTTGGTCAAACTCTCCCTGGGTCGGTTTCTGTTGGGTCCATATGAAGGGGAATTCCATCCAAGCGATTACTAGTTTGTGATCTGTGCCGCATTCTGCGCCTCGCTTTACTCTTACGTCTTTTATTTTTATCGAGCTTTCGTGGTTTACTATAACATAATCAATAATAGACCTCAATTTTCTTGTTTCTTGTGTCCAAGTGTATTTGTGTATGTCTTTATATTTGTAGAAGCCGTTTGTGATCTTTAAGTTGTTTATTTCGCATAGCTCAATCAATCTCTCCCCGTTATCGTTCATTATATCTTCTCAAAATCTACCAACTGTTCTGTCGTTTTCTTTTCTTCCTGTTCTTCCATTTAGGTCACCGGCAATAATTATTTCTTGGTTCTTCTTTCTCTTTTTGATTTCTTCTTGCAGTTGTTCTATGAATTGTTCTTTTTCTGCAATTGAGCTGTCTTCTGTTGGACCGTATACTGCTAGTAAGATAATTTGTCTTCCGTACACTTTTAAGTTAAGCTTGGCAATTCTTTCGTTTATTGGTTCCCAGTTTTCGATTGCGTGTTCCCATTTCTTTTTCAGTATAATTGCAATTCCTGCTTTTGCCCTTTCTTTCTTATCTATTCCGCTCCAACAGTGAATGACTTCTCCCATTTTTTCGGAACCGTTTCCTTTCTTTTTCGTCTCAGTCATTATCATTATATCTAGTTTCATTCTTTCGATTTAGAAGGTAATATTTTTAATATATTTTGGTAGTTCCTAGTTTTGGACAAGAGAATATGAACAATTCTGAAAGGAACCTGATGAATCAACCTGATGAAGCAAATCTAATACTACGATATTCTTTGTCCCTTGTCTTTGAAGAGCACTAGATACTCCCATCACGTAAAAATAATTTGCAACTTTCTAATTTAACAAAATTATAAAATAATATTCAAAGAATATTTAATCAAATCAGCCTTTTGGTACTACTTATAACATTTTGGCAAATAGACGTTGTATAAATATTTCGGATCATATATTCTTGGCTAACATTTAATGTTTAATAAAACTCCCTAACCTTACCTGCAACTGTATAACGGAGATTCGAAGATCAGATTCGTTAAATTCGTAAGGTATGTTCCAGCCCAGTGGGCCAAATTTCCTTCTTTCTTGAACAATGCCATGAAAGAAACATAAGGCAAATAATAGAGTTCTAAATGCTTTTTGATTGGTACAGGCACCGAAAAAATCTGGGTTTGATATAGGATCGGAATAATATGATCTCAAGAGATTTTGCCGTAGTCCTTTAGGGGCTTCATTTGTCATTTTAACTCCTGTAAAATTATCAGTATAGGTAATTTTATTTTACATTTACGATTAAAAAAATAATACTAAATCAGTAAACCTAACTACATATAAAAAAATAACAAAGTTATTACAACAAACTCCTTTTATTACGTTAATTTTGTTGATTTGCTTGGCAACTTTAGTCAAACTACATTCAAACCCTGTTCTTAAGTTGTTAAAGCAAGCAGACGATAGTTCTTTTTGACAGTCATTAAAAAATATAGTTTTTGTCACTTGACTTCCCCCTACTATTTTTTTGCTTCTCCTTCTACTGCTGCTGTTAAGATCAGACACCAGAAAGAACTATTTTTTTTTCTAAATTTAGATTAAAGTTTTATTTGAAAATAACTATATCGAATCTTTATATAAACCTTATATAAGAAAGAAAACTATCCAAACGTCATAAAGATTGATATCTAATGGGTGCTTTTAACCCTGGATTACTTGCATAGCAACTTGTTACATGAGCGGTCGCGTGGGTTACATGTGTGTCCCAGGATAAATCAGGTCTAAAATATATATTCAATTGCCATTTTAATATAAAGCAAAGTTTGTTTTTATGAAATATTTATTAGACAATCTAATATTTTCTTAAAAACAAATAAATACATTTCAAAAATTAAAAATGGACAAAATGGTAACCAGATCATTCATCGTCTTCAGTTACGCATTTTAAGAAGAGGACCTGTGATTCTTTCGGATGTTCCTTACAGATCCAATTATTGCAGATGGACCAATAGTCCCTTATCCTTTTGTCTGTTTGAGGACATATGTAGCATCAACCATTTCCTGTTTTGGTCCTCTTTGGTTGAGATGTAGTTGTTTCTGCAGAAGTCGAAGCTTTTTCTAAGTATTCTTCGGTTCCAAGTAAAATACGCATTTTTCTCGATTGTTTCGAAATCAGGTCAATCATTTTTATCGATTCCAAAGCTAATCTGCATAAAAAATTGCATAATATCAAGGAAAATACTTAAGAGCCATCTGGTACTGTTTCTGGTGGCATTATAAAGACTATACATTTGATCTACAACATCGACACCGAACTACAGAATAACTGTAGTCCGCTAATATTGTTGGTTTGCGAGTATCCTTGTCTATGCTGTCATCTGTATGGCTTGTGGATAAGACAAGGACATTTTTCTTCTTCGGTGGGACAAAAGATACAAGCGTGCAGTCTTTATTAAATGCAAACTGAACTGAAGTCTGGTTTTCGGTGGTACGTATGAATTCTATAAATATCTCTCGCTTTGTTCAATTTAATATTTTAAGCTTTATGTATGGCAACACTGTAATAAAAGTGTGCTTCGTATCCAATGTCAAGTTTACCTGACGATAAAGTAACGCCATCTTTACCCTTTCAGTATACTGGTATTGATTATGCTGGACCATTCTCACTGAAGGACAAAATTGGTAGAGGATGTAAACTATTAAAATGTTTTGTCTGCTTTTGCACAAAAGCTATTCATTTAGAGCTAGCATCTTTAACAACAGATAGTTTTCTATCTTGTCTTAGGAGATTTACTTCACGTAGAGGAGTAACATCCGATATTTATTCTGATATTGGAAGTACTTTCATAGGGGCTAGTAATGAGATAAATGAATTAGGTCAATTTTTATATGCTAATCAAACTCAAATAAACAACTATTTTTCTCATAAAAACATTAGGTGGCATTTTATACCTCCTTATATACCTAACTTTGGAGGGCCTTGGGAGGCTGCAGTAAAAAGTACAAAGCACCACCTAAAACGCATTATGTTGAATAAACAATTTATTTATCAAGATTTAAATTCTCTAATTGTTCGAATCGAGGGTATCCCAAACTCACGCTCACTGTATGCCCTATCTAATTATCCCAATGATATTGAACCTATTACTCCTTCCCATTTTCTTATTGGTCGATCTATAACTACACTTCCGGATCCTGAACTATCAGAAGTTCCATTAAATCGATTAACTAAACCACAAGAGCTTCAGCATATGTACCAGCACTTTTAGACGAGATTTAAACAGGAGTATATTTCTCAACTACATGTACAATATAAATGAAAGGATCCACCCACATCAGTCAAAGTTGGAACATTAGTTTTAATTAAAAATGATCAGCAGCTGCCATGTAAATGGCCTATGGGGCCAATTCTTCAATTTATTCCTGGAAAGGACGGCATCTCCAGGGTAGCAGAAGTGAAAACCGCCACTCGTGTAGTGACCCGTTCTGTTAGACATTTGTGTCCACTACTGTTGGAAAATGGGACATTATAGTGACATTGACATTATTGTATTAGTTTTATAAATTGGGTTACCTTTGAAGATTATCTTCAAAGGGGGGAATTTATGTTCAATTTAATATTTTAAGCTTTATGTATGGCAACACTGTAATAAAACTTTGCCTGTCATATATTTATGTCAACTGTCGAAAAACATATCTCCTCCATATTTGTTCTTTTGTAAGCAATGTAATAACAATTTTAGCAAGGCAATACACACGCTAATTTTTGTCTATCGATGTCTATTTTTTTCCACCCTAATTTCCAATAAAAACAATTTAAATTTAATCAGGCTTGTTTCTCTTTACTGTTCCGAGCATAGTTAGTTTGAATTTATTATTTATTTGTATTGCTAGCTTTCCATAGTTATATTATGGTATGTTCCCCTTATAGAACTTACAAGTCGCTTGACAACATCCGATGGGCTATTCCATAGTCAAAAGGGGCCTTCTGGTTGAGTTTCTGTATATATTTCGAGGTTCACAATAAAACATGTCACTTGAAGCAACTAATTCAAGACATTGATGCCATATTTAACAGGCTTTAAATGTATGTACTGCCTAAACGGGCATCGACCTCTAAAAGATCAGGTCTAGATTTCCTATAAATATTCAAAAATATCTCGTATTGCTGCCAACTTATCGGTTTCCCTTCGCTCCTGATGACTATTGACATCATCAAGGCTTAGGCAACATAGAAGTAATCGGAACCGATTATAAGACATTGTGCAATATATGGCGTCCATCCCATTACCGTCTGTTCTTCAAAAATCGTTTATGTTTTGTCTGCCTGATTTACTAACTCATAAAAGATATACCATTCCAAATAGAGCTCCCATTTCAAGCTAATGAGTTTGTTTAGCATATCGTTCACGGTTTTACTTGGGCTTGATATTTTCAATGTATATATTTGTAGAATCAGTTACTATTTTTACAATGTTGTAGCTAATAAAAACTTCAAAATATTCTGTTATGGTTTTGTCATTTGCTACATTATCTATGGGCCCAGGTCTTTTTTCGAATATATTATGTACTCCAGTTCTAATTTGTGGTGAACAAATTTTTCTCCAGCGTGTTGTACGGTTTTGACCAACATAATAGGGAACTTCATCATTGCCGTAACATCCTATAACTTCCTCAGCTAAATCCTGCTTCCCGACATCTTCTTCTGAATTAGTATCGTGAACACTTTTCGAACAAATATCCATTATCTTCATCTGGATCTGCTTCTCCGAGTACTTCATTCTCTTCTAGCTCTGTGTACCATGCGTGGGACACTGTATGTCCCATAACCAAATTTAACTTCAACAATAACTCTGAACAGAAAACGCACACATACGCACCTTGCCAAAGTCTTGAGTCAACTGTCCGGAAAGCAGAACTAAAAGCTGGTGTATTATATGCACTATATAAGAAGGTATGCTTGGTTTTCCGGCAGCTTAAAGATAATATGTCAATAACCAGGATTTTTTGACCAAATATCCGGAAAACTGGTACTTGAAAAAAGAACATAAATAAATAATACTAATAATCATGACATCCATCTATCCATTAAATCGATTCTTGGCCTTCTTCAGTACCTAATCTTCTCCAAAGTTCTGGATCTACTGCTGTTATTTTTCTTAACGTATTTAGCAGGTTTTTGTCATCCTTATCTATTTTTTTCAAATTTTTTTTTGGTCTTCCAACAGGTCTTTTTCCTTGCATGCGTGACGTAATTTTCTGAGAATTCTATTCTCATGCATCCGGACCACGTGTCCTGCCTACTGTAATAACTGCAGTCTCTTAAAGTGTACCAGTGTTGGTTTTCTATATGGTTCGTATATCATCTACGTACTCTACCAATTGGATGGATTTGTTTATAATGTGTTATTTCTGCTCACCGTCAATCGTCTAATTATTATTATCTTAATGTCTAATTATATTTAAGAACAAGATTGAAAAGCATTGAAGGTAGTCCGTCGCCTTATTTCAGTCCTAGTGTTATTATAAACGCATCAGTTATATGGCCTCTCATTGTTATTTGCACAAGTCTTATTAATTTTCTTGGTATTGCGAATTCTTGCAATATGTTAGGCAGTTTTGTTCTATGTAATAAATCATAAGTCTGCTTCAAGACCAAAAAGATATTGTAAACTTCTAGATCATATTCCTATTGTGTGTCAGACTCATTAGTTATTTATTCTGATGCCGAATGAAGTCCATTTAAAATGTATATTATCGTTTTATATTATATTAGACAATCTATTGTTTAAAAAATATTAACATGCTGTCACTGGCTGTATGGCACTTGACTATAACATTAAAAAAACGTACCATTTTGTAAAATCGACACTGGGAAAGCTTTACTAGGATAACTCGTTAACCATAGCCTAAAATTCTGGTTGGTGACCTCGGGAACAATAACCTCATCACAAATCCTGTCCAATTCTCTCATCCAACTTTCAGCTAAATGACAGTTCTGAAGTACAACCCATTGTCCAGTTTCAAGACCGGTAGAAATCATATTAGATGCTATGGGTCCCTAAAACAAGTAATGATTCACACGAAAGTAGTTTAAGGAACAGAAAAAATGTTTTATGGTGTATTTTTCGAACTGTTTATAAAAGTAAAAATGTATTTATTTCCTATTGAGTTAGTAAGATGTTTATGGTAAATAATGTGCTTATTCTTACTTGTCCTTGTCCTAGAGACACTGTCATTAATGACGTTTTACTAATTCCTTTGTCTGCTGCAAAACGAACCAATCCAGCCATAGGGTCTGCTCCAGGAGACAGAATAAAAATGAGAGGCGAACAGGCGTTGCTGTCGTTGTAAGATTCTTCAAGGTTAAATTGAGGTGGTTCTAGATAAGATGGCCCCATCTCCTCCACAACGTAATTCTGAAATTGTAATTATGACATTAACAATAAAACTATTCTAAAACATCTTTGGTAGGAGGTCCAAATTATAATCAAACAAGTAAACGTATAGTATAACCACCTGCTTCTTCGAAACATAATCTAAAAGAATAATAACAAATTCAGAGTCAACTCAGAAGTAATGCCCGGCATAAGTGAAAGAGATATAGAAAATACCATCAAAGAAATAACAATAAGCAAGAACTCTTCACCGAAACTAATTTGGAAAAGCAGAGAAAATCTTAAAGAAATATGGCAGGTGAATGCTGAGAACAATAAACTAATTTGTCAACTAGAGAGAAAAAAAGTAAAATACGTCAAGCAGCTTCACTGAAATTGGAAGTAAAATAGAACTAAGTAATGATTCGAAGATGATGGATGGAACAGAGAAATAGGCAGTTTAGGTAGACTTTAGGGAGTGAAGAGATCACAAGAAAGGCCCCAAATGCTGTAAATATTAATTAATGTATGAAGTACTCAGCTTACAGTTAAAAGAACTTAAAATAAAAATAAAATACAGCACAGTAAAAATTTAGAATTAAAATACAATAAACTAGATGTAAGTCCATATAAAAATGAATTAAAACAATAAAATTTTCATATTTCGTTTAACCAATGGTTGACATAAGCTACTGCTACGTCGATTCATTCTATTAAGTCTGCATCAAAGCACTCTTGCTCACAGTTTACAAAACGACACTGCAATAATTGGTGACTTATTGATTGGATCACACAGCTGTCATCTCCCTCAATGTATTCTCCAGGTTACCATATTTTTTTTTGTCTTCCGTCACCTGTACGTAGTCTATTCAGTGTTTTCCATGTCTATGTTTAGTTCGTTCTGCCATGCTGTGAGTTTGTCTTCTTATAACTGGAGGAGCGATGCTTGACGATGAGTTAGTCTCTGGCTGAACCATCTCTTGTTGGTTCAGCCAGTAAGTCAGTCGGTATCGCTCATTTATTACACTATTTATTTTATAAGTGTGACTTGATTGCTTTAAACCGGAAAAGGCATATTCTACTGTTAATAGGCAGAGTGCTAGCGCTGTTGTTCGTAATACATTTAGGTTAGCTCCCCATTTGGACAATGTTAGTATTTGTAGCACATTATTTCTAGCTTGAGTCTTAGCTTTAGTATTTGCAATGTGTTGCTTGTAGCTCAATGTTGTATGTAGGATCACTCCGAGTACTTAGGGAATGGACAATGTTACAATGTGACTCAATTCCATTGAATGTTAAGGTTTTTTGAACCTTCTCTGTATTTTAGATGGAAGAGAGTAATTTGAATTTTTTGTGCATTTTGATGCAGCTAATTTTCCCTTTAGTATGTTGACAACGATTCAAGCTTGTGACTCAGCGATTGGCTCTGCAAATGTGACAATTGCTTGACCCGTCGTTCGTTAGACGTAGTTGGCTGAAACATAGCGCGAATAGGCTTTTTCTAAACGCCAATTTTAGTTATATCTGCTTCTGGATGAACGTCGTATTTACCTTGTTACTTAAATTTATCCTAGTACAGACCTCCACGTTGGTATACCTTGGGTTCTATATTCGTTGGATCAGAAATACGAGCACTTTTCAGAGCATAACTAATAATAAGGAACGCTGATTGTAAGAGTGTACCTGATTGGAAGAATCTGGTTTCCTTTCGGACCCTTGAGTAGCACACCAGTATAGTTATTAGGCTTTCAGGTCTTGAACTTCTTAAGACTACACATCCTTCCAATTTCCTGGAAGCTTAGTTTTAGAATTAGCGTAGTTTCTCAAAACTTCAGAGGTGAGTGAGTTTTATTTCTCACTCATCCAGCTAATTTCACTCCATTAGTTGAGCTGGTTATTTGTTCTTCTATGTCCAAAAGACTACTAGATTGATAGGCGGTTGTACGATCATCAGCATAAATAAATGTTTTTGATGCGTTGCTGATAGGTTAGTCATTAGTGTATATGTTGAAGATTCCTGTCGAGAGTAATCCTAGTTATGGTACTCCGTTTTTTTTTTTTGGCATCTACTTGTTTTCCCCTTGAACTCAATATGGGAACATGGGTTAGTCAGAATTTATTGGATTCTATTCGGTATTTTGTACATTTTATTCAGAAGTATTCGGTTATTATAGAAGCCTTCGTGATGTGGTTATATCGTAGAATGCTCAGAATACCATGGATTCAATACAGTTCAAACAGAGAAGTCTTGAACAGTGTAGGTCAAGGTGAAGGCGACTTAATAAATATGATAAAAAAGAGAAAACTCGAATATCTGGGGCATATAATGAGAGGAAGCAGATACAGGATAATGCAGTTGATACTCAATACTCATGGCTCCGAAACCTTCGTCAATGGACTGGCTTATCAGCAGATGAATTATTACATACCGCGCAAGATCGAGAACGATATCAGCAAATCGTCATGGAAGCTACCCACGCCTAAAGCTTGGGCACGGTACTCAAAGAAAAAAAAGATTCGGTTATTAACAGTATCATATGCGGCTGCTAGATCAACGTCGTTTTCACTTTATAAGAGTGATGACATTAAATGTGTTACAGAACCAACATCGAAACGTATGGTATGGAGCAGAGAAGCATGGACTGAAATGGAAGATCGGAGGTGCTTTGTTAATACTTAGGATGTTCTTTTTTGGTTTGATTCTCTTTATAAGGTCTCACATTTTCATATTTTTTAAAACTATTATAATTTTAAATTGTTAACTTACAAATAATTGATGCAGAATGAAGTACCATTACAATTATATTGGCAATATCCCTAACTTATGCCACGCAGTATATTTACCTGAACCGCTGGTACAACTTTATCTGGTCGAACACAACGTATTAGGACCAATCTTTGTAATCCTCGTACATTGTTAAACGGAGCTGGACATGGAAGTTCGTTGGGATTAGACGAATCGTAAAACTTTTTCCAAGCAGCATTGTCTTTTTTTACTGATACCATAAAATTATTTAACCTGAAATTATAGAACATAAAATACTTTTTTGATGAACGTAATTGATTAGTTTGACACCTGTTAATATTATGTGGTATCTCTATCCAGTATAATAAAAACTTAATGTTGCTGTAAGTTCTAAATATATCATTATCATAAATTCTAAAATTGTAGCGATCTTAAAAATATATTAAATAACGATATATAAATTAAACTATAACTCTCTTTAACACATTGAGATCCTTGCAAAATTCTTTAACACAACCATAAAACAAACGTTATGTATACTTTTTTCTTATTACGCTTTTAGCTATTAATAGCTTTTTCTTCATGTACCATCACCGCTACGAAGATTGACTACCATCATGGTAATTCTGACACTGGAGGCTGCTGCTCGGAACAGTTGAATCGAATTGCAAGCTAATCATTCCCTGAGGTTACTCAACTAATACATTCTTTTTTATAACATCGATTTCACTGCATAATATAAAGGACTTAGTTTAATTTGTCATAAGGTACTTGGCTGTTTTTATCTCCATGACCGTGTAAGATGCTCAATAAATAGTCAGCCAATAATATTGTAACGGTTCTATAAAGTATCTATAAAGTTAAGTTCACGTATTTCAAATGAAGTCCTGTATAAAATTTAAATCTGCGTTTTAAAATTTTTCGAATAAAAATACTCTAGTTCTTTTGGATTAGAATAAACATTCAATGTTTGTTTTACTCAGCACAAATAGCGTATATCAGAGTTTTACATTATGACCGGCGTGAGAACCGAAGTAATTAGGGCACCGATCAAAGTATTTGAGTTCAAGTGGAAATCAAATTTGTCGTCTTGATAATTTCATTAAGCAAGTGGGGATCTAGCCTTTGGCGAGGCTTGATCTGCGATTTCACCACTCCATAGAGGATTTAGAAATGAAATTTTGAAGAAAAAGGTTGGATTCAAAGACGTACCTCCGTGTTTTGTTTTCTGAGTGTTGAGTGCGTTATAATATCATGAAGAAAGTGTAAAAACAGTCTTAATATATTTTGTTACGTATGTAATAATTTAGCGATAGCCAAATCAAGAAAGCTTATTAAGCTTACTTCGGTGTAAAGCTTGGTGATCAGGACAAACCGTGGGCTTCACACAAAGTGTGCTTTCACTGTGTCAAGCTACTGAGAAAATGGACAAAGGGTATACGTAGCTCTTTACCCTTCCTATGGTATGGAGGGAACCAAAAAACAATGGAAACGACTGTTACTTTTGCTCTTGCGATGTCAAGGATTTCTGCTAAACGACCTGTACCTCATGGATCAGTAATCCTCATTGCTCCATATTTTCTTCACACCACCCAACAGATATTATCAGATGAAAGTTCAAACAAAAAAACCAATGAAGATCCAAGATATACCAACTCCAACAGTTTATCCAAGCTGAACTAAAAAACTTCGTGTGAAAGACATAATGAAAAAGAGTTCGGGGGATATTTCTCTGGAGTGGTTCACTGGCGTATTGTTACAATATTTTTAAAGTAGCTATAAAATTGTAAGCTGTTAATTACGATTCTTATTCCACAATGGTAATATTTACGCTTTGACAAATCTTTAAATTTACAAGGTGACTGCTTTAAATACCTGTACGGCAAATTTCCTGCACTTTCTGAAACTACACTTAATGCAGAAATTTTTGTAGGCCTTCAAATTTGAACCTTAAAATTGTTCCAGAATACAATGAACCAGGATGAATCTGGCCCGTAGAGTTCCTTTGTAGAAGTCATAGACAATTTTCTTAGAAACAACAACTCTCAAAACTACAGAGAAATTGTAGCCAATATGGTTGAAAATAATAAAGAACTGGGATACACTATAAGCGTCAAACTTCATTTTCTGGATTGCCACGTTGATTATTTTTCCAAAAATCTTGGAGCTGTCAGTAAATAGAGAGAGAGGTTTCATTAAGACATAAAGGAGATAGCGAGACGTTAATAAGGAAGATGGGATATTGGTTAATTAGGGATATTTTTGTCAGCTTCTACGAAATATGTCAAACACACTTTTCCAGAAAACCTGGCGTGCTAAAAAAAACTAAGAACATATTCGTGATCAGCGCACCCCATTTACTATAGAACACATATTAAACTTGAAACACATTTTCATGAAAAAAGGTGTGTTTGTATAATTAGATACGTTTTGTTGTTAAAACAAAAACCGCTTTATTTAAAATATCAGAGGACACTAAACATGCTTGTCAGCATTGATTTGTCACCACGAATAAAGTTGCTGTAAAAATTTAAACTATTTTTGCTTATATTACCCTTTTAAGTTGCTGGCTCGTACAATCTCAGACCATGACTTATCTGATAACCAGTCTGGAGACGGATTAGGATGCGGGTTATCTAAAGCAACTCCACCAGTTAGAAAAAAATTCCAAATATCTTCATTTATATCACCCTGTAATATTAATTGGAAAATAATAATAAGTAATAATATACAATATATTTATTTATTGATACGTACCTGAGATCTGAGTATTCCGACGGATAACACCATCGAAAAGACCAATTTATCTTTCTCGAATAGCGATCTACATACATTTCTATAAATACTGTTGGTGAAATAATCATTCAAAGCCGCCAATCGCTCCTCCAGAATGTTAGATTTCGGACTTACATCAATTGCGTGAATATACAGATTAATGAACCAAACTAAAGAATATTGGTACATTGGATCTATATTTGCCAGATCAGATATGCAGAAAAATAGAACTGACGAATGTTTAGAAACAGGTAAATAACCGTTTCGAGCCGTGTCTATTTCCTTTTCTGTTATTGCAGCTTGTTTTTGTTTCTCCTGGATCTCTTCAGAGAGTATTTTACTACTTGATAGGATCTTTATCGCTGTTTCATCCTCTAGTATATTACCTTCTGATGTAGACAGCACCTAAAATTAATACAGGTAAAATTTAACCAAAATAAATAAAAAAAATAAAATTAACAAAATTTACTTAAAGTAAACTAGCGTATTCTTCTATTGTAATATATTTAATAAAAAATAAACATCAGACATTTAAACGCTAATAGAAGAAAGAATAGTTGAAGAAGGAGATGTTAAAGGGAGAAACGAAATGAAATATCAAAAACTACACTCATGGACAAAAATATGGAATATTTTGGAATTTTCTAATTTTTATTTTTTCAAAATAAATTCTGGCCAATCAATCTGGCCGTCGTTTATTGTAAAATAGAGTTTATTTTAACAATTTTTAATGAACAATTTTAAGTTTTTATGCGGAGAAAATTGCGAAAAAAATAAATGCTTAATATTGGTAAATAAAGTTATTTTACTTTAAACTTAAATGCTAATTTTAATTGCTTAAACAAGTCTTTTTAACTAAAAGAAGTGCATAATTAGTAACGAGTATTCTCCCTTCTAGCTCTTATTACTGCTTGCATCCTTCTCGGTATGCTTGCAAGTAAATTTTGGACATATCCTTGGGAAATTGCATTTAATTTATACTGTGCAGCAAGCCGAAGCTGCACTATCATATTTGGAATGTGATTTCTTTGTCGTATGCGGCGTTTTAGGTGATCCCACATGTGCTCTATTGGATTTAAATCAGGACTAAACGATGGCCAATCCAATCTTCGAATTTGAACCTCATCAAGATAATTACTCACTATGGCAGCGGCATGTGGTCGAGCATTATCGTACATTAACATGAATTTTTCATATCCAATTTTACCAAAATATGATAAAACATGATCTTGTAGGATGTTTTAAACGTAAGAGTTACAAGTCATCCATCCAATCATTTCCACAAGTGCGGTGCGTACCTCCCAACTAATACCTTTCCAAATAATTATGCCCCACCTCCAAAACTAACGGTCTGGGCGAGATTACAGCAGTCTCCAACTCTTGGTAGACGTAGTTTTGACTATCTAGCTTCCATAATAGGATTCTGGTCTCATCAGTGAAAAGAACATTTTTCCAGTTGTAGATATTCTACTGAAAATGTGTTCTTGCAAATTCTAAACGACGAGCTTTATGATTTTGGAGAAGACGTGGAACTTTGGCGGGGCGTCTGGGCTTTAAATTTGCTTCTTTTAATCTTCGTCTAACTGTTTCTGAACGTACATTAGCTTGTCTAACATTTAGTAGCTCATTTCTGAGGTGCATCGATGTCAATGAACGATTTAGTGTAGAAATAAGAACCAAAAAACGGTCATCAAGTGCGGCTGTGCAACTAGAGCGTCCTTGAGCAGGCTTTCGTACGAAATTTTCTGTTTAGCAGTACCTTTTTAAAATATTTGAAACTAGATTGACTTCTCCTAAGACGTCGTGCGATATCTATTGGTGCATATCCTTCCTCGTACAAAATTACCATCTGTGCTACTTGGGCTTCATCGCAGTATCGAATTGGTGGCATATTTGTTTTAAACTTAGTTAAATCAAAACAATATTTAATTAAACTCAATAAATTAAACTAAAAATAACCGAAATAATTAGTATGATTTTTCCTTTCAAAGAACAAAATATTTCAAACCATTTGAGTACATCAGTCTACTATATGAGTGTCATCAGTAATCTAAAATTGTTTTGAAATGTAGTTACTACAAAAAAAAATTGGAAAATTAAAAAATACTCGATAATTTGGCCATGAGTGTACATAGAATATAAGGGTAAAGATAAAGAAGACCAAATAAAAGTGGTTGACAGATCATTCAGTATGAAATCATCAATAATAAACTAGGATTATGAAAAGAATACATAACAAGACTATTTGATAATGAGAGAAAGATACAAGAAGAGCTAAATGAACAAACAGGATATAATTATAATAATCGTGACAAAATTAGAATAAACAATTAGAAATTTACTGAGCTAATTTTGTGCTTTGACAATAAAACTCTGCATGTACTCTAACAGGAGTAATCCCCAAGAATTTTTGCTATTAACTTTGGTAACACTACCAAAGAGAACACATGCGACAGAACATTTCCAGTACAGAACGCTTTCCTTGATAAGCTAGACGCTTAAGATATTACTAAAAAAATACACGGAAACGTACATAAAACATTAGAAGAAGATATAGATAATACCTAGTTCTAATTGAGAAGGCTGGGTGCAAGATAAGCATTTCCACTCATACAAAGATGTTTATATATGAATCAGATCTATGTCTGCTTCACTAATTTATAAAAAGCAATCTACAAATATCTAGAAATCTGGATAAGTGAGAATCATGGCCAAAGTAAGGACACATATTGAAATTACAAAGCAAATTACTGTAAACATGATAAAAATATTCATTATTCGTGACCTTCTATAGACCAATGGATCATATTCTTAAGGTGTTATGTATTTCCTACTTTGTTGTTCGGACTGGAAAGTTTTACAGTAAAAATAAAATATGTAAAGAAGAATTTATTAAAGTGCTGAGGCGGCTACAAATAGATTGTAAAAGTCATAAGAATTATTATACAGAGGTTATAATAGAATTAAGTACATAGACTATCCCGCAAGGAAAGATTAATTCTAAAAGAGACATAGAACAAAGAAGGATTTCCTGGCTAAAACCTTCGAGAGTGATATTATTGCAGCTTAGTAGACCTTTTTACAGCAGCTGCTAAGAAAATACAAATAGCTAAGAAGGAATCGTATATATAGTGTTCTTTCTTACCTCTAAAATTTTGTCTTCAATCTCTTTTAACATTTTTTTGTTATTGGCACTTTCCACAATCATCATATTTTTCTTTTCTTCTAGTTCAGGTTTTTCTTTAGCTACCACAATACCCAACAACTGATCCTGCAATCCTTGTGGAGTTATCATGAAATTCACCAACGTCACTTTCACCGCTATTTCTGGTAAATAATGTGGATTTCTTAATCTGGTGGTGATGTACAATCGAAAATCAAAGGAATATTCGAGAACGTTATCACCAAGCTTCAAGTACCAGACGCCTTGACTTTTAAAAATCGTTTTTACTAAAACAGGGTCCAATATGGCGTCGATTTCTTCGCTTATATTTTCTAGTAGAACCGGAGTGCCAAAAGTTACGGAATTTTCTACAACTCTCACATAATTTGCATCGGTTAGTTTGATGACTTGGAGTCTATTGGCCTTTTCCATGTTCTTGATCCATTTGTTGGCTTGCCCTAAAAAGAAGAAAGTATAATAAAGATATTCGGATTTTTAAAGATATTTAAAATCTCAGACTTTTGAACGAAATTTGAGGTAGAGATGTTATTTTCTTTCTCAATAGGTTCATATTACAAAGTTTATTTGAAAACATTTTTATTTTTGTGATGACTTTATAGTTTTTTTTTTTTCATTTATAGATCGTATGGCTTGCACTCGCTCAGTTTTTAAAGAAGCACTTATAGATATAACGAAACTTTGTGATAATTATTATGTCCGGCATCTCAGATTATTTGGCATTCAACATTCCTACAGTTCGGATGTAGAAAACTCTTTCGAGTAGGGACTTGTGTTCTCCGTTGGCAATCTAATTTCATCAGCATACTGCCATATAATTGAACATTCAAGTATAGTTTAATCCAATTAAACCCAGCCGCTGTTTGGGTTTGAGCTTATTTTTCAAGTACTGCAAACTAATTAATTAACCACATATTTGTATATAACAGTCAACGTTTTAGCTTACGTTTTTATTAATTTAGTGGGATTACTTGCTTTTTGAAGATGGGCTGATTAGTCCAAAAATGTCTTGAACTTAATCATTTTGGATTTTTAAATTTAGTTTTAATTAAATGTACCAATTACAACAGAACTGTTTTACTTCGATGGTCGAGATTTTTAACTATATAATATAGTGCCAATTCCCGGGAATTATCCACTTTTTAAGTTAAGTGATTAGCTTCTCAAGTTTGATTAACTTTGACATACTCCTAACATAAATATGGTTTGTGTTTTAAATACGTGTAAATAAATATATAACTAAAAAATATTTTGACTTTACCCTGAGGATCAATCATTAAAGGCCACCTTCTGGCTGTGGTTGCTATAATTCCATTTTCAATACTGTAGTTGTCCACTGGTAATCCAGCTATGTTCCAAGCTCGTATAACTACAGGTTCGCCCATTGTAACAACTAATGAAAAGTTACTAGAACAGGGAATTCCAGATTTTAAGGCGTATTCATTCCATTCTTTTAATAAAGATTGCCTGAAAATATAAATACTAAATATCTAAGTGTCTATATAAAGAATAAAAATGTCAGTCACAAAGGGGATATTTCCAAGTGTACAACTAAAAGAGGTTACTCACAAATATGTCGTAATATTACTTAGCTAAAAAACCACGTTAGTAATTTCAATAGAAATACCTGTAGTTGACTGTAAACGGACCCAAATAAGCGATGGCTCCTGAAGATAGAATAACGTCTCCTATTACATTGCCAAGTAAAGCTTCGCATTCTTTGGCGGTAGCTGACCACCGAGCTTTTTCTCCACCGAGGCCCCCAATTAACTTCTCAGCTCTGTCTAATTTTTGAGCACAAATATATATGTCGTCCTCCAGATCCTTCTTTTTCTTTGTTTCAGCAGCAAATTCGTCGTTAAGTGCTTGTAATTTATCAGCAACCTACACAACAGTAACAAACAGTGTTTAGTGTTACATATTAATGAAAATAGAGGAAAAGGTCCTAATATAGGCTGCCATGTTTTTTTCATGTTTTTCTCTTTTATGACAATTATGTGAAATTGGACATATACATTTATTAATAATACTAAACAGTTATTTCGTTAAAAAAGCTTCAAAAAAAAAATATATATATAAATAAAATTTGTGCAAATTTTAAAATTACTCGGTGTTGGAAATATCTCTAAGAAAAATCCAACACAAATGCATCTTGGTCATCTACTGGGTCTTGCTCAGCTTACACAATATCAACACCATGGTCAGTTGTAAAAAATGGATGATAATACAATTGAAAGCGGAACTGCCTTCACTGCCTTTGGTTTCGGATGTTTCTGATTTCTTCTGGATTTTTATTTTTTTTGGCAATGTTGAACCTTCATGTCCTGAATTTCCAAATGCTTTTCTTTTTACGCTATCATGTCCTTGGCTTGAAGTCTTATCAAGATAATCTTATCTCGATATGTTTAAGTCAGTTTTGTATGGAGAGGAGGTAATTATTTGTAATTTGGAACCTTTTCGTGGATGTTTTTTTTAATACTGGTATAGGGACTATTGTAAAAGGTAACACAAATCTTGGAAAATCTCCCTAAAACATGACTTCTATGACTTAAGTTGTGGTTACATCAGCTTCTCTGACAGAGAATCAAAAGCTTCTCCTTTGGGGAAGATCTGTTGCTTTCCGCATTGGAGCTTCCTAAATGCGCTTTATTTTTGGTTACATAAATAATCAGGTCGACGTCAGGTCACACGTTTTTTTGGCTTTAAATTTTTCGGCTATAATTGTCCAGTCGTCAGAGAGTTGACCTCTAAAAAATTGAAAGTTGAAATTGCAGATTCTGATGGCATGAGGAGACGGCAGAACAAATTCTGTGCAACTGCAATAAAATAAGGCTCATTACATTTTAGCATTATCAATTCAAGCCCTACGACTTCATAGAAGCGTCACCTAAGTCGATAATACACTGTGTTAAAAAAGCTGGACTAAAGGGACAAGTTTAAGCTAAGGATAATCCATAAAAGACCTCTTAGGTCGAGTAGAATGATAAATAAGCGTCCACTCATATCGAATTAACCTAACCTAACTAATGGCTGCGCCTATTTGGAAAAACTCAAAATAAAATAATAGTAGGAAACAACCTGATACAACTCAGACAAAAAAAAAATTCTAACCTCTTTTAACTGTGCTCGTTTGGCATTTAATGTATCCATCTGCGCAGCAAGTTCAGCTTCTGCTACTGCCAGGCGCGCTTTTTTCGGAGCAACGATTTTGATCACGCGGTCATACACTTCCATAGCTCTCACCCATTTACAAAGTCCTTCACAAGCGGTAGAGATGTGCCTGATTCGCTCTGGATTGAATTCTCGGTCTGGCATATATCTAAAATGGATAAATTTAAAAACTCATGATATCAAATAAATTTAAAATAATAAATTGTTTTTAATATAAATAAAAATCGGAATACTTTTCAAATTATGTGAAATGAAGAATATTTTTTTTATTCTCTTAAACTTTCGTTTATTGCTTAATTACCTTTCTCTTATTCTTTTCATTACAGCTGTAGGTATATTATCCTTATCGTAGGATTTTAAGTTTTCCAGAAACTTCATATCTCCCAACAGTTTTACAGATGGACCCCAATAGTCTTCTATAATTTTTCCCGTCGCAACATCTGGTTTTCTTTCTGGTTTTATCTGTTTCATTACACAAATCTAAAATCGTAAATTAGGTACACATTAATTCTTTTGTAGTAGGTTAAGATAAATGCTGTTGACAATTTTGTAGTAGGTTTTAACAAAGGCGTACAGAAAGCAGCTCACCCGAGCAGATAGGAAGAGTATATTGAGGGTGGCGTGTGCATACAGAACAGTCTCTGCCGAGGAGTTATCACCAGGTGTAGTCCGATGCACGTGCTAGTGAAGGAAAGAGGAAGAATATACGAGAGAAGAAATAAAGACATAGCAACAGAACGTTTAAAAAAAGAAGAAAGGGAAAGGTCCATAATGATGTGGCAAGAGGAATGGGATGAGATGAGAAGGGTGGCGCAGTGGACGAAGTCGTTGATTCCTAATCTGAGAAGATGGATGGATTGCAGGCACCGGCGTTTGGATTATTTCCTGACGCAGATGCTCACAGGACATGGTTACTTAAGGGCATACCTTTACAGATTTGTAAAGGCAGAAAATGACAAATGCCTGTATTGTGAAATATCGGACACTGTCTCACACACTTTATTGGTATGCGATAGATGGATAGGTGAGAGAAGCCTGCTTGAGAGAGAGCTAGGAAGTAGGGTGCAGTCACGGAACTGGTGGAGGAGATACTTAGGTCGTCAGATCGGTGGAGAGCAGTTCAGAGATATGTGAGGAGAACATTGGAAAGAAAGGAACAAGAAGAAAGGCGACCCGAAGGTAGGCAGGGTGCCCAGGATCAAGCAAGAAGATAAGGCAGAATGAGAAGGGGTAAGATGGAACATGAACAGGGTGGAATAGAGGAAGAGAAGAATTCCGTCGTAGTGGGAAAGTGCTAGAATGCGTGAGAATTGTGCGTGAATAAAAGATCGGGTAAATGCCGTGCCGATGTTGCGTCCAATCAGGGCGATCCGGTCGGTAATTCACCGCTGAGGAGGGTGTTTTTTTAGCAGGTAGGTCTCTGGCATTGACGGCAATGGTGTCCAAAAACCCTAGCGCGCGGCCTCGGATATCATCGTGGCCACGCTGGAGGAGTCCTGCACAAACGAGGCTGGAAGGCGGTTCTGCCCACCTTCTAGGACCGAGGTACGTTTCGAACATTTAGAACAACCCCAATAAAAAAAGAAGAAAAAAAAAAGTTAAGACAAATATTTTGTAGAATATATTGAAATTGCGCAAAATTAGAGAGATGTTCGGAAAACTTCACAAATATTTAAGATTAATGGCGTAAACTAAAATTATATAAATATAAAATATCAAAATATTTGCTGCAAAATAGATTTCCTTGAACAATGATACTTTTTGTGGTCACTTGTCCTTTCATTAGTTAATAAAAGAAATGTGGCGTAAGTTTGGTTTGAATGTTTATAAAGAATGTCTGGATGAAAGATTTACCTACAAACTAATTACACCAGGGAAATAAGCAAAAAAAGGCCTTGTTCGGGACTGTGACAAATCCACGAATTTAAGTTTTTTTCTTCTCAAAACATCGTTCCATCCTTCCCTGTTGAGTGTCTGTCTTTTCCATCTCCTTACTCCAATCTCCCTTAAATCGTCCTACACATCGTTCAGATACTTAAATTTAGGTCGCCCCCGTCCTTCGACCAGTCCGACTGGTCCTTCGACCAGTCTATTTAGCATGGTTATTTTAGATGGATTACTTTCATCCATCCGCTTAACGAGACCCACCAATCTTAGGCGGTTTATTTTGATGGTTTTCATCATATCTGCATCACCAAAAGTCTATAAAGTTCAAAATTATATCGCCTTCTTCACAGGCCCTGTTCGTTAACATCGCCGTATATGGTCCTGAATACTTTTCTTTTAAAGATTCGAAGTAACTCTTCATCTCTGGTCGTCATTGCACATATTTCCGATCCGTAAGTGAGCACTGGGCGTATTATTGTTTTATATTATAAAGTTTGCACTTTGTTGCTCTTGACATATTTCTTACTCTTAGTTGAGGGCCTAGGCCAAAATAATAGCAGTTAGCCACGCGTATTCTTTTTCTTATTTTTTTGAATGTGTTGTTTTTGCAGTCAATCAGTTACCCTAAGTCACTCTTTCAGAATTCTTCCATCATTTCTATAGTTTTGTGTTGCACCTATAAATTGTTTTGTTGCATTCTTAATACAGTCGGCATATATTTAGTTTTCTGGGAGTTGATCAGAAGTTCGATGTTTTCTGTCGCGTTTTTAATACGTGTATAAGCTTCAACTGCTTCATTGTATTCTTTATATAAGGCTTATATTATATATATAAATAAAATAAAATATATATATATATATATATATATATATATATATATATATATAAATCTTATTTACCCGACCTCTAAGAGAGATTGCAGTAGGGAGAACACAAATGGACGACACCTCAGTGCTTATTGCGGAAAGCTTTCAGAACAGATCAACATCTAGTTTAGTGGAACAATTCGTAAGAACATAAGACCTGCCAAAGTCTGTGCTCGATGCAACACTCAAGAGAGGAGTTGCAACTCCTCCTTTGAGGAGAGTCAAAATTGTTGCAAAATATAACCAAAATAAGTTATGGTTTGGAAACGTAATGACAGGGGGGTACGTCCTTTTCTTATAGGCAGAACATATAGATGAACAAAAAGAAGTACATCATAGGAAGGGTTCTAGACTCAAACCGTCTGTAATAGTCGATTATAATAATGAAAGATAATGTGCTACAATAAAATAATAATAAAATTATATCTTATACTTACAGCTTCCATAACTAGTTTTACACCAGAAGGTGGACTTTTCATGGACTTTACAACTGTAATATCGGCAGGCTTTAATGTATCTAAAGCTTCTATAGCAGCTTCTAAGGCTGGAATGGCCTCGGATAAATCTGATTCGCAGTCATCTTTGATAGCTTGTGCAGCCGCAGCTGCTTCATTTGCAACAGCTTCGTCGGCTGCTACAATCTAGACATTAAATTACTAATCAAAATTTACTGTTATGAAAAATTAAAAGTGAATAATAATAATCTTTTATATCTAAAGATAGCGATTTTAATTGAAACTTACTTCTTTTTGTTTTTCGACAACAACCGTATCCTGTTCAATTTTGACCATCAGTTTTTCAGTTTTCTCTGATGCAATTATTAGTTTTGGCTGCAGTTCGGTTAATTCATCTTGCATTAAACCAACCTGTCCAGCTGCGAAATCCAGTTTTTCTAATCCCGTTTCATATCTTTAAAGTTTTAAATAGTTTTAAATTATTTTTAAAATAATTTAAATAAACTACAATCAGATGTATTTAAATATTATAGCCGTGTAAGAAACAATATAACTGAGCGCAGAAATTAGTGACATCGAAAATTATAACTTTTTTAATGTGAAGAAAATTACTTTAAACGGACAAAATTTGTTTACTCAAATTAAAACAGTCAAAAGGCTCATAAGTATAAATATTTTTTATGCTGACAAGACGATGAATATGCAGATGCTTTAACATCATCGCTAGGTTCACACAGGCTCTGACTGAAGGATTTCGGTCATTAAGGGCATCTTCGTTGAAAATGGAACTAAAACTAAATGCAAAGACAAAATATATGTTCTATTTTAACTCAAATAATCAGATACCTATAGTTCCAGATATCTATCATGCTAAGACGATAAATAGTAGAATCATAGGATCCTATAAAAATGAATCCGATCATATATAGAACACTAATAAATTCAGAGTTAACTGGATGAGGAGCCTGACGTCATAAATGCATTAAGGTAGTACGTCTCGGATGGACAGAGAGTGTAGTTAGGCAAGAAGAATTTGTAAAAGTAATGAAAATATGTTAAGATGTTTCGAAAAAAAAGTACTGAGGCGAATCTATGAAAAGGTGAATGGCAATAAAGTAAGAGGAAGACAAAACAACTTCGAATTTTATAGAATATACCAGAAACCAGATATCGTAATATACATTAAGATAGCACATCTGAGTATGTAGGGCATGTAATGCGGATGGAACAAACTGAGTCAGCTGGAAAAACGTTTCTTAATAGATCTATTGTATTAAATCTGTTGTAACAGACGAATGTTGAGGATTCCATGGGTACAACGAGTTACTAATGTTGAGGTACTTCGTCGCATGTGTAAACAAAAAGAATTACTAAGAATAATCAAAGAGGGGAAAATGCAATACTTGGGTCATGTGTTGAGAGGCGAAAGATATGAATTACTTCAAGTTATACTGGAAGGAAAAGTACAGGGCAAAAGATCAGTAGAAAGAAGCCAGAACTCGTGGGTGAAAGACCTGAGGAGATGGTTCGAACGCTCATCCGCAGAGATCTTTCGCGCAGCAGTTTCCAAAACTACAATTGCCATTTGGATCGCCAACCTTCGAAAGAAGACGGCGCAATGAGAAGAAGAATAGATCTGTTGATCAAAGAATAATAGGAATACCCAGAACAAGATTCCTTGAAAACGTCGATAAAGATGTGAGAAATATTGGAAAGTTTGCTTGGCGGGGAAAGGCGATGGATAGCGACGGCTGGAGCGAAATTCTTGAGAAGTCTAGGACCCATACAGGCTTATAAAGCCAGAATGATGATGATGCTCATGATGATTCTAAAGCTTTTGTTGACTATTATGTAGTCAATCTGATTTCTTTTCGAGTTTGCGCTTTCATCGCGCGGTGCTCTCTAAGTATATAACTGCTTCTTTGAAAATTTTTACGAGGTATTAATTATAGCTATGTTATGTTCCACACAGAAAAAGCATTTTTTCAGTTTTATTACTTTCTCAAAGCGATGGTTTCTTGCAAAGTCCTGTCTTTACCTTTTTCTGTTTTCGCATTGAAGTGTCTCAAAATAAATGTTGTTTGAGTTTCTAAAGGTCATTTACAATTATTTAGCTATCTATAGAACATCTACACTTTAACGCCCAATTTTTTTTTTTTTCACCGGTGAGAGCATACACATTTGGAGAACAAGTCTGTCGGTAATAGAACCATAGTTGCAAACATAGTTGCTATTTTCATCAGGGTCAGTGGTAGAAAATTATACACACATCAAAAATGTCTAAGGAATACCACTATTATTCTACTTTTTTCAATGAAAACTTAAAACAGTTTTTTGTTAATACATAACACTCGATTTAAAAACTTGTTTTCTACAAATAAAGGTATTCCATGAAAACTAATCTGTCAGTTGCACTGTTTTATTAACACAAAAGTTACAGAGCATCAAATTCGTACGATGAATTGCTTTAAACTGTAAAGAGAAAGTGCTTCAAATTTAAGAGATAGATTTATTTACTTAAAAAGTTTACTCAAACAAGTTTATAAACGCAACCATAGTCATTGAACGTCGGTATTTATTCATGTTCAAGTGGTAAGTGCTCTGAGTTCGATTAAGGCTGGTCTTTTACAAGCTGATTACGTCATTTTAAGGTGTCTCGGAACGTGATTTTGAGATTATGGTGTCCACATGAACAATTTAGTAATACTGCTGAGAGACATGGAGGTCGTCAATTACAATTACTCCTCGACAGAATCGTTATGTAGCAGGATTAGTCGAAATGTGCATATTACTGCACGTCAACCCTGTGGAGTCTTAGAAAATATCCACAACATTACTGTATGTAACTTTAAGGAATATACTACAGGAAGCTAGCCTGCATGCCAGAATCCATTGAGGGTTCTTATATTACGTCATGGAAATCGTAAACTATGATTGGGGTGGGCACAACAACATATGCATTGCGGCTTACAAGAATGTAGTTGTAGAAGACCTAGTCAACAAGAGAAACTCAGGCATGTGTAGAGTGTTCGTCCATATAGTGGTCTACAAGTTGTGATGGCTGGAATAATTGTTTCCGTTTTTGCGGAAGGCACTTTGAATCAATATCAATATAGTGATCATATCTTATATCCTGTTGTAATTCCCTTTACCGTTACTGCAGGTCCTGATTTGCGTTACATGCAGACCACATACTGCAGAAAAAGTAAGAGATTGGTTTTATAATGAGGATATTACACTTTTACTGTGGCCAGCACAATCGCCAGATCTTAATCATATCGAGCATATATACTCGATATGTCGATGTCGATATAGACAAGGTCTTCAAGATCTTACACAGGAATGGATCCTATAGCCTCAAAGCGAAATTGATAATTTAATTTTAAGCATGCTAAGGTGGTTTCAAGCTTTAATTAGTACTTCTGGTGAAAACTTAAATTAATAAACACATTTGGTGTTAGATTTTTATGTTTTATAATGATTTTTATGTTAACATTTTTTTTTATTTTAATTTTTGTTCGATTATTTCGTCATAGAGAAATCATTATATAACACTTAAATTAAGATAAATTCATTGCTGAATAATTAGGCATTTTAATGATATGTCGCTTCTTAAAATTCAATCAAAATTGATGAATATTTAAGAAAAATACTTTGTATTCCTCAGAAATTATTGATATGTTTATATTTCACTATCTCTGGCAAATGCTTCTGATCTGGGACATCTCAGTTCGCTTATGTCCATGATGTTTCTATAGGTAACTTCAGTCTTTTTGATATGTAATAGCAGGAAAAAACAATACAATGGAAACAAAATATGCTGAATAAAAGAAAAATTTAAGAGAAAAAAGATCAAGAAAATCCCTATAATGGACAAAAGGGGTATAAAAACATTTCACTGATTTAGAAACTAAAATTATATATTTACCTTCTCTGTTGTAAAGTAATCTGATCTACTTTTAAAGCATAGAGAGATATAAATGTTTGAATTAACTCAAGATAAGCCGTAGCAGTAATATATGTCTTTCTTCTTTGTTCGGTGTAAAATATATCAGAATAGTCCTGAACGGTCACGTGGAAATGTTTGCAAATCGATACACAAACGCCGATCATTTCTGGACCGATATCTGTTTGACTTAAAAACATATGAGCTACCTATAAAAAATCATAATCCTTAATCACGTCAATTTTTAGTATTGGAGTTGATAGTTTACCCTTTCTAGTGCATCGTCAGGCCACTTCTGGAACCAGTCGATGGTGCAACAATTAATAAGAGATGGAAACATTCTGCATCTAACTCTAAATGAATCTCCAATCGGTGATAAGCAAAGTGCTATATGAAGATTTGTTCTTACTCGTTCGATAAAGAAGTTATATAAAGCTAATGGGGTGGCTTCCATTTTTTTGGTCTGAAAATATTAAAAACTATATATATATATATATATATATATATATATATATATATATATATATATATATATATATATATATATATATATTTAAAACACAACTAGAGGATGGAAAATTTTATAAAAAAATAATAAATTATTCAAATTTTTACTTTATTATGATTTTGTTGCCCAATTTATCAACTTTATTAGACATACAACATATACCAAATTATTATCGTCATTATAAAACACAAAGTAACTTACATAAGCCTAAAGTGAAGTGGTATACTGGTATGCCTACTGCTGATATAAATTAGTAACTTAAGCTCCGGCACCGAAATCGCAGGATTGAAAACTGAGCATAAATTATAAAAAACATGAATGATGTACCATCTGAGTTCTCAAAAAATAGACAAAAAATTCCTGAAGGGCTGTGGGACTTTGAAATGCAAATAATAGATCTAAAAATGAAATGGACCAGGAAAGAGGGTAGCAAAATATTTTTTGCCCTCTGACAAATCTCCTAGTTTCATACCTCATCTTGTTAGAGAATGCCTCCCGTGTCTAAAGGTATTTTCTCTGGATCTTCACGCGATATTATCAACCATTCTTGCTACGTATCTAGTCCTATTTTACTTAAGGGTTCTTGTTCTTTCTTCAGCAGTTTTTCTACATTCTTCGTATATAGAGGAGTAGGAAGAAACTATCGTTTCTAACAGAAGCTAAACACAGAAAAGAGTTTGTAGTTGTAGCAGCCAACCACCATCGAGGAGAGGGCACTTGAAGAAAAAGAATATATCTACATTTGGAGTTCGATCTCTCAGGAATATGCCTAAAATAATCGTTACATTGCATTCTGTGAGTTAAGTATCTTGTTAAATATAACATTCTCCTACAATTTGTTCCTCGTTTCAAGCCATGATTATTATTTATTTTTTTGATCAATGGCACTACTACATCCATATTTAAAAAGTCAGTCTTCGGGTACATCATCATTTCCTGAGGATTTTTAATTTTGTTTATAATCTTTGAAATGCTGTTTAAGATGGTAAATTTTGGCTACTTTTCCGTTCTAACATATTTTAAACAGTAGTCTGAATTATTTTCTTTTTTTATTATAAAAGGTTTATAGAATTTTCTTGTTTAACTTTATTTTTTAACCATTTAAATTGTTTCAGCGTATCGTTTTCAAACGTATTTTCTCCTTCTATAGGCAAGAATTTTTTTCTGCGCTGAGGTTTATTTCAAATAAAAAAGTTTATCGTTGAGAATGTTAGAAGAAACAAACTTGAAAATGTAGCAAAACAGCATTTCGTTTACTTAAAACTTCCAAATCTATTGGATTATATATAGGGCATTGCATTTGTAGATATTCTGCAGTCGTTCTTGTAGAGACAATGGTGAGAATAAAACATCATTAAAACTATATTGTGAATATATATATTCATCTTTGTAGTAAAATGATCCATGCCGGATCATTGAGAAATAAAAACCACGTTTCAAATAATAAAATCTGGAGAAAATGAGAGTGCGACAAAGAGACAATAGGAAATAGTGACACAGGACCTACACGATTAATTTAATTAAAAACTAGGAAATTAGTCTGTCTACTTCCAACACTTAATCTTTTGACTGAAAAACACTGAAACCAGAAATAAAAGTTTTAATATTGTTAAAAGCTGATGTAATGTCGCAGAAAAAGAATACTGTATAATTTCGTGAAATTACATTTCCCACTAGTATGAAGTGATTTACTAGCTTAAAGATTCTTGTTACAAACTTGTAGCTAATGACTATTTTAAGCACATTAGTACTTTTATTGATAAATACAATTAAAAAATTCATTTTAAAACACTGGACAAAAAGATAACAAACTCACGCTTTCTTTAAGCACTGCCTGCATTTTTTCTAAAATCTCAGCTTTTTCGTCCGGCGCATACAAATTTGGCACATCACCGGTATTGAGAATTGTATTGATGTCTTCAATAAAACCTTCGTCCGCTATTTGAGTATCAGCAAAAAGAAACAGAATAGGTTTTCCTTCTGTACCTGCCCTAGTTAATAATTTCTTCAAATCTTCTCTCCATTCTGAAGTGCTGTAGGTCCTGGTTATTTCAATCTAGAATTTAAAATGAAGATAAATAATGGTCTCTGTACCCATAGACGTACCAAAAGAGAGAACACTTACACGAAAGTTAAAGATAAATTCTTTAAGAACGCAAAATCTTTATTATATGGCACCACAGGTAGATAAAAAAAGAACAACGAATTCATGTTGCAAAAGAGTAAGGAAAAAGCTTTAAAAATGTGTATAAAATTTGAAAATTATTAAATTTAAGGCATCCAATTTCTAGATGAGTAAATTATGTACGAGACACGGCCTCAATTTTAAAACAATTTTTGGTGAGTCTGTTGACGAGGATGAAATAACGAGTAAAGCTTTGGTAATAAACTTTTCCATCACGTCAGTCATCAAGGACTATGAAAAATTTCTTTTATGATGAAACAAAACTTTAGCAGTCTAAAAAACCAAAACTGGTGAAAAAATATTACAGATATCTGATAGTTTTAAGCCATAGAAGGGCATAGTTATTAATGACTTAATTCATAGACTATAGATTCGTGCTCCATAATAGATATGATGTATACTGATCGAATAAAAGAAAACTTTCCACATCAGCACCCTAAAGTATGACTTTTTCGTTTTACCTTTTAAACGGGATTTGAACTATTAACAGGACAAACTGCTTTCAAAAATATTATATAAAAGTTATTATTTAATTGGTAACAGCATATTACCTCAAATATGGCACATTCAGCCATAAAACTTGCTAACTTCGCTGAACTGTGTCTTCCAGATCCTCCTACACCGACTAACAATGCATTTCCATTGGGTTGAGTTATAACCCGCGAGACTCTCGATACATGTTCTATAGCAAATTGAAACATAACCAAATTCATGGGAGTTTTGGACATCGTATTGTGTTCCTCGAGATAATATTCCATTTTAGCTATTAAATCGTCCATATCTAAAATCTATAAAACGCAACAAAGGGATTAATAATAACTTATATATTATTTATTTATTGACATGTACAATATCTTTAATAAATGTACAGAATAATTACTACATATAATGCAAGATGAAAGATTTGACTCTGTTACCATTCATCAATGCTTTATTGTAAAGTTTTCTGGTCGTAGTTTTTGAGTCTGCTTCCTAGTGGACAGTTGAATAGTTCTTATTAGATGATTTATATTAGAAAACATGCATAAGGTTGGAGTTATCACCGAATAGGTAAAAGATTTGGCGTGTCTCTTATATCAGTATCGCGACTGGTTAAACTATACAGGGTAATTGGTGAGAATACCAAAAGAGCTGGTCAAGACAGAAATCGTGCCACGACTTTTGACGCTTTTTTGGCCTAACCCAACGATTTGTAACAACCCGACAGTTGCAATATGAGCTTTAAAGCACAAGTGATATCAAAATAAACCTGGAATAAGTTCAAAAACATCTTTTAGATGGAAATTTGCATCCTAGCATTGCTGTTTAAAGTCCAGTGTTAACCAGGACTTACCGCTAAGTGCCCATTATATTATATTATATTATATTATATTATATTATATTATATTATATTATATTATATTATATTATATTATATTATATTATATTATATTATATTATATTATATTATATTATATTATATTATATTATATTATATTATATTATATTGAGTGACTTCCGAAAAAAGGAATACAGACATATAGGTGGAAATTTTTCCCACGAACCGTTAGATGTAGGAAAATTCTGAGTATGGTAGAAGAACGAGCGCCAATTTTATGTAGAAAATGTTCATTAGCTTGACTCTAGGACCAAAATTGACGCCGATATAGCCAATGAACGAAATTTGATAAAAATCTAATGGTCTACAGTTTTTTCGCTTTTCCGGCAAAACGGTACATAATTTCTAGCCACATGTTAATTTTTTTTTAAACAGAAAGTCACCCTTAATCGAAATAATTCAAATTTCAAACAAAATATACACTTTTAATTTTCACGAAATTTTCAGCAAATACAGACATTCAAGGGGAAATTTTTCTCACGAACTGTTAGATGTAGGAAAATTCCGAGTATGGCAGAAGAACGAGCAGCCAATTTTATGTAGGAAATGTCTATTCGCTTGACTCTCGGACCAAAATTCATGCCAATATAGCCGATTAACCAAATTTGATAAAAATCCAAGGTTACCCCCTTAAAAAATTTTTTTCCAAATTTTACAAAAAAAAAATTTTGTTTAACGTTTTGGTACATGCACTTGGTCCAGCATATTCCAAACACGTGTTTTTTCTGATCCCTTAACCCCAGTTTGCCGGAAAAGAGGAAAAATCGACTTAAAAAATCACAGTTTTTTCGATTTTCCGGCTAAACGGTGCATAATTTTTAGCCACATGTGTAGATTTTTTTAATCAGCAAGTCACCCTTAATCGAAATAATCCAAATTTCAAACAAAATATACCCTTTTAATTTTCTCGAAATTTTCAGCGAATACATACATCCAAGTGGAAATTTTTCTCACGAACTGTTAGATGTAGGAAAATTCTGAGATTGGCAGAAGAACGAGCAGCGGCCAATTTTATGTAGGAAATGTCCATTCGCTTGACTCTCGGACCAAAATTGACGCCAATATAGCCGATTAACCAAATTTGATAAAAATCCAAGGGTACCCCCTTGAAAAATTTTTTTCCAAATTTTACAAAAAAAAAATATGTTTAATGTTTTGGTACATGCACTTGGTCCAGCTTATTCCAAACACGTGTTTTTTTCTGATCCCTTAATACCAGTTTGCCGGAAAAGAGGAAAAATCGAATTAAAAAATTTACAGTTTTTTCGATTTTCCGGCAAAACGGTGCATAATTTCTAGCCACATGTTTATTTTTTTTAAACGGCAAGTCACCTTTAATCGAAATAATTCAAATTTCAAACAAAATATTCACTTTTAATTTTCACGAAATTTTCAGCAAATACAGACATCCAAGTGGAAATTTTTCTCACGAACCGTTAGATGTAGGAAAATTCTGAGTATGGCAGAAGAACGAATGGCCAATTTTATGTAGGAAATGTCCATTCGCTTGACTCTCGGACCAAAATTGACGCCAATATAGCCAATTAACGAAATTTAATAAAAGTCCAATGGTCTACAGTTTTTTCGATTTTCCGGCAAAACAGTGCCTAATTTCTAGCCACATGTTTATTTTTTTTAAACAGCAAGTCGCCCTTAATCGAAATAATTCAAATTTCAAACAAAATATTCTTTTTTAATTTTCACGAAATTTTCCGCAAATACAGACATCCAAGTGGAAATTTTTCTTACGAACCGTTAGATGTAGGAAAATTCTGAGTATGGCAGAAGAACAAACGGCCAATTTTATGTAGGAAATGTCCATTCGCTTGACTCTCGGACCACAATTGACGCCAACATAGCCGATTAACGAAATTTTATAAAAATCCAATGGTCTACAGTTTTTTCGATTTTCCGGCAAAACGGTGCATAATTTCTAGCCACATGTTTATTTTTTTTTTTTAAACAGCAAGTCACCCTTAATCGAAATAATTCAAATTTCAAACAAAATATTTACTTTTAATTTTCACGAAATTTTCAGCAAATACAGACATCCAAGTGGAAATTTTTCTCACGAACCGTTAGATGTAGGAAAATTCTGAGTATGGCAGAAGAACGAGCGCCAATTTTATGTAGAAAATGTCCATTCGCTTGACTCTAGGACCAAAATTGACGCCAATATAACCAATTAACGAAATTTGATAAAAATCCAAGGGTACCCCCTTGAAAAAAATTTTTCCAAATTTTACAAAAAGTCGTCTCATCAAAAAAACTTTTTTGGGTCCGAAATATACGACATTGGATGAATTTAAATAATGAAGAACTAGAAGAACAGTAGAAAATAGAGAAAGTTGTGAAAGTAATCGACAACATTTATTAATTGAATAGGGTACCATAAGAGGAAAAAGAGGAAATTATTCAATATTAAAATAGCGTTTATATATCTATGTTAGAAATTTATTGTTTTTTCTGGAAGGTCGTTGCCATTAGTTAGGTTAAAACCTGGAAATTTAGAGGTATTTAGATTATTTTGTATTATTTCAATAACTGTAAATAGTAGAGTTAGCTTACTAGGTCATTCCTGAAACCGTTTGACTAGCTTTAATGTCGTAATCAAATTGAGGAGGCTGAAAACTAATAGATATTGGACAAATATTCCAGATTTGTCCTTGTTGCCTCGTGTTAGTTTAATAGTTTTTGCGGATTTAGTTTTTTAGATATTTTTCATGTAGAAGATTTGATAGCTTCTCTAGTAGATAATTTAATAAGAAAATTCCAGAGTTTTTAACAACTCTTTTACGTTAAACAAAGATCAACTTAACTATCTTTATTACCTCATTTTTTCCGCTAAATTCAAACTACTGACATATTTACATAATATTTACTGATGGAATATACTTCATGTCATTTTTAAATATTTTACTAAAACTGACATTAGTTTGAATCAACAAAATGTTTCGGCTTTGTAATATGTTACAAAGCAGAACTCCCTTACAGGTTTAATTTTTAAATTGTATTCCAATTATACTTTAATAGACAACGTACCTCATCATATATTTTAGGATCTGCGTCTGGGTTTATGTAATTTCCATAAAACAAGTTTCTGAGATGGCGGGGTGCTATTATTTCGTCTTCGGGAACAAACACCGCGCATACTTTGTCGAATTTTTGTCTAAATCCTTGATAGCATGCCTCTTTGACAATATTAAAAAGTTTTTTCCTAAAAATAATTTTTATTAGAGATTTTTTAATATGAGAAGTTTTGTAATTACAGTTTTAATTGTATTATTTAACAATTTTAAATACTGACATTACAATTTAGATAATTATTAATAAAAACATACCTATCATCATCATCAATGAGTCGATCATGATATACTCTGTACGTTTCATGAATCCAGAGTCTTATAAATTTGTCAGGATCGTCCATCCGTTGGGGAGGTGTGAGGAGAAGTCCAAGAATGACTCTGGAGAAGTCTCGTAGCGAAAAAGTATAGTGTGATTTTGCAGGTGTTGGCAAAAACTGCTGTATCGCTTCTTTATATACTTCTGATGTAGCCGCACAACAAAACTAAAATATGTAGTTATAATATGTAGATAATTTATCTCGGTAAACATCTAAGAAAGTTTTTGTGTTGTTTTTTTATTGCAAGTTAATTGCAATGGAAGTTTTTGAACTACAATTATTGGTTATTATTGTTGTTTTGCTTACATAAAACCATGTAATTCTATAATAGTAATTTTAAGGGACTTTTAAAATGTTTTAAATATTACGCTGGTCTGTTATATTGTACGAAGCGAAAAACTGGACATTAAAGGCTAGATTAATTATCAATCTTAAAGCTTTTGAAATGTGGTGTCTAAGCCGGATGCTCAGATTATTCTGAAAGGACAGAAACATAAATAAGGAAGTATTACATAGACAAAAAGAGAAATCATACGATTTCTACCAACGAAACCGAATTCAAATTTTTACCACTGTACCTTCTAAAACTTGTAAAGCAAACAACTTGATAAATTACTAATATCCCTCTAGCCATCTAATAACAAAAATAGAAATCTCTTTTTTTCTTTTTGTTATTAATTACGCCCGTAAATAGTTATTTTGATAACTATTGGTCTACGACGGGATAGATTTTGTTTCAGATTCAGAGCAGTGGCTATGCCGCTCTGAGGAGACCTAAAGAGGTCGAAATACTTATAAGCGGCTTGCCGCTGCCCTATATCGAAACAAAAATCTAATACCGTCATTATGTATTACGTAGACCTTTTCGGAAAGTAAACAAATTAAACAAGTTTTTAGTACGTATTAGAGCTCTTGTTAACGACAACGGTCAACGGGTCGTTTTTGACACCGTCCCGTCGGCCGTTGCTCAGTGTCTTTCAGGTTCTTATGAATGTTTGTTCACGCAACGGCAACCAACCCGTTGGTTAACTTTTCACCGTCTACGTATCCAGTCCCCCTCGGCAAGACGTTCGACGGGCCGGTACCGTGAACCCTCAGTGAACCTTTTTAGTTTATGGAAGTGTGTTAACGGCGTTGGGCGAGCATCCGTTGTTTCAATAAATTTCTTCCTTTGTTGCCGCTAAAATATGGATTTTGATATGAAAATTTTAATAAGTGCGGTAGAAAATCGACCTGTGTTGTGGGATAAAACCACGGAAAGCTATAAAAATAAACAGCTCATGTATTAATTTAATTTAATCAGCGTTTTAATTTATCATGTACTATTCCTAACAATTTTCGGAAAGTTTCTTGACCCATTCGGAAGTAATTGAAGAATTTTGTTTCGTCTTTTTTCAATTCTTCGTAAAGTGTATGGAAAGTACCATACTTTTCTCTTTCTAACAAAATAGGATGTATCCATATTTTTCTTTTACGCTTCTCCCGTTTCTTCTGCATTTTTTATACAAATAATACGCTAGTATAATTTTTTGCTTTGACGACAACATGATATAACATGTATTGCGTGCACTTGTTACTTTAAAACTGACGATATTTCAGAGATTCGATACTGTCAACGGACGCATTTCCCTTGAAATTTATGAACCGTCGACACGGGTACCCGTTTAGCATCGGCCCGTTACCCGTTGAAAAAAACGTTCGTTAACAAGAGCTCTTAAGTATTAAGTACGACTCTTAAGATGTTAGCCGAAAAAGTGTCACTATTGTCAACAGTGAGATAGATAAGCTTGCGACAAGAAGTAAACTAAGAAAATAGGCATATCCATAGAATATATGGGGGAAACATAGACCTGAAGGAATTTTAAGAAAATAATGGAAGGACCTGAAGGAAATAATAAAATGTCTTAAAAGATACCATAGAAAAATCTGCAGTAAACCAAACATATTTAAATAAAGAAGGATAACATAAAAGAAACTCACTAACAGGATAAGGACAGACAGTAAGGAATGGCAGTAGGCTTTATATTGGATATGTTATCGGATTACAACAAATGGTTATTTACTAGTACTAGTAGTAGTTAGCCAAGATTTTCCATACAAAAACACAGAACCATAAACGGTTAATATACAATGTTGCAATTAATTGGACTGTTCATTTATACATTGCATCAACAATGAAGCATAGAGAAATGTGTGTCTTTCATTAAAATTGCGGATCGTTTTGGTAATTAACGGCAACACATAGCGTCATATTGGAAAAACTCAACTAACAAAAAAAGAAACTAACCGCAGTAGTAGTAACCGATGTTAGTTTTAAGTTTGTAACAGAGAATCGTTTCATCCAGTAGGGGTGTAGGCTGCTCAGTCATCGAAGAGACGAGTTCCATCAACCAAGCAAGACGGTCGCGTCTTAGTAAGGGGTGGAGGCCCGCTCTCCAATCAAATGTCAGTCGAAAGGGAGAGTCGTTCCATTCAGTAGAGGTGGAGGCTGCTCCGACATGATCAATACATTTGTGGTTCCTGTATGTCGTAAAAGACGTCGTTTTCGATAGCGGCTGGTGCTATCATTCCATTGGGGTAAAGTTCAACCTACACAATTTGTTGCCAAATCTATTTTCTGCTATATCCAGTCCAGTTTACTGGTATACGCATTATTGTTGCAGAAGTTAATTCATGAACTCTATTGAATCCTGAGCCGGGAATCGAGAAATATGTTAATCTTTATTTGGAACATTTAAATTTAACTTTATCAGAACATTTGACGTTTATTTAAATACGTATTTACTATTTGTATCTATATATAGTTTATAATATAACATTATTTATCTTATATACAAAATCATCCTATTTGCGTTACATTGATATTTATCTGGCAGTCAGCTGTAAAAGTCATTGGTCGTTCCTGCTGTATCATATTTTAGCATACTCATGATTTCTTTTGTAGACAAGCGGTTTAGTTTGTGTGATATAGATATCCAGAATTCGTCTCATAATATTTGGTTTTCACAACAGCTGTGTTTTCACGCTAATTTGTTCACCTTTTGTAAAACAATCGTTGTCATGAGTAACTACTTCTTTTTTATCTTTACTACGCATATTTTAATTTGTAAATATTAATGATTTATATAATCTTTATGTATATATATAACTTGTTTTTATTAATTTTACTTTTAAATAGAGTTTCATAATTATAGTTCTCTTTTGCTTTTATTTTCTATGTTAATATATACACCTAATGCGAAAGGGAGAAAACCTGCGAGTTCTAGATTGAACATAGACATTCTCCTCCCTTTGTGATGGCTTTATATGTAATATAAAGGTCATCGTATGTTCAGAAAGCAACACTAGTTATGAAAGCGCTTAGAAAAAAACTGTGCAATACAAAAAACCACTGGACCAATATTTGTGGACTATAAGAAAGCGTTTGACTCAGAGAATTTGGATAAAATAAGTGTTAAATTATCAAATTGTGCAGTAAGGTAAACTGCAAAATTGGTCTAATATCAGTATATGACTCAGTGATCCACTGATCGGTCGATATTGTCGAAATTAAGAGTAAGATATATAGTTGATAAATGTTGTTATAAATATAGCCCTAACAAAAATGTATGACGCAGAAAAGATACCATAAATAAAGTGGAACTGGAACTGGATAGGATACGTAGCGAGTATAAATGATGTATACAGAGACATACAGTCCATCTTTCAGATCTTTGCACAAGTATGACATTATTCACGAAATAATTGTTTATATTACTTTTCTTTCCTAACTAAAGCGATGAACGTAAGCCGCCTGTTCATATACAATAGCATACATCGAACACAGATAGTCATGGAACGATGGTCGGTGATTGATTTACCTACCTACTAGCAATCAGAAGTTTTGTTTTGACAGCGTTTGTAGCGTGTTTATAAATTATATTCCTGTCATTTAAATATTCAATCCTTTTTTATACTTCGAATATACATATTTGTTAACAAACAGCTGTTATAATGATTAACCGTTACTTTCTTGTTTAAATTATTAGGTTTAGGATGTATTTGTTAGGTAATGACAATAATGTAATATTTATTCCAACCTCTAGATTGACATTCATCTAGAGATTTAAATGTGACTAAAACCACGTCAACGGATTGATATGAAATATTTTTAAGGGTTTTCTTTTTAGAATATGCTTGGTAAACCATTTAATTCTCAAGTACAACAACTTGTGTTAACTATGTTGGAATATTTCAAATATAAAAACGTAAATTTAGGTCCTTTAAAGCCATTTTCATCTATTCAACATGTAACAACCCCATCAATGTATTTAAACGCTGCTTTCTTGAATTAGGAAATATTTGTTCATAACTACCTTCGAAAGCCTTGCTACTGGTTCCACGTAGCCTTTAGCAAAGTGCCAATCTAATATCGTCGTGTATATTTTGCTCAAAGTATTGTCGTCAAAAGAGTCAATGGTAAAAATTTGCATGTGTCTTAAAAATCTATCAGTGACCTCATTTCTACCACCTCCTGGAACTCCCATTGCACCAACGAAGAGCTAAAAAGAGTACATAAATAACTACTAAAAATGTAAATGATTTATAACTGCAATACAGACACAGATTCGTTAAAAATTCTACGTAACTATTACAGCTGGAAGAAAGAAATATTAAATAGCTTTAAAAGTTTTAAATTGTTTGTAGAAGTATTATAGTTTACTGAAAATTGTAAATACTTACTATGTCCACAAGATAAAGCATTGATGTATCTTTTTCGAACCAATGTCCATGATCGATAAACTGACGAAGCAGTTCAACCGCTGGTTGAGCACCCCAGGTTTCTTTCTGCGGCATACCTACGTCGTCGACGAATAATATGCATTGTTTGCCCATTGAGGGACCAAAAACACCACGTCTTCTTTTGTCTAGTTTTGACATTACCATTTCCTGAGTCTAAATGTAAATATAAAAGACTTTAATCAAAAAGAAGAGTGTTAGTTTGTCTTTTTTAATTTTTTTAATATAGTATAATTTTCACAAATATTTCTTAATAGATTATTTCATGACAAAAAAATATATATGATGGTAAGGACTACACTCGTTACTACAGGATGTTACTCAATTTGCTGACGATACCACAGTTGCGCTAAATTCCAATAATTTTTTTCATATAGTATAAAAAGCAAACTGTCTTGTAAAAAGTATGACTCATTACTATTTAAATAATGCCCTAATCTTAAATGGATCAAATCACTCTCATCTACGTTTTATGAAAACCTAGTTAAAAGTAATGTGCAACTTCCAGTAAACATAACCCACCTACTGTCATTGAATCAGAAATCTATATACGAACTCATATGTAATCACTTATATGCATCCGGATATATAATATAAATTTAGTACAATCAAGTTTTTAATTGATAAACATAACATAAATCATTTAAAAATCTGTGGCAAAAGGACTGGTTTCCATGCCAAACACACTATCATCATCATCATCATCATCATAAATGGATCAAAGACCAATATGGTAACCTTTTCACCTTCTACTATGCAGATGAGTCCATTAGTAAAACTTGACAATGGGTCAGTGGTACCACTCCACTAAGTTGTTAGGTGTTTACCTGGATTCTAATTTGTCTTGGAGCTCTCACGTTGATTATGTAGTGGGAAGATTGTCTGTGCACTGTTATGTTCTATGGCAACTTAGGAATTTTGTCTCCCTAGATGTCTTAAAACTTTACTATTTTGCTCATGTACAGTCAATTTTACAATACTGCTTAGTTTGTTGGGGAAATTGCTCGCGAATTAATGAGGTGCTTGTTCTTCAAAAAAAAAAAAAATTATTCGTACCATGACGTTTAGAAGGCGCTTGGATTTCTGTAAACCAGTTTTTAAACAATTAAATATTTTAACTGTAATTTCGCTGTATATTTTTAGTTGTGTTGTTTATGTAAAGTCACATAGATGCAATTTTATTTGCAGAAATGATGTTTCCTTAATGAGTGGCTACAATTTTCGTCACAGAAATGATTTGGTGACCCCTGTTCGTCACTTGACCGTTGTGGGCAAGGGCCCTTACCCAACATGCGTTCGTTTATATAATAAATTACCTAATTATGTTAAAGAGTCAAATATTTATGTATTTAGGAGAACAGTTAGGGACTTACTTCTGGTAAACAGTTTCTATTCGTTAGAGGAATACTTGCAGGCATCCTTTTAACAATTTGTATGTTTTTGTGTATAATTTATATTAGGTATGTTTTTATGTTAATTGCTTTTATGTACTTATAGTTTTTACTTATTTATAGGTTGTATTTGACGCATTTCAATACTTGTAAAAGTCAAATGAAATAAAGAATATTGATTGATTGATTGATTGAAGGACTACAAGACTAACAGTTAATGAAACATTAAGCTAACAACATTAGTTGCTTGTACTGGACATCGAAATAAAAGCGAAACTAAACAAAAATATCGGAAAGGACCATAAAAAATCAATTGATGGATGTTAAAGAATGAGAAAGAAAGTCTATTTAGGGTAAAAATAGTAGAAAAAATGACATGAAAGGAAGTCCTAATACAATTTTAAGGAAGATGGCCAGTATCATTAGATATATTGCTATTGAAATACTTGGAAAAACGTCAGGAACGAAGTTTAAGAATAAAGAGACCTGGAAAAAAATTATATAAACAGTAGCAAGTTAAAGGTAAAGAGAATAACAATATATAAAATACTTACCAAAGTCGATGATGTTCTAGCACTGAAATTAACAATATTGGGCAAAAATTTTTCCTTCGGTAAATTCAACATATAGTCCATTACCACTGCTGATTTGCCAGTTCCAGTTGGTCCAATGAATAAAATCGGTATTTTGTTATCGAGACACATCTTTAGAAAAAATCTCTGACAACACGATTCATTTGTTTGAATAATCAATTCATTTGCCTAGGAAAATAAAAACATTTATCAAAAAATAGAGAACCGGAAAGATCAAACATTAATGTTTAAAAATAAATTATTTCAGTCAATGTTATATAGTTGTAGTTAAATATCTTTTTTGGAATTTTTTTATTATTTACACAAATATATCTGTATCAGCCAATAAGGGTTATTAGCGAAGGGACATGCGCAGACGGTAAGATACATATTATTACATAATAATACTTTACAATTTGGTATATAGTTTAGTTAATTTGAGATAGTTTAATAAAGATGTTAAAGTCAACACTTTTTTAAATTCTCGCAAAGGACACACGCGATCTTCTCTTGACTTAGAAATGGAAATATGGAATGGAAATGAAATAGAAATTACTTTAACTAGGTTAAATTTCCCCCAAAATAAGATGGAAACATCACTACGGATAGAACTGAAATCCTTAAGGTTGTCGAATCATTTTATCGTGAAATGTATAAGAGCATCAATAAAAGAAAAGATTATGCGGTGCCCAAAATATCAAATCAGAGATCAAAAGAAATGCGAGAAATAACACCATACGAAGACAAAACACTAGGTCCGAAATAAAAACAAAAAAATCTCATGGCGATGATGGAGTAGTGATCAAGGCAATCAAATTAGGAGGAAATAAAATTATTCTGGCTTTAGCTAAACTTTTCACCAAGTGCATCTACCAAGGAAAAACCTGTTCTCAATGGTCTTATTACACAAAAAGGAGATACAACAGATTTAAAAAAATTAACGTCCTTAAGCTTTTCACAAAAATTATCAAAAAAAATGACTAGAAGCTAAGTTACACTTCTATCGGCCCAGACAATAAGCTGGATTTATATAGGAATATAGCGATAATGACCAATTACTAGTGATAAAGAATCTGATAGAGAAGTCTGCAGAATACAACAAACCATTGACAGCAAGAAGACACCGTCTCTCCAAAGCTATTCACGACAAGATTTTTAGAACATGCTTGTATAAAGGCAGATCTGAACGAGTTTGGTATTAACATAAATGACGCTCAGTCATTTGAGATTGTCAGATGACATTGTCCTTATAACGGATTGTATAGATGATGCAATAATAATGTTAAAAAAATTATATTACGCTTCTCTGGAGGTCAGTCGAAAGATTAAGATAAGAAAGATGCAAATAATAACTAATCTAGTGCTAAATCGTCGCGAGCAGACTGCGTCGTATACACACTTCATGCATAGAATTTGGTTGGACAGAGATAACCAAACATGTGAGCTTCCACACCGCATAGTACCAGCCTGTGTAGCGCGTTTGGTAAATTAAACTATATATTTAAATCGGACCTACCCATATGCCTAAAAAGGAAAATATTGGACGAGTGTGTGTTACCTGTACTCACTTATGAAGAGAAAACATGAACACTCACAAAAAAGGTAGTGAACAAGATTTGCGTGACTTAAAGGTCTATGGAGCGCAAAATGTTGAATGTCTCTCCGAGAGACCGAATCCCAAATGAATAAATACGTTGTAGAACAAAAACAACAGGCGCTATCGAAAAAATCACGTCGCTAAAACGTAATTGTACAGGACACGTCGCCAGATTATCAGACAACTGATGGACAACATGATTGTCGAGAAAACGCCAAAACCACAAGCACTGCGGAGCAGAGGCGGCTCCCCAACTAGATGGATTGACGACCTGAGCTGAGAAAGAGCTGAGCTGACCTATGTCCATCAGTGGACGCGTAGGTACAGATAGTTAAAAATCATATGTGCTATTATTGGTACTTGATTTAACATTATAATTTCCGTTGTAAAGGTTTTTAATTCTTTAAAATCCACTTGGCTCTTAATTTGATAGAGATTTTTCTTAAAAAAATATAATAACAAATGCCGCTTGATACAGTTTCTATAAACCGCTAATATTGTGCTTTTTTGCAGAAAAACATTTTTATACAAAGATTTACACCCTAATTGCAAGATGGCATTATTCTTTGGAATTGTTATTTTTGGCACTTATCCGTTATTATATAACGAAGTCCGATTTAACTGAGCCATAACTGTATTTCGAAGAGTACGTAAAGCCTTCGGTTTCGGGTACCTAAGTAGTCGTTAACATCAAAATCCTTAAACCGAATGGAAAATATACAATAAACCAATTGGCTGCAGTATGATCGAAGCTGCATCCAAAAAAATACAAAATACACATACTATTTTAGGAACATAATTCATAGTCGTACGTTCAACTTTGAATAGGGATGTTCACAAATTTTTAAATATAGTTAAATTCAATTAAATTCAATATAAACTCCTGGACAAAATTAACGCACCACTCACATTTTTTCTCAATAATCTTTATTTATTGATAATTTACTGTACGACAAGTTGCCTATGGACCTTGTTTGGCAGTGACAGTTGTTATGTAATCTAACAATAGTCTTGTTTTAGCAATAATTTGTATTAAACTTCGTTTTAGTCTAAAAGTGAGTTAAACTTTTCATAAAAAGTGCCGATTAAAGCAAAGTGCTTGTAAGAAACAAGCTTTTTATTGTGATATTTTTCATCACATGCATGTTTGGAAGTTCATTTGTATAAAAATCAAATACAAAAATGAACTGTCAAAGAAATTTGCCAATGGAGGAGGCAGTGCGAGCATCGACTTTCCTAGATGAAGGATATTCAATGCGATACGTTGCAGGTTTGTTAGGAAGACACCATTCTAGTATCAGTCGCAAGGTGAAGCAATATAATGAAACAGGGTCGTACCATCGAAGACCAGGGCAAGGGCGAAAACGTTGCACTAATCAAATTGATGATCGTTTTTTGAGACAACGTGCTCTCTAAGATAGGAGAGTCACCAGAAATTTGTTGAAAAGTGAACTAGCAGATGTTCGAAATGTCGCGATATCGTCTCGAATAGTTAGAAGACCTTTACATGAAGCAGAATTGAGCAACAGGAAACCGACCAAAAAACCATTGCTTACCAGAGAACACAGGGTTCAGAGACTGAATTTTGCAAGATTGCATCAAAATTGGACCATCGATGATTGGAAACGAGTTCTTTTCTTTAATGAGACTAGTAAGCCTAAAAGCTCCAGATAGTCGTGAGCGTGTCTGGCGAAGGCGAGGAGAAAGGTTTGCCAGCTGCAATATCTCTCCTAAAGTACCTTTTGGTGGTGGCTCTAAAATGTTTTGGGAAGGAATTTGTTTTGAAGCTCGTACAGAGTTGGTCCCCATACGTACGAGGTCTATGAATGCCCATTATTACTTAGACAACATTATTGTCGAACATGTAATGCCTTTTGCTCCGTTTCTTGGACCTAATTTTTTAGTCATGCAAGACAACGCTCGTCCTCATGTGGCTCGACAGGTTATTGGCTACCTAAATGATGTTGATATTCCATTATTAGAGTGGCCACCTAACAGTCCGGACATGAATCCTATAGAGCATCTATATGACTATTTCAAAAAAAAGATTCAAAGTCGTAGACCCCCTATTGCCAATCACATCCAACTCGTTGAGGCCGTTATTGAAGAATGGGAGAATATTTCGCAAGCTTTTGTTGAACATTTTATATCAAGCATGCCTCGACGCATAAATGCAGTCATAAGAAGTAGGGGAGGGCCTACACGGTATTAGTGTTGATCCAGATGCATTTTATTGTGTTACTTAACTGATTTTTTTCTTCTTGCAATTTGGAGTTATGCAAGCTTATTTACGCATTTCCGGAAAAAAAAATTTTTAACCAAACAATAAGATAAATTAAGGTCATGGTAAAGTCATGTTGGACTTATCTGTACGTGTTTATTATTATTTCAATGTAACTTAGTTTTATTTATGTTCATATTGTAAATATTTAAATTAATTAAAGTGGTGCGTTAATTTTGTCCAGGAGTTTATTATAAAATATATAAAAATATAGTAAACATGAAATTGTTTAAAAATATATATTTTTTAAGATAAATCAAATTTTAATTTTGATGGAGGCTAGAAAAACGGGTCCTCGCAGCGAGGCTACGGTGTGTGACGTCAGCAGTCGTATCGACAACTTGTTGTGTATACGTATTTACGAAGTGTAACCAGTTCTTTAAGTATTTATACAGTGATAATGAAGCCAAATAAGTGGTGTTCGCTACAAAGAGAGAGAAAAACTAGAAAAGGCAGTTATTATGCAAGTTAGAAAAAAAAAATAAATGGAAATATCTGTACCTCAGAAGGAATCAATACTATGTTCATTTTTAAAACTTTACAGGAGAGCAGTTTTAAACTTTTTTTCGCCAAAAAGTATTATTGCTGCAGCTCTTTATTAAGATATTGAAACAATATTTTACTAGAACATTCTGTTTATTGTTATTTACATAATACATTTGTTATAATTAAAAACAAATTTGTTCCTGTGTTTTTTAACTCTTTTAACGGACATGGTGTTGTATCCATCTAATAAAGTTATTGTACTGTAAGAATTAGTATGGGGTATTCAATAACAACTACAATCCTATTTGACTTTTACTGACAAAATTTATTTAACCATACAATTTACCTTTACAAATACAAATATGTATGTAAAAATGGCATTTTAGGTACAAACCACTCAGTCATCCTCAAGTAAGTCTCCTTCTGGATAGTCACTATTAGTATTACTAGTAGGTATGCTTTAAGTTTTGATAAAAATCATGGCAAAATGTAGGAACATTTGACAGTAATGCCAATAGATCGTTATACTTTTGTTGTGATATAAGTATTGGACTTTGTGATAGCAGTTGCAAACCTTTTGGCAATGTAAGGTGTCGCCTTCGAAACCTAACAAGGTCAATTTCCTGGTTTTCGTCATGAAAATTACTTTTTAAAAACATAGTTCCAATGCTGTTTTGTTTAACTTGCAGTTAAACACAGTTTGACAGAAGAACTTGTTGTTTGTTAATGTCTCTTTCTATTAATCAAAGGCGGATTTTAAGATGTTTTGACATCATACAAAGACCTTAAATTTTTAAATTCTTCTAGTTCCATAGTATGTATGGTATATTTCATTGAGGTTTATCTGACTAGCGGCTGCCAGTCCCAGGCCGTGTAAATAGAAATGTTAAGTTTTTTCTCTTTCGCTCTATCAGCGCATGGACAGTGTCCGCCTCCATGTGGGTATTACTCTTTAGTAGAAACTTCTGGATGATAATTTTTACTTTTTTAAACAAGTATTAATGCTAACATTTTTATTCTGGCCGTGACATTTGTAAGACCGTAGGATGATTTCTTCTATGTTACTGTCAGGAATGACGGTATCTGCCCATTTTAGTAATGCAGATCTTATTTCATTTCCACTACGAATAGTTTATCAGAACTTTTCTCTATATCAGACTGATCTTCGTTATCACAACTCAAGGCATCTCTAATAATATGCTCTTCATTTAAAACATCATTGCTTGGTGTATTATTTGATTCTGAAATTAAACAAGGCGTATAATATTGGTTGTAAAAGATTTAATAATATTGCTAGTCTAAGGTTGGTATCAAATCACTACATTATCCTGTTGAGGTTATGTTTTTTAATAATTTAAAAATAATGAGCAAAAAGGTAGCTTACCTGTAAATGCAGTAGAAGAATTCGCAGAACTTTTTAGTAGGTACTTCAAGAATCTTTCTCCTACGAGAATTATGGTTCATTGTTCTTATTAGTAGTAACAAATCACTGTAAACACACCATAAATATCAAAAGTATAATTATTAGATTACTAACAGTCTACCTCTCATCATAGAGATATGCGCGGCGGTAATTCATATGCGTAGAGGGACAAAACATTAAGTCCACATGGTGTTTTATCCCTCTAAGTAAAAATGGATTTGGTGTTCTTTTAAAGGTCACTTTCTTTATCAGCAAATGGTTTAGGACCTAGTGCTCTATTCCTTTAAATAAAAATATAAAAGTTAATTATTAGTCTGTAAAATTGTCAAAATTGAAAAAATGGACATAGTGTTGTATAGTATCCCTCCGAGGTACAGATATAAAAACCTGTGGTTTGACAATTTTATGTGAATATGGTGTTAAATTGTTTGGAAATGTAATAAAAATCTTCTCAGAATTGTTTTTAGATGTATTTAGACACCCAGGAACAAAACACCACTTAATTGGCTTCATTATCAGTGATCAAATATTTAAAGAACTGGCCACACTTCGTATATACGTATACAAAACAAGTTGTCGATACGACTGCTGACGTCACACACCGTAGCCTCGCTGCGAGGAGCCGTTTTTCTAGCCTCCATCAGAATTGAAATTAAGAATTGATTTATCTTAAGAAATATATATTTTTAAACAATTTTATGTTTGCTATGTTTTTATATATGTTATAACCTATTGAATTTAACAATATTTAAAAATTAGTGAACATCCCTATAGCAGAGTATAAGTCATAAGTTTAATAAACGCTGACATACATGATAAACATAAATATGTAACTTAAGTACAAGATAGCTATACCACTTACCTTAGCAGTTGGAGGGATTTTGTCGATTTTTTCTACTGTATCAGTCCAATTAATCCAAGTACCGTTATTTTTCTTATCGTAGACCCATTCAAATACGTTAGCTCGATCGGGAAATATTTGACTTTTCGTTAGTTTGAATGATTTAGGTTTAGGATATTTTCTGTTTTCTCCGTATAATAATTTCCTATAAAATGTATCAAAGGTCTGCCTTCCTTCCAATGTTAATGTTGATCCAAGACCCCATAAGAGACAAAATATTAGTGTGCATTGCAGCCATACGGTACTAACTTGGTTTTCGTCTCGTATTAAGCAGGTAAAAAGTCTAGTGAATGACTAAAAATAAAAAAAATGTATATTCGATAAAAAGTTTGTTAAATTTTTCCATATTAAATATTTTGTGATGTGTAAACGAAATTGTTGAAACTAGGAAGAGAATGGCTGTATCATTTGTTCCAATGTCGTTTAATGAAATTTAAAAAGAAGACATTCCACGTAAATTGAATTTATCATATACGTCTATATTTAAAAAATGAGACAAGACATCGACTAATAACTATAGAGTGATTAGTGTAATGCCTGCAATTGCAAGAATCTTTTCCACAGCAATGAAAGGTAAAATATAACAACACATGAACAAACACAATGCAGAACAAGCTAGATTCCGGAAAGCGATATCATCCATCCATCCAATGGCGCTACAGCCCAAATCGGGCCTTGGCCTCCTTCAACAGGCTTCTCCAACCATCTCTATTTACCGCTGTTCTTTTCCATGAACGCGTTCCCAGGCAGTTCCTGGCATCCTCATCGACTTCATCTTTCCATCTCTTTTTAGGTCTTCCAACAGGTCTTTTCCCTGCATTCTTGCATTTAATAATTTTCTGGGGATTCTATTCTCATGCATGCGGACCACGTGCTCTGCCCATCGTAATCTCTGCAGTTTAGTATGTTGTGCTAGAGTTGGTTCGCTATATTGCTCGTATATTTCTCTATTGTACCTAATTCGCCAGTTGTTGTTTTCACTTATTGGGCCCAGGATCCTACGTAATATTTTTCTTTCAAACACATCTAATGCATTGGCAGATTTCTGTGTCACCACCCATGTTTCGCAACCATAACTTACTATGGGCCTGATTATTGTTTTATAGACCCGGAGTTTTGTTTTCCGGTGTACGTCTCGCGATTTGGATATGTGGCCCATCGCGAAATAGGTTTTATTTGCCAGCACAAGCCTTCTATTTATTTCCGGTTCTTCTTCATTGCTTGCGACCAGATCCATTCCTAGGTATGTGAATCTACAATGAAAGCGATATCATGCCTTGACAATATATTAATCATGAAATAAGTCATCGAGAAAAACAAAGAGATAAACATTGAAACACAAAATCTTCATAGATTTGGAAAAATCGTATGACAGCGTACCCAGGAAATCACTATCTGAAGCAATGAGAGGGACTAACGTCAGAGAAAAATTAATATTTTAGAGTATAAGAATATTTTACAGTATCACGAAAAACAACCTATACGAAGTGAAAGTATGGCCATTCACAACAACAACAATACGAAATAAAATAAGAACAGCCAAATTGGAGTTAATGAGATGTCTTGTATAAGAGACGGAACAAGGACTAAGAATATATGGAACCGGATAAAAGTAGAATACTAAATAACAAAAAAATGAGAAAACAGTGCACTACAATGGTACGTCCATGTTCAAAGAACGCCAGACCGTGGATGGCCAAAAAAAGTAATGAAATGGGGAGCTGCAGGAAGAAAACGGATAGGAACACCAGCTCTGAGAGCATAAACATATATAGGGAATACTTTGAGGGAGACAGGTCTTATATAACTTAACTGGGAGTATAGAAAGCCGTAGAGAGTTAAAACGGCGAACTCAAAATGGAAAAATTCCGAAAAAGAATAGAAGGAAATACTTTGTTTTGTTAATGTCTAATTAATCTAGTTGAAAAATAGTTACATAATACAGGTGAATATCCGAGGTTTCAACAAATGTTTTGGTCTTATGGACTTGTTTAAACACGGCAGGAACCAGCCACTCCATGCACTCGACCAACAGTTCTTGCTGTTCTATTAAGAGTAACTTTGCTAATGTATTCATGTACGAATCCATAAAAGGCTTCCATCCCAAAAGAGCTGGTTCCATGTAAATCATACCGCACCTAGAGACTGTAGCTGGGGAGGCATGCTCCAAATCGGCAGGCTCGAATATCAAATTCATTTGAGGTGACATCTGTAAAAATAAAAGTACATGTTTTTTAATTAACAGTATCAACCATTTGAGTTATTAAGCTTAATAGATCGTTCATGTAGCTTAACAGATCGATCTAAGACAGCTTTTTACAATGTATTTACAATTTGTTAAACATATTAATGTCTTTTAGATAACAGATTTTTAATATTAAAGTTAGATCCTGAAACCTCTTGTTTATTGTCACATATTTTGTTATTTTCATTAACATTTAGGATAATATACCAAAATATATACATCATAATTCCTACATCATAATTGTGGACCGAACATATTTTGGTGACAAATTGTAGAGCTGTATATACGGTATGCGTCAAAATATAGAGTAATGGTGAACGCGCACCCGGATGCGTATGCCTGTGTTTCGGCACGATATTGCATCGATATTATATGGGTTTCACGGAGCAAGAAAAAGTGTGCATAATGGAGTATTATTTTCATTCATACGAAAATGTTTATTAAGGTCAATCAGGTGTCGTCGTCTTATATTATGTTCGTATATTCTGGCCTAACACCATCAGAAACTACGATCTGCTACACCTGACCGAACAAAAGAAGGTACAAAATGAAATTAAGTCCAGAAAGAGGGGTTGGATCGGTCACACACTCCGAAAAAATAGTTGCAGTATCGCAAAGACTGCCCTAGAGTGGAATCCCCAAGGGAAAAGAAAAAGAGGTCGCCTAGTACAAACTTGGAGAAGATCCATCATGGACGAGATAAGAGACCAAGAAAAGTCTTGGAATGAGATGAAGGCCTTAGTGCAAAATAGAACCCTATTATATATATATTATATATATATATATATATATATATATATATATATATATATATATATATATATATAATAAAAAGGATAATGCGAGTTAATAGTAAAATAAAGGTAAAGATATCGGCATAGTTCGCAATAAAAAGAGAAAAATATAATAAAATATGTGTATAAGATGAAAGACAACCGTATATACGTATTTCTGACTATTGGTCGTCTTTAGTACGGTGCAGCCAAGTTAGAAAAGGAGCATATTAACTTGGGAAAGGATCACTACAGGAGCAATGCGACCAATTTGTGGCAATAATGTTAGAAGACTCTGAGGTTTCCAGAGCAACAACCAACACATGCCTTTCATCTTATACACATATTTTATTATATTTTTCTCTTTTTATTGCGAGCTATGCCGATATCTCTTTACCTTTATATATATATATATATATATATATATATATATATATATATATATATATATATATATAAAGAATGTAAGATGTAAGGTTAAACATCAGTAATAAGTTACTGTGACGCCTCTTTAAAATCTTAGGTAGATTTGAGTACCAAATACATCAGGAATAATAAAGAGTGATTCCAACAAGATGGAGCGACTTGCAATACTGCTGAACAGTTTGTTACTATGCTGCAAAAAACCTTTCCAAGACAGATAATTTCTCGTCGAACTGATTTTACATACACATCACCTTGTCCCCATCTGACACTGCCTGATAATTAAACCTGGGAAACGTCGATGGAGAAAATTTTCAGCACTGCGGATCCACCCAAAACTGTGCCTGATTTAGGTCAGAAGATCGTCTCGTTTTTCACGACTCTTATGTTTAAAAATCTGTGAAATCGTTATGAAAATTTTCTATACCACAATGGAGCACACTTTGAAGATTTACAGTATTATCCTGATAACTAAATATCTTTTAGAACTGTATATTCTGGCGCATACTGTATTTCTAGTTAAAGTAGCAAATAGACAACGCTTCGTATCATTTAACATTATCCAGAAAAATTCCCAGTACCACTTAAAACAAACAAAAGATTCGTATTCAATAATGCAGTTATTGGATGGTTCTCATAGTTAACAGTATCAAAAGGAGTATTTTATTGATATATGTGCTTACAATAATCAACATACTGTACTTAGCTATCTCTTTACTGAAAAAATAAAATAAATCATGTAACTGGAGTAATGTAAATCAAGGTCTGCCTAGTGTCATGGTCTAGTTTGCCATGACTCTGGAGCATAAATCAGGCTGAATTTGACCATTGGAATGGGTTATGTGGGATTTGAGAGCCGCTGTGGTTTGTAGTTATTCGCATAGAACTTCACACGAAAGAGTCTAAGTAAAATCGCACGATCTCGGTTAACAGTTCACATCACCTTCAAGTTAGATAACCATGCCCTCAAATCGCTCGTGCAGAATGTTCAATGTGGGATGAGCTGTGTGGTACGTAGCACTGCCCTGTTAAAATCACAGTTCACTGGTGTTAATATCATCCAATTTAGGGCAAAAAAAAAGTTCGTAATCGTCTACCTATAGCGCTCGCCGTTGACGGTGATAGGCTGACAAACGTCGTTCTTAAAGAAATATGGTCCAATGATGACGTCATCCAAAAATCCATACCAAACAGTAACTTTTCCGGCATTCATTAGATGTTCTTAAATCTCATCTGGATTGCTATCGTCTCAAATTTGGTAATTCTGTTCGTTGACCTACACATTCATCCAAAAATGAGATTTATCGCTGAAGATGATTTTTCATTAAAAACTAGGATCAGTTTCCACCTGCCCCAGAGCCCATTCAGCAAACATACATCGTTGCATATACTCCTGGGTCAGTTGAATTTTGTACGGTTGAAGGCCCAAGCTACGACGCAAAAGTACGACGGCCTCGGATTCTCCTGCACACTCTCACAGAGAGCGGTGATGTTTTCGGAAAATCCTGCATTTGGTAGACATACGGATGTTAGTTGATTATTTACTGAACCAGTGGATTCAAATTTATCCATCACACTGCAAATATTCCATTAATAAGGCCCATTTTGGTAAAACAATTTTATCATTTGCACGTCTTTTTGCACGCTATATAAATACATGTTAATTTGGCAAAAGATACAGAATTATTAACTGCCAATTTGAAAAATTTAGTTTCAACAATTTGGCCACTACCAACTATCAAAATTTGGAAGTTCCTATTGGAAGACCCCATTGAAACATGTCACAACAGAGAGGTTTTAAACAGGATAAATAAAGAAATGAAAAAAAAAACACAATCAAAACAAAAAAATTGGAATTCCTCGGATACATTATACGTGGAGAGAGATATATTTTGCTATAATTGATTATGCAGGAAAAGATACAAGGAACGAGAAGCGTAGGAAGACGTAGAATATCATGACTGCATAACCTAAGAGACTGGTAGCGATGTATATCACAACACTTTTCAGAGCAGCCGTCCATAAAGTTCGATGATTGCTGACCTCTGTCGCGGAAATGGCACTTGAAGAAGACTATATTTTATTATATTTTATTTAAAAGTTCTTGTGTAGAGCTAATTGTGACACGTCATTTATTTTCTTTTTTTTTAGTTTTAACTTACTTGAATAATTTCACCCGACATCAAGCAAAGTTTTTTGTTGTCGTCCAAAACTGTATTCATATTTTCAATCCATACTGCATCCACTGGACCATCAAACAGAATCCATTTGCGATCTCTGGTTATACTGTTTGCATATTCCCTACAACAAACATATGAAAAAGAATAGCATTAAAGATTTTTGATGTGAAACATTTTGGCGCATCTTAGTGGTAAAGCCGACTTGATTGACTTGCCGACAAACAACATGATCTCTCTTATTATCTCTCATTATGCTATCACGTCCCGTCTACACTGTATGCCTTTTTATTTAATACGATATTACACGCGCCAAAAAACTTACGTTTTAACGCGCACGGTAAAATCGACTGTATACATGGTTTTGGTATTAACTAATAAAAAAACATGCAGAACTTAAATATAAACCAAAAATCTTTTATTTTAAACTTACGTTAAAATTTTTCATTTATTGTTGGCTTTTATAGCATTCAGTACAAAGCTGGGAAATATGTTCTCGGCATATATACTTTTGACACTGTACCCATAGGGTCTTTGTTTTTCTGTTCTTTTTCGACGAGCAAAAATGACATCTACCTGGAACGTCATACTGGCTATGTTGCGTCGATACCTCCGGGATGTCCAATATTTTTTTTATACGACTTCTCATAGTTACTGGTAACATAACCATTTCTCGACGACGTTCAAGTTGCGGTGTAATCATTGCTAATGATTTCAAAAAGTTTCGGCGAGTACTATGAGTATTATTGTTATTTTTGTCAAAATTGTCAACCATATGGCTGCTTATTCCAGATATATTCAAGGAGGTAAAAAATAATATTAAAGACCATCGGCAACTTTTTTGTGACACAGAGTAAGTTCCTTTAAGCTTATCAACGATATCAACACCTCCCTTTGTTATGCTTCTTCAAGTGCCCTCTCCGCTACGGAGTTTGGCAATCATCATTACTATTCGTATCTTTGAAGCTGTTGCTCTAAATAATTGGTCAGATGTGCACTGGAACCAGTCTCTTAAATTGCGCAGCCAAGATATACGTCATCTCCCCACGCTTCGTTTATCCTGAATCTTTTCTTGGATAATTAACTGGAGCAATCGGCACTTTTTCCCTCTCATCACATGACCAAGATATTCCAACTTTCTTCTCTTGATGGTGATCAACAGCTCCCGTTCTTTGTTCATTCTTCGAAGAACTACATTATTTGTTATTTTGTCTGTCCAAGGTATTTTTAAAATTCTTCTGTATATCCACATTTCGAAGGCATCTAGTTTATCGGTATTGCTCTTGTTTAAAGTCCAAGTCTGTACTCCGTACAGCAGTATCGAGAAAATGTAGCATCTAACCAATCTCATTTTTAGGTTTAAGTTAATGTCATGACTTCCCAGAATATCCTTCATATTAACAAAAGCAGCTCGAGCCTTTCCAATTCTAGTTTTTATTTCTTCTGGGATGTCATTATTGTTATTAACGCTTGTTCCCAAATATTTATATTTGTGCACCCGTTCGATTTCGTTATTGTGAATGTACAGGTTTGCATTCAATCTTTGTTTTTTTGAAATAATCATGAATTTCGTCTTCTTGACGTTCATTGTTAACCCTTTCTTCCTTTGTTGCATTGTAATAAAATGTAATATATTTGGCTTGTATGCATCGCCACTTCCTGGATCAATCTCGTCTTTGTAATGCATTGTTAACAATAATATAACTATTTTGTTTTACTTGGGCTTGTAGGATACCAAAGTCATGTCTTCGATGAAACCAAAAATGCTCGAAGTAAATTTATGTTCCTTCAACTTTGCGGTAAAACTATCAGGAATTTCTTTTTCATTTTTGCGAATTGTGCCCGTAACAGTTAGTTTGTGTTTTTTAGCAAAACGAAGGCTAACGTAACGACGTAAACCAATTATCAAAATTTACATTTCTTCCAGTTCCAGAAATTGGTTTAATTAATCTTTGTACGACAAAAGAGGCGCAATTGTCAACTTTATAGGGCCCATCTGGTTGAGTTCTATTATACACCTCTAGATTAAAGGTGTAATATGACGTAGAATCAACAAGCGCTAATATTTTAATTCCATACTTTGCAGGTTTATTCGGTATATATTGCTGAAATCCACATTTGCCGCGAAATGACTGAAGCCTTTCATCAATTGTCACAAATTCACTTAGAACATAATTGGCTTTGCATCGCTCAACAAATCCATACAAAACTTCTCTTATAGGAGATAGCTTATCGTACTATTTCCGTTCCTCACTATCATCAAGATCGTTAAAGCGACTCTTGCAACAAAAATTGAAATTGATTAATTACCATTGTAAGACGAAAAATCTCTACGCCGGTTTATCCTGTGCCCACAGATCTCTCAAATGTAGGTGTGACGACCGCAAGACTCCAGCAAAATATATAAGACCAATAAGACGTGCTTTAATTTCTTCCTTATTTGTACTGGTAGCATCTCTTTCTCTACTGTAATTAGTCCGAAGCTTTAGAATATATATTTATTTGTGTGTTCAACTATTTCGCTGATGACGGAGTCTGAAAAAAACAATTGCCAAGCATCAATAATGGTTTTTGCTTTTCCAATTACTCTAGAAGATTGAGTCACTATGTTTCTGCTCCGGGTCTTTTTTTTTCAACAGCCACGGGAAATTTATTTCAAAACGTCTTTTTGTCCCTTCCCACAAAACACAGACGAGTATTTAAATCTTGCCGAATTTCGTTAAAATTTGGTAGCTCTTCTCCTTCTGATTGCTCTGAATTAAAGTCGTGATCATTGTTTTCCAAAACGTCATCTAGGTCGTCAGGAGGTCCACCTATCTGATCGTCGCTCTCAATTTCAGCCCGTATGGCTAAAATACGCTTTATTTCTTTCTCGTAAGAACACATGACCTGCAAATAAAAAAATACCATTACAAATCACCATACATGTGATACTACACTATACAATAAAATACTAGACTTAAGAAATATTATCAAAAAAACTACATACAGGGTTCACTTACCGTATTATTAACTGTAAAAAGCACACCAATATCTAAAACTGTGAAACTGCAACACAAGTATCTTTGATACTTATGTATACGCACACGGTCAAAAGCACTTGGAGCAAGCCAGGAAGGTCAGTAGGTCAGTACCACCACCACTATACAAGTGGCGTCATTTTAAAATTTATTACGGCTAGGTCCTTTCGACCGACACGCATGTAGTCCCGGATTAACTACACTAAAACAGCGAGAACCATAGGTTGCGCAAATGATAAAAAAGAAAGTACAAGGCAGAGATGGACGTCTTTTACAAATATAGAACATTGCTGTTAAGTCTTGTCCGATAGTTTGTTATAACTATTTTATTTAAAATGAGAATAAAATTTCTGTACCAATAGCTGAACATATCCGCCTTCTCTTTCAATACAGCTAACTGTTTTGTCACGGAAGTTTTTCAATACCCTTCTAACAATAGCCGGAGTAATACTCTGAACACATTCTTTAATTACCCTTTTCAAATGAGCAATATCTGTAAATGACCTTTAAACATACGTTTTTTTCTGTAGGTAACCCCACACGAAAAAAATCGAGTGGAATCAAATCCGGAGACCGACGAGCCCAGGAATTTCAAAAACCTGATGTATAACTCTTCCATTAAAACTATTCTCAAGGTATTGCCTTACATCTAATCAATGGCGCTACAACTCTTCGTGAGTCTTTGCCGCGTTTACTATTGCCTTCCATGTTTGTCGGTCCTGTGCCAGTAATTCCCATTGTCGCACTCCCATTTTCTCTAGATCTTCTTTGACTGCATATTTACACCTTTTTTAGGCCGCCCTACAGACCTTCTTCCCTCTGGCCTTTCCCAGAACACATTGTTTATAAGGCGATTGTCGTTACTGCGTATCACATGCCCTGCCCATCTGAATCTATTGGCCTTTATATATCTGACTAGATTTTCTTTTCCGAATAGAGACTCTAGCTCGTTACTGTATCTGCCCCTCCATTCGTTTGTCACGCTGTCTCTGCAAGGGCCATATATCATTCGAAGAATTTTACGTTCCCACACCAGCAATGTGTGGTACTGCTACATACTTAATAGTTAAATGCATCGCTAATGTGTTACAAGGCAGACATTAACTAGTTGAGAGGTTATTAACCTCTTAATTTTGTTTTATGAAAATTTGATTACCATTTTTTATGAGAGCGGAGGAGTTATCATATTTGTAATAAATAAAAATGATGCTCGGTATCGATAATTTGAAAAGGATGTAATTACATATTAAAACAGTTTTCAATTCCTAACAATTTTCGATATTGTAAAAAATGTACTTTATTCTTGAGCGAAATTCATATTTTTTATATACCTCGTATAAGATTAACACAATTTGATATCTGATGGTTGCTTCCTAGGTTTTAGACCATGCAGAGCTTTTTATGAAGAACAACTTTTTTTCGAAAAATTAATAATAAAAAAGTTTCTAATATGGTTCCAACTTGAGTAGACACTGTATAAATTATTTGACTTATCTATACATATATTTGAGCCAAAAGGATTTCGCAAACAAGAAAAACAGACTTCTTTATTTACCTAAATGTTGTTGCCAAAACTCCATCAGACCATTCATGTGATACCGGGTCAAATTGTCCATAGAGCTGGCCCATAGTCAAAGCCTTTGGATTTAGTATTTTGTAAATTACATCATATTCTTTCAATGAAGCATTCGGCACATTTGCAAGGGCACCTAAAGCGCCTGCTAAGCTCTAAAAAATATAAGACATTCAAAAATACATAAAATTAGTTGTTTACAATCATTACTTAAAAAGAATTGCTAAAGAAGCGACTGGTATGTATGTACATCCAAAAAAAAGGAAGCGCAAAAATTGTGGAGTATGTGAGATGAGCCCAGGCGAGGTCATTGTATGATGTCAACGTAACGGAAATGAAAAGATTTCTAGGTATGCTTTTTCATATGGGGACTCTCAAATTTAACCGAATGAAAAACTATTAAAAAACATTATCCGTTCAATCTACAGTGTTTTTCGTCTTTTATAAGCCGCAATCGGTTCTTATTGATTTTGAGAAGCTTGCAGTTTGAGGACACAAAACTAGATCCACGAACTCAATTGGGAAAAATATTAATGGCTGGCTATAACTATTGCTAAATTTATAATCTTCTTAAAATACTTACCTGATATGCAGAAGTTTTTCCACCCATAGGTCTGCCAACGATCATCAGACCGTGTCTGACTAAAATCATTTCATATATCTGCATACATTTATCTACGAACCATGGTGTAGGTTGCAAATTTCTTTTATTAATTTCGTTTTTTAAACATTCAATGAGCTCGGCACGTTCAAATTTGGGAATTTCGATTCCAGGAAACAAATCAGAATAAATTCCTTCGAACAAGGGAACATCCTAAAAGGGTGTAAAAAAATCGTAGTAAGTAAAAACGGACAATTAAAATTTGTCACCTTTGTTATTAGATAATACAATTTATATTTATGTATAAAAGAGTAAAGCCAGAAATAAAAATTGTATTAAAGATTTCAATTTCTGCCTGTTTGAATATATTTTTTAAGATATTCAATATCCAATATTTTACAGTTCGTCCACGATAGCAATAGACGTGAGCTGCGCGCAAACTGGTGGATTTCTGGTTTAAATGACAGGGTTGCCATAGTTCCTACAAATATTGACTAATTTCTTTGTATATTTGGAAATATTTACAAGAATCAGAATCTTCACCTAAATTCATAAAAAGAATATATGATTATATGCCAACATCAAATAATAGCTCCTTTAACATAATATAATCAACAGCAAATTTTACATATTTCGGTTTATATAATTTTATTTTATAATGACATACAGGTCTGATCTGAACATGTTAGCAGGAAAATTAATATTTCTAGCTTTTTGCCAATCTCTCATTCTACTCTTTGTTTTTGCGGATGTTGGTGCTTTATTCTACTCGTTGGGAGGTAGATTACTTAACAATTGTTTCTTCTAACCACTTTTTGTAGTTGACAAAATTTATATCATAGTAATTACCCAACAACGAAAGACCAACACAACCAACGCGCAAACTTCCTTCCGAAAACTTATCAGGGCCATCAATAATGCGAAGTGAAATGGAATATGCAGTTAGAACCACAAAGATGCATAAAGCAACAAGTCCAGATGAAATTAATATAGAAGCAATAAAACTACTAGACGAGGAGAATATCGAAATCTTGGTAAAGCTGTTCAATATAATTTATGATACTGGTTACATTCCGCGAGAATGGCTTCAGTCATCCTTTGTGATGATACCAAAAACAGCTAATGCCACAAAATGCAATGAACACCGCTTAATCAGTTTAATGAGTCACTTGCTGAAACTCTTCCTTAGGATATTACACTCAAGAATGTACAAGATACTAGAAGAACTTAGCGGGTTAACACAATTCGGTTTTAAGGGAGGACTAGGAACAAGAGAGGCAATTTTATGTTTGAACACCTTAATACAAAACAGTTTAGATCAACGAAAAGATGTCTACCTCACCTTCATCGACTACGAGAAGGCATTTGACAATATTAAACATGATATAATGATGAAACTACTACATAGGGCCAACATTGACCAGAAGGAGATCAGAATTATTCAGAATCTATACTGGAACCAAATGGCAAAGGTGAGGATTGATCAAGACCAATATACGGATGAATTTGAAATCCGACCAAGGCTGCATACTCTCTCCGATGCTTTTTAATTTATATGTTGAAAATATACTTGCGGAAGCATTAGAAGACACGGAATTAGGCATTAAGTAAGGTGAACGGCATACCAATTAACAACCTACGCTATGCGGACGGCACAGTGATTATAACTGATAATTTGGAAGATCAGCAGTTATTACTTGATAGGGTGAATAGCATAGGTAAAAAATATGGCCTCAAAATCAACATTTTGAAAACGAAATATATGGTCATTAGCAGAAACCCTTCAGAAAACCCGATAATATGCATAGGTGACGATCGCATAAAACGCGTGAAAACTTTTAAATACCTTGGCACCACAATCAATGACCAATCGGATCCACAACAAGAGATAAAAACCCGAATACAAATGGCAAGACAAGCTTTTGTGAAATTCAGACCGCTCCTATGTAATCAAAACCTAAATTTCGAAATACGCTACAGAATGGTCAAGTGCTACATATGGTCCATCTTGCTTTATGGCATGAAAACGTGGACTTTGAAAAAAACATCTATCAACAAACTTGAAGCATTTGAAATGTGATCATTGAGAAGAATGATGCGCATACCTTGGGTGGATAGAGTTCGAAACGATGACGTCCTTAAGAGAGCCGGCGTGGAAAGAGAACTCTTTGAATTAATTAAAAAACGCAAGATTGGTTACCTTGGGCACATATTGAGAGGAGCAAAATATAAAATACCACAGTTAATCCTACAAGGGAAGATCGAAGGTAGGAGAGGAGCCGGCCGCAAACAATTATCCTGGTTAAGGAATATTAAAGAATGGACAGGAATACACAATACAGGCGAGCTGTGTCACGCCGCCAAGAACAGAATTCTAGTAATGAGATAGTCGCCTACGCACTTTGGTGTATGGCATGTTAAGAAGAAGAAGAACTAATTACCCGATTCTATTTGGGACTTTTATTTCGCATAAAATCTACTTCAGTAGAGGCTCATAGTATACGGATACTGTGTCAAAGTGTTGCAGATTACCGCATAAAGATACAGTGGTAATATTGCATATCGGATATTATATTAATCAATTCACCAATAATATTGTATGTTCCGGAAACCAAAATGTTTCGAGGCCTTATTTGTATTTCTTTTTAATTTACCCAGTTATACATCGGAGAAAAACATATATGGAGAAAGAAAAATATTGGGGCTCAGAAGACTGATAAATCCGCATATGCTGTAGTGTGGAGGTCTCTGTTTTTCCGGCAACGGTAGAAATGCTAGATGTAGATGTTAACCAACTGGTGGTATTATATTAGTTTTATAGATTTCAATGAAAAGTTTTTAATTTTTCATTTAAAGAAAAAAAAATATAAAAATAATGTGTAGCCTTCTTACCTGTGCTAAAAACTTGGGTAAATTAACATCAATAATGGCTCTTAAAACAATTTGTGGCTCAGACACATCGGGATATCCTCTTTTTAGGGCACCAGCAGCAAGAAGTACAGACTTGACAGCACGCATGCCGTAGTCATAATGATTTTGAGATGATAGCTGCTCTGAACATAATTTATATGTGTGAACGATTTTTTCCGATAAGCTAAAATAAACAATTTTTTGTTTTTAACAATTAAATAATAACAAATATTATAAATAGGCGAGGTTAGGTTAAAGTAAACATTGCAAAAATGTGCTCTCCAGAAAAATCTTATTTGTATTAAAAAAAAATTGTAGATGCTGTGGTTTATAGCATTTGCATGCGAAATTACTGCCACGATAATTGTGTTAGGAACTCCGGTGGAACGAAAGGAAATAAAGTCAAATGTACCTAACCTACTAAGACCAGGACCACGACCAAGAGACTTTCCGTTTTTCATATTCTTGAGCGCATATAGTACCTCCACATTTATTACCATTGGACCGTTGTCGGGTTCTTCAGATATTGATCAGATATTTATGTTTCATTGTCTGCTGCTATCTGCTCGTTGCGTCAATTAGTTTATTTCCATGCCTGCATATGTAGCTTCAATTACATTAACTTTTTTTTAAAGTACGATATTTTCCCTTATTTCTCCAAACTTAATAAGGCCATGAGTCACTTGCAAACACGTAGGTCTCTGGATGAATTAACTCTATTAATTCCGTTAACTGTTTCTAAAAATTTACGAACAGGCAATGAAGTGGTTGGACAATATAATTTTTTATACAAATGAATACTGAAAGTACTTTGTGTTCTGTGGATAATTCGAGGAAGGGTCGAATTAATGCTGATAACAAAGTAATAAAGTATTTATTACCTGACAGATCTTAAGATATTCATATTCTTGAGCGCATATATAGTCCGTCTAGAAAGTATTTATTTCTATCACTTGAAATATAAAATTTCAACAAATAATTCATCTCATTTACTTATACAATCTCCATTTAAATCTAAACACTTAACTAAACGTCCAGGTACACCCGAAAGTAGGCCAAGTCCATAATTTTCGGTAATGGTGTAAAACTGACCGAATCAAACCTGTTTTATTTCGTGGCGCTGCTCTTTCCACTTCAGTCTCCATATGTTTTCAATGGGGCTAAGATCTGGAGATGCTGCTGGCCACGAAATTGTTGCTTCGTGTTCTTGCATCCAAGCTTGAGTATATATTATCTTGCTGAAAACGCCACCCCTCTGGATATAAAACATGAGCCGTTTCAAGAAGAAAACCATTTGGGATGTCACAATATTTTGCACTATCAACACTACCATTAACTATACAGAGACATGTAGCACCACGCTGAGATATTGCTCCCCAATTGGAAATTTGAACGCTAACATTTTTTCTTGATAGGACTTTTACATGATTTGCTCCAACCTGGAAACAACTTTCATAAGACATTATTAAAATTATCTTCTTGAAAACGCTGACAAAAATCTATTCTTCGTTGCCTTTGCAGAGGTGTCATTGTAGGGAGTTTCCGCGAATCTTCGGGTCTACCAGAAACTGGTCTATGTCTCATATCTATGCCATTTTTATCCTCTTTATTGTCTCATACACTGCACTTTTTCCGAGTTCAGTCAATTGCACTAATTTTTTAATGTTTCGGACACCCTTTCTATACAAATATTCCACCACTTTTCTTTTTTCTACTTGCGACATTATTTCACAAATCTTAAGTCTGTTTACAAACAACAATATTTGACAGATGGTGTTGTCATGCGATTTTGTCCATAACCTACTATCGGCACAACCTACTTGGTGCATTTCTTTCGTCTTAAAATGTTACAAAAAGGAAATCTATTAAAATTAGGAAAAATATAAAATTCCGGATACTTTCTAGACGGACTATAGTACCTCTACATTTATTATCATTGGACCGTTGTCGGGTTCTTCAGATATTGATCAGATATTTATGTTTCATTGTCTGCTGCTATCTGCTCATTGCCGTCAATTAGTTTATTTCCATGCCTGCGTATGTAGCTTCCGGTGATTTCTCTAATATTCATACTTATGCTAAACGTCCTTTAATTCTTGTAGATTTTCTATTTCACATCCTGTCTCATTTAACTAATTTTCCTCTTCTTTTCTTATTTTCTTTTGTATTTTGGCATATCTTGTTTTGTCTACAGTTTTAATGATACTTCTGTTCTCCAATAACTTCATATATGTCTTTCGTCGGTTATCCAATATTTTCTTTTTCTGGCATTTTTTATTCAGTTCATCTTTAATTATTTGTAATATAGTGTCTTTTATGTTCTTCTATTGGATGTGTGCATCCTGACCTTTTTCTGTTAGCAGTTTTAACATTAAATTTTGTTTTCCTGTTTATTTCAATATATCATATCGATGTTATGTCTATTTTGGCTCGATTTAGATTGTTTTAGATTATACCTGAATTTAGCAACAACTGTGTTGTGATCAGAAGCTACGTTAGCACCTACAGCTACGTTAGTTTCGGATTTGATAAAATTTCTGTATCTTCTTTCTATCATAATATATGTAGTCTATCTGGTTTCTTACGATTTTATCCTCTGTATCCTGAGGTGACTTCCAGGTAAATAATCTTCTTGGTGGATGCTTGTATAACGTGTTTATTATTACCATTTCTTTTTCTTGGGCAAATTCGACCAACCTTTCTCCTCTTTCATCTTGCGCTCGCCAAATCCATATTCTCCAATCAAATCTTCGCATTTCTCTTTGCCTACTTTTTACTTTGAAATCACCCATTATAATAATTATTTCATGGTTTTTAACATATCTTATCATATCTTATCGTACACAGCAGTCGTAGGCGATTTCAACGCTAAAATTGGTGTAACTACAGAAGATCATTTCTTGCGAGAGACCGTCGGATTATATGGACTTGGCCAAAGAAATGACAGAGGAGAACGCTTGCTACACTTTTATATAGACAACAACCTGTTTGTTACTAATACAGGCTTTTCACATCACCCAAGACGACTATACACTTGGATATCACCTGGAAATAGATACAGAAATCAGATAGATTTTATACTGGTAAAAACCCGTTGGAGGAGCGCTGTAAAATTGTTAAGACCTATCCAGGAAAAGATTGTAATAGCGACCATCAATTTTTATCAGCTGAATTCCGCATGAAGTTAAGAAACAGTCCAAAAACAGGAAATACAACAACTAAATGGCATCTAAGATATAACGATCCGTACAAAAGCCGCAATGCAAAAGCTATGTGACCTCAAACAATCATTAAATCCAGAAGAGTCCTCAAATAGCATATGGACAAAAACAAAATCCATATTGCATAATGCTGCGAAAAACATTAAGAGTGATAGAGAAGAAAGAAGGAAACAATGGAAAACAGACTCCACGTGGACTAAAATACAGGAGAGGAAGTGCTTAAAAGCCTCAGGACTGAACAGTGAAAGTGATAAAGAGGCCTATAAAGCGCTGAACGGTCAAATAAAACGACTCTGCAAAAAGGACAAGAACACACACTTGAACAAAATCTGCATGGAGGGCATAAAACCAAAACTGAGACCAGAGACATGTTTAAAAAAATAAAGCAGATAACACGTTCCTTTACACCAAACTACCTTGCTATCAAAGATGATAACGGAACTCTACTCACTTCTAAAAAAGATATTTTACACAGATGGAAAGAATACTGTGTACGACTGATCATGGAGGAAAGCACAGACGCGCCATCACAACAAGAAGATGCCAGTTTTGTGACGGAACCTGACGTACTCAAAAGTGAAGTTGAAGCAGCAACTATGAGGCAAAAAAGTCAGAAAGCTGCCGGTCCAGATAACATACCTATTGAAATGATTTGGGCCCTAGATGACGTTGGAGTGGATATAATACATCAAATTTGTCAAAGAGTGTGGGAGACAGGTAAATGGCCTGAGGACTGGACACAATCACTATATATTCCCATACATAAAAAGGGAGCGAAAGATTTATGTAGCAACTATCGCAAATTGCTCTAATTGCGCATTGCAGTAAGATACTCTTACACATAATTATCGAGAGGTTAAAGCCCTTTTTACTATCTAACATTGCGGAGGAACAAGCAGGTTTCGTCCCCGGACGTGGTACTAGAGAACAAATTTTAAACGTACGGCAGATTGTAGAAAAATCCAGAGAATTCAACATCACAACATATTTGTGCTTCTTAGATTATAGTAAAGCTTTCGATTTGGTCAACTGGAGTAAAATGTGGCAGGTTTTGTCTGAAATGGGAGTCCCAATCATCTGATACTGCTAATTAAAAGCCTGTACAATAACAATTATGCCAGAGTTAGAATAAATGGGGAACTAACCGATAGTTTCAGGGTCACAAAGGGCGTGAGACAAGGCTGCATACTAAGCCCAATTCTATTTAACATCTATGGTGAATGGATAATGCGGAAAGCTACTGAGGACTGGAACGGTGGCATCTAGAGACCGACCGATTAATCGGCTTCGGCATCGGCTTCGGCCACCTTCGGCCAATATTTAAACCTTCGGCCTAAATTCGGCTTCGGCCGAAACAAAGCCGAAGGTTTCGCCGAAGGTGAAATAATAAAATGCTCTGTCAGTATACTATACTACTATACTATAGAAATGAAATAATCTCTGAACAATATGCTTCGGCGAGTCTTTGATAATTTGAATAATATTTACACCCTATTTTATACCCTTAACTAAAACGTTTTACAAACGTTTATTTCAGGTATTAGGTAGGATATAAATTTTAACAATAGGCCAAGATGTCTCAAAGATCATCATTTGAATATTTCTCACGTAGTAAAATTCTGATAACAATAATTTTATTAAATAAATATAAGGTTGAATGCTCGAATAAATGATTCGAGACATTATTACAGACATGTTTGAGTGTGAGATCTGGATTATTCAATCTACTTAAAAATATTCTATATAATTTTATATTTCATCAGTGACCTCCTATAGTAGTGTCAGTTGGACTTTTGGTCAATACTTAGTTTCATAGAATTGTAAAAGGTGCAGATCACATATCTATGATTGTGACTGCTCATCCAAGTTGTCATTTGTCACATGTCACCCCAACACTTCCGTTAGATCAGGAGCCATTCTGTCTCCGGCTTCTTCAAGCAATGTAGCCTTCCTTAAATTATTTTAAAGTGTTTGTTTGTCTATTTGTAGTGTAGTGTAATGTACAATTATATGTTTATGACATCTTGTTCTTGCCGGATAGGCCACAATTGACGAAGTAAGTCTATAAACGTTAATCATATAAAAAACCTTTTTTCAACCATAAAACTTCGAGTTTTTATCGAAGTTAATCAATTTCTTTGGTTATAAAAAAACGTTTCTTGGCTTATTTCAGATGCCCCTGAAGATGATCTAGGGATCGAAAGTACTTGGGCAAGATTTAATTAAACTGTGCTCGATATATGCCTTTTATCTGATCAAAGTTCAATAATTTTATTGTATTTGTTAAAACTCACGATTACTGGTGTTTTGACTAGATACCTAAATGGCAAAACAAAGACTATTGACTATAAATTATTCGACTTTAATGTTTTATAATGTTATTTATTTTTATTATCGCTTCTATTACCAAATAATGTATAAGTGTTTGACTTTTTATCTCATACTTTCATATTTTTGTTTACCACTTATCAGGTAATAAAAAAATAAAGCACATTATTTAAATTTTTAACATATAATAGGTATATTCGGCTTTGGCTTCGGCTTCGGCCGAAGGTAACCTACAGGCCGAACTTCGGCATCGGCTTCGGCTTCGGCCAAAAAAATCACATTCGGTCGGTCTCTAGTGGCATCACCATTGGCGGGAAGAAGATTTGCAACTTGAGATATGCAGATGATACTACTATCCTCGCTAGTTCTGAAGCTGAATTGATTTACCTGCTACAACGGATAAAAGATGTAAGCTTAACGATGGGCCTTAAAATAAACAGAGATAAAACGAGAATCATGATAATTGACAGAGCTAACAACAATCAAAATCATCTGGTCATGATAAACAATATCGCTCATTAATAACCAACAAAGGAAGCTTACTGAAGAAATAAAGCGGCGGTCAGCAATCGCAAAAAGCGCTATGACAAAAATTTGGAAAAGACATGAAATAACTACCGATACAAAAATGAGACTAGTAAGAAGTCTAGTTTTTCCAGTTTTTACTTATGCATCGGAATGCTGGACCCTTACTGAGAAAGATAAAAAGAACATAGATGTATTTGAGACGTACTGCTGGAGACGAATGCTGAGAATACCATGGGTGGCTCGAAGAACAAATGAATCCATACTGGACCAGCTAAACATAAAGAAAAGACTAAGAACACAAATATCAGAACAAATAATAAGCTATTTTGGACATGTACTTCGAAGAAATGGTCTTGAAAAACTTACCATCCAGGAAAAAGTAGAAGGCAAAAGAAATAGAGGTAGATCTCCCACACGATACACGGACCATATTGTTGCTACCATTGGCGCTCCATTGTCAGAATGTGCTAGAATGGCAGAAGATAGAAAAACGTGGAGGAACATTGGGAAATTTAGCTATGATATCACGATACCTGCATCAGGTTAACGACTAAGAAGAAGAAGAAGAATCATATCTTATCAATACGGGTTCAATGTGACCGTAAAATTTTTTCGATATTCTTGTCTTTACTTTGAACTGTAGGAGCATGGACTTGTACTACATTTATTTTAATTCTTGCCGTGATTGATTATTGGTAATTTTATCCACCAACATTCCGACTCCGATTGGGTGGCTTTGTGACAGTCGCTTCTAGAATAGTATCTAATCTCATTGCTTTTTGGGACATTTACAATTATCCGGCCATCTAACCTAACTAATTCCGAGAATATCATTTTTCAGTCTGACCATTTCTGTTCCTAAATTATGTCAGTTGCCAGCTTGAAAAACGCTTTTCACTTTCCACGTTTCAATTTTTAAATTTCTAAACCTATGATAAATGAATTATCTCACACTTTTCCAATATTATCGAGTATCAAGTCTGATAGAACCATCGCGAGTATTTACCTCTTCTACATGAGCGCGAGTAGTGGAAGGTTACGATTAAAATATAAGAAACATTCTATATCTAATGTAGGAGAAAATAAGAGAGTTTTTAACTACTCACTAATAAAATTAACTGACATACCTATTTGCTTGAACAAATCCATAAGAATAAAGAGATATCGCCCCGATCATTGCATAGTCTGGTACCATCATTGCTACTGTTCTGAAAAGTACTTTTAAATTATCAGGTAGCTCTTGACGACCTGCATATCTAAAAACAAAGTATATAATTATTTCAAAAGTTAGTACATCTTGAATCAAAATATAATTTCTATAGTTAAACAGCATAAGTAAAACACAGTTCGGTTTTAGATGCGGTTTTGGAACTCGAGAGCCGCTCTTTGCAATATAAGTCTTGATTCAAAAATGTCTGGATCAACAGAAACATGTTTACGCCTGTTTTATCGACTATGAGAAAGCATTCGATACTATCAAACATGACAAATTCATAGAACTATTACATCTTACAGGACTTGACACTAAGGACATCCAGATTATAAAAAATCTATATTGGAATCAAACAGCCCACATGAAAAATGGACATATGGTGAGTGAAAACCTAACCATTTCGAGAGGGGTTGGACAGGGCTGTATTCTTTCGCCACTGCTTTTCGACCTGTACATGGAACAAATACTTCTAGAGGCACTGGAAGAGTACAACGAGGGCATCAAGATGAATGGCGTACCAATAAGTAATTTTCGATATGCAAATGTTACTGTTGTACTGGCCGATAACATCGAAGATTTACAGATGATGCTAAATAGAGTAAATACAACTAGCAACCAATTTGGACTGAAGATCAATAGAAAGACAACTAAATTTATGGTGATTAGTAAAAAGAACATTCAACATATCGACCGATTTAAATATCTGGGATATACAGTAAATGATAAGTGGGACCCAGAAGTAGAGATTAAGATCCGAATTGAAATAGGAAGATTCAAATTCATTAAAATGAGAAAGCTCTTAAGCAACCGCCACCTAAGCGTTAACCTCCGATGGCGCGACAGGAAATGCTACGTACTCTCTAGGCTACTTTACAGAGTTGAAGGGTGGACGTTAACAGCAGCAACTATAAAAAGTTAGCGGCTCTAGAAATGTGGCTGTATCGACGCATACTGAAAATACCTTGGACAGACAGAATGACCAACACAGAGGTATTAAGACGAATGGGTAAAGAGGTTGAATTGTTAACAACTGTTAAAAGGAGGAAAGCGTCATACTTGGGCCATGTGTTCCGTAATGATAAGTATAGTCTGCTACAGCTTATCGTGGAAGGCAAGATTGAAGGCAGAAGAGGTTTGGGCAGAAAGAAGAAATCCTGGCTGAGAAACTTGAGAGAATGGTTTCAAATACCAGAAGCTGCGAACATAATACATGCGGCACAAAACAGAGAAACCTATCGTCTGATTGTCGCCAACCTTCGGTAAAAGACGGCACATAATGAATAGTTAAACTTTATATTTGAGTTTTTTGGATCGAAACTCTTAAGACAAAAATAGGACAGTAAGTAAACCTTATTGAGCTACATATCTTTTGTAAGGTAAACCTTGTGCAATTTTCTTTTCTATGGTAGTATGCCCATTTAACTAATTTTAGATGAACTGATAATGTTTATAGATTCATATACAAAACGTCTTCAATAAAAGGATGAAGTAGCTGATATTCTTTCTTTTATTCTCCAACTTTTGACCGAAATCCCTCTACTATCAGAGTGAACTACCTATTATATATATATATATATATATATATATATATATATATATATATAGAATGAGACAGAGAGAGAGGGAAAGAAATGACAATAAAATCAAGTAAACTCATCTACTTACCCTGGATTCATAGTAATAAAAACTGTACATGTTGGATCCAACGTAATTTCAGTTCCTTCAAAGACAAATTTTGTAAGTTTAGCAGCTACCGCCATTTGTATACTTAAAATCTGTTGTGCTACTACAGACAGTACTTCTAATTCAATTCGATTAAACTCATCGAAACAGGCCCAAGCGCCTGCTTGAGCTAAACCCTAAAATCAAGTATTTAGCTAATTGTAATTATAAAAATAATATACGCAACAAGAGAATCAGAGAAGATAAAAAAAAGGGCAGTGAGTACTGATTTAAAAGTTATTCGGTTCCGCGTAGATGCATAAGCTCTATAATTAAAATTAAGTTTGGACACGCTTGTTACCTTTTCCATTTACCGAAAATTAATATTTTAACTTTAAAGTTCAGCCAAAATTAACAAAACGATGGGAATTTAAACCATATCTTATTGTATACTTTTTAGACAAATAAACTGATAGAAAATTTAAAACAATGTGATATTTTCATTGTACAATTTATATTACCTACTTTCACTAAATATTAAACAATATATGACTGCTTAACCTTTCAGTACACGCGCTTCAAAAAGTTGCATCAGTACAGGCGGCGGACTATGAGTCCGCATATTGAAATAGCAAGTATGACACAGACTAAAAAATTCTTCTGATAAAATAAAATGAACTACAATTATTACAAACACTTATTTATTAATTATTTCTGTTGTAAACACATATATTTTCCACAGTTACAACATATATTTGGCCGGACGGTTCTTTTTTCTGTCGCAGTAGCTGCAGTGTTCCCTTTGTTGGCCAATATTACCAGCTGGAGGCAATAGTGAATCTTAAGATTCAACCATTTCTGTGATTCTTAATTTCATTGATGATGATACACAAGAAAGAGTAACACGAGCACGAAGGCGACTTATCAACTAATTGTCTAGCTAGATTTTGTAAAAAAAATCTTCTGCTGGTTACATTATCGGGATTGTTGCAATGAAAAATGACATTTGACAATTAACATTTCTGATTTTAACAATCTTTGATGGTGCATCTTTTTGTCCACTTAGTCGATTTGTTTTTGCCATTAAAAAATGCTTCTGTGACAGGAGATGCTTCCAATTTAATATCCGAAATATCTTGTTCGCTCTCTGAATTATCACTTCTTTCTTCTACATAATCTTCTTCTTATTGATCATTATCATCATAGAAAGGCTCTTCTTCCTCATCATCTAATAATGCTTCCTAAATCAATTTTCGAAGGCGGTTCTGCTCTAATTCGTAAGACACCATCTGGAAAAAAATAAACTTATTCAAAAATTGCGTTATCTTCTAATTATTCGCAAAGATTATTTGTTTATAAAAAAAATTGATTTTGATTGTAAGATTATACAGAAAAAAGATTAATTTACACATGAATATTATGGAAATATATGCTCACATACTAACTAGAATAACATAAGTTGAAAAAATATGATCTTACCATTTGTTAATTAAATACTCCAACATAAAACCTATGTCAGTTACACCAGTACACGAGCGCGGACTCTCAATCTGCACTTGCTTATAATTTGTAAACAAGTTAACGTACTTCTTAGTCTAGACTTACATAAAGCAACCGAGTGGATGAACACTTACAAAGCGTCTAAAGAAAATAGTGAGAGGTATGCTAGAAATTCTATATTTCAATCAAACGCGGACTCTCAGTCCGCGCGCGTGTAGTGAAAGGTTAATGGAATTTATTTGTAAAAGTGAAATTAATTTCCAAACTTTATCCATAATTCTTCACCTTTTTTTTACCTCATTTGTATTTACCTCCTATCTGCGACCCACTCTAGTTGGGTCTAAATGAAATGTCTTGATGGGTCCCTAGACGAGAAAGAAGTGTCCATATTTTACTCCTATCTTAACACCCTTAATACTGCACTCATATCACTATTATGGAAACATTTGTTTTCATTTCTTTCTTATTGTTTTATTTTTTCTTTTTAGATTTATAATAAACTTGTGATTGACTCAATGGCGGTAGCCAATAAAAAAAAATCAATTTTTTTGAAACCTATTTTAGTTCTAAATAATTATTATATTATGTGTTGTACCTTAAAAAATTTGCCTAAAGCTTTGTAATCGAGTCCATCCGAACAGTTGAACACTACACATTTCTTGGCAACAGCTTTGGCTAAATCTTTGCATGTTTCTGTTTTACCAGTACCTGCGGGACCTTCAGGAGCACCACCAAGATTCAGTTTTAGAGCACCCATTAAAGTTCTGTAAATAAAATATTCAACTTATGAACTTAAAAATAATTATACTGTAACTAGATATAGCAGCATACAATATACAGGGTGGCGCACCGAAAACGAAACAGATGCATTTACTGGCAGATGATTCCTTTTTAAAAAAAACGCTTGGACCCGTCGATTTTGTTATCGAGGGGGAAACAAAATTGGCATAAAATCACATTAACATTTGCAGCCCCCTAAGCGGGGGTGGCACCATCCCTAAAATCTTAAATGGAAAGGGGGGTCGAATGATCCATCATTTAAAAGGTCTTTCAACTCCCTTTACAATGATGTAAAATTCATGTACTTCAATTCAGTAGTTTTGGAGATTTATTGATTTAAAGTTTAAATACATCATCGTAAGAGGAGATCAATACATAGCAGCAAAGTTGTTAAAAAATAAAAAATGAACTGACCTGTCAGCCGAGTAAATGTTGAAAATGACCACCATTACTTTCCATGCAATAATAAAGATTTTGCTGAAAACGTTGCCGGACATTTTGCAATATTTGAGGAGTAATTTGATGGCACTCATTCACAATTCTTTGTCGTAAATCTTCTAAGGATGTTGGCTGAGTAGCATAGATTTTGCTTTTTAAGTAACCCCACAAAAAGAAATCCAAAGGTGATAAATCTGGCGATCTTGGGGGCCATTCAACGGCACCTCTTCTACCAATCCATTGACCTGGAAAGGTCTGATCTAAATAATGCCGAACTCTTAATGCGTAATGTGGTGGGGCACCATCCTGTTGGAACATCAACATATTCTCAACGTATCGACCATCATTCTGATTTTCAATTATATCTGTTAGCGCAGGATCTATGGCATTTTGCAGTAATTCCAAATACATTTCACCAGTCAAATTTCCAGGTAAGAAAAAAAGACCAACCAAATGATCGCCAAAAATGTCAGCCCAAACATTTAATTTTTGTGGCTGCTGTGTGTGTACCTCATGGTAAATTCTGGGATTAGAGTCCGACCAATATCGACAATTATGACGATTTACTTCGCCATTTAAAAAAAGGAACATTCGTCGGAAAAGCAAATGTTAAATAAAAATTGTTCATCGTTTGTAATTCGTTCACTCATAACTTCACAAAATTCTAATCGCTTATCAAAATCGTCTTCATTAAGTTCTTGTACAAGGTGAATTTTATACGGATGAAAATTATGGGCCTTTAGAATCCGTTGGATAGTACGTCGACTAACACCACACGAAGTTTGCAATTTGCGGGTACTTAATGTAGGATCTACAATAACTTGCCCTAAAACCCCCACTTCTGTTGCTTCGTTCCTTATAGGATTTTCAATATTACGTTTTTTATTGGCGACTGATCCAGTTTCCCGAAATTTAGCTACAAGTTCTAGAACATATTTTCGGTGCACATTATTGTTCTCATGTCGCTCATTAAAAATTTGTGCTGTTCTATTAGCGCACTGATTATTTCCGAAAAATATTTCAATAATTTCAACCCTTTCTGCCGTGGAATATACCATGGTTAATTTATGTATAAAGCAATAAATGATATTTTAACAACAAAGATTGGTCAAATCAATCCCAAACTAATGTACTATTTCCTATTTAAAATAAGTACGTGGCATTCTCTACTTATCTTTCTTTAAGAAACAACTTTTTTTGTCACAAAGGACACTTCAATTGCTATTTTTATTATTAATAAACCATGGGCGTAGTAAATAAAAGCATTTACTTATCAAGAAAATGCTTTTACTCAAATTTCTTCTAAAAGAAGTACAAACTAATTTGATGTACCTATTAAAGTCTACTTTAAACTTTAAATCAATAAATTTCCAAAACTACTGAACTGAATACATGAATTTTACATCATTATAAAGGGAGTTGAAAGACCTTTCAAATAAGGGGCTTAAGGGGCTTAAGGGGCTGCAAATGTTAAAGTGATTTTATGCCAATTTTGTGTCCCCCTCGAAAACAAAATCGACGGGTCCGAGCGTTTTTTCAAAAACGGAATCATCTGCCAGTAAATGCCTCTGTTTCGTTTTCGGTGCGCCACACTGTATAATGTTAAGTATAGTTCGTAAAGTATATTTTTAAATGTGCTCCAAATAAAAAATATATATAAACTGCCACTGAATTATTTTAAATGTGATCTAATTAAATTTTTACTCCTTGCTTTTAATATGTACATACCTGTAGCACCTATCAGTTAATGGTGTAGCCACTAGCCGTCCAGTGTTTCCCAAATATTCAAATCCATACATTACCTCGGTCGTTATCATACAAACGCTAACCATCAAATCCCTCCAATAATAACGTAACTGAGCTATCCAGTTGAAATCAGCTACTGATGTTACTTTAAGTTCTTTTAACATTTTAACAATATCCCTACCTGAAACATAAATTTGTAAATGCAGTATTTTTTCTACGAGGAGTGCTTCAGTGCTTTAACAAGTACTTACCATGAACATCGATAACAATAAGAGCTTCAACAGTAACTTGGGTATTTGCTCTCAATTTTCCTTGTACCATTTTAACACTCTGTTCTATTTGATGAGTGCAAAGATGTTCCTGTTGTTCTAAAGCTCCGCCAAAAATTGCATCTGTAACTTCAGTGGTCCACATTATACAATCGACACACTGCACAATTTGACCGGGCCAATTAAGAATCCATGTAGGTCTATCAACAACTGGATAGTTGTGTATAGAGTCCCTCATAACGTCTTTGACTGATTGAATCATTACTCTTTCTACCTGCACTAACCATTTTTCCACCATACCCTACAATAATTATAAAATATACATCCTATAATATAATAGCAAATATAATAGGAATATAATAGAAAAAAATATCAAACTCCTTTTCGTGCAGAAAAGTAAACTTTATATCAAATATCCACGTTGACACAATTTCTGGAAAAGACAAAGGAATGGGGTATTGACATATACTGTATCTTTGATACCGATTTTACATCTGCTGATGACAGCATAAACCCTTTCCTATACACTTTAAGAGTTTAGAATAACTTAAGAAAATTAACTGCCGAAAATGTGAAAGCAGACTTCGATCAGGTGGAAAACTGTCTCGCAAAATCACAATTCATAATGGCGTTCGACTAGATCGCGCTCTTTTGTATTCTGTTTAATTTAGTTCTGGAAAACGTTATACAAACTTGTGAAATCAGTACCATCGGCACAATATTTAATTAAAGCATCCAAATTATTTAATATGCAGATAATATCGACATACGGAAAAGTGAATCTGAAGTTAAAAGCATTTTTAAAGCTACAGAAAGCCTTAACAGTTATGTTATTTGTAATATACATACAGAAAAAAAATAGATACTAGAATATTAGGTTATACCAGAAATTCCTCAAATAGGGGTACAAAGCCTCATTACACATAAACAAACCAACGTAGCTGTTCATAGATTTTTATATCTTGGCTCTCTTATCGATCCAAAAACTGATATAAAACGAAATCTATGCTACTTTGGTCTATAAAAACAACTAAAATCAAGGAATATCTCACGAAGTACAAAAAGTAAAATGTGTAAAAGTCTAAAAAGACCAATTTTAATATAAGGAATGGAAACTTGGCCACTTACTCAAAAAGATCAGAATCTTAAAAGTACTTTTGCAAGTAATATATAAACTAAGTATGTAACAATTTCGCCGTCATCGTTTGCCCTTTCTCTGTGTGCCCGCACAGCCACTAACAACCGAACATTACATCGATGCAAAGAAAATCATAAAAAAGAAAATTCATTCTTCAACATCACAAAAATTATACTGAAATGATAGTATCCACTGAGGTAAAATATTCCGGAAGCAAATGAAGCCTCCGTTCTATAACATGTTATCTATTTCTGATATCTCTACTTTTTACAATTGTCACCATAGCATTTTCGCCAGAAGCAGCAATTTCATGATTCTAAATTTAGTTACCAATAATTCTTACCTTGGCGTCTGCTGGCACAATTTTCTCACTTAACGGTACTTTTTCCCTTTCTACACTGATCATACCAATAACTTCTTCGTCTCTTGTAAACTCCAGTTGATGAATACCTTCAAAGCACTTCTTAAGATGTGGTTGGACACGTAATGGATCTTTGGTTTCAGAAAGTATTTCAAGTAGTTCATCATTGGATAAAAAGAAGAACCTAGAAGCATATCAGGTTATAATGTGGTTTTAATAAATAAAATATATACAAACCGCGGAAAGAACAGACGTTTCTTCTCTAAATAGTCGTTCAATCCTTTTTGAATCTCATCCAACATTTTATTGTTTTCTCTGAGCAAAGTGAGCATGTTTTTATAGTCAGTGGCTATCAAAACACGTGTGTCTTTCATCGTATTATTTTGAATAGCTCTCCATACTCTATCTACCAATTTGAAGTTTCTAGCTTCCGTTGGCATTTGTCGCATTATATCTTCAGATCCAAATATGGGTTCCAGGTACATCCAAGTAGCCTGACACTGTAATAGAACGTTGCAATAAATCGAATATAAAAAATAAATCTTTTTAAAAAAAGTGATAAAACGTTATAATAAGTAAAAGTAACAAAAAACACGATATATATGAAATTGAACAATGAAAAATGAAAGGAAAACAATGTCAAAATAATTATAATTTAATAAGCAATATTAGGTATTTTTACATGGTAAACTAATAACGGATTTTTTAAACTATGTTTTCTCAAACATTTAATAATATTCCTTGTATCGGCATGTAAGTATTATTATTTAGTTTCAATTTTACTAAATCATTTTTCACTTTATTTGCATTTAATCAATTTAAATTATTATTTAATAATCACACACACATAATATTGGCATAATATTCTTCACCAGATAGTACCCCAATACGGGTTATTATATTTTCAGCATTTAGTTTACCATGTAGATCCGTTGACCTGAAGATGCATAGCAAATTATAGTATGCGAAACCGGTCGTTGGTGGTAGAATTAAATAGATTGTGAGTAAGTCTTATTCTTATTTCTTTTTACCTATTTGAAATGGACTCGCACAGGCAACATATTCAAGATTTAAATATTTAATACTTACAATGAGCCATTGCTCTAAAATATCCTGCATGGAAAGCAACTTTTCTTCCCAAGCAGCCATCTCGTCTTCAAATGCCTTTACGTAGGGAGAACCTCTCATCGTTTGAGCCTTTAGGATGTGGTCGTCCATCATTACTTGTATATCATCTACAGCTGTTAATATATTAACACCGGTTTCTCTGAAAATGTAAGTTTTATCAAGTAGACTGGTACTTATTATTATCTATAATAGTAGGTACACCACTAAAAAATACTAGAGTACAGATAATTAACTTCGCTACTGCAACTAATTAAAACTAAAATAAAGTGTTACCTGTAAGGTGTCAGTTCGAATCGTATATCGACCCACTCTTCCTTCATCTTCGCCAAATTAACCTGTAGAGCATGTTCTTTGGTAGCTCCTGCGTTGATTTCTTCCAGCTGAGTAGTAAATTTAGGCAAACCAGCATCAATCATATCACTTAAAGTAGAATCTTCAGTTATCGCTAAAGGCACACCGACAATTTCGGAGATCTGAAAATTATGTTCTTGATTTTGTATAACTAACTCTTCTCAAATTTTATCATGCTAGTAAATATGCGCCAAAACATACATAGACCAATTTAATATTAACTCAATGAAATTACTAGAAGGATTATAAACATTATTTGGATTGTAAAGGAAATGAGGATCGATTAGGTTTCACGCAAAAGATTTTATTTTCTCAATAAACAACAATCTTACTATTTCAGATACTTGAAAAAACAAAGGAATAACCTTGATACCGAAGTGAAAATGAGACCTTTCTATAAATGCCGCCAAACTGTCTCGAAAGAACAAGAATTTGCACTGGCAGAATACCTCGGAATGTGCTCAAAAATGAACTTCGGCCTAACAACACTTGAATGTCGCCTTTTAGCGTACGAAATGGCTCAAAAAAATAATATTCGGATTGCGAATAATTGGTCAAAAAATAGAGCTGCCGTCTTAGAATAGAGGAGAGGATTTTTAAAACAATCACCTAACCTGAGCATCAGACAACCAGAAGGATGTAGTCTCTCGCGTGCTACATCTTTCAATAAACATAATGTGTCAATTTTCTTTGATAAATTGCACAATTCTTGAACAGGCACGAAAGCTTTGCCGATGGCTCTAGAATATGGAATTTAGATGAAACTGAAACAACTGTTCAAAAACCAAAAAAAGTGATCGCTTGCAAACGAGTTAAACAAATGAGTCAAGCAACTAGTGTCGAAAGAGGGTCTTTAGTAACGACCTGCTGCTTCATAAGTGCTTCAGGAAACACGATTCCACCAGCGATTATATTTCATAGGGCTTATTTTAAATCGTATATGCGTCGTAATGCACCAACTGGTAGTTTGGAACTTGCAACACCTTCGGACTGGATAAACAGCGAGTAGTTTGTGGAAGTTATGCGTCATTTCATAAACTATACAAATTTCTCAATCGAAAATCCCACATTCCCGTTGTTCGATAACCACGAAAGTCATCTTTCCATTGAATGTGTGGATTTAGCCAAATCCAATGGAGTGACTATTTTAACCTTTCCGCCCCATTGCAGTAAGAAACTACAACCGTTAGCGTTTATTTTAATAGAGCTGGCTCATGGTTCGACTCAACTCTTGGCTCATGCAGCACCCCGAAGTTTCAATGACCATATACATACGATATAGCAGAATGTATTACGAGTGCATTTCAGCATTCAATTACTCCGATTAATATAACATCAGAGACGTTTTTGCAGAAGAAGATTTTCTTTCTAGTTCTGTCACAGATCGGCCTGAACAGTCAACATCTTCAAATGGTACTGTTGAATCTCTAGTATCAGATTCCTGCACAAATGACAAACATGGGGAAAAGGATCATACTTCGAATCTTGATACTGTGATACAACACTATTGACCATGATTCTGAAGCAACCGTCATGACAACGAAATCGTTTTCGAGCCCTCAAGAGTTTGGAGGCTAGCTCAAAGCCGCTCCAAGAAAGCGAGTGCAGAACAGAAAACGCGGAAAAAGTTTCATTCCAACAGACACTCCAGAAAAAATTGAACTTCAAACAAAAAACGCCAAAAAACTCAAAGCTAAAACAGTAAAAAACGATTTATCGAATCCGAAAATAATTCTTTAAGTGACCAAACAGAATCCCTGAACAGCTCATCTGAACATGATGCCCACCTTGATGCTCCAATAACAGGATTCGAAGAACTGGATAGAAAGAAATGCAGTCTCAGTCAAATATCACTTTGTGATAACGAGTTACATCCTGAAAAGAGTTCTGAACGTCAAATTCTAGTCGAAAGTGGTGTTAATCGAGTTGATTTACAAGATCCAAAATTCTGGCCAAGAAATTGTGTAGATGAAGTGCTGAAAGAATTCAAAACACAGGATCTTAATTCTTTAGACTTTGAATATTCAAAAAGAAAAATAGGGAAACAAAACAGGTACTGCACTAAATCACTATTTTATAAGGTTTTAAAGAATGGTGAAAAAATTCGGCGTGACTGGTTAGTTTATTCCAAAAGCACAGGCTCTTTATTTTGCTTATATTGTCGACTCTTTTCAAGCGAAAATTGCACTTTTTCCTTTTTTACTGGATTTGACGACTGGAAAAAGGCTAAAGAAAAATGTGACAGTCATGAAAGATCAGTCGTTCATTTAGAACATCTTAAAAATTTTATTTCAAGAAATTCATTGAGTAGGTATGAGAAAGATCGATGATTCTCTGCGGCAACAGATTGAACATGAGACCACATATTGGCGAAACATATTATAAAGAGTCGTTTGTGTCATAAAATTCTTAGCTAGTAGGGGACTACCTTTTAGAGGAACCGACGAAAAATTTGGTTCGACTAGCAATTGCAATTACCTTAGATTACTAGAGTTGTTGGCGGAATATGATCCTCTTTTAAAAGAACATATTGAAAAATATGCTTCAAAAGGCTGTGGTTCAGTATCTTATTTATCAAAAACAATTTGTTTTGAATTTTTGCAATTGCTTTCGGACCACATATTAGAAGAAATTGTAAAATAAATTCATTGTGGCAAATATTATTCAATCAGTGTTGACTCTACGTCTGATATAACACGTACAGATCAACTGACATTCATTATTAGGTATTGCTCAGACACCGGAACACCTGTCGAGAGGTTCATACAGTTTTTAGACAACACTGGCCACAAAGCCGAAGATATGGAAGCCAGCATTGTAAAAAATTTGTCCAACCTGAATATAAATATCGATGACTGCAGGGGACAATCGTATGACAATGCGAATAACATGTCTGGCGTTTATAGCGGTCTCCAAGCCCGAATAAAATCGTTTGGCAAAATACGTACCATGTGCAGCCCATTCCCTAAATTTGATTGTGCAGCATGCAGCAGAATGCACTATGGAAAGTACTTCTTTTTTTTTTAGTTGCTGAAGAAATCTATGTTTTTTTCTCAGCTTCAACTTACAGATGGAAACGACTCACTGATCTATTGAAAAATTGTGGCCATACAACATTTGTTCCAAAAAGAGTTAATGTGACTCGATGGTCAGGACGATTTAATGCATTAAAAGCTCTTAATTTATGCTATCAAGATATAAAGCAAGCACTTTTAGAGTTATCCGCTTACGATGACGAGAAGATGCCAGTACGCTGTCAAGCAAACAATTTACACGAAAAGATGGCTACGTTAGAATTTGGTATTTATGTTGAATTTTGGTTCGAAGTACTGGAAAGAACTGACCTAGCGAGTAAATCTTTACAAAGCGTAAATATGGACTTACATGCAAATATGGACTTACATCTTTGTATAGCTCATTACAACATTTTTACGAGTCTCTTCGTGATAAATGTAATTAATTAAAAAAAAGGGAATACAATGTTTGTATTTTGAGAACGATTTCCGAAGTGGAAATTGAAACGTCAATAAACGTATTTTAACCTTTAATTGTGGCTTATTCCCATTTAAATAGTAATTAATTGGAATTGAGACATAATCAACAATCACAAGACGGCTGTAATGAATATAATCGATTTATCATGATATACAATGCGAAAACTAGATCAAACTCTGCGATCATTGATTTTTGAGACATCGTTAACAGAAAATCATAACGGATCAGTACAATATATATACATAATAATAAATGAAAAATGTTAAATTTCATCCACATGAGATAAACCTGCGAACAATTCTGCAAATTGTCAATAATATATAATATAAAAAAATCAATGATTCAATTATTCCAAATAATTATTAATAAGACCACAACTGCAATGCAACAAATAACAGAAATTAAACTGCTCCATGTAAATAATTGACAAAATGTTGCTCCATCTATCAGCTGTTTAAAGTACCAACTAATTCATTTCTTAGGTAGTTTAATAGATGGCGCTAAGTGTATTGGAGTATTTTAAAACTGGTAGCGAGACTTTAAATTAAGAACTAATGCATTTTTTTTATTTGATAGAATATTCCAATTGTTTTAACAAAATATTTAATGCGATATATAATTTACCTTATCCCAATGTCTCTTTTGCAATCCTTTATTGCAAATTGTTTGCAAAACAGGTAGAAATTGCTTAAACTTCTCGACTTTTGCTCGAACCATTTCGGCTATTCTTTTCGCACCTGGATTATCACTGAAGGTTTTTGATAGTTTATACAAAGTTCTCCAACAGTCTTCGGTATAATCTGTAATTTCGTCGGCGTCGAGGCCTTGGAAAGGACCATAATACCTAGAACGAAATATTTGATTATATTTAAAAAAAAATAGAAATTATAATAATTATGTATAACGGAAATGATCCGAAACAAAACAAATATACATATAATTTTCATTGTCTTTTAATCGCATCAGGTCTTGTTTACTCACTAACACAAATGTCAGCACATTAGTAATGCTACTATAATGGCACTAAATACAGATTACTGAAAATAATCCTTCGAGGCAAAGTATTCGGAAAGCGAGCAATTGGGAAAAGAAGAATATCATGGTTAAAAAACCTGAGAAAATGGTTCTCCACAAAAACAACTAATCTATTTAAAGCATCAGTTAATAAAATAATTATAGCAAGAATAATCGCCAATATTCGAAACGAATAGGCAAAAAAAGAAGAAGATAAAAGACCATCGTCTACAAAATATTCGTAGAATTGAAAGGGAGATTTGTGTAGAAGTTTTCATATAATTGGGTATGAAAACCAACAGAATTATAGTCCTCAAATGTAAATTTCTGTAAACTTTCGCTGTTGACCGGTCCCCAGACAATAGCTTCATTCATTGCATTGGATACTATTGGTTCTTCTAAAATTTTCTGTTCGGACATTTCAGAATGTTGAGCAATGACAGATTCTATAGCAGCATCAACATGTTCTCCGAAATTCGTATATTCTCTTTCTTTATTCATTTTCACTGTCACTGGAATCAGTTATTTTGTACTTATCCGAAAGATACGTGTCGCCAAACTCATCCATTTCAAGTTTTTGTTGTTCTTTTTCGACTACATTATAACGTTCTAATCTAAGTACTGACAAGAAAAACGTAAGCCACGGTGACAGCGCCTTCGCCTGTTAGATTTGCCGACACGTTATCAACAGGAATAGACAAGTCAAAGCGTGATGCCACGTTGGACTCTTATAGGCATTTTGTGATAAAAATCTTGCTGGTGGCCGCGAAACTCCAACGTGGACTCACATTTAGAAAAATTAAAGAAAGTAATAGAAATACTTTAAAAAAACAGTGATCTTCCAATGAAAATTAAAATTTTCAATATGGTGGCACTTAACCTGTTAAAGAAAAATGTATTTTCTTTCACAGGAACAAGCATGACTAGAAGCCTATTCTATCTCTCTCTCTCTCTCTCTCTCTCTCTCTCTCTCTCTCTCTCTCTCTCTCTCTCTCTCTCTCTCTCTCTCTCTCTCTCTCTCTCATAAAACTTTATTTACTATTTATGCTCAAAATGATCAGATGATCAGCCAGTTCTTGTTTGCTGTACTATACATAAGGCAAATTGTTAAATATAAAATCAAGTAGTCTTACCATAAATCGTAATTTTTATGAAAGTCGTAGACAGTGTGCCATAATTTGTCATAAGGATCAACGACTTGTAACATTTTATACAAATTCATAAACGGTGATGGATCCATATCTAGTAACTAAAAAAACGAAAACCAGATTTATTTTTCGTTAAAATTTGTCTCTATATACATTACACAGACACTGTCTGTAGGGAATGTCTTACATAAGCAGGTGAAGACTACAGAACAGTGAGTACTATAGTAGAAATAATATATTATAATTGTTCAAATTTAATTTAAATTACCTGTTCTTCTTCGTTTATCTGCTCAGCTTCTGCTTTATCTTCAGCCAGTCGTTGTACTATTATTTCTACAGCACCTACGCTTTCTTCCATTTCTTCCATGGTAAGAATAGGAGGATCTTTCTTTTTGAAAGCAATAAGCATTTTTTCATGTTTTCTTAATCGTGCATCAAAAGCCGTTCTTCTATTTTTTAGATTCGTTTCTGCTTGATCTCTTTTCATATTTAGTCGTTGAATGGCTATTTCTATAACGAGTTCCATGTCTTTGGGCCAAAGGAATACACGAGTATTGAGTTGGATATCTTCAGCTAAAATGTAGAAAAAGAAGTTTATTTCAAAAAATCTTTTATTCCTCAATCATAGCAAATTTAAGATCCATATAATAAGCAGAAGATATACATAGAGGAATTAAGTTCAAGATGACATTAGAATAGATAAAATCAAAACATATAGCCATGTGCACATAGGTAAGATAATATCTTATTCTTTAAGTGCCCTCTCCTTTTAGAAGGTTGGCTATCATTAAGGCTATCTTCACCTTTGATAAAGCCGCTCTAAATAGCTCAACATATTTACAGTTGTATTGTTGTCTCAAATTATTTAGCCCGGTTATACGTCGCCTTTCTATGCTTCTTACCATTGACATAATATTCATTAGACATAATATTCATGTGTAAATTAATATTTTTTCTGTATAATCTTACAATCAAAATAACTTCTTTTTATAAACAAATAATCTTTGTATATAATTAGAAGTTAACGCAATTTTTGACTACGTTTATTTTTTCCAGAAGGGGGTCTTACAAATCAGAGTAGAACCGCCTTCAAAAGTTGATGGAGGAAGCATCATTAGATGATGATGAAAAAAAACCTTTCTATGATAATATGATCGCCAAGAAGAAGATTATGTAGAAGAAAGAAGTAATAATTCAGAGAGCGAACAAGATATTTCGGATATTAAAGTGGAAGCATTTCCTGACACAGAAGCATTTTTTATTGGCAAAAACAAATCTACTAAGTGGAAAAAAAAGGCGCTTTATAAAAGATTGTTAAAATCCGATCTGTAAATTTATTGAAACATTTACCTGGTCCAAAAACTTCAACTAAAATATTGAGAGATCTACTTGAAATCTGGAAATACTTTTTGAATACAGATATGTTACAAATTATTGTCGAAAATACAAATCAGCATATTGCTTCTACTGCAGCCAATTATTCTCGTAAAAGAGATACACCACCGACGGACATGTGCGAGCTTCAAGCACTAATTGGATTGTTGTAATTATCCGGCGCCTTAAAATCAAACCGCTTAAATTTACGAGACTTATACAATACCCAAGGAACAGGGCTGAAGTTATTTCGACTTGATGTCTCTAAACAGGTTTCAATTTCTTTTTCGGCACTTAAGATTCGACAATTCTGAAACTTGCGAAGAACGCAAGAAGATGGACAAGTTAGCACCCATACGGAAAATATTTGATGCCTTCGTTACGAACTGCAAAACTGCTTACAGTCCTTTTCATTTGGTAACAGTAGATGAGAAACTGGAATCGTTTCGAGGGCGTTGTTCATTTAGGCAATAAATTCCAAATAAACCTAATAAATATGAGATTAAAATTTTCGCCTTAGTTGATGCCAAGTTTTACTGTACTTCAAATCTTAAAGTCTATGTAGGGCAGCAACCTGATGGCCCTTATGCAACTCTCCCACTGCGCTAGTCTTGAGATTATATGAACGCATATATGGATCAGGAAGGAATATTACTACCGATAACTGCTTCACAAGTACGAATCTGTTAGAGTCAATGTACGCGAAAAAGCTGACGTTAGTTGGTACAATTCGTAAAAACAAAACAAAATTACCACCTGAGTTTATCAACCCCCGAAAGTCGCGGTTAGTTAACAGTAGCTAATTTGGCTTTCGACAAAATACCACTCTTGTGTACTACAAACCCAAGCAAAATAAAAACGTCCTACTGTTATCCTGTCTTCATTATGATAATAAACTAGATGAAACTAGGTAAACCCGAAATCATAATACTAAAGGGGGTGTTGATACCGTGGACGAGCGTGTGCTGCATATAACCTTGCAAAAAATACCAGGAGATGGTCAATGGACGAGCGTGTGCTGCATATAACCTTGCAAAAAATACCAGGAGATGGTCAATGGACGAGCGTGTGCTGCATATAACCTTGCCAAAAATACCAGGAGATGGTCAATGGTAGTTTTGTATTCGATGCTAAATATTGCAGGTATTAATGCAAATGTCATTTTTCATTGCAACAATCCCGATAATGTAATCAGCAGAAGATTTTGTAACAAACTTTAGCTAGATAATTGGTTGATAATCATCTTCGTGCTCGTGCTACTCGTTCTTGTTTGCATTATCAATGAAATTAAGAATTACAGAAATGGCTGAATCCACAGATCTACTACCACCTCCTGGTAATATTGGCCAACAAATGGGACGCTGCAGTTAATGCGACAGAAAAAGAACCGTCTGACCAAGTATTCATGTGTTAAATGTAGAAAATATATGTGCTCACAACATTACACACATATTTGTAATGAATGTGTATAACATGCAAAATAATTAATAAATAAGTGTTTGTGATAGTACTTAATTTTATATTTATTTATTTATTTAATTAACGGATATACCATTTTTACAGAAATATGACGTCAACCTTTACAAAGCTTATATTATAGGTTGCGTTAATAAAAAACAAACCAAAATTAAAATCAAACAAAATTCAATTAAAGTAGTAGCTTAAGTTATTAAATAATGCTCAAAATCTCTCAAATGATTTCTTAAATGTTGCTGTAGATATTCCAAATAACTCTAAACTATTGCTGTGCTCATTGGCAGTTCGTAAAATTCTTGTAATGGGTTCATTTTGGCCATAATTCGTAGTGTGGAATGGAATGTTGAAAATCTCAGTGTTACGAGTTCTTCTAGTATTAACATTAAAATTTATTAAACTTAGTAACTCTGGATTTTGAACATATCCATTTATAATTTTAAAAAGGAAACATAAATCCGCTTGACATCTTCTATCATGTAGTGATGAGATATTTAGTATCGACAGTATATCATCATATGTGTATTGATGTCTAATAAAACCAATTTTGTAAGCACATACCCTCAAGAATTTATTTTGAACTCTCTCGATACTGTAGATGTCACTGTTATATGAAGGAGACCAACTGAGAGAACCATACTCCAAAACTGATCGAACTAAACTACAGTATAACATTTTTAAATTTTGTACTGAAAACTGATTACAGTTTCTAAGAATAAATCCCAACATTTTTAAAGCTTTAGCTGATTTCGTTAATGTGATATTTAAAAGTTAGTTTAGAATCAAAATTTATACCTAAATGTTTAATATTATGACGTGCCTCTAAAGGTACATTATTTATACAATAATCATAATTTACAAACTTTCTTGTTCTTCCAAAAGTAATTTTAAAACATTTTTGTATATTTAAGTATAGCATGTTTACCTCACACCAACTAGCTAAGCTTTTAATGTCATTCTGTAACAAAGAGGCATCAACTAGGTCATTAATTATTCGAAATATTTTAAGGTCATCAGCAAACATTAGAAATTTACTATTTTTAATCACTGAGGATATATCATTAACAAATATATTAAATAAGAGAGGTCCAATATGAGACCCCTGAGGAACTCCTGAGGTTACAGATACTCGTTGAGATAAACAATTTCCATATTTAACATACTGACATCTACCAGATATATAACTACCTATCCACTCAATTATTTTACCTCCAAATCCATAGCCATTTAATTTAGCAATAAGCAGATCACGGTTAACTCTATCGAAGGCTTTTGAGAAGTATGTGTAGATAGCGTCAACCTGACCCTTCTTTTCCACTGAATTAGCTATAAAATTCGTATACAATATTAAGTTCGTGCATGTAGACTTACCCTTAGAAAAGCCATGTTGTGTGTGCTGTTGGTTTTTTTTGACTGTGGACTTAATCCATTAGCCGAACTAAAATTACTCTTATAATTATATCTCTTATACTCATTATATTTATAACCTATTTGATAATAATGATTTACAATAGTAATTCACACATATATTATACAGGTACTTACATATATATTTTGGTGAGCGTTTTTGTTTGTTTTTATGCTATACTAAATACTAATACTATTAATAACTATTAAATTAGATATATATATATTTTTTTATTTTTCCAACATCAATTAAATCTTTACAATTCCATGTCAAAAAGTTATTTACAAGGCACTCGAAAAGTTTTAGTAATACAGATTGAAATGAAAAAGACAGAAAATATTTTATTTCACGTTCAAAGCGTCTATGTATCTATTGATACGTATTTCGACTTAAAAAGTCTCATCAGAATAGTTATTCATAGCCGTTCTTAACGTGAAAAATAAAATTCTCTGTCTTATTAGAAGTAACAATAACATGACTTCGTTATGGACGCAATAGCGACATCTGATAGAAAAATCGGTAAGATAGTTTCGAAACAAATTCAGATTTCTGCTTTAATCTGGAGCCTTCTAAAAATTGCAAGACATGACCAGACGATGATAAAGATGTTAAAGAAGACATGGGGAATCTAAAATTTGCATTCCACGACATGTCTATTCATCTAGGCAGAAATCCTAACGAATTTGTTTCTCGTACTCATACAGAGTAGATCCGAATAAAATGAAAAAGACAGAAAATATTTTATTTCACGTTCAAAGCGTCTATGTATCTATTGATACGTATTTCGACTTAAAAAGTCTCATCAGAATAGTTATTCATAGCCGTTCTTAACGTGAAAAATAAAATTCTCTGTCTTATTAGAAGTAACAATAACATGACTTCGTTATGGACGCAATAGCGACATCTGATAGAAAAATCGGTAAGATAGTTTCGAAACAAATTCAGATTTCTGCTTTAATCTGGAGCCTTCTAAAAATTGCAAGACATGACCAGACGATGATAAAGATGTTAAAGAAGACATGGGGAATCTAAAATTTGCATTCCACGACATGTCTATTCATCTAGGCAGAAATCCTAACGAATTTGTTTCTCGTACTCATACAGAGTAGATCCGAATAAAATGAAAAAGACAGAAAATATTTTATTTTTTTTTATTTCACGTTCAAAGCGTCTATGTATCTATTGATACGTATTTCGACTTAAAAAGTCTCATCAGAATAGTTATTCATAGCCGTTCTTAACGTGAAAAATAAAATTCTCTGTCTTATTAGAAGTAACAATAACATGACTTCGTTATGGACGCAATAGCGATATCTGATAGAAACAGCGACATCTTTGAACGTGAAATAAAATATTTTCTGTCTTTTTCATTTTATTCGGATCTACTCTGTATGAGTACGAGAAACAAATTCGTTAGGATTTCTGCCTAGATGAATAGACATGTCGTGGAATGCAAATTTTAGATTCCCCATGTCTTCTTTAACATCTTTATCATCGTCTGGTCATGTCTTGCAATTTTTAGAAGGTTCCAGATTAAAGCAGAAATCTGAATTTGTTTCGAAACTATCTTACCGATTTTTCTATCAGATGTCGCTATTGCGTCCATAACGAAGTCATGTTATTGTTACTTCTAATAAGACAGAGAATTTTATTTTTCACGTTAAGAACGGCTATGAATAACTATTCTGATGAGACTTTTTAAGTCGAAATACGTATCAATAGATACATAGACGCTTTGAACGTGAAATAAAATATTTTCTGTCTTTTTCATTTTATTCGGATCTACTCTGTATGAGTACGAGAAACAAATTCGTTAGGATTTCTGCCTAGATGAATAGACATGTCGTGGAATGCAAATTTTAGATTCCCCATGTCTTCTTTAACATCTTTATCATCGTCTGGTCATGTCTTGCAATTTTTAGAAGGCTCCAGATTAAAGCAGAAATCTGAATTTGTTTCGAAACTATCTTACCGATTTTTCTATCAGATGTCGCTATTGCGTCCATAACGAAGTCATGTTATTGTTACTTCTAATAAGACAGAGAATTTTATTTTTCACGTTAAGAACGGCTATGAATAACTATTCTGATGAGACTTTTTAAGTCGAAATACGTATCAATAGATACATAGACGCTTTGAACGTGAAATAAAATATTTTCTGTCTTTTTCATTTTATTCGGATCTACTCTGTATGAGTACGAGAAACAAATTCGTTAGGATTTCTGCCTAGATGAATAGACATGTCGTGGAATGCAAATTTTAGATTCCCCATGTCTTCTTTAACATCTTTATCATCGTCTGGTCATGTCTTGCAATTTTTAGAAGGCTCCAGATTAAAGCAGAAATCTGAATTTGTTTCGAAACTATCTTACCGATTTTAATACAGATTGGTTACAAACCGCTCGATAATTTTCAACATCATTTTTATTACCAGATTTGAAAATTGGTGTTAAATAACTAGTCTTCCAAAGATCAGGAAAGATGCCGGTACTCAATGAGGAATTAAATAAGTAGCAGATAGGTTTTAAAAGATTAAAAATTTAATGCTTGAGAACATAAGCTGGCAAACAATCTGGTCCAAGCGATAAGTTCCAAGGCATCTTTAAAACACTATCAATTATGTCAGAGACCTCATTTACACTCTGCTGATAGTTAAAAATTGGGGTTTGATTAATTTTAGAATTAGAATATGTAGTTGAGAAAAACTTACCAAATAGATTAACTACGTCTTGAGCATTATCACTTGTACTATCACCGTAGAACATATTAGATGGCAGATTATAACTTTTACGTTTATTACTGATATACTTCCAAAAATGTCGAGGATTAGATAGAATCCCATTCTCAATATTATTCAAATAGTTACTATAGCATTGAGAGGAGACTTGTTTACATTCATTTCTTAACTGAGAAAATCTTAAATAATCATCCCTTCTACCAAATAATTTATACTGCTTATGTATTTTCTTTTTTAAATATATCAACTTCCTTAATTTACCATTAAACCAAATCGGAAACGAACTTGATATTATCTTCTTCTTCAGTGCCTTATCCGGTCCGGATGTTGGCGATCATCAAGGCTATCATGGTTTTGTTGACTGCTCTGCGAAATAGCTCCGCTGAGGTCATCCCAAACCATTGTCGGAGATTTTTCAACCACGAGATACGACGGCGTCCCGGTCCTCTTCTGCCAAATACTTTACCCTGCATAACAAGTTGAAGAATTCGATATTTTTCTTCGTTCCGCATCACGTGGCCGAGGTACTCAAGCTTACGTTGTTTAATTAAATTAAGCACTTCTTTTTCTTTTGTCATGCGCTGTAGGGCCTCAACGTTGGTGACATGGTCCACATAAGATATTTTTAGTATCCTTCTGTATATCCACATCTCGAAGGCTTCGATTCGTTTTTCAGTGGCTTGCGTCAGTGTCCAGGCTTCAACTCCATATAGTAATACTGGTTTGATATTATCAGAAGAATTTTTTAGTCCGTTTTATACTTGCTATTTTAATATGCGGACTCACAGTCCGCCGCGTGTACTAATGGAACTTTTTGAGGCGCGTGTACTGAAAAGTTAAGGACGACTAAACAGGGCTGAGGCAGACTTAAGGATAACTAAGGTAGATTGAGGATAATTTAAGTCTTTTGCCGAACTATAAATTGGCTGTGACTGGATTGAATTAGATTGACTGCAGGGTTGAAAGTGACGAGGAAATTTCAAACAGAATAGAACTTGCACGAAAAAGCTTTATTAACTGATGTTCTGTACTGTGCAGTAAAAATGTGTCATTCACCACACGTCTAAGAGTATTGAAGTGCTACGGCGAGTCTGCTTTGATATATGGATCTCAAACACTGTTTATCTGTTTAAAAACATCGTTGTTTGCAACCTTAATCAACTAACTTATTCTATTCTATTGCTTATGTCCTTTTGAGCATCCCTGCCTTCATTTTTTACAACATCGAAAACAGTTTTGGTGGTCTTTGGACGGTTTTTAGGCCAAATCCATGCATGTTACAAATTTTTGTCGGAGGAACATCAATTTTGGTGGAAATTTTTATCAGTCGCCAACTGTGAAATGATGGTGTGATTTTTATTTGTGTTCTTTGGTATAGTAAACTTGTAGGAGTTTTTGCGCGTGTATTTAGAAAGATAAAAATATTAATTGAAGGTTTCGTGCTGAAAAGATGCGTGTCCAATAACCTAAATATGACAATATATACTTACTAGAAAGATGAGCATAATCCATTAAGAAGAGAACATATTCGGCAGTTTTTCGAATTTTGTCTCTTAAATTGTACATTGTAACATCTCTACATTCAATAACATATGCTTGTAATTCAACAATTTCAGCAACAGTATCTGGATTGCCACTCGCCTTTTGGGACATTTCATCAAAAGTGTCGCAGATTCTAAAAGAGTTCAAATTCAAGTTAATTTTTATTTTAATTTTTTACTTTAACTTTTTTTTAAATTTTTTAAATTAATTTAATTTTTGTGTCATGTCCAATTTTTCTTTTCGTGTTTCTTTAATTTCTCATTATTTTCTTTGTAGTTCTTCATTCTCTTCTTTTAGTTTTTTGATTTACTCTATAAATTACTATTCTCTCATTGCTTTCAAAGAAAATATCTAAATTATATAAAAAGAGATAAAAAATACTTACAATCGATTAAGAGATCGGCACTCAGCAATAAAATAATTGACAATTTTCATTCTTAGTCTCTCTATTATATTATACAGCGTTTCGTTTAACTCAGTGCAGTCTAGATTAAATAAATTCATAGGAATCATTTTCCGTAAATTAATAAACTCAACTTTCAATTCATCGTAGTGCTTGATTTTCTTTGCAAAGTCCTAAAATACACCATTTGCAAATAAAAGTAAGCCTAATCAAGAAATAGAAGTTAAAAATATATTGCTTTCTAGTTCTATTTTATAGCTTTATTTATATAATTTCTATATATATAACATTACTTAATAAGTATGGGTCTGGCATATAGATGTAAAAAAAACTTTATCAGAAACTCTTAAATCAATATCTGGAATAAAAAATATTATGTAATAAAAATAAATGATAATATATTAAATAATAAAAAAAAATTAGAGAAAAAATATATAAAATAGCAGTTTATGAAACTCTAGGCAAACAGAGCACAAAAATAAGGAGCAAGTGTAAGGTAACTGGTGGTGGTAGGGTCTTTTCAATGTTAAGTAGCTAAGGGAGAATAAAGACACATCTTTACTAAGCAGCTTCCCAGTTTATTCTGTTCTTTAATCAAGTAAAGTGTAGAAGTGTATTCTTGCGATCACACACGAGCTGCTAACTCAGCACCCATGCCAAGAATAAGGACACTTCACATTTCGAGATCACGTTTACAAAATAATCATACAATTACAATAATATTTGAAAATTATGTACATGGAAGGAAAACTTTTGCTTATAAAACTAAAAAACAAGTGAATAGATCTGTCTTCTTCTTCTTCAGGTTCCTTCTCCTATCGGAGGTTGGAAATCATCATCGCTATCTTAATTTTATTGGCCGCGCTTCTAAATAATTCTAATGAGCTGCAACCGAACCACTCTCTCAAATTTTTTAGCCAGGATATTTTGCGTCGTCCTGGGTTTCTCTTCCCTTGTATCTTCCCTTGCATAATTAATCTAAGTAACACGTACTTCTCGCCCCTCATTATATGATCCAGATATTGAATCTTTCTAATTTTAACAGTTTTTATGACTTCACATTCTTTCTTTATTCTTTGTAACATCTCTATATTAGTTACTTTTTCAGTCCACGATATTCTGTGGATTCTCCTGTAGCACCACATCTCAAAGGAGTTTAATTTTTTGATTTCAGACTGTTTTATTGTCCACGCTTCCATGCCGTATAGTAAAGTAGAAAAAACGTAACAACGTAGCATTCTTGTGCGGATCTCTAGATTAAGGTTACGGTTGCAAAGTAAGTTCTTCAATTTTATGAACGCGTTTCTTGCCATTTCTATTCTAGATCTGATTTCTTTTGTTTGATCTCCATCTTCGGTTAGCCACGTTCCTAAATATTTATATGTTGTTACTCTTTCGATCGTTGTATTATTGATGATCAGGTTATCTACATTTTGTGGTTTTTTTTGAGAATATCATTGATTTCGTTTTCTTGAGATTCATTTGCAGTCCGTACCTTTCACATGCATTGTATACATGTTGTATTATGTACTGTAGATCTTCCATGTCAGTTGCAAATATGACCGTATCGTCCGCATATCTAATATTATTAAGGCTATTTCCGTTGACCAAAATACCTTCCACAATATCCAATAAAGCTTCTTGAAATATCACTTCACTGTAGACGTTGAATAAGAGTGGTGAAAGTATGCACCCTTGTCGAACTCCTCTAAGTATACTTACTTCCTTTGGCAGTTCTCCTTCGACCCTTATTCTTGCTTTCTAATTTTGATACAGATTCGATATAATTTGTAGATCTCTACTATCTATGTTTTTGGTCTTAAGAATACTTAAAAGATTTTCATGGTGATCTCTGTCAAAAGCTTTTTTAATGTCTATGAAGCAAGCATATATGTCCTGATTCATATCCAGACATCGTTGTGTCAGAACATTGACTCCGAATAATGCTTCTCTAGTTCCTGTTCCTCTAGATCTGTCTACTTAGCGGTAATTAACGAACAATCAATATATACAAAACTATAGCAGTGGCAAAGTCATATCTCATATAAAACGTAAAACTTTAAATTTAAAATTAGTATATATGGGACACTTATTGAATATATGGAACTTCATTTGCTTCAAGCTATATTGTTTTCGATACAAGACAAGTATTGATTGAAGAAAGATATGCAGATGGCTTGAAACAAAATGCTGTAGAATAACATAAAAAATATACTATATCTCCGCTTACTTTTAAAAATGGAAATGGTGGTATCTCAAAAAAATCAGTTAACTCCTTTTCTGCAGTACCATCCAAAATATACAAATATTTGTCATAAACAGATAAATACTTTTGAGGACCAATAGCATTTGGAATAAAAGAATCAATTATTTCCTGCTGAAGAGCTAAAACGGGCATTTCTTTCCTATGGACGTGGTGTAGAAATCTCTCTATAGTTGCAAATTCTAAAAATATGTTAAATTTATATAATACAAATGCAAATAAATTATTAGGTGAGCACAAGCGGTGGGGATTTTAAAATGACCTATCTCGCTAATAGATTTACCTAGCCGATCTTCCAAAAAACAATTATCTTAACGTACACAACCATCTAATACGACATTTCAGTTGTTCGGCGCTATATAAGATGTCTCAAACAGTTTACTTAATCTAAATAACTCTTATGAGATTACTGCTGCATTTTAAAAAACTGTGCTTCAAGATTATACAAATTTATGTGGGTATGAAAATGTGAGTTTTTATTTGTTGGGGATTTTAAAAAGAAAAGGATATAAAGAAGAAGACGATAAGCCGACAAAGAAGATAGAACTGATTTAATAAATTAAAAATAAGATTCTGAAAAGAAAAGAATGTTGGCAACGTTTACTCTTTTTCCACGTCTTCCACTTGCTGTGCAAGTGCATTTTCCACTTGCACTTGTCTAGATAAGACCAAATACTTACCATGTCGGGGTAGTAATAATATGACGTGTTTTTTCCTGGTTTTTCCTCATGATTTACTATGGAATCACTAACGAGAGAATTTTACTGTCATCATTGCGTGTGGCTGTCTTTTTAAAAACGAACCACATGCTATGATTTTTTCTAACAAGTGTTCTGAATTTCAAGTTGATATTATGTAATCGAATAAACTATCTTACAATAAAGTCGTCCCAGGAATGCAACTCAGCAATATTGGCAATATTATTTTAAAGTCGTCTACGTTAAAATGTATATTATATTATTAACATATTACAAACTGTAAACTTAAGTTTTAAAATTACTAACCAGAAACAAAAATAGTGTGTATAAAATCTAAAGTAGATTTTCCTTTGTATGATCCTTCCGCTAATTATTTAAAGATCTTGTGAGGAACTTGACAGTCTATAGTCAAAGTAGCTATCGAATTAAGTGGAAAGCTGCATAAGAGTTTGCTGTGGAACTTTGAGGACCCCACTGTCTTGTTTATATACTTTTTGACCTTTTATATATACTACTAACACTTTTTGACCAAATGAGACTTTTTTATAGAGGGGAGATTTGGAATCTTCAAAAGACATCTCAGTCCAGGACGTCGCCTGGACTTCCTCTGTCATCCAGCGATCCGGAAGCTGGATGACAGAGGAAGATAGAACAAACGAGACTTGTTCAATACCAAACAGCAAGTAAAACTAACTTACTAACGTACACTAATAAATTTATTTTTCTCAACTTGTCACATAGTTACTACACACTTCAAAATTTCTACAAATTCTGTCTAATTTGTTTTAAACTGTAACGTTCAAACTGAGAATCAAATTTAACGTAAGCGTGTTCTCCCATTAAGGGCCGAGACAATCAACAAAGAGAAATTTGACAATTGATTTATTAGATTGGATTAAAAACACATAAATTAAGACTAATTTACAACCAAAAAGAATTTTTTTTTCTCATGAAAGGAAAAACAGGTGGGTGCGTATACGCACCTTTGGCCGAATACGCATACAATTTTTAAAAAAGGAACATATTGTATCTTAACTGTAAATTAAATTTTAAGATGAAAATTTTCGAAACATTCGGGGTGTAGATGCACTGTACACTTTTTACATAAATAAATAGTATTATAACTTTTATACTTTTGCACATCCGACATTTTCTTCTTGCACTATTATCGTCTCTTTTTATAATGTGGCCAATATTGTCGAATCTAGTTTCATCTGGTAAAGCAAATTTAGATGGACGTCCATATACTGAGTTTGACAATGATGTAGCGGTTTCTTCACTATTCTCTGCATGTCCACTATATTTTAGTAAGTTAAGAACCAATCTCGAACGAAACTCCAGCTGGGAAATTTTAGAATCATTCGCAATTTTAAAAATTTTCCAACTATTGATCACCATACTGTCAATCATGTTAGTAAACAACGGCCACCACCACTTTTTTGCTCTTATTTTAATCCGGTAATTCACAATGCCATTATCATGCAGATCCACTCCACCCATGTATTGGTTATATTGGTGAATTACATTAGGCTGGGTGATAAGAATTTCTTTGTGTTCTTTACGGTTATAACGTTTAGTTTGCATAAGGGGTAAAACGTCACATGTATTTGTCATTACAGCCACTACTGAATTATCGTTCCATCTTGTCACCAAAACTTCTAAATTGGAATCGAATGCACATGTATATGAACCTCTTTCCTTTTTTTTTTCATAATTTTGTTTTCTTCTAGAGGACACTTAGCAGTGTGATTTTCCCTTACTGTTCCTGTTGCAAAGAATCATTTTTCTTTCAATAGTCCAAAAAGAGCATATGACGTAAAGAAGTTGTCGAAAAAAACCTTGTGTTGCTGTGGGTTTTTAACTATCGAAAGTAAATTCAAAACAACTGCCGTTCCTAAGCTAAAACTATAATCTGTTTTCTCAGTTTTTCCGCCATATGGAATAAATTTGAACAAATAACCAGTATCAGAACATAAACACCATAGTTTAAAACCAAATCTAACAGGTTTTCCACGAATGAACATTTTGCACGAATGTCGCCCGAAATATGGAACCATTTCCTCGTCAATGGAAAGATTTTTTGCAAAAACTCCAAATTGTGCAAACTTTCGGTTAATTATTTCAAAAATTGGTGACAATATATATATAAAAAAGCAAATATAACGTTTACAGCACACAGCAATTTTATAAATAGTGAATGAAGTGTATTGTCTATTAACGAGATCGTAATTTCAGATTGTTTAGTCTACGAAAAAAATATAATATGGTTTCGGCCAAAGGTGCGTATACGAATCCATCGTATAAACATGCAATTATAGACCTTATTTTTAAAGTATGAATGAATAAGTTTTTAGAATAATAAAAATTTCAACATATTTTTATAATTATAGAATACAAAATATGAATTAAGTTTATAATTGGTATCGGAAAAATTTTTTGTATGAAGATGTGCATAAATCATTAAATTATGCAAAATTATAATAAGCTTAAAATATTTAAAAAGTAATATTTTTGTCAAAAGAAAAATGATACTATATACCTCAATCTATTGAAATGTTACTTCAATAAAAAGAAATCATTAAAAAAATTATTTTCGGGCCAAAAAAAATTAACAATAAAGGTTGCGTTTACGCACCTTTGGCCGTAAATGGGTTAATAAGTTTTCTTGCCGTATGGATTTCTCCAGCGGCCTACGTTTTCATTTTTTGATGTGGCCCCAAATATTTACGTCCTTCCTCATTACAATCGGTGGAATTATCTTATTTAATTCATTATGGTGAATTTTAAAATATAGTTCTGTTTGACTACGTAAGGCGTAGTGAATGTAATATCTGATTTTATTTGTAAATACGTTAAATTGTAAACTGTTAAAAATTAATACGCCAGAAAGAAATAAGATGAGCTCATTCAATTCTACCTCTACTTAATCTAGAAATTTATTAGGTACATTTTAATTAAAGGTTAATACATATTAGGTAGTCTATTATTAAGCTAAAATACTAAAGATATATATTCTTTTTTTTTTTTTGATAATAAGTATCTTAACTCGCCTTTTTCAAATAACTATATAGTAATTGTTTATTACATGGAGACATTCTCCAGAATATTTGTTAGACAAAATAACTTGTTTGTTAATTTTTTGTTACGTAAAGAATATAATAAATTTCCTTCTCAGTGTGGTAGTATAATATATACTTTTTTGTGTTATTAATTAGGTTTACCAGTAGATCCTTTAAAAATTCGGGTGGTGCCGAATACTTAACTTTTATACCTAAAATTTACGTTGTTTTAAGATTATATTGATTACATATGTTATTTTCTGATTAGCAATATGTTTTCTAAAGAACCCCTTTATATCTCTTCCAAACTGAGCAACCGGAGATACGTTCTTTATTAGGGTGCACCTACAGGAATTGATCTTTTTTTCCTACCCTATTAGTATTCCTTCATTGCCACAAACCAAAGCCATCAATACCAAAAAAAAAACTGAAAATCACTCCTTTAAGTGAAAAATTATCAAAAAGTCCGATGTTTCATATATTTTCCACGTAGAGCACTAAGCGTTAACATTCTGATGTGATTTGTCTGTCTGGAAAATCTTTTTTAAAATCCCCTCGTGTGTTCTTACCTACTGGTTCTTTCTTATCTAAAAAAATAACTTTAATCACTTACCTGGAAACATAATAATTTCTATCCTATAAATTTTTCGATTTACTTCTAGTATTTTTGCAAAGCATCTTTTTAAAAGAGCTTGAATTTCGTCAAAAGTCGGACTAAAAATTAACTGATCTGTTCCAACATGAGGCTTGACAGTTAGAGTTAATATAGGAATGTTGATCAATTTTAAATCCTCGTATTTTTCGCCGTATTCGTTTCCATCCTACAAAAACTTTGGAAATAAAAAAAAAATCCTTACTTGTACCGGTAGTGCCTCCTTCTATAATTTTATTTAACAACATTTACAGAAGAATTATACTTAAATGAAACGCTGACAAGCAAAAACAAATGTTTATCATCAAAAAAAGATTTATTAATTTACAAAACACTGTTAATAAAGATATCTTTTGTATGAGTATGAACCAATGTATGAAGTACTTCTTTACCTTAGAACAAGATATTCTCCTGTATTACTATAAAATGTAAGTGGACTATTACCTTAAACTGAATAAAGAGATCCTTAAAATGTATCAAACTTTTTTCGACCAACCATCGCAGTTGCATAGACAACAGAACATTTACACAATCAAAAAAGCGTTCAACAAGCATGGTGGTATCAGATGGTATTTTGGGGATGTACTGCCTCCAATAATTTCTAAATTCCAGAAATATGTCTGCACATGAAGGTAACCATTGGTTAATTATAATATTTCTGGCGTTTTTACAGATGGCTACCACTCTGTCTTCTAAGCCTGCTGGTGTTAAAGAAGTTAGATCTTTGTTTAAGAGGTCATCTTGTGGAACTATAAGCATGGTGTCGTACCTATAAAATAAAACATACTTGATATTACAAACAGTGTATATAAATCCAATTGATAAATATTGAGCACATTATAGTAAGTAACGAATAGCCGATACACGAGAGCGATGTAACAGCTTATTAGCTCAGCCCATAGATGGCACTGGTACTAATGATATTATTGATTTCATATAATCTTAGATCTATAGCTTGAACAACTTGAATTTAATCACCTACTTCGTTTTGTATACCTTGTTTAAAATAAGTGTGTTATGTGTTACTAAAACAATTAATACTGACTGAAACTTAAATACATTCTTCCCATAAAAGCGTTGGTTTTAGATCGGTTATCGCCAATAGAAACAAATGGATAAATTTTATATAGTTCACCTTCACCATGAAAAAGACATGGACCAGAGCATTTAGGAAAAATTAAATCGATTTTTAAATACAGCACCTATCGACAGGCAACTTTTTGCATTTTGTTCGGAATGGAATGTCGTCAGAAAAAAATCTACAATAGAAATGTGGTGCATAAAATGCATCCAAAAGCGCATGCAATTATGGTACCATATCGAATTTTATGAAAACATGTCAAAATCAGTATATTAAGGGCCAGATTTTGATATTCGGGGGTTTTTGGGGTCGCTGAATACGATTATGCCATTAGAACCGATCTCCGTAGCCACTGGTGCCAAGGGTTACTTGTAAGGCACGTCATCTTCTGGAATTTCGGGGGTTTTCGGCACTAAATTGATGCAAACAGATTACTCAGGGTTTTTGGGTTTGCTGAATACGAATATGACATCAGAACTGACCTTCGGAACTCCTATTGCCCAGCGTGACTGTGCACGTCATCTTCTGGAATTTCGAGGCTTTCCGACACTAAATTAATTCAAACTAGTACTCGGGAGTTTTCGGGGTTGCTGAGTACGATTATGACGCAAGCGAAGGCCTCTAAAATACCTGGTGTCCAGGGCAGATGCAAAAGATAATAATTAAATATTAAAGTTAAAACTAGCTCTTGTGTTTTTTATAATCAAGAATTTGAACATTTTAGAGGACATTTTACATTTACAATTAATTGACACATTTATGATATATCACATTATTTTTCATCTTCGTAGATAAATTCCTCTTCGTCTTTGCTAATGCCACTGCGATCAGGATTTAGAACGGTGGCTTTCCACCGTTCCACCTGCATCCTGAGTCATCTGTATGGGAGATAACTCATTGTTTTCCAGCTCCTAAACCAGTTCCAACGGATTTAAGGCATACCCATACTATGCCTGAACTTGTAAATAAATTCTTTTTATGTTCACAAGGAAACTAAATTCCTGTAGCTGGCTGTATACCATGTATCACAAAAAATTTATTTAAAAATTCCCTTATAAAATATATACCTTTTATAAAGGAATTTTTAAATAAATATCTTTTTATGTGCTGTATTAATTTGTCTACTGTGGGCATAATTTTAGCTAAACCTAGCTTTTTAGACTTTCTAGCTGCTATCATGTACATTCTGAGAAGGTATCTTTCAGCCAGCTTGACGTATAGCTGATCCTCGTCAGTAAATCACCAATATTGAAATGTTTTTGAATTGTTCTGTGTGCTAGTGTAGATTCTTGTTTTTTTTTTTTCGAAAAATTTAAAAAGTTGTAGAATGTCTCGATTAAAGGCTGCTGAGTTTGTATCACAACCAGTAAAAACGTATAAAAAGAGAACGTTTGACTGTGTGCATTCTGATTGAGACGATAAACTTTTGAAAGAATATACAGCTTATACAGAATATACCACTTTTTAGCATAGCTGGTTTCAACATATAAATTTCTAAATTTTCGATAGTCTGAGCTACAAGGAAAACGAGAATATATCTATCCTCATAGACAATCAAAACTTTGTTGCAAGCTGTAGCAGTATCTATTGCTTTGAAAACTATATCAACATCTGCATCTCCGTCGCTCTGACCCAAAGAAATTCCAGTGGTTTTAAACGTCTGTCGGAGCATATTACTGAGTCTACCTTTATTTTCAACATTTCCTAAAAATTTGTTGTGGGTGATGTTTAAAGTCATGGATTTCGTAAAGCGTATGGTGGCAGAATTCTTATGCAAAATTCTTTGATTTCTCTCAGTGGCTTTTGTCGAAATTTTCTTGTAACCATCGATCACCTCGAAACTATTTTGTCCATAATTTTTAATATATATTAAACATACCTATTACAAAATGTTTTGTAAGCTTAGCTCTACAGCAGCAACAACTTCTATACGCACTGTACGATATGTCTGAAGATGCATATTATCATTTAAAGTAAACGTGGTGCAAAAACGTTCCGTGGTTAATCGAACTACTTGTTCTGATGCACTATAATGTTGACCATAAAATGGACGTAGTGCGCGATACTTATTTCGACCACAATTTTCAAAATAAAGTTGTACAGTTTGAAAGCGTTGCTCAGGCGTCAAGTCTACTCATGCTGAATTGCCAAACCAAACTTAACATAAATCACTTGAAAGCTGGTAAAATGGCCAACAATTAACAAAGTGTTACCAACTTACATTTCTATACCTCTAAAAAAACATCCTCTACTTTTGGATGCATTTTATACACTATAAATGCAATTTTATATATAAAAATCTATAGGTGCTGTATATAAAAATCGATTTATTCCGGTGTTTTTTGTTCTAAATGCAGTGATTTAGCAAGCGATTTAACATGATCCATATGATCTAATTCTTACAATTCTTAATGGCGACAAAATGTTATTTAGATGCTAACTATGGGAATTTTGAGCAAAAAACACTTTTCGCGATTAACGAGATTCAAGAAATATTAAAAAAATAAAACAGTTAAACGAGGTTTTTCTATAGAAATAGGTTTTTGTAGACATGTTTGCTTTTAGGTAAAATATATCTCAATGTGTTTGTTGTTTAAATGTTGAATTCATTTCCTAACCTTTTACAAAGAAAAAAAACATCAGTGGCCAGATACATAGAAAAAAAGAGAATAGTGTTCGTGATTTTAATCCTGAATTAAAACAATTTATTAACAGCAAGCGGAAATTTACATTCGACAATAAAAATATAAAGGCAATTTACTAACATCGTTATAACAAACACTACAAATAGGTTCATTAAAATATTTGTACCTGTATAAAAAACAAAATTTAACTTCCGATAAGCATGAAAATATGTTACAAAAAAAGCGTATAATTGCACTGTTTACCGACTGCATGAGTAACTTTCCTGGTATTTCCTTATCAGTACTTACTTTTCCCACCAAAGGTCACGGATTTTCCTGACAATGATATTTCCGTTGTAATAATGCTTTTCCATTAATTGAGTACTTAAACAATAGTTTGTATGCCAAGGTACCGGTGCTCTAACCAGCATAATTGGATATTCGGATGGAAATGTTTGAAATCGTAACCTAAAAAAAATCAACTGTTCAATTTTCAAATACTATGAATTTTTTGTATAACGGTAGCAAACTATCCATATAATATGTTACCATATACAGTCTCCTTTTAATCAATTGATACAATACTTCTAAAGGGTACCCCCGTTAATATACGCAAAATGGCTTTACTCCCATAATTCATTTTTTTCATTTTTTTACGTTCTATGTGATTAAAAATTAAGGCTCAGCGCAATTTTAGTCCGCCAACCTCCTCATCCAACTACCCACCCCAAAAACGTAAATTTTTCGTTTTAATTGGTTTTAGGTGAGATGCAATCAATTTAATAATTTCAAAAGATTCACACGCATAGCTGAGGCTTTTACAAAACTTGTCTATTTTTATAGACCCATATATTGAGTGGACATGACCTAAAAATGTTTTTTTTAAGCATACAACTTTTTCTTTGTAGGTCTTGGGGTCCAATTTTTTTTAGTTTGTGTACTTATCAAAAGCTATATCTCTGATTTTTTCACTGTTTTCCGTATGGTACGCCATCTTCAAAAATGCGGTAAACTGTTTTTTTCGGGGGTTTAAGGGATTTTTCTCCATTTCATAGACCTCAAAATAAATCAAATCAAGGATTTTTATAGTTTACATACACTCAGGTGCAAAAAAATCGATCCATGGGTATTATTTGCTGAAAAAAGAAAACGTTTGAAGGTATTAGTTTTAAATCAGGTATATATGTAAAAGTATATGTTAGATTAAAATAATTTTTACAGATTATCCAAAAAAATCATTTATTTATAGAGACATACGCCAAAACTCAAATATACAAGAATATTCAAAACTTTCTGAAATTAAGAAAAACATTGATAATAAATCAATATCTAGTGTTTCCCCCTCTGGCCCTTATAACAGCCTGTACACGTCTAGAGATTGAGGTAATTAACCTCTGGATATCAAATTGATCCAATTGGTCCCATATTTCTTGAAGAGCCGCTGTAAGTTCAGCCAAGTTGTTTGGATGGGGTACTCGTGCCCGAAGACGTCTTCCCATCATATTATCCCATAGATGTTCTATGGGATTGAGATCGGGACTGCAAGCTGGCCAGTTTATACGGAAAATTCCCACCTCCTCTATATATTGGTTGACGATTCTAGCACGGTGAGGACGCGCGTTGTCGACCATACAAATAAAATTAGGTCCAATGAAAGGAGTAAAAGGTACCACATGCTGATCTAAAATACTTGTTATGTATCTTGCAGCAGTCATAGAACCTCTATCTACAATAACTAAATCAGTATGGGCTTCTGAACTGATACCAGCCCAAACCATAACGGAGCCCCCCCCCCCGATAACATATTCTTTCCAGAATATTACATTGAAAATATCGCTCTCGCTTTCTCGACCGTCTGGTGACCTTCGACAAAATCTGGATTCATCTGAGAACAATACATTGCTCCAATCTGCATCACTCCAGTTTTCATGTTCTCTTGCAAAAGCAAGGCGAGCTCTGCGATGTTCTATGGATAGTATTGGAGATAGGGCTGGCCTTCTGGATAATAAATTACCTTCCACAAGTCGTCGACGAACTGTCCATCTGCTTACATTCACATTTCTCACTTCGCTCAGACGATTTGCCAGTTCAACTGAAGTTAGATGCCGATTTCTCAAACATGATGAGACCAGAAATCGATCATCTCTTTTGGATGTTATCCTTCTACGACCTGATCCTGGTCTTCTTGTGAAGTAAACGGTGTCGCTAAAACCCCGAACTGCTTTTGGAACCGAAGATCGACTAACACCCAACATTTCAGCTGCATAATACTGGCTACGACCATCTTGAACTAAAGTCACCGCCCTTGCAGCATCTGTCAGAGGTAGAGACATTTAGGAAGGATAATTAAATAAAAATATAACACGCTTTGAAAATAAAATCACTACACTATTTTTTTTTATAGTATGGTTATTGAATTAAAAACCCTTTTTGACAAAAACCTGAAATACCAATTTGTTTTAAGAAATATAAAAAGCAATATTAAAAATATTATTTTATTTCTCGTATACGAGGGTACACCTAAATTTACATACGTAATTTAATGTCTCTAAAATTATACAACTTCAAATAAATAAGTAATAAGGAATGTGTCGATTTTTTTGCCCCTGAGTGTATATATATATATATATATATATATATATATATATATATATATATATATATATATATATATATATATATTAAATTAAGTGAGGTTTAGCACATTCAAAAATTGGGCAAAACTCCTTTAAACCCACTAAAAACCATGTGTTTGACGGTTTTTATAGGTTTTGGCGAGGTTAATCATATTTTTGAGATTTACATAACCTAAATAAATTTTCTCATATTTGTACTTTTTTTGTGATTAAAAAATAAGACTTTTCGCAACTTTTCTATTTTTGTAGACTCGTAAGTTGAGTGTACATAACATAAAATGCATTTATGTCTGAGCATTTAACCATATCTCTGATTTTTTTAGATTTTTCCGTATGATCCGCCATCTTCAAAAATCCGAAAAACTGTTTATTTAGGGGATTTGATATATTTTTAAGTCTATAAAATGGAGAAAATCACCCAGAACCGCTAAAAAACAGTTATTCGTGTTTTTGAAGATAGCCCACCCTACGGAAAAAATCTGAAAAAAATCAAAGATATAGTTTTTGATCAAATATCCATCTCCAAAAAAACTTATGAGGTCTTTAAAAAATGCATTTTAGGTTATCTACACTTAACCTACGCGTCTACAAAAACTAGTCAAGTTTTGTAAAAGCCTCAACTAGTTGTGTGATTTTTAAAAATAATAAAAACGAAAAATGACGTTTTTGTGAGGGGGAAGGGCATTTTTCAATGCCCTGAAGGCGTCATTTAATTTAAAATATACATAACCTATTAAAAAACCTTGTTTTGATCTCTTATAAAATAAAGAAAATTCCCCAAAATCCAAATAACCCCGCCAGAACCCCTAAAAACTGTGAAAAACATGTTTTTTTGAGAGGTTTAAAGGTGTTTCGCCCAATGCTTAAGTATCCTAAAGGCCTCCTTTAATTTAAAAGGAGGCCTTTAGGATATTCAAACCCAACACTAGATTTAAAATCTAGTGTTGGGTGTGACTTACAGATGGAGCCAGGATTACCTGCGCTGCTAACCAACACAACACATTAACTAATTTTCACTACCGCTCGAATAGTTATAGCATACATTTCTTTTCAGCTAGTACTTATTGCGACTGTAAATACTCGTATATAGAGAGAACATGTTTTCGAATTCTTATTGGCAAGTAGCTTTTATTTTATTATTTTATTTATGTAGATATTTCTAAGTCTTTATTAGGTGTTCTTGTAAATATCTGGTTGGATATTTATTGTTTTTTTTCCATAATATTTAGAAATAATAAGCTATTGTTTGTTGCAGGGTCGTTAACGACCCCTTGGGTACTTGTAGAACTATTTTACAATATTGGTATTTTTTAGGAAAAAGCCACTTTCAGTTGCTGAACTATGTATTAGGGGAAGAAGAGAATATTAACGATGATAAAATTCCAATATTGCCAGAAGGCATATATACCATTTATTTGGACAATAAAGGCGAAAATACCTACTCTGACTCACGAGACGAAAAAGATAATAATGTAGGCCATCGAAGTACCCGACAACTTCGAGCAGAAGGACAGCCTATGTATAGTAGAGAAAATAAGCGTATTCGATTGAATATGGACGTAATATATATAAGAAAGTCAAGAAGGTAACTCGCTTCATATTTTAAATTAAAGTAAGGAAAATGTATTCAATACTACAATAATTTCAATGGGAAAAAGTGATCTAGATAGATCTATATCCCCCATATATGGGGGATGTAGATCAAATGGATAATAACATATCCAATTGCAGAATTGCTATGAGAGGAAAAAAATGGAATACCCAATATTACATTGTACGATTGGCTAATGTTAGTGTTACTAATGCTAATTAACTAGCCCGCTCTAATCAGATATGATCATAGCATCTTTTAAAAAAATATGGAGTTAAACCGAAAATTCCTAGACCAAAGAGAGCTTCTGTGTACAATAATACCTCAGAAAGCCACCACTTGATATAGTTTGTAAACAGACAAAAAGAAGATGTTCCCAGTGCAAAAATAAAACTACAAAAACATGCAAAAGTCCCACTTCAAATAAATTTTTTGAAGAATTTCAATGAAGTAAAGAAAAACTGAATCTTAGTTTTTATTTCAGTAACTGCCCAAGGGGTCGTTAACGACTTCTTCTTTATGTGCCGTCTTCTACCGAAGGTTGGCGACCATCAAACGATAGGTTTCTCTGTTTTGTGCCGCATGTATTATGTTCGCAGCTTCTGGTATTTTAAAGCATTCTGTCAAGTTTCTCAGCCAGGATTTCTTCTTTCTGTTCAAACCTCTTCTACCTTCAATCTTGCCTTCCACGATAAGCCGTAGCAGACTGTACTTATCATTACGGAACACATGGCCCAGGTATGACGCTTTCCTCCTTTTAACAGTTGTTAACAATTCCACCTCTTTACCCATTCGTCTTAATACCTCTGTGTTGGTTACTCTGTCTGTCCAAGGTATTCTCAGTATGCGTCGATACAGCCACATTTCTAGAGCCGCTAACTTCTTTATAGTTGCTGCTGTTAACATCCACCCTTCAACTCCGTAAAGTAGCATAGAGAGTACGTAGCATTTCGTGGCGCGCCATCGGAGGTTAACGCTTAGGTGGCGGTTGCTTAAGAGTTGTCTCATTTTGATGAATTTGGATCTTGCTCTTTCAATTCGGATCTTAATCTCTACGTCTGGGTCCCAATTATCATTTACTGTATATCCCAGAAATTTAAATCGGTGTACTCTTTCAATACGTCCGGCTTCAATATTCAGGTCGATATGTTGAATGTTATTTTTGCTGATCACCATAAATTTAGTTTTCTTTCTATTGATCTTCAGTCCAAATTGGTTGCCAGTTGTATTTACTCTATTTAGCATCATCTGTAAATCTTCGATGTTATCGGCCAGTATAACAGTATCATCTGCATATCGAAAATTACTTATTGGTACGCCATTAATCTTGATGCCCTCGTTGTACTCTTCCAGTGCCTCTAGAAATATTTGTTCTGTGTACAGGTTGAAAAGCAGTGGCGAAAGAATGCAGCCCTGTCTAACCCCTCTCGAAATGGTTACGTTTTCACTCACCATATGTCCATTTTTCATGTGGGCTGTTTGATTCTAATATAGATTTTTTATAATCTGGATATCCTTAGTGTCAAGTCATGTAAGATGTAATGGTTCTATGAGTTTGTCATGTTTGATAGTATCGAATGCTTTCTCAGAGTCGATAAAACAGGCGTAAACACCTTTCTGTTGATCCAGACATTTTTGAATCAAGACTTGTATTGCAAAGAGCGGCTCTCAAGTTCCAAAACCGCATCTAAAACCGAACTGTGTTTTACTTGTGCTGTGTTCTAATTTTGCTCGTATTCTGGAATGGATAATAGGCAAGAATATTTTAAGGGTGTGACTCATTAAACTTAAAAGGCGATATTCACTACACGTCTTAGAATTCGATTTCTTGGGAAGGGGCACAAATGTAGATTTCAACCAGTCCGATGGAATTTGACCAGAGTGGGTCGTTAACGACCCACTCTCAAAATTATAAACTAAATATCAAAAAACGATTAAACATTTTTCATGTCATATTTAATAATTTTGGAACACAAAACATTAATTTGAATGGTTTCAATAATAGTCCATAGTTCTGGACATTAATATTGTTCTGAAGCTATTTTCTTGTGGCATTACTATTTTAATGGGAATAAGCCACAATTGAACTTTAAAATGAGTTTATTGACGTTTCAATTTTCACTTCGGAAATCGTTCATTTCATCGCTCAAAATAAAAACATTAATAAATTAAACAAGTTTCTTCTTTTTTTAAATTTGTTTAAAAAAATTGTACTTATTGAAAACAATTTTCCAAGTGGAGATTGAAACGTAAATAAACTTATTTTAAACTTCAATTGTAGCTTATTCCCATTAAAATAGTAATTACTGGGCATTAATGGGTTAACTAATAAGTTTTTTCGATTTTGGACTACTTTGGGGACAATTTCAGTTCCAGGGTAATGAAGTGTTCTTCTTCTTCTTTGGATGCCGTGTCCGTATTCAGACGTTGGCCGTCATCATGTTTACAATTTCCTGAAACCTTTCTCTATCGGCTGCTGCGCGAAATAATTCTTCTACTGTGGAACCAGACCATTGTCTAATATTACGTAGCCATGAAAGTTTCTTTCGACCAATCCATCTCTTTCCTTCCACTTTTCCTTGTATTATAAGGCGAAGTAGATGGTATTTAGGTCCTCTAATTATATGGCCGAAGTATTCTGTTTTTCTCCTCTTTATGGTGTTTATGAGCAGACGTTCTGAATTAATCATTTGAAGAACATCTTCATTGGAAGTGTGCGAAACCCACGATATCGTTAGGATTCATCTATAGCACCACAATTGGAATGCTTCTAACTTGTTTAGCATTGTGGTTTTTAACGTCCATATCTCACAACCATACAATAGGATGGACCACACATAACATTTCGGGACCTTCTTACGAATATTCATGGTTTCTTACCTTACGTGATATTTCGATCCTGGTTATTATCTCTTCATCAGAGTCACAGTTTACATTTAACCAGCTGTCAAGGTATTTGAAATGATTTACCTTTTCAATCTCCTCTCCATTGAGAGAAATCAGACCTTGATCTATATTGATCATTCCAAGTGCCATCCACTTTGTCTTTGAAATGTTGATTTTTAGTGTGATGAAGTGTTCTACCACGCATCAAAACATCATTGTTTACTATAATAGGTAGGCGAAAGTTGTAGGTGTTGGGATTTAATTTTCATAGTGTACTCCAGTCAGAAGATTTCTCCGTGACATTATACTAAAAATCCTGTATCTTCGGTCACACCGTTTTCTATATATTTTTTTTTTCATAGAATTAAAGAATGTCTTAAAAACACAAAACTTCCAATACAATGTATGCTATTTAACCTCTTTACTGATAATGGACATTGTTTAAATTCCGTATTTTTTTTTAATTTAATGGTGACTAGTTTCATGACTCACGTGTATCGAAACCTATTATTTGTCCTTTTATCAGACATTTACATACATTTATGCAAATAGTATATCCTTTGTTATAGTATAAGCAACAGTCTGTTTGGATTTTATACTTCAATTTCCTTATCTTTATTTGGTTGTACAGATACTTTACACATTTTTTGACTTTTATATATTTTTGTAACATATCTTTACTGTCCGTTCAAGGTTATGAACAGTTACAATGTTTTTGATGAGCCAATTCCTTTATTTTTATCAAAGTAAATATATGTATAATGTAAGGAAATAATAAATTGTTAACAAGATGATATTATATCGAAATGTGTATATTTACATGCTAGGCTTAAAATAATCTCCAAGAACGGTACCTGATAATATCAGTATTTAAAAGTTATTAACTCATTTAATTATTTGTCGCAACAACCATTTTCTTTAACCACTTTCTCTAACGATTTAGTAATTATTTTTTTTTTTAGCTAAAAGTGGTCTTGCTATTTCTTATGAAGATTCGATGGCTTCTGCCTTTTAAGAATTGGCAGGTGTAGATTTCATTTTTTTTTGACAGTGCCCTTTTTTGCCATCACTCTAGAAACGCATTCTTTCCCCGAAAGGATTTTCTTTACTTTCTCGGCCATTTCTCTTCCTCTTCTCTTCCTAGTTCCAGCGATATCCCTTGGTCTCTTGTCTGTCTTATTCTGTTGATGTTCACATCTTTCCTTCCTGACAGATTTTCTTTAATTTCCTTCATTAAGTCTACGAACGACTTTTCTTTAGTTTTATTTATTATGACTATATCCTTTTGTTCTCTTGGTTTTATGGGGTCCCATCCTCTTCTTATTCCTTTTGCTATTAGCGTACCATAAACCCGATTCGACACCTCGAATATAATTATGGAAGTGGTACAAATGACAGACGAATGTAGAAGCAGTATACTACTACCTGTTTACAAAAACAAGGTAGATATACAGCAATGCACCAACTACAGGACCATAAAAATACATAGTCACACTATAAAAATACGGGAGAGTGTAAGAATTGCTGATTTTTAAGTTTCTGGGAGGAAGACCAACGAAGATCTGGGAAGACAAGATAAAAACTTATGGAAAACTGTAATTAAAGAAACTGTCCCAGCACTGGGATAAAGGCAAAGAGAATGATGATGAATTAATTATTAATATTGATACATTATTCATTTGGTCTCTATTTGTCAATATGTACTTTCCTAGCAAATGCTGAAATTTAGCACTTTGCATTTTTTGCAGAAATTCGTAGACTTAATTCGCTGATAGAGCTTTAAATTGATCCTATGCTTCAGTTTATAAGGTTGACACATTGATTAAGATGTTTGTTACGTATATAAGTAACAAAATCCTTGACACACTGCTTTGTTTAACTATTTGTGTTAGTTATGAAGAACTTATAACTATTAAAAAGTAACGGTGCAACCACAGAATCCTGTGGTAATCCTAAAGTTGGATAAAGTAAACCAACGAAGATCTGGGAAGACAAGATAAAAACTTATGGAAAACTGTAATTGAAGAAGCCCATCACTGGGATAAAGGCAAAGAGAATGATGATGAATTAATTATTAATATAATATTAATAATATTAATATCCTAGCAAATGCTGAAATTTAGCACTTTGCATTTTTTGCAGAAATTCGTAGACTTAATTCACTGATACAGCTTTAAATTGATCCTATGCTTCAGTTTATAAGGTTGACACATTGGTTAAGATGTTTTTTACGTATATAAGCAACAAAATCCTTGACACACTGCTTTGTTTACCTATTTGCTTTAGTTATGAAGAACTTATAACTATTAAAAAGTAACGGTGCAACCACAGAATCCTGTCATCATCATCATTGGCTTTTACAACTCTTCGTGAGTTTTTGCCGCGTTTACTATTGCCTTCCATTGATTCCGATCCTGTGCTATTATTTCCCATGACCTTACTTCCATCTTCTCCAGGTCTTCCCTGACTGCGTCTTTCCACCTTTTTCTAGGCCTTCCTGTCGATCTTCTACCATCTGGTCTTTCCCAAAACACATTGCTAATCAGTCTGTCATCATCACTCCGTACCACGTGGCCTGCCCATCTTAATCTATTGGCTTTTATGTATCTTATGATGTTTCCTTTCCCGAAGAGAGTCTCTATTTCATTGTTGTATCTGCTCCTCCATTCATTTGTCACGCTGTCCCTGCAAGGACCATATATAATTCGCAGGATTTTGCGTTCCCATACTAAAAGCTTATTGATTTCTTTCTTTCTCAATGTCCATGTTTCACTTCCATATGTCACTGCTGGTCGTATTATGGTTTTGTACATTTGGATTTTGGCACGCCTTGAGAGAAGCTTTGACCTCATTAGATGTTGAATGGCAAAGAATGATTTATTCCCCGCCAGTATTCGTATTTCAACCTCCCGTTCTCCTGTGTTTTCACTGGTAATTGTTGCTCCTAGGTATTTGAATTCTTTGACCACCTCAAAATTATGATCGTTTATGGTAATGTTTTGTCTTATTCGCTGTAGTTTCTTTTTTGATACGACCATGTATTTAGTTTTTTTCTTCGTTTATTTTCAGGCCTACGCTTAGTGTTGCTTCTTCAAAGTTCGATACTATATCCTTAACTTCCAGTGTTGTCTGTACTACTGCATCTACATCATCTGCAAATGCGAGAATAATCTTTGCTCCTCTGGCAGTTATGTCTGGTTTGACTCTGGTATAGATTTTTCGCATTGCATATTCCAATGCTAGGTTAAATAGTAATGGGGGCAGCGGGTCTCCCTGTCTGAGTCCGGTGCTAAAGTTGCAGATTGGTACTTTAGTGGACAGCCGTTATATTCTTACTTATGTATTTATAAATAATTTGCATAAGTTGTTAGCAACTTTATGAGAATTTGTAATTATATCATATTTCACCTTAAATTGCAAATTTAAAGTTAACATTTTTATAGGTTATATGAAAAATATCTACCAAAATATTTAACATTGTTTTGTTATTGCATTTAAAAAGAAAGGTTAATATTATTTTATAATGCCTAAATATTTTCCGATATCTGAAAAATTATTAAGTATATGCGAAACACAATGGAGGTGGTCAAATATATTTGAGAGTAATCAGAGTAATGGATACGTTGTATACCACTGGGGAAAGGATGAAGGACACAGACATAACGGAGTCGTAATCATTGTCAAAGAAGAGATTTGTAACTGTATTCGAAATTTGGTTCCTTTTAATGATTGCAGTATTCAAGAAATTAAGCAATTCTACAGTAAAATTAAACAAATTCTCCGGAACACAAAAAACATGAAGTTACTTTATTATGGGAGACTTCAACCTCAAAGTTGGTGCAGAAATCACACAAGATATAACTCGAAGGTATCAAGATCATTGTGAGATTAAAAAACAGCTAGAAAGATCTGAATAAGAAAATATCGGCCAAAATCTATTTATATAATAGATTCCGTCGTGTTCACTGTAGCAAACGAAGTTTTGAAACCAGAAGAAGACCCAATAAGGAAAAAAGATTGAATGACCGATAAAATGCTAAACCTCATTCAACAAAGAAGCAAGTGTAAAAATAAAGACTAGACTATAGAAAAATATATCGAAAAATAAATAAGATACGTTAACAAGTTAAGCTAGCAAAAGAGGCCTGGATGGAACAAAGGTGTAGTGAAATGAAAGAACTACAAAGAAAACATAACGACTTTAATATACACAAAAAACCTAAAGAAATTACCTAGACTCAGAGAAAAAGAACTCCTTACTTCATGAGAAACTCCAAGGCTAAAATAACTCTCGACTTAAACGAAAAAAGAATGAATGGTCTAATTACATAGAGAAGTTATTCCTCGATACGAGGCCACCACTTAACATCGCAAAGATTACGAATACTGGTCCTATTATTTTAAAAGCGGAAGTAGAGAAAACCATCAAACAAAGCGAAAATAGAAAAATCTTCAGTCCTTGACCAACTACCATCAAACTTCTAGCATTTATCCCACTTCCAAAAAAAATCTAATACATCATATTGTAAAGATTTTGGACTAATTAGTCTTATGAATCACTCTCTCAAACTGCTTCCCAAGATAATTCTTAATATAATTAAGCAGAAATGAAAGAAACAATGGAAAACAAACAATTTGGTTTCAGAGAAGGATTAAGAACAAGGAAACTTTGTTTTCAATGCTAACATTACTTCAAATATCATGGCAAGTACAGAAACCAATTTACGTGTACTTTATAGATTTTCAAAAGGCGTTTTATAGGGTCCAACATAATAGGCCGTTAGAGTATTTAGAAATGATTATAATAGATGATGGAGATTTGAGACTTTTACAACATTTATATTGCAATCAAGAAGCTTCTATTTTGGTAGATGGCAAAGAAACAGACAAAATTTTCTTTCATAGGTGTCAGACAGGGTTTTGTGTTATTCCCAACTATTTTTAACGTGTATTCTGAAAAAATACATCAAAAACAAAGTTACTTGTGGTTAGTGAACAAAGATCTATACTGTGCAATTCTCAACTGAACTTACAATTAAGAATCAAGTTCCAAAAATGTTATGTGTATCCTGTATTACTCTATGGATGTAAAGCCTGGATGAACAAATTAGAAGCCTTTGAGATGTGGTCAGATCGTAGAAAGCACAAAATTTCGTGGGTTCAACGCATCTCAAACATAGTCTTAAAAAGAATATATCAAGGCCAACGTGACTTGACGAAGATGATAAAAACGAGAAAACATGAATATCTGGAGCATATAATGAGAGGTAGCAAAAAGAGGAATTGGTAGGAAGAAACATCCGTGGCTCCGAAATCTTCGTCACTGGACTCCGTGGACTGGCTTATCAGCAGATGAATTGTTCCATGACGTGCATGAAACAATATCGACAAACAGTCATGAAAGCTACCCATGCCTAATTTTGACACGATCCTCAAAAGAAGATGAAATATTTGCAATGACAATTTCTTATTTATAATATCTTATAAAAAATATAATATTGGTAGTGGAGTATATAAATGAAAATGTATTACCTTATCCATTCTGCAGGATCCTTAAGAACATATTGCAGCAAATGCTTCCTCATATAAATGCAATATAGCTTCTTTACATTTTTTTCGTCCGTAGTTATCATAACCCTGAAATCTTTTAACGATTTGTATTTCTCGGGTATCTTTGCTTTAACTCGCAGCAACAGTTTTTCATCATAAGGCGATATGTATTCAATACCTATACCCTAAAAAATCACAAATTGTTGAATAAACAATCCTAACGTTGGAAAATCTGACAATACGTAGATTATCAAATAGATTTGGTTTAGCTTCAAGAAAGCATAAATGAATTAAATTGAATCCGGTTGTTAATTTAATTATAGCTTAAAATAATTATGCCATGTTAAATGTGGACAATCCTTCCTAAAATAAAATCAAAATGTCAGTACCTCAAAATGTATTAGGTACTCCATGCGAGTAGGAAAAGATTTCTAGAATCTCACACTAAACTGCTAGTCTGTCCCACAGATTTAACCGTCCCAACCGTAATATTACAGCCAATAATTGGTTTAGTTCTATAGAATTAGTACAGCAGTTAGAAGTAAAGAAGTTAACCTTGTAAGAAAAATAATTTCCCATGTGCCAAAAAAATCGAAGGCTGTTTTACTTATTTCTTCGATGCACCATTCAATAAGCACGGATCAGATTACTAGAAAACCAGAGATTATAGCTTATTATAATCTTACGAAAGGAAGGTGTCGATACGTTAGATGCCAAGTGTGCCAAATACAGCTGCTGTTAATTCGCATGTTGTGTACCAATTACTACAGGAAGAAACTATGCAGAGGTTAAACTACATAAAGGAGTTGGCGAAGCAATTAGTTTTACCACATTTTCAGAGGACTCGAAAATCCCAGACTCCCGAAAGAATTGATATGTTGGATCAATTCAATATCCTATGACTAGGACAAAAACGCAAAAATGATGATGATGATTGACGTTTTTTGTGATTGCCTTTGCATCTCTTATAAAATCTTTTCAAATCCTGATAGTTCCGGTCTTTCTGTTTCCATGGTTGTTGTCTCTAAGTTTCCCGTTTGTTTTTTCTTTTCCAAACTTTTACTTCTCGTCGTAGACACTTGTTTGTCTCTTGAATTATTCTCCCCGCCAAATACGAAGCTTTTAATTAGAGAAATATTATCCCCGCCAAATGTAAAACTTCGATTTGTTGCAAAAACGACAAATTTTTCGCTGACGCAAATATAAAAAATTGTCAAAATTTTTCTAAATGTTATCACACGTAAAAAAATTTAAAAAATTTGTTAGAAATTGTAAATATCACTAAAAATTTTAATTGTCATAAAATGGAATGTACCAAAAAAAATATTCGATCGACCAAAAAAAATGTCAATCACCTATGTTGCTTTTTTTTCGAATTGTCTTTCTTTTCAAGTGCAACTTTTAAATGCTGACAGGTTGGGGCCAGTTTATGATTTGCTCAAATACCTGTTTTTACAATTAACTAGATCTTATCTCTACTTGAGCTTACCTTTACAAAAACAAATATATTTTAATACCATATCTCAGAGCTCTTTTACTTACTATTTAATCAAAAACATGGCTTCCAAGTATTTTTTTATAGTTGCCCTTTAGGAAAGATTAGACAATAGGAAAATAAATTTACAAAAAAAACTATGAAATTATAAAGCAAGTGTTATATATTTTCAAAATAGTATTATAATTTTAGAACGTCAAATAAAAAATATACCATACATCATTATCAGAATGATGAAATATCAAGGATCCATCAAATCATACACCCAAAATTATCAGTAAAAAATTAAATAAACTTTTGTCGGTCGGTGATTGGATTTTCGTCTCAACATTTTCTTTTTATTTTTTTAGAAATTTGCAATCCTAATAATATATATATATATATATATATATATATATATATATATATATATATATATATATATATATATATATATATAACTGAATAAAAAATTATTTACAATAGTTTGATCCAAGGATATTAACACATCTTGTATTGAGGGTTGCATATTAGTAGGTAAAATTATGGTAAACTGTGCTTCTATTGTCAAGACGTATTAAGTAGTAATGTTTGATTCATACATACTTTAGAATAGTTTATTAGTGCAATACATAAATATATCGAAAGATCTTCATTAACAAGTTATAATACTTTCTTCGTTCTGATTTTTTTCTATGCACAAGCTTGTTTATTTGCATTCAATCTTCAATAATTATAACTTGAAAAAATAATAATAATAAGTAAAATTAAAATATACGAAACACTAAAAACCTCACAGGAATCGCGTGAAGGATTTAATACTAATAAGAAACGAATAGCCGTACCTACTCATTAAGCACTGAGTGGCCTAAGTGAGTACTATATAGAAACTTAAAGATCTGGGGCCTAGGCTGAGAGAACTACAAAAAGGAATGATGTAGGTACTAAATCGGGCATCTTTATTAACTTTTTGAAAACAGAATCATCATTATTCCGCATCAAACGTCCACCGCTGAACATATGGCATATTATATTGTTTCCGGCTCTTTCAATCATGCTCAACTCTCTTCCATTTTTATTATTTTTTTTAAGGCATCGGTTTCTCGTTTTGGTGATCACCGGACGCTTCGTTTATCCCCAAGGGCTCTCCATTCCAATAGTCTCTTTGGCCATCAATCATTTATCATTCTCACTATGCGGATCTCCATTTGCATTCCCATTTAGTTCTATTCTTATTAATTTTTCTTGAATAATATTTAATGGACTAATATTTATGTCTTTGTATTGACTGGAGCTTGAGTACTTTTATCTCTCTGGACTTCTGGATAGTGTTCTGTCTTATAATAGAATTTATAAAGTAGTTCGTCTGTACTCCTGCTTTGTTTTTTACGTTAGTTTCAAATTTTGCGTTTTTTTATGTTACTTCCTAAAACATTCATACTTTCATTTTACTTTACCATTTGTATGTTTTTCCTCCTTTGTAGTTCTTTATGTATTTTCATAGTACCTTTGCGATTCTCTTAATGACTTTTCTGAGAGCTTTCTCACTTATATTGTTATCTTGTTCTGCTTGGTCATTGGCAGATTAATACCTCTATGGAAAGTCACTCCATCTTTTGCGCGGTCGTCTTCTGTCGATTGGTGACTTATCTATCGCTATTTTGATGGCACGTGTCTCCCCCGTTCTGCTTATGTGGTTATTCCATTCTTTTTTTTTTATTTCGTGTCCATTCGTTTATACGTTGTACGTTACATTTTCTTCTAATATCTTTACTTCTCTTACCGTATGATCTCTTACCGTATTTCCTGTAATTCTTCTGAGTTCTTTCATCTCTGTCGTTTCCAGTAGCTGTGGCTCTGTCGGGTCTTGTTTCTGAGGTATATGTCTATATCTTTTGTATTTGTTGGTGGATACTGCGTTAGGGCTTATTGTAATGTCTCGACTTATGTTTAATTTAATATGTCTAGAGTTTTATATTAAAGTAGGTTATTTTTGAGCAGGTTGGCAATCCTCTTGAGACTAAAGAAACCGACATTACCGATGTGTGACTCATTTTCTCCTTTATAATATCACAAGTGGCCTGATTCGACTAGTTATATTTTCTACCTTACCTTTCAACCTTTCTTTTACTTCACCAATGTCTACATCACATCACATCTTTTAGAGCTTTATTTCAGTTTTAGACAGTCCTAGTGCAGCGGTCGATTATGATGAAAGAAGCAATCCTCCGATCTTCAGTGGTCAGTAGCAAGAAAAAAAATCACCAAAAAAAGAAAGCAGACTCAGAAAACAACAAAGAACAACCGCCTATGTGGAATTCTGAGGCGGCTCAAACCCCAGAAATGCAGACCTGGAATTGGAATATACAAAACTCATAGTGGAATTAAAATAATAGTTGGAGATCTTAAGATCTACCCTCTGTCTCTAGTATAAATGGATTAAAACAGCATATTGTTGCTGTTGCTTGTTAATTCGTGTGCTGAGTCTGTGTAAACTTTACAGTAACTTGACCTTAATATCTATTATTAATTAAGAAACTCTTCGACTGCTTCCAAATCTATTAAACCATGTAAAAAAAATTTAATTCAAAGCAATGTATGTCTTAGACAATCTACAGTCCTTCTTCCATACCAATTTCACCTATTTTCCCAGCCAGAATATCACCTGCGTTTTTGGATGCTAAGAGAAAGCAATTACCAGCTTAAACCATGGAATGTTTGGAAAAATGGATAAGGAATTCTTTAAATATAGGGAAAAGCAAAAGTGAAAACAAAGATGGAATTATATATAGAATAAAGTAAACATTATTATACACTAACCATGGACATATTAAAATCTATAAGAAGAGAAAGAGAAAAAAATTAAATTTTATGATGATCAGCTGATATTATCAGAGAAGAAAAACCTTGATAATAAAAAAAATAAAAAAACTATAAAAACGTGTTACCAGAAACGGGGAATACAACATTTACAACAATAGATATAAATTGAGAAAGGGTAGCCGAGAGATGGCAATGAAAAGTTATAGACTTAGTACCATCCTTGTGTTTCTTAAACTTCCATTAAAATATCAAGAAAGTGTATGATTTCAGTAAACTATAAACAAATTTGTTAAATAAGATTATTCTAAGAGGAAGGAATTGACTAAATTGTGTAATTAAAAAAGAATCTCATTTAAAAAAGAATATCCTAAAATAAAGAACAAATTATTGAAAACCTATCGTTTTATTCGAACACGAAAGAAAATAAGTACCTACTTGAAAGAATATTCACTTAGTATATTTAAATATATTCATTTTATAAGTAAAAAATTTGTTTTTCCTTTGTATTTTAAGCGTTTAAATCTAAGTATTAAGTTGGCTAGTATCATACTAAATAATTTCGTGAATGTGTATTGTTGGTTATCTAACATATAGAGACATTTATAATATTTTATAGTAAGTGAAAGTTATTCGGCTGAGGTCATGATTCGAGTCAATGGTAATGAAATCGAGAAGCTGTCGGGGATACCTTACCGTTTGTTTCTGTTTGTAATTTTACAGTTTATTACTTCTTGTTTGGAGGAAGCATAAAAATAAATGTATAATAAAAGTCGGAGTAAGGAAAATTATGAGCATATTTGTTTTATCGAGATACAAATACACATTTTTTATGTTTCTGTTGTTCTAAATGAGTAGGTTCAAAAATTTTGTATTGTTAATCTTTTAGAGTAGTACCCACTTTCTTGTTTTATTAGTATGATAAAAATAATTATAATTTGCTGTTTTTTATTTGAAATGTACATATATAAAACTTTCGTCGTGAATAATATCTATCTATATTTTTTTCGGTAATATTTTTTTGTAGATATAAGTAGGTATAATACAAGCATAGAATAGAATTTTTTAATAATAGACCATCCCTGTACAGCCGGTAATTAATGTTCATTTTTATTGACAATAACTCTATGACCAAAGGGACAAAAACAAAGACATAATGTTAATTGTAAATGTTTTATAACATTTCCTCTATCGGTTAGAACATTTTGTGGGGTCCATTATAAAAGTTTGTGGTAAACAAACACTCCGGAAATTATGCAATTTTGTGGTTTGCAAGTTGTATGTATGTGATGTGGTCGGCATAATCGAATTGCGACGAAATGAATTTTTAAAAAATATTTTTTATAAGTAGTTTCAATGCCTTACAAATGTGGATTGCATGGTTATGTTGGAAAAATTAGGTCGAGATGTTTATCATTGTTCATTGTTCACTCTATTTCTTTTGCGATAGTCTATTGTTCTACATAGATCTCTTTTGTTTCTATATCGTTCTCCGCTTTTTTCAAGGTGTTTTGATTTTCTTTGCCCTGCTATTCTATACTGCGGTCATCCTATTCTCTGATATATGTGAATAAAGCTAAAATGTATACTTAAGTGGTTCCAATTATATGATCTCTTACTTACTCATTGTGCTATATGCTTTGGTTGGTTATTCCATTGTGATTTGTGTGATAGTGATTAGTGACATTATTATCTTTGTTTTTATCTTCATTTTATGAGCTTAATTCTCAGTCCTACTTTTTCTCTGTTTAATTTTTCAAACTACAATTTCAGATATGGTTTTATATCAACTATCAGAATTATATCGTGATTTCCACTCAGACTTTTTGAGTTACTTGTTTAAATCCATAAATAATAAACAAAAACAGAGCAGACAGGCGACCACAGTCGCAGACTCAGTATCTGTCACAAACGAGTCCCTCTTTGTTCTTGTAGTGCAAATCCGTTCCGGATGTGAGCGATGATCATATCAATTTTGACTTTTTGTTTGTAGCTGCTCGAAACGGACACGCGATCGTCATATTGAAGCAAGTTCTTGGAGCCACAAAAAGGTGCCAATAACCCGATCATGATCCTATAGATCAACTTCCAGCACAATAAAACAGTTTCCGCTAAACCTACTGTTGCATTTTGTTATAAGAGCTGTGAATATACCATGGGCAAATAAATAGTCCATCGAGTGTTGGCGTAAACCTTTTATATAGCAGATCTGCCGCAAGCTTCCCAGTGACTACGAACTACGACCGGTGTAGAACTGACTATTTCCAAAGAGATAAAAAATGAATATCAACTTGGGGATCACTTAATACTTTATTCTGAGATCTCTAAATAATACCTATACCTATTCTTAGTTTTGTTAGAGATCCATAGATGATAATCCACATTGGTCCCAGTATTTGTTTACAGATTAGTCATTTATTATGAAAAGGCAATGTAGAATATCTCCAATCAATATTTTGGGTATATTTGGGTCATTTTGGAGTCCATGGATGGATTTTGCTTAATGACGATTCCAACTTGTCAGCCGCTTAATTTCTACTATTTTCTATCGCAAGAAGAGCTGTGTCATCTGCGAATTGGATCTTGCTCTTTGAGTACTGTCCCCAAATTAGGCGTGGGTAGCTTTCATGACTATTTGCCGATATTGTTCTCGATCTTTCGCAGCATGTAACAATTCATCTGCTGATTGACGAAAGTTTCGGAGCCGTGAAAATTTCTTCCTACCTATTCGTCTTTTCCCTCGATCTTTCCGTTGAGTATTAATTATAGTATCCAGTATCTGCTCCCTCGCATTAGGTGCCCCAGACATTCAATTTTTCTCCTTTTTATCATCTTCGTCAAGTCCCCTTCGCCTAAATGGCCAATGAGAAGGTCACGTGGTCGATAAATCTGGCCCATTAGAAACAGATGCAGAGACTGCTTTGCGTCAGTTTTCTCTGTCGCACTGGGGGAACGCGACTGTATTGCAACGATAGGTCTATTTGTATTATATGTCTATAACCTAACCTATATGGATCAACCGATATTTTGAAGAAAATCCAAAAAGTTTTAGTAAAAAATTTTACTAAACTGTAGAACTGAAGTAGAAGAGTCATTGAGCGCAAACTGTGGAAATACTTAGGTTTAGTAGTAAAGGAATGTAGGTATTAGATTGTAATACAAATTTTTATCGAGGTAGAGCGTGTTGAAACAGAAATATAAATTATGAAAAAGTATTTTGTCAAAATTTTTATAAATAAACTTTTCTAATAAAAACAGTTTTATTCTCGACATTATAATATAAAATATAAGTTTTATCTAAATATTAGTAGTCACACTAGCGTGCAAAATATTAGACATGACAAGTGATATCAGAGCAGTGTTTGATAAGTTTGACCCATATTTATTAAAAATAAAAACATTGGATTGATTTCCAAGGTCACTTTACCACGATAAAGAAAATAATTTCGTAGAGTCGTTTATATATATTTACTACCGGATATTGTATTTTAAATGTTTACTATTGTTAAAATAGCTAAACTTTATCGTTAAAAAATACTAAAAATGCGAGGCGCAGTTGGATAATATCGTTCCTTGATATTTGCAGACGACACAGAAGCCATAGGTGATAGAGCCGAAAACAGTGACCAAAGGGGCAATGACCGAGAACTAAAAGTGATGACCAAAAATAAAAGTATTAGCGATTACATTACTTTAAATCACTACGCCCACAATCAGCTATAATATAATCTTTTACAATGAACAAGCAGAATTTGCACAAAAGTTTCAATTCTTTGATTGCTACATAACTAACTTCATCACGAGGTCAAAACACTAAAACGAATAGAAAAGGTCAGATTCTGTCCGTCGTGATTCGGTTCTATAAAACACACATTCATTCACATAATACCTTCTATGATTTCTTTTTCTACTGAGATAACGATAACATGAAACTCTCGCTTCTTTAATATTTTGAAATGTAGATATTTCGGTGAATAAATCTCTAAAAAAGAGAAGAGAATATATTTATAAGGAAGGAAACAATATTACAAATCGTGTAGAGAGATATAAAAAGAAATATAACATTACAAAAGTAAGTTTTCCACATCTTACTAACAGGAAGCTTGATAATACATGATTCTTCTTCTTCTTCATCCTTAAGTAATCCAACTTTGGACATAAGCCTCCCCCAACTCAATCCAGTCCAGTGTTTTCTATTTTGCGCCACTTACTTCCAGTTGTGTCCTCCGATCTTCTTAATATCATCAGCCCATCTCATTTGTGGTCTTCCTCTGCTTCTCTTTCCTAACCATGGTTTCCATTGTTGTATTTCGTGGTTCCATCTTTTATCCTTCAGTTGGGCATTGTGTCCTGCGAAGCTCCATTTTAATTTGGCAGCATGTTCTCCTGCGTCTTGTACTTTGGTTTTGCTTCTAATCCATTTGTTTGTTTTGTTGTCTATAAGTCTCACCCCGAGCATTGATCTTTCTATCGCTCTTTGTGCTTTTACTATTTTATCCATATTGGACTTGGTAAGTGTCCACGTCTGTAAACCGTACGTGAGTATAGGGAGGATACACTGATCGTAAATTCTGGTTTACAAATATTGTTCTATTTTAGTGCTTTTCAAGATCCAACTCAGTTTTCCAAATCCTGTCCATGCTAACCTTATTCTTCTGGTAATTTCGGCAGTTTGATTTTCTTTGTTAACTTTCATTATCTGTCCCAGGTAGATGTATTCGCTTATTGTTTCTAAATTTATGTCGTTCAACGTTATTTCTCTAATGTTCGGTGTATTTGTCATTGTTTTTGTTTTTTCCAAGTTCATCTTAAGACCTACTTTTTCCGAAGCTTGAAATAGTTGCGTCATCATGGTCTGTAGTTCTTCGAAACTTATAGCGAATAGTACAATGTCATCAGCGTATCTCAAATGACTCAGTTTTCTTCCATTAACGTTTATTCCTTTATCTACCCAGTTAATGTCTTTGAACACGTCTTCCAGTCCAAGTGTGAATAGCTTTGGTAAGATAACATCTCCCTGGCGAACTCCTCTGTTGATTGGTATAGATTTGGTTTTCGCTTCTATTTGTATTTTCATTGTAGCTTTCTTGTAAATATTATGTATGAGCATTCTGTATCGGGAGTCTATCCTGCAGTTGTTCATAGCTCTCTCTATTGCCCAAAGTTCTATGGAGTCGAATGCCTTTTTATAATCAACGAAACCAATGTATAAGTTCAAGTGATATTCATTGGCTTTTTCTATTAGCTTTCTGACTGTAAGAAGATGATCCGCTCTACTGTAACCCTTTCGGAATCCTGCCTGCTCTACCGATTGATAGCTATCGAGTTTCGACGTTAACCTGTTAGTTATTAATCTCATAAACAGTTTGTACATTTGGGACAGCAGGGAGATTGGCCTATAGTTCTTCAGATCCCCCCCTGTCTCCCTTTTTGAAGAGAAGTATTGACAAACTTTCATTCCAATCATCTGCACAGAGGAGAAGTCCCAGATAAAAGACATTCGTTGAAAAACATTTTCAATTCTTCGAGAATAATTTCACTTCTCATCGGAGCCTTATTGTTGTTTCTTCTTCTTTTAGTTCCATGACCGTTATCGATCGTTGGATATCATATTGGCTACCATATTCGCTACCGTGACTTTATTAACAGCAGCTCTAAATAACGATGTAGTTGATTTTCCATACCATTGCCTTAGATTCAGCCATGATGTTCTTCTTCTACCAGGACCACGATTACCTTGGATCGTTCCCTGAATGATCAGATGTAAAAGATCATATAGTCTCATAATGTGACCGAAGTATTCCAGCTTGCGTTTCTTTATTATATTGACCAGTTGTGTTGTTTGGTTCAGCCGTCTAAGGACCTCCTCATTTCTAACTCTGTCGACCCGGCTTATTTTCAGTAGTCGTCTGTATACCCACATCTCAAAGGCTGTCAAGCGTCTAAGGATAGCCTCAGTTAGAGTCCACGCTTCCACTCCCTACAGCAGGACAGGAAAGATGTAGCAAGATGTCATTCGAACTCTAAGGTCAATGCTAAGATCGTGACTGCAAAGTACGTTTCTCATTTTTACAAAGGCAGCTCGGGCTTGTTCTATTCGGCTTTTAATTTCTGCGGTTGGATCCCAGCTCTAATTGATATTACTGCCGGGATACACGAGTTTCTCTACTCTATCCAGTGTGGCATCTCCGACTTTTATACCGTCATCCTGTATATAATTTTGTTTGCTAACTATCATATATTTAGTTTTCTTAACGTTGAGTTTTAATCAATACTGATCACATCCATATCTAATCCATATTGTTCTTTAGTTGTGCGATAGCTTGTTTTATTTCGAAGGATTCTATGTTAGGGAGTATTTCTCAGTTGACATTTGTTATCTTTCTCTTAAGATCTTCCTTTGCAGTGTTATCGGGGTTCTTGTTTGAGGAATATAAATCATGGTAAAATGTTTGAGTAACTTTTAGGATTTCGTTATTTTCTCTTATTTCTTTTCCATCTTTATCCTTTAATGAAATTATTATAGGCTTTCCTAAGTTTGATCTTAGGCATTTCAGGCCTCGGTTCTTTTCTATTATTTTTTCTACCTTGTTTTCATTATAGATCCTTAATATCTTCCTTTACTCCCTTCTTTATTTGTTTATTCAATTCTTTAAAACCATTGGTGTTTCGATTTCCTTCGCTTATAAATTTGCGTCTCTTTTCCATCAACCGTTTTGTTCTGTCACTTATTCTATCTTCTTTATTTTTCTTTTTATTTCTCAGTTGATATTTGTTATCTTTCTCTTAAGATCTTCCTTTGCAGTGTTATCTGGGTTCTTGTTTGAGGCATATAAATCGCGGTAAAATGTTTGAGTAACTTTTAGGATTTCGTTATTTTCTCTTATTTCTTTTCCATCTCTATCCTTCAATGAGATTATTATAGGCTTTCCTAAGTTTGATCTTAGGCATTTCAGACCTCGGTTCTTTTCTATTATTTTTTCTACCTTGTTTTCATTATAGATCCTTAATATCTTCCTTTACTCCCTTCTTTATTTGTTTATTCAATTCTTTAAAACCATTGGTGTTTCGATTTCCTTCGCTTATAAATTTGCGTCTCTTTTCCATCAACCGTTTTGTTCTGTCACTTATTCTATTTTCTTTACTTTTCGTTTTCTTTGCAACAGTCAGTCCTGCTTTCCTTGCATTTCTTTATTAATTGTTTTCATGTCGGAGTATTCTTGTTGATAATGTTCTACAAATTCTTTTCTTAAGACTTCTCTGTACTCATCTCTGTACTCATAATACAAGATACAAGGAAATATTACAAAAAGAGTACTAAAGAAGAGTATTATGAGTGTCATAAGAATATAAGAAAAATTTTCTTACTTATTTGGATGTCAAGAGTAGTATCGCTTCTGCATGGTCTTATAGAGATGTTTATTAAGGCCCAGCAGTTTTATGTTCTCTAGGGGGTTCTTCGGAAAGACTTCAGTATTTAAGAAAATAATAGGTATCGCCTGGGTACTTTCCATTCTCCATCGCCTCCTTACTTGCATTTCCAAAGGAAAGTGATTCAATAAGGGTATAAAAAATATTTTCGAGGGTCGAGATCAAAATATATAGCTACTTAATAGGTACATACCGAATATATTATTACCTGTTAACTTACCACTTACCAATCACATCAGATGAAGTGGAAAAAGCAATATTACTACTAAAAAATATTCAATGACATATATTATTAAATGGAGTAATACCAAGATCATGGCTGAATTCAACGTTTATTGCTCTACCAAAGAAAACAAAATCCATCCCTACGGATTAAACTGACTCTCTAGTCGTTAGTGTATACTGATACCATTTGAGAAAGTTTCTACAGTTTTTAGCATATGATCTAGGTTTCGAGTAAAAGTCAAAGTAAACCTTATTATTATTAATTACTATTTTTATCTTAAAATAAACATAAAAAGTGTTATTTATGTATCGAATAAAAATCTATAGCTAGTGCCTATGAGTATATGCATTTATTTCTATACAAATTTAAAATTCAAGTCAAAACCTGTCTACATTACAGGACGATTTTCTTTTTAATCCACCCTAAAATCCTTTTGTATAAACACCTGATATCTTTGGTAAAACGTCAAAGTTTGGTACCTGTTCAAAGTTTAAATCAACCTGACCCCCAATCCGAAAACCCATTATGTACCCACACAAAAACGGTTCTTAGAAATAGTAACATTATACCGAGAATAATAAACGACCCTTCCTTATTGTAAGCTGTATTGAAGAGTCCTGAATAACTGGTTCTATAGTGGTTCTGAAATGGACTGGTTTCTCGTTTACTTAAGTCGTTAGATCTTTTTAAAAAGACAAAGCACGTTTTATAGTACGATTTTATACCAATGATGGTACATCTTGATCTTAGAATAATAATGGAAAAAAATAAATATTTGTCATAAAAAAATTGAACTAACGAAGTCAAAATTGAAATTCATACTGGGTGAAAGAGTTGAATGACTGAAAATTATTCTTAATCCATTAATAAATTTGTTTATCTGAACTCATACTCGTGTTTGCTTATGCTGATATTTAGTACCAGTTCGAAACATTATTCTGCAGACATAAAGTCTCTGGGCATATTCAGGGATTCCCTTTTCCAATTCTTTAAATTTTCAGATATCGAGTCAGGTAGTCGAGTATTATATAATACATACGACCAACTTGACACCAGGGAAGATGAAACATTGAATGCTATAAAATAACCAAATATAAAGCAAACATAGCAAAGATTTTGCTATTGTAATAATGGGTAACAGTAATAATTACCCAAATAACTAACAAGAAAGTTGTTTAAGCATTTAAAAAATAAAAAAAAGTGAAGAAATCGGAGCTGATGATGTTTTTGGGGAAGTATGGATAGCTTTAGAAGGGATAGGAATAAGTTGGCTATTTAATAGAGTTATGGAAGTTGCACAAATGTCAGATGAATGGAGAAGTAGTATGTAAGTATATGTTAAAAAATATGGAAGATATACAGAAATGCACAAACTACACGGCCATAAAACTGCTTAGTCATATCATTAAAATATGGCAAATATGGCAGACAAGAAAGATCAACAACAGATGCAATTTTTAGTATAAGGCACAGTTGATAAAAAAATGTAGGAATGAAGAAACAAATGGTTCATACGGTATTTACTGATTTTGAGAAAGCATATGACATAGTTTTTCAAGAGAGATTCTGTGATCGTCGCTCAATAAGAAAACAGGGAAGCTACAGGGTTATATGCCCTGGTGCTTAATGTATTCTGACGATTTAGTGTTATAATTGGTTTCAAATGAGTGTAGAGTAATAAATCATGAAGTGTCATAAAATTTGCCTGAATTTCGGTGTCGTCATGGGCGTAGGCAAATGGACGGATGTCAACTTCGTCGTCAAAAATTGATGTACCTCAAAATATCATATTTTGGATATTTTGTGATAACCAATTTTATTTAATTTTTCGATTAACTTATTCTTCAAACTCGTATTCCATTATATCGTCATTAAAGCTAATTACATTTTTATTTATAAAAACAAATTCACTTCCTTACTGAACGAATAAAAGCATTAGAAGAAACTGATAAGGGTATGACGCACCTCCTAATATTACTAAGAACTAAAATAAATCAACATGAAGACTAATAACGCGTAATGAGGTTTTACTTACACTTTCATTATAATCCCTCTTTTATTTTATTATTATCATTCGACATTCGACATTCGAGTTAGTAATTGTTACTACACCAATTAAACGTACAGTAATATTGTGATATAGAAATAGTGAAAAAGTTATAAAATGGCGACATTTACTCCAAGAAAAGAGGTGTAAAAAATTCTCCGCTATCTGTTAGTGAAAAAGTTATAATTTTAAATGTATATGATTGCATAAAACACGATCACCCTAGTTTGTCTGTGCAAGAAAGTGTTGAGCGATGTGCCCGAATGACTGGAATTGGACAGTCCACGATTTTTAAATTATTGCGAGAAAGAAAGATATCAGGCCAGTTAAGTCCATGCAAGAGAAAATCAGGAAGACCAATAAAAATCTTAGGTGAAGACACCAAACGTGACATTCGAAGAAAAGTTCATTCGTTTTATTTTAAAAAGGAAATACCCACCCTTGACAGAATACTAATAGAGATAAGCCAAGATAACGATATTCCTTTGATATCCAGAAAACTTTTATGGAAAACTTTAAAAAGTATGAATTTTTCCTGGGAAAAGCACAATCGAAAGGCACTATTACTGGAAAGTGATGAAATCATTTGCTGGAGACGAAAATATTTGAGAACTATAAAACAGTACCGCAGAGAGCACAAGAAAAATTTTTATCTTGATGAGACGTGGATAAACGAAGGTTATATAGTCCAAAAAATGTGGCAAGATAAAAATGTAACAAGTGCTCGCCAAGCTTTCATAGAAGGCCTTTCGACGGGTATTAAAGTGCCTTCGGGAAAAGGGAAGAGGCTTATAATTGCTCACATTGGAAGCGAAGAAGGATTTTTAAAAGAAGGTTTGTTAAGCTTTGAGTCGTGTCGGACGGGAGATTATCATGAGGACATGAATTCGGATGTCTTCGAAGACTACTTCGGGGAAATGTTAAAATTTCTTCCAGCTGATTCGGTCGTGGTTATGGATAATGCAAGCTACCATTCAAGGCGCATAGAGAAGGTACCAACTTCAGCTTGGAGAAAGCAAGAAATTATTAACTGGCTGTCAAATAAAGGTATTCAGTTTGAGACGAATTCAATAAAGAAGGAACTACTAGCCGTAGTAAAACAACATAAATCTCGCTTCATAAAATATGCCGTAGAAGATGTAGCAGAAAAGTATAAAGTAACTGTGCTACACCTACCGCCATATCATTGCGAATTAAATCCCATAGAACTTATATGGGCACAAGTTAAAGGATATGTTGCAAGGCACAATACCACATTTAAAATGAAAGATGTCAAGGTATTGTTTGATCAAGCCATTATGGAAATCACATCAGAAAACTGGCAAAAAGCAATCCAGCATGTTTTAAAAGAGGAAGATAAAATGTGGGAACTGGACAACTTGGTCGATCAGGTGGTTGAACCTATAATTATAACACCAGGGGATGATGACAGTTCTTCGGATGAAGACTATAGTGATGTAGAATTGTAATAACGTATCCAGTAAAGTTTTTGTAGTTTTTGTGAATAAATTGATTTAAACTCACCACAAGTGTTTCAATATGTAAAGTTTATTCGTGTGTGTTTGTGAGTATTTCCCGATTTTGGTTCGTATATATTTTATTGTTACATTTTATATTTTTTTAATAACACTGTTCTGCTGTATTACATTTTTATTTCCTTTAATATGATTTTTAAGAATGCATATTCTTTTGTCAATTAACCCACTAGCGCGCCTCTGGCTCAGTGTTTATCTGTCGATAACAATGGACTAATCCCTTAAAACAGGGTGATACCTACCTGCTCTTTATGAAACGACAGAATTTTGCAATGCGGACGGAATTTATTGACGGATTATTGACGGATTACCCTGTAGCGCTTTTGAATACTTCATGAGATTTTATTACTCTACACTCATTAGAAATAGATTATAGTAGGAAATAGGAAAGATTATTATCAAAATTTATTGACTGAAGATCGTCCATAATTTCTTACGTCAGAGACATCTTTTATAGACGAAAACTCAATAATACCAACTGAAGTATAGAAAGTCCTAATGACAATGAAAAATGGACGAGCTTCTTGACCTACAAACCTGTCCATTGAACTTTTAAGTATGGACCGAACTCGCTTTTTTTAATTGCTTTTTGAGGGGCAAAGAATTGCTCGTATCAAATATCCATGAAAAAAGCCGACAGAAGAATGTGCTGCAACTATAAAGGTCTAAGTGTAACAAACTCTTTTTCTTAAGTTTACGGCAAAATTACAGATATAAATATCTGGCTTTTGAGGTGTCCGGAGAAAAGCTTTATTTGCTTTCTGCATATCTATTATATGTATTTGTTAAATTTCTGGATTTATTAACGAGTTCGCATTTCATTATAGGTGGATATCACCTTTTGTTCGCTGGATCGTGTTTTAGAATGACAAAATGACTGATGAATCAAATCTTTTTCATTTTCGGTCCTATTAAATAAGCTATTATAAAACCAATGATTATTTCATAATAGTTTATTGTTCTAATAGAACAGATTGTTAATCTTTACATAAATATTTTCAATTATTGAAATTGTGATTAAATACAATAAATAATACAATATTTGAGATAACTCACGTTTTCAATTTTTTTTATGTTTTGACGTCAATGAAAGTCATAAACCTAACGTTAGTTGTGTAGATGCAAAGACAAATAATCTCTATTAGCTTTCATAATCATTTTAATTATTTATTTGTGATACGTTAGAAAATAACTGAAACAAATATCCATACGGCAATAAAAATGTCATCAAGGCTACTATTTATGAATCAGTAGTAAATAAGATACCGCTTTATTATAATTTTTAATTATTCTATCTGATGCAATAATATAAGTTTTGTATAAAAAAATATTTTTCATAAAAACAAGTTTCCTAAATGAAAAAATCAGTGATTAATAAATTTAGTGCGTCAATCGAAAAGAAGCATAAATAACAAGAAGAATCATCATAATATATTATTATGTTTGCTATATATTTGTTATATAAGACATGGCGTAGCGACATTGTTGTATAGGTAATAATTAGGTTCAAAAGTTCAAAAAATGAATGGGAAAAGAACTCCATAAAATACTTTTGCAATTTTCAACTGAAAACAATAAAAGGAACGTATTGAGAGTTAAGAAATGTGCAAAAAAATATTTATGTAATTCTTATTTGAATTTGAGTTAAAATAAGTTGGTTCATCTTCATTCTCTCTTTACCTTTATCCCTATGCGAGGTCTATCCCTCTCTTGTCGTTTCCCTATTACTAAGAATCGTGTTTTCTTCCAATATTTCTGAAAATTTTTCTCCATTAGTCTCAATCTTCAGCTGTTCTGAGTGCTTCGTAGAATGAGTTTCCAGCTTCGAATCTTCTCCCCGGAACGTTTCCAGAAACAATTAATCTCTCCAAACTATCGTCACCTCTGCGTACCACGTTACCGAAAAATTGCAGAGTACGTTGCAGACATATTGTAGACAGCCTTTTTTAATTTTTGTTGGTTTATATTGAAACCGTTTGTCCTATGAGCTGTCCAAGGTATGCGCAGCATTCTTCTCCAGCACCACATCTTAAAGGCATTAATTTTTTGGCACTCGCCTTCGCCAATAGTCCAAGTCTCTGCTCCGTATAAAAATGGGCATTCACCAGTCTCATCTTGATATTTTGAGAGATAGATCTGTCTTTCCAAACTTTAGTTAGGCAACTCATCCATTGCGTCTCCGAACTTCTGCTTCACAGTTACCATCGTTAGTTATACTAGACCGAAGATAGACAAAACTGTCCACTATCAGGTATTTCTGTAACATGTTAATCAGTTGAATAGTGTGGAATCTGTCGTCCTCCATTATTTTTGTCTTTGCTTTATTGATTTTCAGACCAACTTTATTGCTTTCGTACTCAACTCTTCGCAGGAGATTAAACATTTCTTGCTCATTTGCTGCTATAAATGTAGTGTCATCAGCAAATCTTAAATCGGACATTTTACTACCAGCCATTGTTACTCCACCGACCCATCTATCTTAAATCATCCTCATGACATATTTACCATAAATGTGGAATAAGTCAGGTGACAACACGCATCCTTGTCTAACACCTCTTTCGGTCTTAAATTGGTTTGAGAACTTCTGATCTAGTCGTACTGTTGCTATATTGGACTGGTACAGATTTTTAATAAGGTGCATTGGTGTGCCTATTTCTATTAAAATGGAACATAGATTTATCCAGCTTACACAATCAAATGTCTTTTGGTAGTCAACGAAGCATATAATCATAGGTACTTATTTTTTAGACTTTTTAACGAGTTGTCTTAGGTTCAGGATTTGTTCCCGTGTACCTTTAAGCTTTACTAACCCCGCTTGTTCCTGAGGTATTTGGTAATGTAGATAGGTTTTTAATCTGTTTTTGTTGATATGCAACAAGATTTTACTAGCATGTGTTATTATGCTATCTTCGCTGTGCGACGTAGTGTTCTCTAATTATATTTCTTCACAAGTTTCTATCTTTACTTTTATGTACATACTGACAACATTAACTTGGTAAAAGGATCACTACAGGACCAATGCAACCAATTTGTGGCAAAAAATTGATGAAGGCCCTGATGGTTTCCAGAGCAACAACTAACAATAACCACGGAAGAAATTACAGCTATACTTCATTCACAATTATAAGAACTGACTTATGCAGAATTTAAAAGTATCCCGCTGATAAAGTCGAAGCCATAAAAGGATTTGCCTCTTCAGGTAAATAGTAAAAAGGGCCGGCTTAACGAATTTTATATTTTATTTGTCATTTACATTACATATTTAATGTAAATAAATATTATATAATATTTATTTAAATTAAATATGTAATGTATATAATAGATAAATAAGGGAAAAAATACATAAACTGATGGAGTATTAGAATTAATTAATTATTATATTTTCTGTCTCGATTCTTTATTAAATATATCCAAATTTTGAAAGTCATAAACAATTTTTGTTTTGTTAAAAAAATTGCAAGTGAAATAATAAAATGGTGAAGTGAACATTAAAATGAATTAATGTAGATATATACATATAGCTAAATATGATTATATTTTATACTTCATGTAAGGAAAGAAGTGTTTTAATTGTTAGTAAGGTATAAAGTATGTCTGAAAAAGTTGGCAACAAATGGGAAATTTTTTTATTATTAATTTCATGAAAAAAAAACTGTTCTTCATAAACATTTCTGCATTCCATAGAAATCAATAATCAATAATCAAATTTATAAAAGTTTAAGTGGTATACACCGAAAATCAAAAATATTGATTTATACTTAAAAGTGAAGTGCTTTTAAATTTAGGTGCAGCATAAAATGTTATTTTAATTTGGTTGTAGAATTTAAAAATTATTTTTAAATTTAGATTCATGGCCTTTTAATGATGTATCAGTAGGTGCATTAATTTTTAATTTTATTTCTAATTTACCTTATTCAATATACAAAATCAACAAATGTAAAAGTATTTTTTCATTTACTTTTTACTCTAAATGTATTATTTAATTATTAGAAGGCCATGAATCTAAACTTGGACATAAGTCATTTTTAATAGCTACAAACATTTTAAAATTACATTTTCTTGCATATCTAAATTTAAAATCACTTTCCTCTTCAGTATTAATTAATAATTTTGATTTTTCCTATCTACCACTTAATATTTTATAAGATTATCTGTTAATGATTTCTATGTGATGAAGAATAATTTTTTTTTCGTAAAATTATTAATAAAGAATATTTCCCATTTTTTGCCAACTTTTTCAGACATGAAACGGAAAACTTAAACATAACAAGTCAACATGAATAAATATGAACCTTTTAAAACGAGTAAATCGGTACTCACCGAAGGGACCTCAGACGTTCAGATACAATTAGCGTCTCTTTGTAAAGACAATGAAGTCGACTTTACTAAAGTAACAAGATATTTACTTAACACAGACACTACACAGTACTCCCCTGAGTTAGTGATAAGTTATAGTCTAAAAAAATCATTATGAAATTGACTGGCCAGTGTGAAAACTAGTGCCAATAAAACACAAAGCACACACAAAACATTTTCTTCGTTGAGACTTAAAATAATGATTAATAACAATAATTATGGGAAATTTGTATGTTTATAAAAAGAGTTTTTTGACATTATGCTTGAATGATAATATTTGATCTGATTATATATACCTATATACAGTCGTGCTATGCTTGGCTATTATGCCGGTCCTGGCAGTTTTGGTAGCTGTGATAATTATACAACAATAGAGTATTTACAAGGGATTATTCAGTTTTACAGCTGTTATTAAAATAACTTTTATAATGAGACACTAAATTTCTGGATACAGTATACCTAAGGAAAGAAATTCCAAACGTATATATATACCGTTTAAAATAAGTAGTAAAAGGTTAATGCGAGTGAAAATCTAGTCCTCCGTGCTTATTGTTAGTTGTTGCCCTGGAAACCGTCAGGGTATTATATCAATTTTTTGCCACAAATTGGTTGCATTGCTCCAGTCGTGATCCTTTTACTAAGTCAATGTTCTAACTTGACTCCACCGTACTGATGACGACCAAATAGTCAGAAATACGTATTTACGGTTGCTTTTCATCTTATATCTTTTTCTTCATGTGCCATCTCCTCTAAGAAGGTTGACAACCATCATGGCAGCTCGTACTTTCGATACCGCTGCTCTAAAGAGGTCAGCAGAAGTGCAGTTAAACCAAGCTCTCAAATTGTTTAACCAGGAGATGCGTCTTCTTCCGCGACTCCTTCTACCCTGTATTCTTCCTTGTATTATTAATTGCAGCAAGTTATAATGCTCGCCCCTCATGACATGTCCTAGATATTGCAGTTTTCTGACTTTAATTGTATTTAAAACCTCTTTATCTTTTCCCATTCTTCTCAACACCTCGACATTCGTGACTCTATCCACCCAACTAATTCTTAATATCCTTCTGTAGGCCCATAACTCGAAGGGTTCTAATCTATCCGAAACATCTTTCTTTAATGTCTAAGCCTCCAACCCATAAAATAATACGGAGAACACGTAGCATCTCAGAAGTCTTATCTTTAAAGAAATTGAAATGTCCCTGCTGCAGAGTACTTTTTTCAGTTTGTTGAAAAAAATTCTTGCCTGTCCTATTCTTGCTTTAATCTCTTCTGTATACTCATTATTTTCGTTAATTATTGTACCCAGATATTTATATTTTTCAACTTTTTTAATTTGTTCTCCATGTATATATTTTCTTGGCGCTGTTGGGCTTTTGTAATTACCATAAATTGTGTCTTTTTTGTGTTTAGGGACAGTCCGTTTTCTTCACTGACTTCTACCACTCTGTCAACCATTTGTTGTAAATCCTCAAGACATTCCGCTAATAAAGTAGTGTCGTCGGCAAACCGTATATTATTGATTGGTTGGCCATTTACTTTTATTCCCATAGTTAGTTCTTCTAGTGCTTTCTGGATTATTTCCTCTGAATACAAATAGAACAAAGTAAGAGACACGACACAGCCCTGTCTGACGCCCCTCTCAATCTGTATTTGATTTGAAAAGACGTTGTTCTCTTTTACCACAGCGATCTGATTATAATAGATAGCGCTAATGATCCTGATGTCTCTCATATCTAAGTTTTTCTTTTTAAGTAATTCAATAAGACCTTATGTTATGTCTGACCTTATCGAAGGCTTTGTTGTAATCCAAAAAAACACATATATACTGGATGATTAACATCCATGCACCTTTGCACAAGTACATTCACAGCGAACAGGGCTTCCCTCGTTCTTAGTGCATTTCTAAATGCAAATTGTGTGTTACTTATGTCCTGCTCAAGTTTGTTGTGTATTCTCCGGTGTATAATTTTTAAAAATATTTTGAGCGTATGACTCATTAAACTTATCCGGTGGTATTTGCATTATTTTGCATTTGGTTTTTTTGGTAGTGTTATGAATGTTGACATCAGCCAATCTCTGGGAATGATTCCTGTACTGTATATTGTATTGAATAAGTCAACCAATATTCCAATTTGCTGTTATTTTATTAACCGTATTATGTCTACAGGTATTTCGTCAGGACCTGTTGCCTTTTTCTGCTCTAGTACTATTTCAGTCCGTTCGTCTTTAAATAGCTCTTGAATATATTCCTGCCATCTTTTAAGTCTTTCACCGATGTCTATAATTATTTTGCCGTTTTTATTCAGCAGTATCTTTGATTTTTTCTTAATATTAGTGCCTGTTATTTTCCTAATTTTTTTTATGAAGGTTTAAGTTATCATGTTTCTCTACCAACTGTCCAATCTCTTCGCATCTGTCACTATACCATCTTTCCTTTGCATCTCTGATCTTTCTCCTTATTTCTGTGTGTATAATATTATACATGTTTTTGTCTTTGGTTTTATAGGATCTCCTTGCTTCCATGAGATCCAGAATCTCATCGGTCATCCATTCTTTTTGTTCTTGATCAGCTTAGGTGTTAGTGTTGTCTCACATGTGCGTATAAGAGCATCTTTTAACATATGCCATTTCCTGTTCGCATCTTCAGTAGGAATAATTTCTATTGTGTGATTGTGTTCTAAGTGTGACTTGCTCTTTTGTTGATGGATCTCCCAAACGGGATACTTGTATCCTCTCTACTTTAGTTTTAGCCACAAGCTTTTTAGATTAATTCTAAACCTTCCTACAACTGGATTGTGATCTGACCTCACATCAGCTCCGGGGTATGATTTTGTGGAATTTCGGTATCGTTTGCAGATGAGAAGGTAGTCAATTTGGTTTCTGATGACGTTATGTTGGTTGTCTGCTGGAGATTTCCATGTATAGAGTCTCCTGTGCGGCACATCATAATAAGTATTCGCGACAATAAAATCGATCTCTTGGCAGAAGTGAGCCAATCTGTCACCTCTATCGTTACGGGTGCCCAGTCCAAAGTTCCCAATAAAATCACATTGACTTCCTCTGCCGATGTTTGCATTTAGATCTCCCATGACTATTGTAACGTCCCTAGACTTGGTTACTTCTAAAGCTTGTTGTAATTCACTATAAAACTGTTCGAGCTCTTCATCTGTCTTCATTTCATCTTATATACCATTGTTTTTTCCTTGCTGCGAGCTACGCAGATATATTACCTTTTTTATGTATATATTTTGGAGAGTTGGCTTGGAAGCTAGTCCTTCAGCTACAGAAGTTTTAATATAGGATATTGGTGTTTAAATAATATGACCAACATTAAAAAGAAAGTTACATATTAGTTCATATATTTCTCTACTACCCCAGAAGGGATAGTATTTTTAACGTGGCCAAGTGAGCTGGGATTCCCCGTGATTTTCAGACGTGTAACTAATTATCGCTGTCAACTTCTTTGGCATTACGTAATTACAAATATACGCAATATCTTGTGGTAAATTCTGTTATTATAACGTTGCTGTAAGTCGTACAATGTGAATATTGGCACATATAGTCCATCATCGACAGCATCTTTAGCAAGCTGGTCAACAAGTCATTTCCCTTGATGTCAGTGTGACTTTTTACCCAAATAACTGTAATATTTTGACTATATATTTTATTTTTAATAGCACAAGGGATACTATTTCTTTTATGTTGTCATATTTGAGTTTAATCGTTTAATGACCGATAATGAATCTGATAATATAACTGCTTTATTTAATTTATGTAAATCTAGCCAAAATAATGCTTTTAATTACTACCACTTAGCAGTATATATTGAACAATGTGATGGAAGTTTAATTTTCAAAGATATGGAATGTAAACTGCACAACTTGTGGTACCATCGTCTTATTTGGAACCATCGATATACATTAATACGTGATCATTATAGTCACTCAATATAGAGTTAAGTAAGACAGAGTATTTGTGGAGATTCTGTGAACTTTGGTATAATGGCTTTTGGTTTATTTAATATTACTTGAAAATCCGCTTTATATATTGGTAATCTTTTTTTTCTTCCATAGATATTAGAATACTCGTTAGTTTCTAAAAAAGCATCAGCCAGTGGACGAGAATTTTTTAAGCGCCAATATTTTTTTGAGAGATTTTCAATAGATAACTCATACAGTTGGCTAAGTAGATTATTATTATTTAATCTTAGCTTCAGGATATGTTTAATAGCCATAATTTCTCGACAATTTTGAAGAGGGATTTCGTTACTTTCAGTAAGTGGAACAGTGCAAGGAGTAGACTTCATGGTGGCCAAGCATATTATTAGACATAATCTGTTGAATTAAATGCGGTCTACAGTTAATTCTTGCTCGCGAAGATATTTTTAAGAACTTAGAATGGAACAAGGATATAAAAATTAAATAAAAATAGTAAATTGCATAAAGATGTCACAAAAACAATAGTATCAGAACAATATTACCGAAAACGGTGTATAACACATTTATTCCAGTTTGTACCTACGGGTTGGAGACCGTAGCAGTTACTAGCAAATTTGCTAAAAAGCTATTAACGAAGCAAAGTGCAATGTAACGAAACTGGTGCTTGGAATATCACTAAGAGACAAGATTAGAAACACTGAGATAAGAGCTAGAACAAACATCAGGGATATCTTGGAAGAAATTGCATTTGATTGAAACAGGTGGACACTGAGAATTCTAGAATGAAGACAAAGGAGGACGACAAGAAGCATGGTAAGATCTTAAAAGAGATGGGTAGATGGCATAAGAGCAGTGACAGGTAAACAGTAGATTAGATTGGCGGAGAATAGCGAAATATGGAAGAAATTATGAGAGACCTACATCGAAGGGTTGATGTAAAATGGTTGACGAAGAGAAGAGAGGGAATAAAGGTACTTACCTCAGTTAAATAGTAGATCATTCGTTCTATATCTCTTTCCTTTATCATCTTATTCATCTCCCTGTGGCATTCATCGTATAAAAACCTTTTCTGATCATCTGGGTCTTTTGGCAATATCGCTTGAAGCAACTTTAGTTGTCTGAAAATAAAACATATAATTAGACCAAAATGTTCCCGTAAGTTAGTACATAGTATATAGTCGTATTACATATATAATGTCCGGTTTATAGCGTTCATGTCTATTGACCCAGTCTCCTGGTCGTAGATGTCTCTCAGACATTGCCTTTTGGGCTCCATCAAGCAGTATTGTTTTCGGTGTTCCTCGTTTTTTTTTTCGCTTAGGTGGCTGCTAATCCAATATTATTCGGTAGGGAATGGTTTGCCATTGTCTAGACATGTCCGTACCAAATAAGCTGTTTTTGCTGTTTTTCTTTTTCTGTGATGGTGGATATTCTATCCACGATATGTCTTATTATAGATAATATATCCATTATGCTTTCTAAAACAATTGTCTGACAAGAACTGAACCTAGAGCCTCCTTTGTCGTTGTATGTAAACTCTTGTTTCCATGTAGTCTATTCTTACTCCATTTGTTTCGGTTTTTGTCAATACTTATAATGACTGTAATAAGTTAGGTATCGAAACTTCTGTTTTTTAAACAACAAAAGCAGTAGAACAAAAGATTTCAAGAGCACAATAAAATATCGGAAGAATTCCTGATCACTGTAGGACTTAGAAAGGGATGCTGTATATCTCCAGTATTATTCCAGATTATGCCTAACAGTGAAATTATTATTAACAGTGAAAACAAAAATGTAGGAGGATGGGACTGCTGATAACCGATAAAATACTTATTACTTTACGCAGATGATCGAATTGTTATTACACATATAATAAATTTAAAATATATGTTATATTATAATGTAAAGAGGAAACTATTGTGGAAGACTATAGAAAGTTAAGTCTGAAAAAAACACAGGACCTATAATATATATATATATATATATATATATATATATATATATATATATATATATATATATATATATATATATATATATATATATATATTATTGTGATATTTAAAGTCTTGGTGCGCCAAGCAATAATTAGCTAATTAATTTTTGATTAATTAAAATTATTTAAATGATATGATTATGACTCTATCACAATTTTTAATTCTTTTATCTCAGGGTTAAATTTGTGCTTCAATATCTATGCTATTACATGTGAATGGTAAGGTCCAGAGAATACCGGAATAATAAAAAAACATATGATCTAACACTATATATTGAAATAAAAATAATGAAATAATTCACACTCAAAAGTTTTCAATAAACAAATCTCATATAAGGATTCTCAAAATTTTGTTCTCCGTACGTGAACAATCAAAATTAATAGTACAAACAATATTAATTGAAAACTCAAAATCCCAAACTATTCTAACTCTCCTAATCAAAATATTTATATCCTTTCTAAATTACGTGTAAAAATTGTGTTATCAATAAAAGAAAAAAAAACTGCAGAAACCAAACTATCTCTCTCTGATGATGAGTGGTCCAAATCCTTGTTCCTTGTAGACTGTATTATCTCCTCTCAACCGCTCCCTATGTAATCAGCAATCTTACAACAGATTGTTGCAAGTATATCGTCCTTAATGATCTCCTTCAAAAGCAACAATCATTCAAATTATGATAGCCTTTCTCCTCTCGATAAACTGAATCTCTCGTTGGCCCGAGTGAAAAATGACTCTTGGAATATCTTCTCTTTACGATAAACTGAATCTCTCGTTGGCCTGAACAGTGACTCTTGGAATATAAGTAGGAAAATATGACTTACAATATTTTGCTGCTTCAGCTTCTGTCAGATACACTAACTCCACAAAAACTCACTAACATTCAACACTACTGCTTGCTACTTCTCAGGAACCGCCAGAAAACAATCCTGTTCGTCTTACAGATTTGGAAAACCAACTGACTTTCTCCTCTCTCTCCTCAATCTCGCTAAACTTTTTCCTACATCCTTATCCCACCTTTTTCAATCTCCGCCAATCAAAACTCGTCACAATTCCCCCATTTTTCATTTCGATAACAAACAAATTTTTACCTATAATTATAAATTTCCTAAAACTTATTTACAAATAATATTTTTCTATAATTCTTAAAAACTAACAAAAACCTCTTTCTATAATCCCTTCTATTGTCTTTAATCACTGCATTAATGTATTTCAATTGTCTTTTGATTTCACTTAAAATTATGCGGGTCACTCAAGTATAACAAAGAAATAATTTATGCAAAGCTTACATTTTGTTTAGTACAGATAATCCAAGAATTTAATAACTTTTCTTCTTCGAAATGTTTGTTGGATATTATCCTACTTATCTGAATTATTTTAATGTTTTTGAACTTTGAAATATTTTTAAACAAACCAATATTTTTCTCGATTTTACATATCATAACAATATATATATATATATATATATATATATATATATATATATATATATATATATATTAGAAGTGATTATTTCGACCAAAAAATTATTTATAAATACGTTCAAATTATCGGGTAAAGTGGTCTGTAATAAAAATCTTTCTTTTTTCTAAATTACTCAATATTTCGCCATTTATTTAAAAGCTTCCTCAGGAGTAAACTAAAAACAATTTGAACATTACAAAAAATGGCGTACAAATACATTTTAAAACACTCACAGAATTTAAAAGATTTCGCAAATAAAAACTGACATTGAAGTATTTGAAATATTGAATGTCAAGATTAAATTGTCTTAAGCACGTTCGTTACAGCTATACTATAAAAAATTTAAATTATGTCAAATGTAAAAATAAAAATAACAATAAAAGAAAAGTTAGAAGAATAATATTTATTTGATGAATTATTAAGGTTAGTTGTTATTAAGATGAATGTTGGCTATTTTTAATATTTATAAATTTTGTTCAATATGTTACAATATATGTTACTTAACTGTCCAGTGTCCGTTTTATAATTTAAAGTGTTTTTATTTTTGTTAATGTAATACATTTCAAGAAATAATCTACTTTTGTAGTTATCAGTCTGTGCCAAAATATGAGCTTTGTTATAGTCTAGCATATGACCAGTGTTTTCATAGTGCTCAACCACTGCGCAAGTATTTTTTCTCAAGCGGCAATCACTTTTATGTTGTGTGATGCGTTGTTTTAGCCATTGTGATGTTTGACCAATATAGCTATTTTGACATCCTAAACACGGTATTTCATAAACGACATTACTTTTATATAAGGTTGGTACTGGGATTTTTGAAAATAGTTGTTTGCTGTTCATGGTATTATATTTAGCTATACTAATATTAGGAACATTTTTGAATATGGATATGACAGAATGAGTTAGACCATTAATAAAGGGAAGTTTTTTATATTTGATTGATTTGTTATTAGAATCATGGACGGGACCGTCATATAAATTAGTGCTGTAAATCAGTTTTTTTTTAATTTGTTTAGGATATCCGTTGTTACGAAAAATTTTGTCATTTGTTCTTATTACTCTTGTGTCTAAAAATGGTATACTAAAATCTGTCTCAGTTTCAATTGTAAACTGAAGATGCTTATTAAATGAATTAAAAATGTTTAGTGTGGTATTGATGTGATAAGATGTGATAATCACATCATCTCTTAGATAATGTGATTACGCAAGGACCTTTTGAATTACCGTTTATATATAAATATGTCGATGACATCATATGTGCAGTTCCATCTTATCACATCAATACCACACTAAACATTTTTAATTCATTTAATAAACATCTTCAGTTTACAATTGAAACTGAGACAGATTTTAGTATACCATTTTTAGACACAGGAGTAATAAGAACAAATGACAAATTTTGACATTGGATTGGTACCAAAAGCCGACAGCATCAGGCAGGTATATAAATTACTATTCAAACCATACCACCCGTCAAAAATATAATACCGTACTAGGTATGAAAAACAGGATAATGTCCATTGTTGATGACAACTTTTTACAAAAAAATCTGAACATAATATACAAAATTTTTCGTAACAACGGATATCCTAAACAAATTTTAAACAAACTGATTTACAGCACTAATTTCTATGACGGTCCCGTCCATGATTCTAATAACAAATCAATCAAATATAAAAAACTTCCCTTTATTAATGGTCTAACTCATTCTGTCATATCCATATTCAAAAATGTTCCTAATATTAGTATAGCTAAATATAATACCATGAACAGCAAACAACTATTTTCAAAAATCAAAGACCCAGTACCAACCTTATATAAAAGTAATGTCGTTTATGAGATACCGTGTTTAGGATGTCAAAATAGCTATATTGGTCAAACATCACAATGGCTAAAACAACGCATCACACAACATAAAAGTGATTGCCGCTTGAGAAAAAATACTTGCGCAGTGGTTAAGCACTATGAAAACACTGCTCATATGCTAAACTATAACAAAGCTCATATTTTGGCACAGACTGATAACTACAAAAGTAGATTATTTCTTGAAATGTATTACGTTAACAAAAATAAAAACACTTTAAATTATAAAACGGACACTGGACAGTTAAGTAACATATATTGTAACATATTGAACAAAATTTATAAATATTAAAAATAGCCAACATTCATCTTAATAACAACTAACCTTAATAATTCATCAAATAAATATTATTCTTCTAACTTTTCTTTTATTGTTATTTTTATTTTTACATTTGAAATAATTTTAATTTTTTATCGTATAGCTGTAACGAACGTGCTTAAGACAATTTAATCTTGACATTCAATATTTGAAATACTTCAATGTCAGTTTTTATTTGCGAAATCTTTTAAATTCTGTGAGTGTTTTAAAATGTATTTGTATGCCATTTTTTGTAATGTTCAAATTGTTTTTAGTTTACTCCTGAGGAAGCTTTTAAATAAATGGCGAAATATTGAGTAATTTAGAAAAAAGAAAGATTTTTATTACAGACCACTTTACCCGATAATTTGAACGTATTTATATATATATATATATATATATATATATACTATATATATATATATATATAACTATATATATTATATATATATATATATATATATATATATATATATATATATATATATATATATAGTTCGTTATTTCCTGACCGTGAATATTTAAATAGAAACTTTTTTATTTCCTGGGTTTGTCGGTCTGATGTAAATAAAACTATTTAAATTTTGCTTAAACGTTTCGGCAAATTTGCCATTTTCAATACGCACTTTATTAAACTTCAAACATTACATTTCACATTTAAATTTCATGTTTACACTTTTTTAAAAATTTAACATGGATTTAAAACTGGTATCTGACATTGACAGATGACATCTGGCAGATATCTTAAAGTATGAGTGGTTCAGGATCGTATTTTAAAAGTCTGCCATAGTGCATTTAAAAAACAACTCAATTTATTAAGTTATGATACATATTGGAAAGATCTGTGATGTCAGTCTTATTATTGATGGAATTTGGATCTTTTTTTATGTGAATCATCTCCAATATGCATCTTTTGTTGTAATTTTGTTCTTTTTCCAAAATCTGTACATTTTCAAAATCAAAAGAATGGATATTTTCTAGAGAATGTTTGGCTAGGGCTGTTGTGTTTAATGCCTTGGTTGGTATACTATTTTTGTGTGCAACAATACCTACATAGAAGAATGGTTATATTTAGGTTGTTTGGTGTTTTTTTTTAGTTTGTAGAGCATAATATGTGAGAACCGACTTAATATAACAATTAACATCTTAATCTTACTCAAAGAGTTGATAAATAATATAAAAATAAATAGGCAATAACATTTCAATACTGATCTGTTGAATTAAAAAAAAATGAATTATTCTCCTAGGTAACGAGGTGAACTCGTTAATATGAAAAAACTGTCTACCTAATTAGATACATATAGATATATCTAACTTTTTCTGTATGCTCTTTCACTCATAAAAACAGTACCAGTCCAGAAACTCTCGTATTTTTGATTATAATGAAAATGCTCGCGGCATTGCCAAATGTGTGGTATAAATATATAATTTATAATGCATTTACTTGTAATAATTAGGATTTTGATTTATATGGAAAGAAACCATTTCATTAATAGCTCGGAGGCCATTACAACCATTACAGATGTAACAGTTTCATCTTTTTAAAGTTATATTACCTGTTCAATAAAATCAAGACAGCGCGCTATTGAAAGTGTAAATAAGGAATAATAATTATGTATAATTATAGAACAAAAAAAGTGGTTTATGATAATGCTAATCAACTGGCATGACTCACCGCTGGAGTATATTGATACGAATAATGAAAAATGCATGGGTGTTTCGTAATAAAAGCTTTTTGTGAAAGGTTCATACCTTTTTTTACAATCAACACAACAATTTCTATTGTTAGGGGAAATATAATGTTGATAGTGATCTAATTAAAATCGTATGTTGGTTGAATTTACAATTCAATTGAAATGAAATATTGGTTGTTATATAAAAATAAAAAATCAAAATTAAGGATATATACAGGAAGAAAATTATCAATACAATATGTTCAAGACAAAGAATTAATACTACTGCTATAAATTAGACACAAATTAATTATGATTTCTTCTTTCGACCTATAATTCTTCTTCCATTTATCTTTCTCACCAGGATTAGTTCAGGATTAGTTGTAGCTTTTCTTACTCAACGAGGCGCATGATATGACCGAGGAAGCCGTTTTACTCAACTTCATACTTCGGACTAATCGTCTTTTGGATTTTTCTCGAAAAAGGTGGTTTTATAAAAAAATTAAAGCAAAGTAGATCTTAAAATTCTCTACCAAAATAGTTTTTATGATTTTTTTCCTAAGAGTTACCATTCCTGAGATATCGCGATTCTAAGAGTCACTGTCACATATAAGCCACGTATATACTTAAGACACGTATATATACCTATTTGCGTCTCTTTTATATATTTATATATATATATATATATATATATATATATAAACTCTAATTTCACTATTTGGGAGAGTGAGTCATCGTTTGAAGGCGTAGAAGTGGGGAAAGACGTATGAAAATCCAGTGGCGTACACTCACTTTTATTTTAACGTTAATTATATTATATTGTTTAAATATTATTGTTCAAAATAGGCCACAATATATTTACTGCAGGTTTTTCCATCCAATATCCAAAGACTGTTTTCAAAGATATAAATTATAGTTATATTTATTTTATTTGTTTATTATTATATATTTATATATTCTTATATTATTTTCTTTTTTTTTCTTAACTTTAAAAACGGTCTCTGTAATAGAGATCGAAACGTCAGTAAAATAAACATGTAAATAGATGATGTATTGTGGCTTATTTCCAACATTCTCCCTAAAAATACGGAATGCAACAAGCAAAAAGCCACAGAAAAATAAATATTGCTATCATTTGTATATTTGAAAACGATCTCTTTATATAGAGATCGAAACGTCAGTAAATTAAACATTTCAATTAAATATATTGTTACTTATTCCCAACATTATTTCTAAATATACAGAACGGCAAGCAAAAAGCCATAGAAAAATAAATATTACTATCACTTGTATATTTGAAAACGATGTCTTTATATAGCGATCAAAAAATCAGTAAATTTTTCGATCTCTATATATCTTACTATGTTCTAATATATATATATTAGAACATAGTAAGTGTGTATAGTGTTTGTGTTTAAATAGAATAGTACAATGTTTTGTTACATCCAAAATTATTTTTATTTTGTTTTTATAGAATTTTATTTTGTTTTATAGGATTTTATTTTGTTTTGTTTTATACTGTTTAAGTGTTTTGTTTATTTTATTTAATGGGACAATATGGCTCTTGGCGAACACCCATTTAAAAAAAAGTGACGCGCCACAAGACATACCTCTCGGGCGGTGTGGAAACTGTCTTAAAATTTGTTTTAAAAAAATTACTGCTAATACATGTATTAGCAGTAATTTTTACTAAACTAATTTTTATTTGGTAAGTTAACAAAAATTGTTTTTTCTTTTTAGTTCAACCTTGTAAGTATTTTGTCTTTTTTAGCTCTTGATAATAATTGTAAACACAATTGAAAGCTCGAGAATATAAAAAAATAGTTAACCAATAGCCCTTTTATTGACTCCAACCCATCCAAAACAGTTATATATTTGTTCCAAACGAGTCACAAGTACTTCTTTTTTCTTATTCTTATATATATATATATATATATATATATATATATATGTATATATATATATATATATATATATATATATATGTATATATATATATATATATATATATATATATATATATACAAACAAACTGTTTATTAGGGCTGCAGTCAGAAGGTTAGCCGGGATGTTAAAGAAACACTCTTTTGACATTTTGTCTAGCTTTCGGAAGCTTTCGAAGTCAAAAGAGTGTTTCTTTAACATCCCGGTCAAGCTTCTGACTGCAGCCCTAATAAACTGGTTGTTTGTTTATATCGACAGTCACTAATATCCAATATTTCGTATATATATTCTACTATTCTAAAAACATTTATTCAAAAGATAGTTAGTCCCTAATTGAATCCCCTCTACCCACGTGGCCTTAAAAAACATTTAGCTATTCTATTGTCCGCAGGTCTCGTTTATACATGTTTCTTTTAGTGCTAAAGGTTCAGTTCAAGCGAATATCCGTACTTATTACAAGCGTCTACCATTTAGGTTATTTGTGCTATTTTATAGCTCCAAAAAATTTAGTCCTAAAAAGTCCTAAAAAACAAGAGGGATAGAGGAGTAACAATTCTATAAAAAAAACAGAGTTTAGCAGACCAGAAAGATAAGACTCTTTAGGTGTCTTTGTAGAAAATCGGTCAAGAGCAGAAAATGATTAGCTTAGTAACTAGTCGAAAGGGCAAAGTAATCATGGAAACGTCGTACCACGAAGGAATAGCAGATGATGCAGGGTAGAAGCAATAAACTGAATCTACGCTATCGAAGAAGGACTTTCATAAAGGTTTAATACCATATATGTTTAGCCAGCGCATCACCCATTGATTTAACAGGCTGTTCTATTGGACGTGGAAAGCAAAGGAAAAATTTCGTTAGAAAATTAGAAAAAAAAAATAGAAAATAAATAAATTGAAACGTGGAAGATTTTTGACACTCTACACAGGTATCCAAGCTGATCGGCAACCTCCAAAGTACAAGATGAATGTAAGAACAACAAGAAGAATATCTTTTTGGAACTTCCCAGTGTTCAAGTCCAACTCTATATAATATAAATAATGAATTAACTCTAAAAGTGATGCAATTTTATCAAACAAAAAAAAAATTGCTATGTTTATATTTCTCGATGATTAAAAAACATAAGTGTGTTCTTGAAACTTTATAATTAAATAAATAAATGTAACTTCAGAATGTATTTCAATGCATCTTAATGGAGAGAAAGCATGACAGATCCGAAAGAATACCAAAGAAAGAAAAAGTTATTTCATGCTCATTTAGTTCTCTTGAGGATGAGGTTGATTGTATGTTTCTTTCCCTTTTTAAGTTTTTTAAATTATAACTTACTCCAAGGTTATATTTGACAACACAGTTTAAAAATCTTTATAATAATTACTAAAATATCCTTAGATTACTAAAGACATATGTTTTTCATTTAATTAATGTTGTAATTACTTTCTTTAATGACTTTTTAACCCATATTTTAAAAGTATTTAAAAATAATAAATATGCATTATTTTTTTACTGCTAGCATTTCTCATAGTTCATAATTTCCTCATCATTGTATAATTATTCTAAAACTTTCCACAGACAACGCGTCGTAGAGTCTACCCATGCTGATGTGATCGTACGATCCAATTAGAAGCCACAATCAACTCACACCCATAATTTCCCGCAAAGTTATTCCATAGAAATTTATTGTAATATACGTAGTTAACGTAAAAAAATGTCAGGATTCCTAGAAAATTTAAGAGGCTACGTGACATATACATATGCATTGTCGGAACATATCCAAGGTTTATATTTATTATTTAATAACATTTTCAGGAATATTGGACGAAAAACATGGGAAATGAATTTATTGATGATTTTCAGCCAAGAATTAGAATAATTAATTGTACTTGAATCTTGAATTGACTATTTTTATCTCTTTTTTCTATATTCTCACCAACACTTTTATATGAATACCTTTTCAAAATTTTCATCAAGAACAAGAGATTTTCTTTATCTAAGAGAAATTTCTCTAAAGAGATTTTCTTTATCTACTTTTATCTAAACTGTTAATATAACTCGGCTCATTTTACACAAATTTTTCAAGATTTGGGAATAGAGGAACCAAATCTGGCAAATAAGGAGGATAATTCAATACGTAATTCCATTACCGCCTAGGTGTCATCCCTTACCTGTTTTGTGGTTGGTAATTATCATGGTTCATTCATCTCTGTTCTACACAATCGATTAAAGTATTTCTGACTTTCTTGGTACACGTTTAGTGTATCTGACACACGATTTTTTCCCATGCCGCTTCTTCCATCTACCTTCCCTTCTAGAATCAGTTGCAGTTAATAGAATTTGGCCGAGTGTTTATCATTCTAAGAATTGCTGCACTAATTATTTCGTCTGGTCAAACGTATGTATTATCCTTTTTAATATGCATACCCAAATTTTGGCGATCATCATAGACATTTTTATCTTGTCTGCAGCAAAGCGAAAGAGCTGCCCCGATGTTGTGTCCTAGGTCTCGTAAAATGGTTTGTAGCAAGGCATATTGTAGTATTATTAGTACGTTCGGTACCTCCCGATTCTCTTTATTGTCTTCTACGTATAGCCACAGTATATAGTATTCTACGATATAGCCACATCTCAAACGCTTCCAATCTCTTGCACATATCTTCCATGATTCAACACCATAAAACAAAATAGAACTTATATAACAAGAGAGAAATTGTGGTTTTTGAAGAAGGCCCCTTATCCGGTTGAAGTTTTTTCAATGCGCGCTCTTATCTCCTGTGTGTTAATCCATTTTTCTTTAAAATAGTGTCGAGTAGTTGTACTGCTTCATTCTTTTTAGTGGGATTTGTTTGACATAGAGTTGACCTTCTGTTGTCTTAGTTTTGCTAATTATCACGAGTTTGGCCTTTTTACGTTTATAGTGAGTCCATATTGTTGACCGTTTAAAAGAAAGTTGTTGAAAATTTAGTAGAATGCCTTTTTAATTTCGTGCAAAGCTTTGCTAAATTCAATTTTATTTTGATGTGTTCAGTATTTGGTGTGTTCTCCTTCAATTCTGACATTTGCGGTTTGATTCCAGTAAAGGTTTCTAATTATTTTTAGAACTTTGTTATTAATTTTTGCTTCTTTTATTATTTGCACCACCTTTCGTGCTGTACTCAATCAAACGCATTCTCGTAATCAACCAGACATGCGCACACGTCGCAACTGAAGTCTATATCTTTGGAATAAGACTTGTAGGTACTGATAACAGAGCCTTGCTTGTATATTATTGGCGCCTGCTGCTTTACTACCTACTAGCTGTGTTACTGCAGAATAAACTTCCTGCTGCAATATTCTTGGCTCATCATTGACTTCCTTTTCTTGCCCAAAGGTGTTATTTCTTTGGTCTTCAAGCAGTTTCTCTAGGTTCTTATTGTCCGATTCTGTTCGTCCAAGAAGATGTTTCCGTTAGAATTAGTTAGATTTCCTATCTGTCTCCGCTTTAGTTCATAATGTTTAAGTTTTCTGTATACATTGTAACTTACGCACAGCATTATACATATATTTAGATTTAAAAAAATTGCTACTTTGTTATATTTTCCTTTTTAATATCCACTTTTTAGTCGTACAAAAATAAGGACCATTTATAACATTTTAGTATGTTTAGCCAAGTGGATAGTGAAAGTTTCATATTGAAGAGGAGCTTATGGATGTTTATGAATCCCGGTTTTGCAATTTGTAGTCTTCGTCTTTTTGGAATAATTGAGTTGACTGTTGATTTCTCTGCTCAAATACATATAGTTGGTTACGTTGGCCAAAGCTGTTACGTTTATATTTACTATGGTTATATTATTATTGCTTTTAATAATGATCACAAGAACTTTCAATGACTTTATAAATTCTAAAGTTGGTTTACTGTGTCATCTAACGGATGTTATTCAGTATGATGTTTACTTCATATGCCTCCAATTACCAAATCACCTTTGTGTAATAGAATGCATTATCCTGGAAAAAGAGAATTGTCTTATATTTACAAAACTTTTACCCCTCATGTAGGTCATGTGTAGCTCAAGTGCCATATGCTTCTATGCCTTAGTTCATGGACAGTTTAAAAATATAATATTTTCCGGTTCGAGATAACAGATAATAATAACCGTTAATAACAGATTTCGAATCCGGTTTCCGACCCAATAAATCAACAAGGGACTTAATCTTTACACCACATATTCGTGGATTTCAAAGTCGCATATGACTCAGTTAATAGATACAAACTTCTCCTGGCTATGGTTGAATTCCAAATACCGCTTTGTCTTGTTTAACTAACTGAACTTACACTCACAGGAGCAGTGAGCATGGTCAGAATCCAGAACGATTTTTAAAGACCCTTCCATTGCAAAAATGAACTAAGACAGAATGATAAGTTATCGTGTCTTTTATTTAACCTTGTTCTAGAAAAAGTATTCGAGAGTCCCAGGTTAGGTTAGGTTAGGCACTATCTTTAGCATCATAACTAGGTCCATAGAGATTCTGATCGTTAAAGGCATCTGCACAGAGAGTGGGACTAAATATAAATGCCAAAATACCAAATATAAATGTTGTATTAGGTCACCAGTCACCTAGAAGAATAATAATATTGATGATTTAGAACTAAAAGATGTGGACACCCTCATATACCTAGGCTCGCTGTTGACTAAAAATAACAACGTCAGCGAAGAACTAATGGTCTTGCCAATAGTTCTTGTCAATAAATGTTACTATGGCTTGACACATGGTGTCAAAACTACCTAGAAAAATTAAATTGACCATCTATAAAACACTAATAAGATCAGTGCTAACATATGGAGCACAACGTAGTGAATTACTATTTAGAAGGTCCAAGAACTGCTTAAACTTTGAGTTGTATAGTAGTTTTGGGGAACATGATGTAAAATTAACTAAGGTAACACGCCTTAAATAGATAGGATATGTAATCGGGCGAGAGAAAGGTACAACAATCGAAAAAGTTTTTGACCGAGGAGGGCCGATAGGTCAACGGCCCAGAGGAAGACCGAGACTTATTCATCAAAACAACTTAGAGGACGATTTAAAATCTAACGTAGTTTGAGCATGGAGAAGAGTTGCCAGGGACATGGGTGAATGGAGGAATGTTCTGAAAAAGGCTTTGGCTCATAATGAGCTGTGATATCTCTGATAATGATGATGATTAGATTTCGAATATTCTTCTCATCTGATAGCAATATAACGCGTACCTTTAGAACAAGGTAAGAAAGTCTATATTTAAGTCACCATCTTTTTCTTTTGGTGCTGTACGCTATATGAAGCCATATGGCAGTTCATATTGTTTGAGGAATCTTTGTCCGGGATCCTTTTTTTTATTGTACTGCCATTAGATATGCAACACCAGTTTCTTATGTCTCTCCACTATGGTCCTTTTGCATATTAAATATAAGACTTTTTACTGTTTAACAATGTTTAGTAGATCTCTTTGGGTATTTACTTTCCTTACGACCTCTTCATTTCTAATAAGGTAAATCCATGTAATTTTGAGTAACTTTCTAAGACGGTTGGATCAAAACATCTATTAACAACTATTGGAGAATTGCCATAAATATAATCTTAATGTGCCACACCATAGTCAGTTTTGAGTGTAGACAGGTTCCTTTACGCATATCTGTGTTATGTGTCATTAAGTTTACAGAGATATACGGGACCTACAGTTTAACTTCGACTATGAATGACTAAGTGTCGATAGCTATATAGAATAGATTACGACTTTATGGTTTGCCGGCCGTTGACTTTGATAATATTTTTGATTTGCAACTTTAAAATTATTTTTGATTTTGTAGTGTAAATCTAACTTATATCATTGTGTAAAAAAACGGATATACTTATTTGAGCTACCTGGGTAGCTCAGGAGTAGCTATCTGGACTACTTGGATAGCCTGGGTTGCCATGGAACGCTGTAAAATTTGAACATATTATTTATAAAAAAGCAATATAATATTCATTTTCGGCACTGTTCATTTTGATGAATAGATACTTTATAAAGCGACCCTATATCATCACTCTGTGTTACTTAAGTTTCTTTCTGTAAAATATACATATAACAGTCTTATACACCTATATAACTATCCATTACATAGACATTAATCATTAAATAAGATGTTATATATTATAGATATTTTCGTAGACAAACAAGCAGTTGGTGTTTTTGACAGCCTTTCACGTGAATAATCTTTAATTAATCACGCTTAAACTTTATTCTTTTCATCATAATATTGCAGTTTATTTAATTATATAAACATCTGGATACAACAACATATCTGGTTTCAAATGCGTTAACAAAACAATAATTTCATTTCTGTATCGCAGTGCCGTGAACAATATATTTTTTCCTACATTCCTTGCTTCTGACTCTTCTACTTGCATTCAGCGTCTCCTATGGAGGATTCATGATGCAGGATGCGTGATCAACATGGCTGTTTGTACTTTCAAAACTGCTGCATGGAATAATTCAACCGATTCCGTCATTCCGAACCATTTACAAAGGTTTCGCAGTCAAGAAATTCTTCTACGTTCAACGTTTCTTCGTTCAAACCATTAAAAATTTGTGCCGTAGATCTGGTTTCTTTCTCTTATACACGCCGCAGCCCGAGCGCCCGTCCTTTCATAAGCGCTTCATTAACGATTAAAAAATAATGTTTTAAAATTAAATAAGCCTAAAATTTTTATCGGGAAATAATAAAACAAGGTTTGAACTTTAATTTAGGTCTTTGGTGAATTCAAAAATAATGTTTTTTAGTTGTATTTCTTAGTCTAGAAAATCGTAATTTTGCTTTTTTTCAGTTTTAACTTGTTTATAACTCAAAAACTATCAAGTTTACAGAAAAATTACAACAAACTTATTTTGTTTAGAATGGCCTAAAAAATAAAAAAAAACAAAAATTTGCCGGACCAAAAATTAGAATCATTAATCATTAAATCCTTATAAGATAGAGCCAAAGTTACTTGTTCTAACGTAAATTCGTTCTTAGATTAGAAACATTTGTTAACATCTGTTTTATTAAAAAATTATTATCCTTTCTCGTTTATAAATAAGGAATTTTCAACAATCGACCGAATAGAACAGAACATCTTAGAACGAGATCCTACAACATACACAAGGAATAATACGAGGAAAATAACAATAACATACATAAAAGGATTATCAGCAAAACTTAAAAAGATAGGAAATAAATTCAACATTTCAACAACATTCAAAACAACAAACACATTGAGATCTCGAAACGAAATCCAAAGATTTCTAATTGTCGAAACCAAATTCGGATTTCTGCTTTAATCTATGCCGTCTAAGAATTGCAAGGCAAAACAGACGTTAATAAATATGTAATTCTAATCTTAGAAGGCACAGATCGGATTTCGTTTCGTGATTTATCATCAGATGTCGCTATTGGGTCCATATCGAAGCCATTTTAGTGTTGCTTCTACTACGACAGGAAACATTGATTTCACGTTCAGAGCGTTTGTGAATAGCCGCTGCAAAGATTCCTTTTAGGATGAATTACGTATAAGCGGATACACAAACGCACTGTACGTGAAAACAAATCGTAACTGTGTTTCCTTTTATTTCGGTATACTCTTTATGAGTACTAGAAACCAATTCGCTAAGGATTTTTGCTTAGTTGAGGAGATACGATGTGTGGAATGCAATTTTAGATTCCCCATATCTCTAATTACATCTTTATCAACGTCTGTTTTGCCTTGCAATTCTTAAAAGGCACAGATTAAAGCAGAAATCTGAATTTGGTTTCGACAATTAGAAATCTTCGGATTTCATTTCGTGATTTATCAGCAGATGTCGTTATTGCGTCCATATTGAAGCCATTTTAGTGTTGCTTCTACTACGACATTAAAGATTGATTTCACGTTCAGAGCGTATGTGAATAGCCACTCCGAAGATTCCTTTTAAGATGAAATACGTATAAGCGGATAAACAAACGCACTGTACGTAAAATCAAATCTTAACTGTCTTTCCTTTTACATTGAGATTTATTTTATTTAAAACTAAACCTAACAATGAACAAGAAAGAACAAAGAATTGTTCTTATAAAATACCTTGTGAATGCGATCAGTTTTATTTGGGTGAAACATCAAGACCATTAAATGTTAGAATAAATAAACACCAATCTTATATTAAAAATAGAGAATTTCATAGATCTCAAGTATATAAGTACGCATGGGAAAACATACATAGCGTTCAATGCATGAAAAATCAAAGAGGCTGCTCTAATTATGCTAAATGAGACCAATTGTGTCGCAAATTCCTCGGCAGAATGCACAGTTTGGTGTTTATTGAGGGTAAACTAAACGTAAGACCAAATTTTTAGCACGTCGGTATAGTATTGTGAGGTTTTTTTTCTGGTTTTTTTTCTCATGATTTACTATGAAATCACTAACAGGAGATTTTTACTGTCATCATGACATGTGATTGTCTTTTTAAAGACGAATGACATTCTATGATTTTTCTGACGGATATTCTCAAGTTAAGAATAAGCTATCTCATATATAAATCTAAGTCTCAATGAACTATCTTACAATAAAGTCGTCTCAGGAACGCAACTCAGCTACATTGGTAATATCATTTTAAAGTCGTCTACTTTAAAATGTATATTATATGTCTGAATTTTCGGTATAAATGAGTCAGATAAAATTAAATTATTAGAAGAATTTTTCACTAAGTAACAAAAAACAAAATTTGTTTAATTTATAAATGTTTTGATGAATTTTGAGAACGATTTCCAAAGTGGAAATTGAAGCGTCAATAAACTTATTTTAAACTTTAATTGTGGCTTATTCTCACTACAATAGTAATTGCTTTAAGATTCCACAAGAAAATAGCTTCAGAACAATAAAAATAATATTAATGTAGATAATTTTAAACGTACTATTTCCTCATTACTTGAAACTATGTTATCGGTTAACATTCCCAAAAACACAAAACCCTATAAAATTGCATCAGTCACCTACTACCGAATGACTAATGATTACGACAAATAATTTATAAAAATTCTCAAGTTCATGTCTTATCGGTTGCTAAATAAAGGATATTACACACGGTTTCTTTGTGTTTTACCGATTCGCATCGTACGATATAGATATTAATTGGTGGGTGGTTTCCTAACTTCCAAACCATTAGGTGACAAATTTGTGGTTTCAATAAATAATTAGAACGGATGTATATTCCTGGTATAACTATTATAGAAATGAATTAATTAATTACATTATGACAAAATGTTACGATTTAAAAAATTTAATATATTTACATATCTACAAAACTTGTTTAATTTGTATTTTGAGAACGATAAAAGTGTGCCTTATTTCCAGTAAACATACTAAATTACATATGTTAATTAACGTTTTTTTAAATAACCATTTTTAATTCTGTTCTTTGAACTATTTTAATAGGTAGTTGCCGGTTTCAACGTTTTCCCGAGCCTCTCATTGTTCTTCTTCCATTTGCTAATGGTGCTATTTGAAATTAAATTTGGGGTGATTCAGGGAGACGTACTATCTATCAACCATGCTGTTCAATCTAGTTCTTGAGGCGTACAAAAATCTTTAAAAAGCTTTAAACTTTAAAACGAACATTATAGAAAACCTCTTAACTCCAGTATCAATTAATAAGGTATAGGTTATGTCCAAAAAAAGAGGGCTAAAAGGAACTACAACGTTAAAGGAGTTGTAAATAAATAAAAACAAATAAACAAATACAAAAAAAACCGCGGAGTGCTACCATTTAAAGGGGTGCATTTTTGAGGAGGTGAATTAATCGCTCTGCACTAGGGTGCATTTGGGTGAATTCTATACACTTTTCGTACATATGTCTACATATACACAAAAGTTTTTTTTATTGGCATAGACTAGGTGTTAATCAGCCAGTTACAACATGACTAATACCTTAAACATAAAAATTTTATGACCGTAAAGTCCATAAAATATCAATAACGAGGAGCTGAATAATCTGCTTTAAGAACTAAAATTAAAATAAGATACAAGTTAAATATAGCATCTTTACAACATCATTAGTGTGTTCAAAAAACGGTACACATAATATAATTCAAAACACTTTTTTGTATTATCTCCTTTTTATCTATATTTACATACAAACAAGATAATGAGGTTCTCAGAGTTCCACAGCAAACTCTTGAGCAGCTATCTACTCAATCCGACAGCTGCTTTGCTATGGACTGTCCAAGTTGCTCATCACAATTTTGCATATACATATATTTTTTTGATAGTTGACACTACAAGACTATTTTGGTACTAAATTTTGCTAATGCATTATAAATTCTCTCATTTTCATTAGATAAGAGACTAAGAATATTAAACGGGGCCTGTACATTAAGATCATGTAATTTTTGAATAAATTGATCTGTTTCATCCTTATATTTTTGGCATTCGAAAAAAATATGATCTAAATCACCTTTTTTGTCACAATTTTGACAAAGATCACTTTCGAGAACATGAATTTTATGTAGATGTATGGGATAACAGGCGTGGCCAAATCTAAGACGTTATACAGTTGTGATATATTTTCTTGAATAATTATATGGCTGGAACCACGTTTTATTTGGTATTTGATTTTGTATACTGCAGTATCTAGAAGGGTTGGTATAAGTATATGTATGTTATACAGGTAGTTTCTTGGTCAAACCAGTTTTTACACTTTCTTTTGCCAGTATATCCACATACTCGTTATGTTCGAGACCGATATGTGCTTTAACCCATACAAAATTAATGTTTTTGTTAACTTTTTGCAGTTCTAAAATCCGTTTTTTAATTGCATATATGATGTAATTGGAGGAGTAACTTGGGTATTTAGCCAAAACCAAGGAATTTAAAACAGACAGGGAGTCCGATATAATTATTGCAGAACCAATTGTAGACTGTGATAAAAATGTCAACGCTTCGTAGATTGCAATAGCTTCAGCACTAAATATAGAAAATATATTATCCAGTTTGTAGGAATAATTAATATTTTTTGAGGGAATATAAAAAGCACACCCCACACCATCCTTGGACTTCGAAGCATCGGTATATATTGCCACAGATTCCTCGAAGCTTGCAAGTATTGAGTATAATAAGTTAATGTTAATGTGAAAATTATCGCTGTAAGGAAGGTTTTACAATCTTTATATTTAGAAACAATGAATTGTAATCATAAAGATCTAACAAAGTTAAGATGGGATCATATAAATCACTAAGGATATCTTGATTAGATTGAAGTGCGATACACAGTAGTGGAGAATTTTTCTTCGACCAATATTTATTTGTCAGATCTTGCTCATTTAATACTACTATATTTAAATATACAGATTGAACCAATTTAAAACGGAACATACAATTTAATATATGTCTGTTTGAAGTGCATTTGAAATAGTGGACCAATATAAAACTTGGACAAAAATAAATCCATACCCAGTGATAGACATATATGTCTGTTTGAAGTGCATTTGAAATAGTGGACCAATATAAAACTTGGACAAAAATAAATCCATACCCAGTGATAGACATTGTATAAAATATCGTTCAACTATCTGTCTCCTTTAAAGGAAAGAGGAGCTTGCCTAATAGTCGGAGAGATAGAGCCGAAATTTTGAACTGATCAGTAATATGACATTTCTCTATTGGAATATATTCATTGTAACTGGGTTAAGACTTTGCCTTACAGGCGGACGCCCCTCGTGGTACAGGGAGAGGCTATACAGGGATGAAGTTGTCATTTTTTTCGGAAAAATTAACGATCGATAATATGGCTGAACATTTGCCCAGAGTAAGATCTTGGTATAACTAGACGAAATCCCAAAGGGCGAACGCGAGAGTGGATACATAAGGGGTGGCGGGCAGGGGTCGTCTAGTTATACCAAGATCTTACTCTGGGAAAATTTTCAGCCATATTATTGATCGTTAATTTTTCCGAAAAAAATGACAACTTCATCCCTGTATAGCCACCCCCTGTACCACGAGGGGCGTCCGCCTGTAAGGCAAAGTCTTAACCCAGTTACAATGAATATATTCCAATAGAGAAATGTAATATTACTGATCAGTTCAAAATTTCGGCTCTATCTCTTGGACTATAAGGAAGCGATAAGTGGTTTGACAGCATAATAACTGCTTGTTTAGTCTAGTTTTTTCAGTGATTCTAGGCAACCTATTTGGGTGGAGTTTTGACTTGTTCTTGAATGAGTTCCGAATCCAGCAGCCCGCTGAAGTATTGGATTTTTATAATATAATTATTTGACAACCTTTTGTTGGCCAACCACCTAGAGCGGAGTTGAGCCGAAATACATTGATTTCGTATGTTCCGTTTTAAATTCGTTCAATCTGTGGATACAAATATATATTTGATAAAAATATATTTAAAAATCAAAACAAAAACACGAAAAAACTAGATTTTTCTTTTTTATCTCGTAACTTTTGTCCACATAAGCAGAATGGGGAGACCCGTGTCGTCAAAATAGCAATAGATAAGTCACCAATCGGCAAAGGAATCGAACGACCACGCAAAACATGGAGTGACAACCTTCCATAGTGGTATTAATTCGCCAATAAACAAGCAGAATTGCTTATAAAGAAGAAGAAGAAGAAGAAGAAGAAGAAGAAGGAGAAGAACTCCATGGGGGCATTGTTTCACGGAAAAAACTTCTATCTTTTCTATTGAAAATGACGTTTGGCAGAAGTCTTTAGTATTCACAATATCCGAGACACGATTTTTTAAATTTCGTCACTCACACCATTTTTGGGCAATTTTTCCTATTTTCTCTCTATAAAAATATTTTGTTCTATAAAAATTTTCTACGTAGTTTCAGGTATATGCAATGATATCTTTAATAGAAATAAAAATTATTTAACTTTATAGGTGTATTTATTACTAATTAAATAAGAAAGCTAATTTTCTGTACTTTAAAATAGTCTATTGTAAAATATTCTAGGACTAACCGTAACCAAAATATCATTTGTCAAAGTGATATGCTTGCAAAAATTTTTACTAAATTTTACGGATATTTTTTTAATTTCTAGTTTTTCACTTGCGAAAATATAATTCTTATATAATTATTATTATACAAATCTAATTTAAACAAAATTTAAAAGGTTATTATAGTATAGAACTGATTTTATTTCAAATATATTGCATCACCTTTCTCTTCGCTATCTTTTTGTAACTTTCCTAACCTACCTCTATCGATTTTCTAGATAGCGAAAACGTATTAAGATTTCATCATCCATACGCTGACGGATGTTCCCCAGTGGAATTGCATCAGTTAAATTAGGTTTTATTGGTAATAAGATATTCAAAACAAATATAATTTTTAATAACAAAATTGAAATTTGTCTAATATATATATATATATATATATATATATATATATATATATATATATATATATATATATATATATATATATATATATATATATATATATATTTATTGAATACGATGATTGAGGAGCTACACAAAGAATCCTTAAAAAAAGGACTGAAAATGAATTTCAGCAAAATTAAACTAATGTCAAACAAAGATGACCAACCTATGATAAACAGTAAAGGGACAGGGATAGAACACGTAGATGAATATACATATCTTGGTCAAAATAAGCAAAGAAAATCAGACTACCGAAATAAGCAGACGTGTAAAAATGGGATGAGCACCATTCGGAAGACTCTCACACGTACTTAAAAATAAAAATATACCTCAAAGACTGCGAACCAAAGTGTTTAATTCCCGTATCCTACGTGTACATAGATATGGAGCTCAAACCTGGACATTCACTAAAATAAACATGGAGAGGATCAGAAAAACTCAGAGAGCTATGGAACGACAGATGCTGGGTACCTCACTCAAAGACCATAAAACCAATGAAGATATTAAATGGAATAAAGAAATCGGGAATTGGCGACCACATGAAGACAAAAGACCACGAGGAAGACCGCAAATGCGCTGGAGCGACGATATTAAAAGAACCGTGGGACCAATGTGGAAACGTCTTTCCGTCTGAAAAGACGGAAAGGGTGAATGTAGTGATGAATGTTAAGAATTATGTGGATGATTTCTTTATTATTTTCTCTCTGTTTTCTGATCACTCAAAAGTATGAAATTTATATTTCTATGATATTAAATGGACTATTTTACTCGACCTTAACAAATCTTCTTTTCGAGTGCTTGTGTCATAAGCTAATTGCAATAGTTTTCCCCTTTGGCTTCACCATCACTACGGTATGTTTAAAAAAAAATTGTTTAAAAAAAATTTCTATTGTCTAAATTTCGTGCTATTTAGTAATCCATACTGCACAAGACCGTGCACTCTGGATACAAACAAGGGAGGCCTATGTCCTGTAGTGGACTTAAAACGGGCTGATGATGATGAATGGTCGGGAAGAGAAGTTACTTCATCTAAGATACTTCGATGATTTCCAGTATTTATTTCTCTAAAGAAATAAATATTAAACTTACTCAAAATTAATTTATTATATCTTGGATGACCGGTTTCGTATACTAAAATTTTCTGTTCATCATCAGGTCTCCAGACAGCTTACTTAAATGATGCCGATACAAGAAATGTTTTTTTTGTATTTTGGCCTTGGATTGGAATGTTTAGCCACCGAATTACACATAAATATTAGTATTTATTCATTCAAGATTGTACAAGGAGAACACTTTTCATGCTCAGAGGTTTATTAGAGTGACTTTATTATAACACTACGGTTAGATAGGTGTACCTATCATGTGTATCTACAAAAAATAGGTACACATGCAAGGGAAATATACATTCTACAAGGAATATAGATATATAGAGATTGAAGTCAACTATCAACTATTGAACGACCAATCTAGAAGAAATACATCAAACATAGAGGTACATACAGCTGAAATAGAAGACCAATACCCGAAGTAAAACAGGCAATTAAAAAACTTAAAAATAATAAGACACGAGGTAGCGATGGTATACCCGCAGAGTGCTTAAAACATGGAGGAGAAGCGTTGTACAGTTCTATATACAAGCTAATTCAAGACATTTGGCGAGAAGAAACAATGCCAAATGAATGGAAAGAAGGGGTTATTGTACCAATATACAAAAAAGCAAACAAAAAGCAATGTACTAACTAACTACCGGGGAATAACACTCCTAAACACCACCTACAAAATCCTTGCAAACATCCTGCTAGAAAGAACCAAAACATACACAGAAGGAATCGTTGGAGATTATCAATGCGGATTTAGACCGGGTCGCTCTACCATTGACCAGATATTCACAATAAAACAGATAATGGAAAATGCTGGAAGTTTAATCGTGAGCTTCATCAGATGTTCATACATTTTAAACAAGCATTTGATAGAGTATGCAGGGCCAGACTGTGGACAGCGATGCAGGAACTTGGCTTTCCAAAAAAACTAGTCAGGTTGACACGGATGTGTATGGAACGGTTACGATGTAAGGTGAGAGTTGGACAACAATACTCGGAGACAGTTGAAATAAACAATGGACTAAAACAGGGAGATGCACTTTCACTACAACTTTTCAACTTAGCTCTGGAACACATAATCAAAAGTGCAACAATCGAAAAACCGAATACAGTATTTCATCGAGAAGGACCAAACTTACTACTGGCATTTGCAGACGATATCGATCTAATATGAAACACACGAATAAGGATGAAGGAGACTTTCGTGAGGTTCGAGAAGGAAGCAGAGAAGATGGGGCTCCAAATCAACAAAAACAAGACGAAATATATGTATATGAGCCGCAATAACCAAAGCAGAGACAGAATCGGTCAGAACATCACCATCGATGACTTTAACTTTGAGCGGGTTAGAGAATTCAAGTATCTTGGAACAACAATAACTGAAGACAATAACGGATCACAAGAAATAAACAACAGGATCCATGCCGGCAACAGATGTCTTTTTGCCCTCCAAAACCTTATAAAATCGAAACAACTAACAAGACGTACGAAGATACAGGTCTATAAAACAATCATACGACCCGTTGTGATGTATATAAGCGAAACGTAGACGATAACAAAGGCAAACGAAGAGAGACTATGTATTTGGGAAAGAAAAATCCTAAGGAAGATCTTTGGCCCTGTGCTGGATGAAGCATCAGGACAATATAGGATAAGAACTAAGAAAGAGCTCGAAGAACTTTACCCAGACGCCAACATCATAAAAGAAATAAAGTCCAGAAGACTCCAATGGGCAGGACACCTCAGAAGACATTCTGACGAACGAACAGTAAGACTGGTATGGGAGAAAGTCCCAACTAGAAGGAGACCACGCGGACGCCCTCGTCTCCTGTGGCGAGATAATATAGCAGGAGACCTAAGTACTATGGGCGTGGAGAATTGGATGTAGGTTGCTCAAGACAGAAAACAGTGGAGGCATGTTGTCGAGTCGGCTAAAACCCACGAAGGTTGTAACGCCACGGAGTAAGTAAGTAAGTAAGAGATTGAAGTCATTAGATAAAATTTCACTACACACATTAAAATCCTTATTATTGATTGATTATTTATTTTTTATTCTTATTTAATTCACAATAAGATAGTTCAGAGGAGGTGTAATCAAACTTCCTTTTTTTTGCTAACTTACAATATTTAAATTTATACGTGTACGTTTGAATAGGCGATTAGAGAATAGACGATTTAAGAACTGATAACAATGTATGATAATAAGAATCGACTTTTGCGAACTATGCAATAGAATTGATCACTGTAACTACTATTCTATACTGGTCCTTTTGGTTCTGATTTCCTTTTGCTACATTTGTTTTATTGACTACGCCAAAGTGGTCAAAACCAGAAGATGATCGTAGCCCTAGAAAGGGAAGGAATAGATGAGAATGGCATTCAAATATCACAAATTTATGCTGGAATCAGCTTGCTTAAACCAACTAGGTGAAGATCACACAAGGAGTAGGCAGAGCAGATAGTTAGGTGCTGCGTTCTATCAGTGCCTGGACTAGTATCAAGCCTGGACTGACACAAGTCAACTAAAAGAAGATCGAAGCCTTTAAGATGTGAATGTACAGAAGGATATTGAAGATATCTTTTGTGGATCATCTCACCAAGGGCGAATTCCTACGTCCTACAGCGCATGAGAAAAGAAAAAAATGTGCATAAATTAGTGAACAACGTAGAAAAGATGCGTAGAACTTTTGAACTCGGCATGCAGGGCAAAGTATTTGGAAAAGGGGATCTGGACGTCGTCGTATCTCACGTAACCTTTGAAAATAGTTTCAAATGACCTCCGATGAACTGTTCCGAGGAGCGGTTAACAAAAACATGATAGCCTTGATCATCGCCAGATCCAGACCAGATAAGGCACTCAAGAAGAAGAAATAATAAAGTAGAGGAACTATGCAAGATCTTTTCTGGTTTGAAACTTCTCTTGTTCTTCTGGTAGGGTAATTTGCTTATTTACTTTTGTAGCTATTATTTTTGTTATTAATGTGCTTATTGTCTTTAATAAATTTATGCTTCGATAATTACTAGGGTGTTTTCTATCTCCATTCTGGAAGAACATTGGCATAGTTATTCTCTTCCATTCGTTCGTTACTCTGTAAGTAGTTATTTTTGTATAAAAATTTATAGTTGCTGTAAAAGGGAACAATGTAGCTAATATTTTAACAGTAAATCTGTTATTCTTTAATTCGCCAATTTCTTTTTACGTCTTCTTCTTTTTCTTCTCGTAGCACTACAACCCGGGGTGGGTTTTGGCTGACTGCACAACTTGCTTCCATCTTGAACGGTCGTCCATAATAGTTGGGTCAGCGGGCAGCCCCATTGTTCTTAGATCTGACCATATATTGTCTCTCCATCGCATTCGTGGACGTCCTAAGGGTCTATTAGGGAGTCTATGGACATGGCCAGCCCATCTAAGACGTTGGGATTTAATCTCCTGGACTATATCGCTCGCTCTATACATCTGCTTGACCTCAGCATTTGTTCTCATTCGGTATTGGTTGCTATTAATGTCGTGATAAGGCCCAAAGATTCTTCTGAGGATTTTCCTCTCAAAAACGTCAAAAAGTTTTTACGTCGGTTATAATTATTTCAGTTGTTTGATCAGTTATTATTCAGAATTTTTTTCAGAATTTTTTTTCTTCTCATATACGAAGAGAAGACGAGTACCAACTACATGAAGAGATGATGTACGATGATATAAAACCATCAGTTTAAATATTTGTGAGTTACGATCACCTTTAACAATAACATTACACCAGAGATTAACAACAGAATACTAGATGGAAATCGCTGCTGATTTGCGCTATCAAAAATAATGAAATCCAAAAATATATCCCGCAGTACGAAAATAGGATTTTACTATTCAGTCATAAGACCTATAATAACGTATGCATGTGAAACATGGACGATAATAAAACGAAATCAGAACTGGTTAAGAGTCGCAGAAAGAAAAATTCTTAGAGGAATATACAGACTAGTTAAGGATAATACCACACAGCAATACATAGTGAGAACTAAGCGAGAAGTGGATGAATTATATAGCCAGTCAGATATAGTAAAAGTAATAAAGGCAAAAAGACGAAGATGGTTAGTCACGCCAAGAGACAAGATCAGTGTGTCGTAAAGCTGGTCTGGGAGGAGAATCCGGCACGAAAGCGGCCGCTAGGGAGACCAAAGATGCGGTGGAGAGATAATATTGCAGCAAATTTGCTCGCTCTAAATATTGAACAAGCATAGTAACTAATAGTGGACCGTTGCAAGTGGAGGCAGATTGTTAAGTCAGCGTAGACCCACCTCAGTTGTAGTGTTAGAGAGAAGAAGAATATTTGAAAAATTCAAATTGCTAATGATTGAATAATGCTACTAATTTAAATTGACTTAATTCTAATATTTAGATGTTTTGCATCAATTATTAACACACTGTATATTTCTTGTGGGTAATACTCATTTTCGTTTATGTCTGTATATACAGGGTGAGTCACAACTATTGGGACATAGACTAAGGACAGGTTATTTGGATCAAAATATGGCTATTGGGCCAAATATGCCTTAATAAAATGTTGCTGAGAAAAAAGATACAGGGTGTTAAAGTTAATTTTTGTTTTTTGTTTTTTGCTAATAGTTTCCCTGTATATTTATAAATTGCTATTACAATTGGCACAGAGGCAAAATCTTAGACAAGAAATAGTATTTTATTTACAATTCCACTATCAAACACCAAACTAATAAACAAAGTTGCAACTAACGTAAGGTTTCCGTTTTGACGATAAATCAAAACTAAACACACTTTAACTTAAAAGAACTCACAAAAACTCAAATTAAATATTCTACATGGTCTCCTCCGATTTCTATGCCTTTTCTAATTCTTTTTATAAAGGATTTTCGGACATTAAAAAAATATTATTCTGTCCCCTTATAAGATTAGCTGCATTTTGAATGTATCTCCAAAATTCGTCTCGTGTATTAATTTCATTGGCATAAACTAAGGACTTCATAGGTCCCCAAAAATAAAAATCTAGCGGGTTGTACTCAGGACTTCTTGGTGGCCATTGAAAATCACTGCCTCTGCCAATCCATCGTTGAGGAAATACGTCATTAAGATGATTTCTAACAGCTAATGAAAAATGAGGTGGCGCTCCATCCTGCATAAACCACATTTTTCTCCTTACATTCAGTGACAGATCATCTAAAATATCACTAAGAGTATTTTCCGAAAAGAATAAATAAGAGTCTCCATTTAAATTCGGAGGAAGAACATAAGGCCCTAGCAGTTGGTCGCCTATAATGCCACACCAAATATTCAATTTAAACTCATGCTGAAAATGTCTAGCTTTAATAGCATGCGGATTTTCTTCTTCCCAATCATGACTATTTCGTCAATTAAAAACCCCTCGTCTGGTAAAAGTTGCTTCGTCGGTGAACATAATATTTTTAATAAAGTATCTGTCATTGCGATGTTTATTCAGAATACGTTGGCAAAACTGTAACCGTCGTGGAAGATCTGTTGGAAGTAAATTTTGAACAGGAGTGAAGTGATAAGGATGGAGGTTCTCTTTTTTTAGAATTCTAACAATAGTTACTCCTGTTGCTGCTGATAGATGTCGTGAACTTATTTCAGGATTTTCATCTACTCGAACCAAAAGTTCATCTTCTTGATTAGGTGTGATTTGTTTCGGTCGACCACCCCGATTTTTAGTATGAAATGACCCAGTTTCACCTAAACTACGATATAATCTTGCAAAAGTTTTGTGATTTGGTTGCCTTCTGTTTGCGTATAACATTCCATACCTTCTGGCTGCCGAGCGACCGCAAAAATTTTCTTGTGCGTATACGCAAATCATATCTCGCATTTCTTCATTAGTAAAATGATTGTGACGAGGCATTTCAATCAACAAAAGTAATGATTACTTTTAAAAAAGACAACATTACACTACACTGTCACATCAAAAATAATTTACTCTGAACAAATGACATTTACCAACAACAATTATCTGACAGTCCAAAGCATACTTTTCATAAATGACATAATATTTGAAATCCTTTTTTAAGACTCTAAGCAGTTCGACTGTGTTTTTATCGAAAACGGTTGAAATTATCATGTTTAAACAAGAGTACCAATTTTACGTAAAAATGATGTTTACGTCATATTTTCTAATAAAAATTACTAAAAAGTTTCATCAGAAAAAGTTTAGACTCAATTTGATCATTAGGAATGATCCACGTGGCGCCCTCTATGACAAAACGTAAAATTGTAAATAAAATACTATTTCTTATCTAAGATTATGCCTCTGTGCCAATTTTGATAACAATTTATAAATATACAGGGAAACTATTAGCAAAAAACGAAAAACAAAAATTAACTTTAACATCCTGTATCTTTTTTCTCAGCAACATTTCATTAAGGCATATTTGGCCCAATAGCCATATTTTGGTCCAAATAACCTGTCCTTAGTCTATGTCCCAATAGTTATGACTCACCCTGTATTTTGAACATAACAATTGTCATGCGTTTGCAATAGATTCTCTAGAATATTCGTTAAGAATTTCATATTTTTTCCATAAACGTCACTGCGTCTATTATCGTTTACATCGTATGATTACATACCCGATCGATTCCAATTTCCCATGGTTTTACCCAAATTGTGTTCAGGAGAAATTCATTCTCGCTAGCGAATGTTAACAATGTTTGGACTTAGAGGAAATAGATGACTACGCGACTTTTATTTTAGAAAACAGGCAATTATTTTAATCGATTTTTGTTGTTAACTTTATACTTGTTTGTCAGTCGCCTTTATCGATTTGGTGCCTGTAAACATACTAAAAATTTTCATCATTTTAAAGTTTTGGGTAGTAACTAGTGATTGCTATATTTATAAAATAATATAGAGATTTCAATATAATCGTCTACTTATACCTACTACAAAAATACCATAATAAAAACAAAATTCCAAAATTCCTGCCTTATCAAGTAATAAAAGAAGCGTGTATGCAGCTATACAATTTCATTTTTTATTGTTATATATAAAAAGTGTTCCAGGCAATTGCGCGGAATATGGTGATATAGATAAGGAAATAGACGCTTTCTTTGTTATCTAGTCTATTTAAGGGAATAACATGCTTTCTAGGTGGCATATGTTTTATAAAATGGACAAAACAATTATAAATTTAGTACTTGAGCTGTTTAAAGCGTTAATATACTAAATCAGTACAAGTGTTTTGCAAATTTTGTACATTCAAACTTGATGCCCTATACTTACTTTTTCGTGTCTGGATCCGACTACAGTTTTTCTGCCCAATATCGGGCTACGTCTACACCCCTTGTATTTGCGAGCCATAAATCATCGAGGGTGCACTGTGATGGGCAAAGTCTGCATACTCTCAGGTGCTCCACGTTCTGTATTTCCCCACATTCACTAAGTGCGTCGCTGTCTGTCTTGATGCCCCATATAATGAGGTTCTGTTTTACAGGGGCAACACCTGTGCGTATGCGATTGAGTGTCCGCCAGGTTCTCCAGTCCAGGTTCATTCCATTAGGTAGTTCTGGATGTAGGGGGAACAGTTCGGGTGGTTCGACGCTGACATTTCTCATAAACCTTTTCCTTGATTTAAGTCGGCTGATTGCTGGCGGTTTGTCAAATCCGTATAATTTGTGCCTTTCATCGAAAGTTTGCCTAAACTTCTCCACATATTGTGAGGCGCATCTACGGTCGTCTGGTGATACGAATCCAGCTACCCGGTACAGTAGGGGTAGAGGGATAGGCTTCATACAACCGGTAATTATTCTACATGTTTCATTTAACGCCGTGGTGACTTGGTTGTTTCTCGTAGAAACCTTTTGTCTTGTGCTCTGACAGTGGAATTTATACGTTAGTGACCGGTCTAGTATTACTCCAAGATATTTGATCCTATCGGTATGTTTCAAGCGCTGTCCCTCCCAAGAAACATATTTTTACATGCGCCAGTTAGTTGTTGAGATGGAATGCACATACTTGGGATTTAGTAGGGTTTGGCTTTAATGAGTTTTGTTTGTAGTAAGTTGACATCATGTTTAAAGCCTCTTTGCCCTATAATATTTATTATCTCAATACTTGGAAGCTTCGAAGAATGTGTAGCAATATATACCGATGCTTATAACTCTAAGGATGGTGTGGGATGTACTTTTTATATTCCCTCTAAAAATATTAACTTGTCGAAAGCTACCCAAGACAATATTATGCGTCTTTTTATTTCGGCTATTTGGTTTTCTTTGCCGATTTTAATGGTATGTCCAAGATATATATATATATATATATATATATATATATATATATATATATATATATATATATATATATATATATTGGTTTGTAAATTACTCATTATTTTTGTTTTCTGAAGGTTCATTTTTGATTGCTGATTTACTTCCTTGAGTATTTGCTCCAATTCCTTGATATATGTACTAAATAATACTATGTCGTCCGCAAACCTCAAATGACTCAGACGTACAACATCAATGTTTAGATCTTTTTGCTCCCAGTCAAGCTGTTTGAATAGATTTTCCAATGCTAAGGTAAAAAGCTTTGGTGAAATAGTATCCTTGTCTAATACCTTTACCAAGACGCATTTTTTCAGTTTTTTCGTCTTCATTGATTTTGATGTGAAATGTGACCTGTTCATAAATGTTTTTAATAAGTGTAGTGCGTGAGTTTATTCGAGCATCCCTCAGGGTTGACAAAAAGGACCAAGTTTCAATACTATCGAAAGCCTTTTTCTACCTGTATTCTGATGGTTTGTAAGTGATCGTTAGTACCAAACCCTTTTCTAAATCCCGCCTGTTCAACCGGTTGATATAAATCAAGTTTTTGTGTTATGCGGTTGGTTATTATTCTTGTTAGCAATTTGTATAAGTGCCACAACAAACTTGTGTAGGTCTGTAGTTTTCAATATTAGTAGTGTCTCCTTTCTTTTGTAAAAGTATTATTTCCGCGTTTTTCCACAGACGCTATTCTTTTTTCTGTTAGACACTTATTCAACAAAACTTCTATAACCTCTACAACGATGTTGCCGCCCATTTTTAACATTTCAGACGTTATACGATCCTCACCAGGAGCTTTTTTATTTTTCATTTGCTGTAAGGCATGTCTTATTTCAGAAGAAGTTATTTTAGGGAGAGTTTTCGAGCCGACGTTTAGAATTGTTCTATGGTCTGTTCCGGGGTTCTGTATAGTAGATGTATACAGATTCTCATAGAACATTTGTATTTCCTTGATTATTTGAGATATTTTCGTCACCGTATTCACCTGTTGGTTTTTGATTTTAGTTATCTTTGATTTTCCTTTAGTTCAATTTGATTTCAATACTCTCATGTTTCTATTGTTTTCGATGGTTTGCAATATTTGTTCTATTTGATAGGCTCGCAAGTTTGACCTTATGCTCTTTTTAACTTTATTGTTGATAGCCTTATACTCTGGTGATTCTTTCGATGTTTTTCTTCTTTCTTCCAATAAATCCAGTGTTGTTTGTTTTAATTTGGTGCTTCAATGTTTGGCAATTTATCCTGTGTTAATAATTTTCTTCTCTCGTATTTCGTATTTACTTCTATTCGCACCCTAACTAATCGATGATCACTACCAGTGTTGACAGAATTTAATACAGTTACATCTTTAGCAATGTTTTTGAAGTTAGAGAGTATAAAGTCAATTTCATTTTTTACTTTGCCGTCTGGGCTGTGCCACGTCCATCTTCTCTGCATCTTTTTCTTGTAGGATATGTTTAAGCAGAATAGTTTTTCTTTGCTGAGGAAATTTGCGAGCATATCTCCCCTGTGATTTTTACTTCCCAGTCCAAAATTTCCAATATTTTCGTTGTCGTTGTTATTTTCGTTCTTTCCTATTTTAGCGTTGAAATCTCCCGTAATGATTACGTAATATGTTTTCTCTAAGTTTCTTTCTCTTGTAATGTCTTTATAAAGTTGTTCTACCTCTCCATCATCTGTAGAAGAAGTTGGTGCATAACAGTGGATTATTTGAATGCTGTATCTACGATTTAGTTTTATTACCAGATAGATAACTCTATTAGAAATCGCTTGGAATTTAGTTACCAAGTTTTCAATTCTCTTATGTACCAAAAAGCCTACGCCTCCTATACCTTGGTTATTTCCTGAATTGTATTGGTACAAAGTGTGCCCTGATTTTAGTAGAGTCGGTTCTTTGCCTTAAGCCTTGTCTCGAATAAGCCTTCTATATCCCTTTTTATGGTTTTAAGTTCTTTTTGCAATTCTTTTGGATTATCTTCTGTCCTCATCGTTCTGATGTTATATGTTCCGATGTGCATGCTGTGTGTACTAAGCGAATTCTTGCCTCCCCAGATTCTACGAGGCAGACCCTTTTCTGGGTGTGGGATTTGGTATAACATACTCCACTGTTTCCGTTCGTTTTAGTATTCGCCATGTCTATATAGTTGGAAGTATGAGTAGCCTTAAAAAACCACGTTGGCTAGACGGGTTGATCAGTTATATATCAGCCGCCCACTCTGGGTCAGACGATGTTCGTAGCCGTCCATTCTGGATCAGACGCTACTGTTTTGATTCTATATTAACGCTATAATCGAGGGTTGCCACTTCCGCCATCCGCACCGTACCGAAGCTCCGCTGCTCCGCCGTGGCTGCCGTTGTGGACTTCATCTGTAACCCTGGACAAGGGACCCTAAACAGGTGCTAGTTTCCCGGGTCAGGAGACCTCCAGAATCTGCGGAGGGCAGGGATTGATTTATATTCCCTGATAGGACTATCTTCAAGAATTTAAAGAGTTCCTACCCGCTACCCGCCTAGTTATGTACCTGCTTTATATTTAGTCATCGAAGGTGCTTAGGACTGGGTTCCTCTTACAATTCTCCAAGAAAAAATGATTAATTTTTTTATATTCCAGAAGCACAGTTTGCTTCTAACATTGTGAACCTGTATACAAATAGGATAATTTATTTAAAAGACAATCATACTTTTATAGGATTACCTCAGGGCTCCGCTTTGAGCCATATCTTGTTTAACATTTACACAGTAGATCTACACAATATCACTATTACCAATATTTCATTTAATATTGTATAATATACTGACAATTTCTGTTTGTACACAGAATACAAAAAATATCGGAAATTCATTGAAAACTTGAATAGTGGGTTTCCATCAAAAATGATTTATAGAAAATGATTTTAAATTATCTTGCAGGTAATCGCAAGTTTGTTTATTTACCAGACCTAAGGGTGCGTTCATTACGGAGACCATGGCATGGTATCCTTGCCTAGAGCATAGCACTGACAGTGAACGCTCGCATTTAAAATAATGCATTTATTTTACGTGGCGATGATAATATAATACTAATAACTTTCCTAATGCCAGTACAATCAACTTGGTGGGCATAAATTTTTTGATTTCCGAATTACCACTTCGGAAGTCCTTCTTAAAATACAAACATTAATAAATTAAACAAATTTTGTTTTTTGTTACTAGTACTCTCGAATGATATTCGACAAGACTATTTCACGAGACAATTAATGCACCATATCAACGAAACATAATCTTTATTTATTTGTTAACAATATTAAATGTACAATTATTATAAGGTATAGTCGTTTGCCCATTCTTTTCTACCAAAACATGATTTTGTGTATTATTGACCTGTAGCATTTGGGAATTCGAAGATCCAGCATCATTTGTTGTTCTGAGATTTTCGATCAACTTCTGGTGGTGACTGGAATCAAGCTGCAGATAAGGTTTTAGAGAGCTTGCTTTGAGTGACCCGTTAATTTAATTAACTCTTGTTTAGAAACACCTTGCTTGAACAAGGCTGACATAGCTGGAGATCGATGAGAATGGTTTGTTATTTTATGTTTTTTTTTGTGTCTATTCCAATTTTTGCAGCTTACAGACATTTTGCTCCACTTAGATATGGTGTTGATTCCAAGTGGACAGTTTTGGAACCAAGATCCATCCTTCCAGTTGGGGTGAACGGTAAGAAAGAGTCTGTCTGATAAAATCTTTGGTCCCCTTTTTTCCATTCATCTTAAAAATAATCTAACTGGGCATACATTTTCGTTTAATGAATTTCTTACTAGCCATTTGCTGCTTGCCAAACTTTTCGAACCTCCTTGATTTGTTTTGGAAAAAATGCTGTTGTATTCAATTCCTCGTCGTAGCTTTGGATGATTTTTAATAGTTCTTCGGTGGATAATACTTAAACTGAGTTTTCTTTTTTCTTGAATACTTTGAAGCTGCCTTCGCTTGGTATCTCTGGCCAATCTTGCACATTTGAAAGATATATCTGTGAAAGGGTCGATTTTTATGCCGTACTCCGTAAAATATTTTTCTTGTACCATTTTTGCTGTAGTATTCCACATTGACTTTACAGACGACTCTTTATAGTCTTCGCCATTGTCTTTTTTCATGTTAAAGGCATAATCCTCGAGAATTTTAGCTAGTTTCATTATCTAGCACATCTTTCAAGCGTAAAATTTCTCACCCCTAGGAACTCGGAAAGTTGGGTCCAAATAGTGCTTCTGGACCTCTGCGTGTTCAATGGGACATTTTCCGAAACCAATTTTTCTATTTCTTCACCTGACTGGCATTTAAATCTTGATTTTTAGTCTGGATTTATTATATCTGTCTAAAATTGATTATGCCTCAATGGCGTTTGTCAAACTGACAACAATAGAATTACCAGACACCCATGGATCTGTCATAATTTTGTCGCTGAGAAATCATGGGCAGGAAAGAGTTTTCTCAGTGGGAAACGTGGCGTTTTATCAGTTAAAGATAGTCTAGTGAAATAGTCATAAGAAATTAAAATTGCCATGAAAACATTCAATTGGCGATACGTATTATCTGTCTACTGTTCTAAATACTAAACCTTAAACTTTAAACGTTTGTTTTAGCTCGTACCAGATAATAAGAAATAATTATTTCTTATTCTGTGCTCGTAATCTTCTGCCATTCTATTTTCATTTATAGATAACTAACTATATATTGGTATTACTTTGTTTGTTGCTTCTGAATGCATCTTGTCTACTTTTTCTCCACAAGTTTCTATTGCTTTTTTTTTACTATTGTTGTTTAAACTTTAATATTCAAAATCTTAAATATATAAAAGTCAAATATAACTTTAATAAAGTACAAAATATCTACAGCCACATCGCAAAATGAGAAATATATCAAGCAATGAAGGAATTAATTTAAAAAACTTACTCTCTATAGTAAGTACAAAACTTTTTTTAAACTTATTTTAATAAATAATTGATTAACTTCTAAGAACGTTACAGATTATGTGAACGTTTTCTAAAAATATTGCATCACATTTCTTTCGGATAATCTTTTTAAGACTTTCCTAACCTACCTCTATCAGTTGCGTTCACAGCCAAACCATTTTAAAATTTCATCATCTTTATGTAGGTACACGCTTACCCCTCGGACGAATTACGTCAGCTAAATTTGGATTTTACTAGTAAATATATAAATACATAAATATATTTTCTAATATAAGTGTTTGGATGCTTCGGCTTCATGCTCGGAAAAATATAAAAGTTTAATTGAGAAGTATCCAGTGGCCTTCAATAAGATTCTATGGACTGCTCTAAAACATCTCCATGTTTAACACCTTTTTAGGTAATGGTACAAACTTATGTCTTCTTATCGTTTTTTATGTCGTTGTGTGTATCATGTTCATGTTATATTATCATAAAAATCAATTTATCAGTTCAAATTGGAGAATATATTGTCGTCAATATGTTAAGCAACTTTCCTATTTTCAAAATAAATATGTATATTATTCGTTAATGAGCGTTTCGTGTTGCTAAGCTATAAGCTAGAGATTTTTTTATAATTTATCGATGATCATAATTCCTTAAATTAGTATTGACGTCACTTTTGAAATAAATATAGGTCTCTGGGAGATCATTACCAACGAAAGTTAAAGTTAGTAATTTATAGAAAAAAATCAGATATGAATAATTTGCGCAGATAAGATAGCAAGAAAGTTTGCATTTGACTATTATTACGTGTTTTGATACCATCGCCTTATTTAATCGGTAAATTTGTTTATGTAAAAGTAAAGATATGACGAGACAATTTAAATCAACAAAACACTAGTTAAAATGCAATAAAGTAATTATATTTCAGAGAAATAAGATATTCCCGTGACTTTGGCCTGGCCAGGTATCTGACATTTTTTTTGAGTTTTGAATTCTTTTGAGAATGGACTCAAACCTGTGTTTCCTGAAGTGGGTTCGGTGGACTTGTTAAATTATTAACGATTTAAACCCAAAATGCACCATTTTAAGAACTTTCGTCTATCAGTAAAAAGTAAAGCTATTTTAATGAATTTTGAGGTAATTATTTGATAAAACTCGTTTAAAGCAGCTGTAAGATGGTGATTTTTGAATGTTGATCTACTAATTTGTTGCTTAGAAAACTGCAGAAAACCTAAGAATTCTTGATTTTCAAAAAATATAAAGTCATAAGGAAGGTAGAAAATATAATGACTTCCATAAAGTTTTAACCTAGGAAGAAATCAACTCTGAGAATAAACGTCTTGTAATAATACCATAAAAATATTTATTGTCACTACGTTTTCTTTGCGTGTTCTAATATTTCTAGTTGGGAAAATTTTTTCCATTTAGTTCCGTCTTTACCAAAAAAATATAGACCTCTGTTGTGATCCATTGGTTCCTCGTTTCCATCATTCTCGACTTCATTCTCATTTACAATTTGCTTATCTTCATTTTCCTGCTGCAGGTGTCTGTATCATAATCACTGATTCGTCGTCAAAGCCCGTCTATTTCATTGACTGTATCAATCTCCTCATATAGCTTCATTATCCTCTCTACTTCTTTTTCATGAGGATCCATTTTACAATGCTAAAATATAATAATATTTTGATATGACATTTTAGTAATGCCAGAGTGGAGGTTACCCAGGAAACGACACTAGGCTCGGGCATCAGTCTGGTAGAGGTATCTTGATCGGGGCTCTTTGCAGCTCAAATACAAAGAATTAGTTGGTGGAGTATTAAATATAAAAAGAAGAGAAGTTAGAAGATAAAGAGAAGGGAAGTTAATTGGACACCACCCTATTTTTAAAGGAACAGGGAAACCTACAACATGAAGATAACGAGAAAGGTAAGGTACGGTTAGGATAATCACGCGAGAATAAAATAAATCGTGAGAGAAAAGTTATTATGGTTACGCGGTACACACTTAATATTCCGCTACATATACATTGTTTATATAATAAAATCAAATCGTAATATTAATCAATAACAATGTCTGAAAGAGATACACCATGCACATGAAATAAATATACAGGGTGTTTCAAAAAGGTATGTCATAAATTAAATCACGCATTCCGGGGACAAAAATAAATTGATTGAATCCAACTTACCTTGTACAAAAGTGTACACAAAAAATGTTACAGCCCTTTGAAGTTACAAAACAAAAATTGTTTTTTTTTCATTATCTACTAAACTACTTGACATTTTGTAATAAAAATGGATACGTTACTTTCTTGTTCTGAAAGCATTTTTCATACAAAAGAAACAACAAAATCTAAGCGCACAGAAAAATTTTAAGGGGGGTGTGCAGCCCTAAATCCCCCCACACTTTTGAGTACGTTCAAATCAAATGAATTTTGTGGCGTCATTAGTTTAACACATCATTTTTAAAACTTTTTTGCCTGTCATAAATCAATTCCTAACTATTTAGGTAGCACCGGAGAAAAGATGATCGTTGAATCATAAAAATCTTGGCCAATCACAATTGAAGAATCGATATTGTACTTTCAGTCGGCGGCAGGTAGTCACAGGTAATAACGTTCTTTCATAGAACGGTCGTCGATAAAGGCACTTGACAGGTTGCACCCGCGACAGGTGTATTGGTACATGTCAAGCAGCGTAGATAATTTAATTAAGGTACCGAATTACCGTGTATTCAATCAGCACAATAATCATCAAACCAATGTAGGTACAGTTAATACATCAGATCAATCCTCACACTCACAATAGACTAGACTGGAATAGAATAGACTGAACTGAATGGATGGAGGAAACAGCAAACATAATTTACTCAGTGTCATCGAATTGGAGGACATATGTACGACAAGAGAGAAAATTTACTGTAGGAAGCACTGTATGAAGATGGATGGATAATGGTGAATTGAAATTACACTTACCGCCGTTTGATGGAGACAAGCGCATGCAACAGGAACCACAACGAAAATGAATTCGATTTCCGATATTTAGGCCAGCTAGGGATAAAAAAAGAGTGGGAGTATTTGCCGAGGAGTGCCACGCGAAAATGATACTTAATTGACAGGCCCAATGTGGTCTTATTTTCTATAATTTCTACTTTCTCCTGACTGAAAATAGAAAAGTCACATCTCAGTTTTTCTTACAAAATAAGCTGGGTTGCTCGACAATAGGAACGAACTTCTTTGTTAAGAGGAAAGGTTTCTATTTAACTAACGAAAGATAATAAGAGCAAGGACAACTTACTGTGAACTATTTCGTTGTTGTGAACAGGCGTGACAAATCGCTCGTTGCTTAAGGGTTATTCTTAATGGGTCTAGCAAAGTATATGGACGTAGGTGGCGCGAAAGTAATTTTCTAAGAGGAAACAAATGCTTCAAAATTGTACAGCTACTTCTTACCTTTATAATGTTTGTCCAACAGAATGTTATGAAATTCTTATACTGATATTTTAGGAAAATATGTAAACACTTTTCATGCACTGTACTATTTTGTTTGTGAGATTTCGATCGTACCCACTTGGAACGAGTTTGAATCATACTGACGTAATTTCTCGTAATAACCGAGACACAAACATGCATATGTTTGTCAAGTGGTCAAGTGCTACATATGGTCCATCTTGCTTTATGGCATGGAAACGTGGACTTTGAAAAAAACATCTATCAACAAACTTGAAGCATTTGAAATGTGGTCATTGAGAAGAATGATGCGCATACCTTGGGTGGATAGAGTTCGAAACGATGACGTCCTTAAGAGAGCCGGCGTGGAAAGAGAACTCTTTGAATTCATTAAAAAACGCAAGATTAGTTACCTTGGGCACATATTGAGAGGAGCAAAATATGAAATACCACAGTTAATCCTACAAGGGAAGATCGAAGGTAGGAGAGGAGCCGGCCGCAAACAATTATCCTGGTTAAGGAATATTAAAGAATGGACAGGAATACACAATACAGGCGAGCTGTGTTACGCCGCCAAGAACAGAATTCTAGTAATGAGATAGTCGCCTACGCACTTTGGTGTATGGCATGTTAAGAAGAAGAAGAAACATGCATAGGGTTGCTGAGTGAAACAAGATTTTAAGAAAAATACAAACTAAGAAATAGTGCAAATATTGTTACAGGTTTGATCGGGTGGGGTCTGTCTGGACAAACGTCCATGCCGCAGCTATTTAGAAATTTGAAAAAAAGTTAAAAAAAAAAACGAATGGTATTTAGTTACTAGGAAGGTACTGTACAGGTAGAAATTAAAAAAAAAAATAAAATGAAGGAATTATCCAAAAAGATTTATACTAATGGGCCAAAGGTCAAAAACACAAGAAGGAGTAGGAATAGAGGTTACTGGTCTTAACACCAAACTGTCAATAATCCTAGGAAATACTCGAAGATTTTAAGTAGAACTGCTACCAATCAATTTTTATGCTGAACTCTGTCTAAAATATTTACTGCCTCACAGTCAAGTTGCACTAAGGACTCTTAAGTCCATGACTTATGAGTCGGTAACAGCTTGGCACTGCAAATTATCTTTTAAACAACTGACAGGGAACAAAGTAACTTTGCTGCGGTTGTCGAGACATAAAGAAATTGTTGGTAATGAGATTTCTGATGGTTTTGCTAAACAAGGAGCAAATACTCGTTTATCTGACAAGAGGCATTCTACGGTGTTTAAAAAATCTGCATAGTGGAAGATGTCCGAAAATGAAAAAGGAAAATTAGTGCAGTCTACTGCGAAAATATTTCAGATCCTCTCCTCCTCTCCGCTGTCCTTTATCCTTCGTGACGATGTGGAGACGTGATGGTATTCGACGTATGGTTGCTATCTATTCTTCTCACTCCTGCGTGCTGTCTCAGAGGGAGAGAGAGAAAGAGGGGAGATAGACGTAGAGAGAAAGAGAGAGTGGAGGTAGAGAGAGAGGTAGATGTAGAGAGAGAGGTAGATGTAGAGAGAGAGAGAGAGTAACCATTGGTGTCCTTTATTTGGTCTGACCATCGAAGTGGCGATCTGTCTTGAGATTTTAACTCTACTTTTTCTTCAACGACCAATCTCTCCATAGCTTTCGTTTGTCTGACTCTGTGTCTAAAATACCTCAGAACAAATGCAAGCACAAAAGTTATAAAACCTTTTTCTCGCTACGTAAAAATAGTTTTGGAGCTCCAGGGTTTTTAAGAGCAGGTAACAAGGTAATCAGGTAACAAATATCTCTCTTAAATAGAAAATAGTCTTTCTCAGAAGCATAAATCTGTTGGACTGATTATAGGTGTGGCGTATACACAAAAGATCTTACAGGCTGCAGTGTGGAATTTTCTACGAGACCAGTCGACTCCTTTGAAATATATAATATACAATCTACTATCTTAGCATGTGCTGTTAATATTGAGTAGAAGTAGATATGGTAAAATTACCAAAAATGAGCCGAATGGAAGCGTTAACTAATAGAGATATATAAACGAACGTTAAAAAATCCTTAGATGCTTAGATGATAGAACAGGCCAGAAAATCTTTCGAAAAAAATAAAAAAACTGCTTTGTGATTCTCGACTAAAACTCGAAATTCGACTACGTTTATCAGAATGCTACGTCTGGTCGACTCTTCTATATGGAGTTGAAACGTGGACCCTTAAAACATCAACCGTAAATAAATTGGAGGTCTTTGAAATGTGGATCTACCGGAGAATACTCAAAATTTCATGGACATCGCATACCTCAAACGAAGAAGTCCTGCATAGAATAGGCAAGGAAAGAGAACTTTTTAACACAGTAAAAGTTAGAAAAACATCATACCTAGGCCACATACTGAGAAATAATAAGTACCAATATGCCCAACTTATAGTGAAAAGAAAAATCGAGGGAAAGAGAGGCCTAGGAAGGAAAAGACTATCGTGGCTCAGAAACATCCGACAATGGACAGGGCTAAATTTTGAATAGCTAATAAGAACAGCTGAAGATAGAGAAGAGTTTAAAATTGTAGTAGCCAACCTCCATTGAGGAGAGGGCACTTTAAGAAGAAGACAATGAAGTCTTGTGTGAATGAACAGAAACATATAGTTAAATAATATCACAAGTTGAGCTGTTACAGAAAAAAGTAGAAGTACTGTCTCATTGACTCTAAATGGCTGGCTAAATGACTCCAATAGGCTCATGTATTTCTTATCAAAATAAGTTAATAGTTAAATAAATTAAGCATATGCAAAAACATTTACTAACAAATAACCGCATAATTTGTTGCAATCAATAAAAATAAAGCATATCTGATTTTTTTTAATATAAATTAATGAGTAACTTTCGTTAATCATAATGTCTTAAACTTTTACATTTATTTGGATAAGTTTAAAAGTGACGTCAATACTAACGTAAGTAATTGTGATAATAGATAAATTTCATAAAAAATCTCTAGCTTATAGCTTAGCAACACGAAATTCTCATTATGAATATGGAAACTGTTGTTTAGATTGACGAAAATACATTCTAAAATTTGAACCAATTTATTTGTGTTTGTCATGTTATGACCTCAAAATATACAAGGATTTAAAAAAAATATTTGAAGAGAAAATCAATTATTTACATTGATTTTTATGAAAGTTATAATCTTTATATTACTTTTAAGTCACAAATCTTTTTTGTTGCGCACTTTCAGTTGATTTCAGTAGGATATAGTGCTTTAAAACGCAGAAACTGTTGCATATATTGTTACTCCCATTTAGGACAGTCATCAAGTTTGTTTAAGTAAATCCACACGTCATTGCTGATATCACTGTCCTCTTGCCAAATTGACCCTACTTTTCAATTAAGTACCCCCAATGCAAATTCCAATGTAATCTCAATTCATGAACTCCTATTCAGCATTTCAAACAAAAAGGACACATCTGTAGGTATAGACAAAGTAACATACTCACTAAATTGAATACGCGGCACCAGTATGGAGTAGGGCGGTTGTAGGGCCCTACAACGGGCTAATGATAAGAGTAGACAGAGCGACTCTCTTGCGAGTAGCATGCGCCTACAGGACTGTATCATGTGGTAGACTTGTGAACTACCACGAGTTGTGTCCCTCTGCATGTGCTAGCAGTAGAAGGAAGATATCTCTATGAAAGAAGAGAGCATTTGACAACAGCCATAAAAGAGAAGAAAGGGAAAGATCAATGAAAAGAAGGCAAGAAGAGTGGAACGACACGGAAGATGTTACGCAGTGGACTAAGATTCCGATCCCGAGCCTAACGGACCGGGTGTGCTGTGGTCACAGGTGACTGGATTACTTCCGGGCGTATCTTCATAGATTTAGAAAGATGAATGGAGTTTAATAGATGGACAGTGAAGAGAAACAATGTATAGAGAAATAGGAATCAAGCTTGTGACTGTAAAAGAAATGATCGTGAAGATGACGGGAAGTAAGAAGGGATCGAATAGTATACACAATGACATCCTAACAGTCAATCAAAAGAAAGAAGAAGAAGAGAAACACCAACCGAACAAACAACAGAGATAATATCTAGATAAGAGAAAAAAGTGCTCCGAAAGTGTCGTCAGCCGTACAGCGGCCATCCCACATTCGGAGTAAGGTACGTACGACATTCAACTGCTCACAAGCAGGAGAGAGTGGTTTTAGTTGGTAGGCAGGATAACAGGAATGTATCCATTTGCAGGATACTTCTAGGGGTAAACGGGCTCGGATGTACTCCTCTAGCCCAAATCCAACTCACGCCAGATATACCTAGGGATGGGTTACCAGAAAAAAAATAGCTGACACCAGATTATTCATGAGCTTGAGCTCCCACCTAGCTTCAATATATTGGAATTGACAACGAATTAAGATAAACGGCGTTGTAGTTATTATTTTCATAACCAATTTGCGGAAGTGGTACTTAGAAGGCTGTCGGGCCCTCCGATGAAACATTCCAGAAAGATGAAATTTTGGAAGACAACTGCTCTTCTACTTCTAAGCAAGAATAGGTTCCTTCAGACCATAAGGAAGAGGACAGCGCATTTGAAAAGGAATGACTAGACCAAGATCCAAGTTTTAGCCGCAATAATGTGCAAAGTAATCATATCAGAGCTGTAGTCATTTATAAAGATAAAAATGGTTATACTTGGAAATACGAAGGACCCAATAAAACTGGTTTGGAAAGCAAAAAGAATTTTAGGCTATCATGTTGGATGAAATAAATATGAAAATCATGATCGGTGATGCAATTGCATGCAGAAGTCTTACTAAAGTTCTAAACTCTAAACAATACGGACATGGAACGGTTTTCATGTGAAAACAAGCAGTCAAGACCGGTCAAAGTAGTTGTAAAATAATTACACCAGACTTGTAAACCTGAACAAATTTTAGAAAACTTGAAGAATAAAAGTGTAACATACTAGTGGTAAACCAGATACTAAGCAGGAACGATAAAACAGTACTATCATTCTTTACGTTATCGTTTAATAAAGATGAATGTATCAAACATTGTGCCATTAATGAAATAGTTCATCCGAAAGTGCAGAAGAGACTTTTGGAAAACCTAAATTGTTGCCCCCAAGCAATCGCTGAGAGGAATACAGGCTCACTCAAAACTACTGAAGAAGGAAAACAAGATGTGTTAAATGCATTGAAAACATCTAATCCAGGACTGTAAAAACCTAAAAAATAGCTTTACAACTGCAAAAAAAACTCTGCCGAATGATTGCAAAAGTCAGGGAGATCAAACAAGGCACATAAAAAAAAGAGAAATATGAAAAAAACCATCGCACCATGCAACAAATCTCAAGAATGACTCTCCACTATATATTGATCTTTTGTAATTTTTTACTGTTTTTGTTTTGATGTTTTACGTTGCGCAGGAGAGGGTTTGAAAAAGTGAATTAGTGACTGAGAATGATATTCTCAATATCTGTTTATGCATCTTAACATTGTTTAAGAAAATTTTCTATTAAAGGTATGTATTAAGTTATAATACAGGTTCGACAACAACAAAATTTTCCATGATAACAATCTAAACCAATATTGTATAATCTGGTTATTATGACAATACATCTAATTTTATTCGTAAATTCAAATATTTGTTTTCCTCTATTATTTACAAGTTAAAGATCTCACTCCAATGTGAAAACAGACTTAATACAGTTTATTTACAAATACTAACAAATCTGTTTTTGATTTTATTCAAGTATATTTTATAATATAAAATAATTTTAAAAACATTATTTACGTAATAGAGTACTTTACTTCAAAAAACTAATTTTTAAATTTTCCTTCTTAATACCTGGGCGTGCTTATCACTACTTATACCTTGCAAAATCCCATCATATTAAGCTACAAAGCGAAATATTCTCTACTTGGACCGAATTTTCTGCAAAGTATCGACAAGACAAGCGTAAAAAACTGTTATGTGCATCAAAAACAGACAACCAAATATTTTACGAAACCTTATCATAACTTTATAAATAGCCGCAAAAAGATTGTAGTGTTAGGAGTTTTAATGCTTAGACGGGGAAAAACAAATGAAAATGGGGAACAGTTAATCGAATTTTGCGAACAGCACTCTCTGAAAATCCTAAACGGATTTTATCAAAATAAAACCATACATCTGTGTCCAACCAACGAGAAAAGCCAATTGTAGATTATGTTATCACAAAACAAAAAACACACATACAAGTAAGAGTATTAAGAGGACCGAAGTGCGGAACTAATCACTATATGGTAAGATCAATGTTACCTACAGTATCAACCGCGACCAGTACACCTAAATGACAACCAACCAGCACAATCAAAACCACTGAAAACGAATCCACCAAAATACAGTATTGTTGCGCTGTAAAACGAGTCTATATCATTTTTATAATATTTACTGCTTAGACAAAAATTAACATACCTGATCTACTCCTCAGCTCAGAATACCAAAAGATAATAAATAAAATCAATGGAGCAGCTTATGAAGCGCTATGCGCGATTCAAAGGAACAAAAAGGATACTCTATTGTAGTGGACAAATGACATCGCTAATGCAGTAGTTAACAAGAAATAAGCATATCAAAAATGGCGGCAAACAAACATTATCCAGATAATAGACGAACAAGCGGCTGCTGCATAGCACCTACACTCTTCAAAATTTATTTGAATAAGGCACTCTTTCTGTGGAGAAGCAAGTGCTGCAATATAGGCATCTCAATCGAAGACGAGAGATTGTACACGATACCCTTCGCTGGGTAAGAAATACATTCCAGATTTGGTCAAGCAAGATCAGTTACTACACAGCTACAAGGGCTACTATATAATAATAAAATAACAAAAAAGAAAATAAAAGAAGAATTTGTAAAACAATAATAGAAATTATTGGGTTGTACTACGTTGAACTCTGAGAAATAAGTCAAAGAAATAGATAAAAAATTAAGGCCATGGAAATGGAGGATAGAGATCGATGGAAGGACGAGAGGCCTATGTCCATAAATGGATGATAGAAGACTAAGAAGAATATTTTCATTTTGTAACTTTAAAGAGTTATTAACGTGCACATTTGTATTAAGGTAAATTAAATTTATTCGACTTACACCTACTGTATCAAAGAAACATACCAATCAATGTTATACAAACCATCGAAAACATCTACTAACGATAAATGGAAAACTAACACAGTATATACCAATACAAAGCGGAGTCAGGCAGAGTAACTCGTGAAGCCCACTTCTATTTAACCCTTAAATGCCCGTGATATGAAAATAACCATAAATGCCCATGTGGGGTCTCCTAGGGACCCCACTAAAATTTTCAATTTAGTAACGTCATTTAGCACTGACTAAAAGGAAAACACGGTTAAAAATAATTTTAAGCATATTTGAATAATTTTTATTTATTTTTCATACAAAATTAACGGCTTTTCTAGAAACAAATTATTTTCAATTCGAACAAAATTAAAATTAAATAATAATATAAGCATATAACTTTTAGTTGCAATTTTTACATACAATAGTTTTTTCTTCTTTTCTGTGCACCTGGCATATAAATTTTTTGCAAAAAGAGCAAACGGTATTCACTTTTCTGTCACAGTTTCGCGGACACTGGTAACAACGAGCACGTTTCTTAGCTGAATGGACGGATTGAGTTGCAACTTCGGTAGTTGGGTTTACCATTGGTATGCCACAATCTTTTAGAGCAGATTTTACATAGGCTTTATGTTTTATATATTTCGCTCTTTTTTCCATGTTGTTTCGAGCAAGCTCAGCCCCTAATTGTAACAGGAAAATACGTCTTCGTGAAAAATTATTTTTCTTCCAATCAGGGTTTTTTTCAATGTATAAAATATAGGCATTTAGTGCACATATGTCTATAATATTCATAAAGAGCCTGAATGGCCAACGAGCAGTTCTTCTTTTACAGGAATATTCCCTAATCAGTTTGTCGGCATTATCAACACCACCCTTGGTATTATTATAGTCTAAAATCATCAAGGGTTTGTTTTGAGAGTCTTGACAAATTATATCACTATCGTGTTGACTTGAAAGAAGATGTACCATCCTGTGTATTTTAGGTATGTACGAAACCATAGCTAATTCTTTAGTAAAAGCAAATATTGACGACTCCGCAGGTCTTTTTGTCAAACTTAGTTGTGGTGGTGTATCAGGTTTATTTTTGCGGACGGTCCCAAGTAAAGTAAGGTTTTTAGATAAAAGATATTGAGCAAGAGGAACACTGGTAAAAAAGTTGTCAGTTGTAATTCCTCTCCAACTGCCATGATATGGTTCCACCAGATCTTTCACAACACGAAATCCCTGATTTTTCTCTATTCTACCACCTGGTAGTTTTCCAAGGTACACCTGAAGCTTTGATAAATAAGATGTTTTAACATCCGCGGCAGCCCAAATTTTTATCCCATAGCGGCAAGGTTTTGATTTTATATATTGTCTAAAAGGACACTTTCCTCTAAAACTCACTAACTCTTCGTCAACGGTTATATGTTCGTATGGTTCAAAGGCTTTGTCACAGTTAGAGACGAACATGTCCCAAATTACTCGTATCGCCGCTAACTTATCCTGTTCCTTCCGCTCCACCCTGGTCACTTTGTCATCAAACCTCAAGAAACTCGATAATTCTTCAAATCGGTTCCTAGCGAATGCGGCTGTAAAAAATGACCGGCGTATTGAGGTGTCTGTAGACCATATCTCTCGTGTCGATTCTTTCCCACACCTTAAAGCACCAGCTTTGATAAGTGCTCCTAAAAAGCTATCCAGTTCATTGTTGGTAAGTACCGTCCACTCTTTTTTGTTATTCGGATGTTTTTCGTTCCACTCTTGATAACGCCTAACAGCTTCTTCATTAGTATGAAGGCATATGACATTCTTCATCTCTTCGGTCAAAAATAAATTGAAATAGTCTAAAAACGTGTTGGAATTTTTACTATAGTTTGTTAAGCCTGGATGTACATTTATAATATTTTTTTGTTGCCTCTTGGATCTCACGAAAGGTAGGCTATTCCACTGCATTCCAGATTTGGATGTATATGTTGGACCACTAACCTCACTAATATTATCGTCCACTTCGGTAGGTTCTGCATCTGATTCCTCGTCACTGTTGACTTCTAAATTGTCCTCAGTTTCCGAAACATTTTCCTCAAAAACATCTTGCTCTTCGCTATCTGATTCGTCGGTAATCTCATAGTCGAAATCGGAGTCTGATATCCCTTCTTCTATATTTCGGATAATTTTTTCATGTTCTTGGTCGCTTATTGTCATTTTCATTCTCTTACGGTCCATTTTTCAATGTAAACTGACGAAAAATGTTAAAAATAATAAAAATATTCTGGTGCCTCTAAATGCCCAATCGGGGTCACAGCGAGACCCCACTTATCTAAATCTCTGTTACAGACCACTGCACCTCACGAATGTTCGTGGTATACTAACAGAAAACGTAGGGTAGGAGACACGTCCACACAAATACCTGATTGCGCGGTTGCCAAATGTTTCAAATAAAGATATAGACAAAAAAAGACAAGCTCCAAAGAAACACACATCTTCAATACAACAGCCAAGAAATACAATATGATAATATCAGCAGAAAAAACCAAATGTATGACAATATGTAAATACCCACTACGAGGTAAAATCGAAATTGATGGGAAAATAATAAATCAGAAAGCAAGGTTTAGATATCTAGTTATAGATATAGGTAACTAGTTACGGAGATGTTGAAGAAGAAGTACGACAACAAAGCTAAAAGCAAGTAAAGCGGCGGGATCTCTTAATGACATAATCTGGAAGAACAAACACCTAAGACAAGACACAAAAACAAGAATCTATAAAGCAGCAATTATACCCATAATAACATACACGGCGGAGACAAGACCTGACACATCTGAAACGAGAAGACTACTAGAAACAACAGAGATGAAAATACTCCAACGAATATCAGGTAAAAGTCTTTTGGATAGAGCATGCAATATAGAAAACATAAATGGATGGGTGACAAAACGGAAACAGGGGTGGATAAGTAGAATGCCAGAGGATAGGATAGTACGAATAGCACCAGATAAGTCACCAAATGGACGAAGAAGTATTGGCAGGCTAAGAAAAAGATGGTGCGACAATTTACACAATTTCGGAGGCTAATATTGAAGAAGAAACAGGCTTTAAAGCCTACATACAAGAAGGAGGAAAAAGAAATTTATTCGAAGTTGTTTTGGTCTTGAATATCTGGTTTAATTTATCTTTTTGTTATGCCCTGTATAACTACATCTGGTTTATATATTGATCTTTATTCTAGAACTAGATCAATACTATTGTGTGATACTTTCAAATTGTCAGGTCTATATTCAAGTTCTGTTGTATCTCAAAACACTTCACGTACAACCTGCTCATTTTAAATTTTAAATTTTTAAGTTTACGTACATGGTTTATATAATATCGTTTGAAATTAAAAAAGTTCGATTTGTGAATGGAATTTTACCGGAGCATTCTAATTCTATCTGTAAATTTTAAGCGTTTATTTTCTTCCTCATCATTTACAATTTACGATTTCACACCACAGTAAAAATAGAAACGATAAAGTTTACTTAAGAAGTATTAATACCTCGGTATTGTCTATTTTCAGAAAGGTGGATTTTGAAACTTTCTTCTAGTTTTTAAAAATGCTCGAGGCATATTCTTTTTCAAGCGATATATAGTTTTTATAGTATAGTGAATAAATGATAGTACATATAAGCAATTTTTTATTAATTCTCATCTTAAATTGTAGGATCTACGGGGCTGTATGTATTCTATAGAAAAAAATTGTTATAAAGTGGTTGTTTATAGTTTTTCGTAGAGACATTATTCCCTAAGTTAGTTCTATTTATTTGTTTGTATGACCAATTCATGTGCTTCGGCTAGTGTAAACCATATTTCCTTAATACAGTACGAAGTTTTCTTTGTTTATTAATTTCGAGCTATACTCTTAATTTCCTGAATATTTTGCACGTTTACTTTTTTGTGCAGTACCCACATAGGATGCAAACAAACGATTTGTTTCGTGTTTATCATATGTCGAGCAGTGGACGGGAGTCTATTTGTTAAATCCTGACACGTGATACGTCACACACCTCTGTGCGTTAAGCCGTTTTATTGCTACCAGTTTAAGGCGTCGCTATACGCCGCCATGTTTGGTTTTTCTCCACCGTCATATTCTCTTCGTTAAATCCTATTACTTTAAGTGCCGTGCGTCACGATTGGACCAATGATAACAAAGATACGCAACTAAGGTTCTTGACCTGCTCCTGTATTTGGTTTTTCTGTCATTGTATTCTATTCGTTAATTCCTTCAAAACAAAAGACGAATTGAAAAAGTTGACGCTATGGCGTCATTGTATATGGTTTCGATCATGACTAAAGGTTCTGAAGTTAAGCGTTGGTCGGTACTGCAGATCCAATGCCTACCATTAGATAGGTTACGACAAATACAGATATGGATGGCAATATGGATGTCAAGCCCAAGAAACCATCCAACATCTTACCAGGGGCTGCCAAGTATTTGCTGCAAATGAATATAAGAACTCAGTGGGAAAGATCCTTTGTCAAGAGAAAATTAAAAAGCTGACTCTTCCCCAAACCAACCATCTTCCTTATTATTAATACGTCAATACAAGCTATACTGGGGCCGCACTGTGCTCGTAAACCAACCAGTGCATACTAGACACTAGACCATATTGAAAAAAATTCTACCTTGTTACTGTGCTGTCTTCTCTAAATACGATTACTTATTTAAATAAATAGCACACATTTAAAAATAGATCTCTTCAATAAATATAAATAACTTTTAATAACATAACATCACAAGTGTTTTTCGACAAATAATTAGATCAATAATTGTTTCCATTTTTAATTCTGGTTGTTAACATAACTCTTGAGGGAGAAAGGTATCTTGAGGTTCAAAAACGGCTGTATGTATGCTTTGTCGATTATAGAAAGGCCTTTGACCGCATCAAACTCGGAAAATTGATCAAGGTGCTAAAAGAAGTAGGGTTGAACGGACACGACATAGCTATCATAAGTAATACATACTGGAACCACACAGGATGCGTTCGAACAGAGAACGGAAACACCAAGTACATCAACATAGAACGAGGAGTGCGTCAAGGGTGCATTTTATCCCCCCTATTGTTTAATGTATATGCCGAACATATCATTAGAGCTTCTCTTGAAGATCGCCCTGAAGGTGCCAGAGCCAATGGAATCATCATTAACAATATAAGATATGCCGATGACACCGTAGTATTAGCAGAAACAGAAGACCAACTAAAAATATTGATGAAACATATTATCAGAAGAAAGTCACAGGCTGGGCTTGGACATTAACTTTTCCAAAACCAAAATTCTGGTATTCCACAAAAACCCCCATGAACAAGTTACATCTAACATACAAATAAATGGTATTACCCTTCAGAGTTCCCAAAGCTTCATATACCTGGGCAGAGAACTAAATAGTCAACTAGACCACTCAAAAGAAATTAGAAGACGCATTGAAATAGCAAGATCTGGTTTCATGAATATGCGTAAAATGCTCTGTAACCCCAAGCTATCAGTCTCAATAAGATTGAGAACACTACAGTGTTATGTGTGGTCTTTATTCAAAATGTTCAAAATTTTATTTTGAAAATGGTCCGCCGTCCGAAAAATTTGTCTATCCCTGCTATAAAACATGGTCTAAGACATGGATTACCGTTGAGTCATTAACAAATCTTAATTAGATCTTTAAGTAATTTTGTTTGCATGTATATTCCGTGCTTATCGGAATATATAATCGCTATATAATAGTAAAAACCATTAAAACCAGAAAAGAATTTTCGGTGTAAAAACGAATTTTTGAAATTTTCTTTCAAAACGATTTTGAGATGTAATAAGACGAATAAGATGTAATAGTGCAGCTTGTTACATCTAGTGAAACAAGCAAAAATATTCGGAAGAGGGCGTAGAAAGAAGAAGAACATAGTGCCTTATAATCTGAGACAGTGTAAAAAAGTAATGATCACCAAAATACTATCTAACTCATGTTTAGCGAATACAGCACCACAAGAAAGAAGAAAGAACATATTTTGAGTTTATTTAATTTTGTCTTAGTTTCGGTTTATTTTAATTTTTAAACCGATAAAAATTATTGATCATCATACTCGTATTTTCGAGAAAACATCTTATCAATAATTAAACCGCCTACCGAACATTCCAATAGTTTTTAATTTAATCAAAATGATTAAAACACGTCATGTTATTATTTCTACAATAGATAAGCCAACCGTGACCCTGAGACTTAAATTAAATTAAATTTTTAAAACTTTTGTGATTTCATTAGTCATAACGCAGGTGATATGCATTTTCTCGAGGTAAAAACAGCAATGATTTGCATAAATCCCTATTGTGATTTTTTAAATATATATATATATATATATATATATATATATATATATATATATATATTAGTATGTTATAATTGAAAAGGACGAATTAAAAATCAAAACTGCCAATGGATATGTCGAGGCAATGTACTTACCTAAAAATACTACTGCATTGATTCAGCCATGGATCAAAACGTTATTAAAACTCTCAAGGCACACTACAAGAAACAACTCCTGGTGGATATGATAAGTCAACCTAATGCTGACATCACTCCAATTTTGAAAAACTTTAACATCAAAGATGCGATTATCAATGCTGCGTTTGCCTGTCAGCAAGTCAAGCCTTCTACACTGATTGAATCGTGGAAGAATATTTGGCCCAACAACCCACTTCTTTTAATAGAAGTTAACAAGGAGTCCAATGACCAACCTGTGCAAGTTGTACTAGATGCTGCTGTTCAAATTTGCAATGGTATGACTAATTCATCAGAACCAAGAGAAGCTTTACAAGAGTGGATTTTAGATGAAAATCTCAATACTGACTTAACAGATGAATCTGATGAACAGGTGACCCAGGAAGCACAGGATGAAAAATCTTTCACCGTCAACTGTGATGATGCTATATTGGCTGCCAACATTGTGATGAGTTGGTACGAGGGAAGAGCTTTTGAAAAAATTTTGTTGTTAAAGGAGATACAAGAACAAACAATGACAGACTATCGAAACAAGAAAAAGCAAAAGACAATCAAAGATTTCTTCAAAGTTTGAGCACAGTATGTATTTACATACGTCCATAATTATTCTACATTAGTTACGGCATTTAGTTATTAGTACGTATAATGTTTATGTTGTTATTTACACACTGTATGTACATTAAATGTATAAGCTTCCATATTTCTTTTAATAAACATGTTTTAGTTAGTCGAAAAAGCATTGACCAAGGAGCCTCCTCCCTTCCTGTTTCTGTCAGTACATCGATAACAAGAATAAACAGGTAGGGACTCAGTGAAGGACCTTGGTGGAAACCAACTGTCACTGGAAAACGCAAATCCTCTCTCATACATCTCCATAGCTCTTTTCTTAAGACTGTGTCGTATGCTTTCTCAATATTTATAAATAACAAATTATCCCTTTTTTTCTCGCCATATTTCTCTGCAAACTGTCTCAAAGCAAACAAGGCATTTCCGTTGGCCTTCTCCCTGGCATAAACCCAAACTGTTCTCCAATCTCTCCCAAATTATCTCCTATATTAAATTAACTTAATCCGTCTACAGTTGTTACAGTCTTGAATGTCCCGGTTATCTTTATCCAATGATACCCTCACACACACTCTCTCTCTATTTATTTGGATGGAGTTCTTCTTCATATATCCTACTCATCATTTGCCACAAAATATCAGTCGCTTCATCTCCTAGAGCCTTCCAAACCTCAACAGGTATTCTATCAGGTCCTACTGCCTTACCATTCTTCTCCTATTTAACGACTCGACTATCTCACCTCTTACTATCCCCGGTATTACATTCTCATTTGAGATCCCTCATCCTTTGTCTCTCCTCTGGTGTTCTTCTTTTAGCAACTTTCTTAAATGCTAATACCACCTTTGCTTTATTTCAACATCTATAGACATATAATACAAATATACTGATCGATAGCAGTCCCTGAATCTTTTTCTAATGGATCGGGTTTATCGACCACGTGACCTTCCCATTGGTCATTTAGATCACGTAATCAAAGAATTCGGCCCATTAGAAAGAGATGTAGAGACTACTGTGAGTTTTCTCTGTCGCACTCGCGCCGTAGTATTGCAACGCAGTCTATTTGTATTATATATCTATGTCAAGATCGGTTCTTAACCTAACCTAACCTAACCTAACATAACCTACCTTTCTCTTTTCTTTTCAGTTAATTACTTTCTGTTTGTTATTTGATAATTGAATGTTGTCTTATTCATTGTACCTTATATCTTGTACTTTGTTTATTGTGTTTGCTTCGCTTTAAGTGTTTTATTTGTACGACTTGATCTCAGATCCATGTTTTCTATATCGACAAATTCTTACTTATGTATCTAATTATTATAAACTGCTTTTAACGTCTTGTCAGATTTACGTATTTGCTTTTATTTTTGATACAAGTTAATGCACTTGGATATTGTTTTTATAATGTACGTAAACCATAAAAACAACTTAACTATTTACATGGTAAATCTCTTAACTATTGTATGTACGCTAGATTAAAACGCTGATGCATTTGTTCTGTATTTTATGGATCTCTGTTGCAATACACGTGATGCGCTACATATGTCTCCGTATGCGTATCATCTCTGGTTAGTTGTTTTCAAAACTTTGATACACAATGATTAACTAAAGTTTTAGTAGCAGAAAAATACGAAGTTTGCATATCTAACAACAATGCCTTGCAGTCAGGAAACAAAAATAATGTAACCGTATCAGGAATCGGTGCTCGATCATACGCCTACCTCTGATTTATAAATAATGATGCACAGAAATCTCGTATTTATAATAATTTTCAAGTAGTAAATATCTGATCTGTTGTTGATCTTCCTGTTCGGAACTAATACTGGTAACCTCATATAGTTATTTAAAAAAAATTCTTGTCGAATATAAAATAAACTTTGATAAAATAGAGGCAGATATCGAGCAGAGTTTTATTAATTAAATCTTGCCCAAGTACTTTCGCTCACTAGAGTATCTTCAGAGGCATTTCATCAATTTCGGGCTATCCAATAATCCCAGAATGTCATAAACATAAAATTAAACATAAAGTTGAACATAACACTAGACTAAACAAAGACAAATAGTTGAAAATTATTTAAAATAGTCGAAACAACATTTTTGTCGGCAACAGGAGAGAGAATTCTCTCATTTATTCTCTCTCCTGTTGCCGACAAAAATGACAGATATAACAAAATGTAGAAATTTCTGGATGGAATGGGTGCTACCCGAATTACTAGAGAACCGCTGAACTACTGTACTTAGAAAACTCAGCAAAGCAAAGGTGAGTGTACATGGGGAACTATCAAAACCGTTTAGGTTTGGTAAGGGAGTAAGGCAATGCTATATAATAAGCCCCCTGTTTAAAATCTATAAAAAAGCCATTACGCGAAACGCAATCTCGAAACGGGATTGGCAGGAGAAGGATCAACAACTTAAAATACGCAGATGCTACAGTTGCTAGAGCGAGTAGAACGAGTGAGTTTTGAAGCAGAGCTGTCCATTTATTAATCAATAACATAAATTAGGATCATAGATAGAAGAAAAAATGTCTAGCTAGAAATTTTCAAAATCAATGACATCGAAATGGTGAATCAATTTGTATATCTGGGACCCTCATAAAGAGTTCTGGAGGATTCACCCAAGAAATCAAAAGATGATCAGCAATGGACGAGGGAATAATGACAAAGCTTCCCAAAATATGGAAAAGTCACAACATCATTATTCATACTACGATGAGGCTTGTTTTGCTGCCGAAGAATGTGGCGAATATCCTAGACCGCAAGAAGAACCGACTCGATCCTAAGACAGCTGTACGTTACCGCTGTTATTACCGCGAATAAATCACCGCTTACTTTGGTCATATGGTGCATAGACGTGATCTTGAGAAGCTGACAGTGTAGGAAGCGGTGCAAGTAGCAAGAGCCCTGAGAATAACACCAACAAGATATCTGGACCAGACCATAACAGACTCACTAAATCATTGCTTCAGAGTCGTAAAAGATAGAGAAAGATGGAAAAAATCACGACACGTGATTGAGGATTCAAAGTGGCAGAGTGTCCGAACCGGACGACCCACTAGGAAAGAGATCATCGATTTAATTATTTTAAGTACAATTTTAAGATAACTAGTTTTTGACATAGCCAGAGATGACACTTGGTTTAAAAGTAAATACATAACACGAATTCATTTCTTCTCTTTCACATATTCCAGTACCACCTTTTATAGATGAAATTTTCATTGAAGGCGGTTTAGTACACATGTATAAATGATTGCACTGTATGAAATGTATGAAATATTACACTGGCGAGTAGATGTATCGATTAAATAAAAATTAATTGTTATTCAGTTCTTGGATATTATATAATGTCCTTTAGTCCTCGTGATTATCCATAGAAATCGGTGGAAGCTATCATCGACTTCCTCAAAAATTGGGCATCTCATTCACAGATTCTAAATCTGAATTTTTAACTGAAACACGTTTTCTAATCTAAGAGTAATTGAAAAATTTACATTAACCTTAGACCTGGATGAAAAAGAAAACGAATTTTCTAGCACGTGTACCATTTTTATTTGCACATAAATTTAAAACAGAGCTGCTGCATATCGCATTTTTAATTTTGAAATTTGATTAAAGGTTTTTCTTTTACTTTTTATTATCGAGAACGAAACTACGTCTCGGTAGTGTTAATTTGATAAAATTATATTTTTACTCGTTTAGATAACGCTATATACAGTTGGTTCTTATTGGTTGCAGTCTACAAATAATAAAGAATAAAGAATTTTATTCAAAATTAGTAGAGATCTTTAAAAAAAGCAACAGTGTAGATGGAAGACGTGGAGTAACTACATAACTGTGTTTATATACAGTTATCAGTAATCAGATGCTAGAGAAACCAAACTGAAAGACTAAAGCTAATTTGCAATTCATTTAATCAAATGCAATCTAAAAATAAATAATAAAAGAAAATATGGGGTTGGATTATACTGATTTAGTCCAGTCGCCAGAGATCTGATCTCTAAAAACGATACGAACAAGCTAAATTTTGCTGATAATGTCAATTTTGGGACAACAAAAAAAAGTTGCCACTCCTTCCGCCGGGCTTCCTCCTAAAACCCCCCTCGCAGGGGAGTAAAAACGCAAAAAAATCAATTTATCAAGAATCTGTACACCGCAGAAAAAAAATCTTTTAAATAAAAAATGTAGCTGAGATAATTTTGTACAAAAATGTTTATAAGCATTTTTTGTGTAGAATGAATCGTTCTCTTAGAAACAAATTTAAATTTAAATCCAGCGTTTTTTAAGCATATTTCAAATGCCTCATATTTGTTGCTAAAACTCAAAACTAAAATTTCATACTATAGGTTTTAAAGGCTAGGCTCTAGTAATCGAAACTTCATAGTGACCAAACAATGAAAGGGATAGATTGTATTGATCTCGTGAGAATCCTAAAAATTGCAAAAATTGCGCCACGTTTATTTGTTTAACCCCTGTATAAAATCTGAGTTAATTTGCGACAAAACACAAAAACTGAGTACGAAAGCTGAACTCTTTACCGTCGAGCTGATACAAATTTTATTGAACATTGATTTCGCGCGCGTAACTGACATGCAAAATCGACGGTCGGTTCCAGCGTTGTTTCTAAGAGAACGGTTCCTTTTACACAAAAAATGCTTATAAAAATTTTTTATTTAATATTATCTCAGCTACATTTTTTATTTGAAATATTTTTTTCTACGGTGTACAGATTCTGTGTAAATCGAATTTTTTGCGTTTTTACCTCCCTGCGAGGGGGAGTTTTAGGGGGAAGCCCGGGGTAAACTTCTTTGTATCTTTTTTGAAGTCCCAAAATTTTATTCTCGGCAATATTCACCTTGTTCGTATGATTTTTAGAGAGTCAGTGGCATTTTCCTCTCTGACGACTGGAGTACATGGGGTAGTTGCCACAGTGGCGCACCCAGGGGGGGTTTTGGGGATTAAAACCCCCCTCCCAGGGCCCTATTCCAACACTGTTACTCACACATTTTAAGGACTCAAAATGAAGGTAACATGATAAAAAAATTTCGGTGACCAACCACAACCCCCCCCCCCCAGGGGCAAATTCTAGGTGCGCTACTGAGTTGCCACCTTACCTTGGGAGTAGAATTTTTTTATTATATTTTGACTGCAAAAAATGGTAGAAGAATCAATTCTAAGTAAAAAATGTTTTAGACATTTTTTTGATAAAATTCATAGTTTTTGATTTATTCGTTATTGAGAGTTAAATTTATATCGAAAAAATCAATGTTTTTAATCAGTTTTCTGCTAATAACTCAAAAATTATTCGTTTTATCAAAAAAGCTGTAAATAACAAAAATGTACCTTTTAAAAAAATAAACACATTGTTTGTTTTAAATTTTCTTTAAGACTAATATTAAGCGAACTATTCTTTATTATGGGTTAGCTCTTCTTCGTCGAATGCTAAATTTTGGAGTTTTAAAGTCAAATGACGGGAAACCTCATTTTCAAGGATAACTTATAAAAACTGATTTAAAGTATTTAAAAAGACTTATCTTTAAAAATAAAGTATCTAGCAGAAAAATTGAGTGACATGATGAAAAAAAAGTCAGACCCTTTTTTTCAGCGAGAAAGTGAGCGGAAACAACCCCCTAATTACCACCCTAATTAAAATTAGTCGTTATCTTGGTTCAGTCTTCTTTAATTATGTATTATTAATGCAATCTAAGTTTGACCGACTTATAATGATTGGTTTTAAAAGAAATTGAGTTAAAAGTTTATTTGTTTGAGTAAAAGAATTTTTGTAGTTTTTGTAAAAAATGTCGTTTTCTTCAAAATAGAACGATTAGCATTAGAGATACAAAAAAAAGTTTATATATAAAATTGTAGCTCTTTCAATTTCCAAGAATTTAGTGTCCGAAAATTTTTTGTACTGCAAAAATTAAGTGAGATATTGCCAATTTAAACTTATTCTAACATGCAAAACCTACCTTTACCATCCCTTTCAACGTCAGCCCTTTTTGAAACTGAGGGTTATAAAAGGATTTAATATTAAACATTTTTTATAAAAACCTACAAAATACTTTTTGTAGGTACAGAACTTTATAAAGTAAAAATAAAAAAATTATGGTTAAAAAACCAATAAATTTTTTTGGAAAAAATAGGGAGAAAATCCATACTATGCCATTTTATTATACGGAACTGTTAACAAGTTCAATAAACTGAAAAAAGGTGAAGACTTAAAAGTTTTACTTAAGCGAATGCGCTACGAGTCATTACTAAAAATATTACGAAAAATAGCGCCGTCAAGTTGTCATCACTTTAGATGAGATGAGCAGATGCTTTAGATGAGCACTCAAAAAGGACTTTAGGTCCAACAGTGGCTTGGAAACCACAGTATTCATCTAACTGACTGGGGGTGGTTTTCAAAAGATGCTTCCATTAAAAATAAAAGAGTCGCCTGCTCCTGAAGAACTTTTAAAAATTATATTTTGTCACTACAAGAAAGGTTGCGGTGTCTCATGTAGCTGCAGAAAACTGGATTCATTTTGTAACCAAACTTGCTCTGGTTGTTCTGGTGATAATTGGAGTAATAGTACTCCAATAATAGAAGATGACGAAGAAGATGGTGAAAGAAGCGACACGAATGGCGACAATGAAGTTTGAAATTAAATAAAGTATAATACATATATGTGAGATTTGACTTATAAATATTGATTTGCTTTACTTGACTGTATTATTTTAATTGAATCGGTGAGAAGAGAAAGCGGATACGTCCATAAATAGGCATTTTTGACATTTTGTCAGAAATCCATTATAAGTATAAAGACGCGTTGTTTTGTATAGAAACCGGAGATACCCTTATACTAATAATGCTTTTATGTGTATTAGAAATTATGGTATTGTGGAAAAACCGGATAAGTGCTGGTTTTCTACAAAAGCTGAAACGCATGTCTATTCGTCCCAATATACATTTGTCACTATGGAAGGTGTACAATATAATAATCTTGAATTAAAAATTAAAAAAAGGCGAAATTCATAGTGTTGGAAGGTTGTTATCAATTAAAAAGCAAGACAATTTGGACAACAGTATACTGATTATAAAAGTCGTAATATTCCAAGCAAAATGATTGGAGAACCATGAAGATATGTTGTTATAACCTCAAATTTTGTTAAATATTTAATTCTTACTAGACTTATTACATTGTAGATGTAAGAGGAAATGCTTTCTTGTGATTTATAAATTAGAAAACAAAAATGCTCAAGACGCTTATCTTCAGTCCCTTATTGAAATATTGACAGTTGGCCGACGGCATCCTAGACAAAACACTGAAGATAACAGGAGAAAACCACATAAACACTCATTTTCATACAGAGTGACCGGAGTTTATTTTGTTTGTAAATCTGCAGAAATGCAGAAACACAGAGTAGGTCGGTTGATACAGCTTTTAGAAAAAGGACAAGTACCTGTTGACATGAGAGATAAACAAAAACCAGATAATGCAAAACCTGAAATAGTCAATAGTATAAAAGCCTATATTGAGTCATTTCCTGTCAAACTAGCACACTACACTGGACGCGAAGTGAAATATTTGAACGAAAAACTAAATATAAAAATAATGCATTCGTTATTTTCGGAAAAATTTCCAGATGTCCCAGTTAAATATGGATTTTATAGAGCTGTCTTCACCGACTTCTATCAGTTACGCTTCGGCAGGTCTCCGACCTGAAGCAAATACGAAGAACTAGATTTAAAAATAAAATCCCAATATTTGAATGATAATGCTAAGAGGGTAGCAATAGCTGAGAAGATGGTGCAAGTACGTCGATCAAAAAAGTTTTTTACTAAAATGAATGAGTTAGAGGACCTTACCAAAGTGGATCCATCGGTAGGAGGAGTATGCATTGACTATACGCAAAATCTATTTCTACCAGTAACACCTATCCAAGATACATTTTACCTAATTCAACTTACAGTCAGTATGTTTAACATACATAATATTAAAACCGGTAAAAGCTACTTCTACATATATCACGAAGGATTAGTCAAAAAGAGCCCTAACGAGGTGTATTCGTTCATAATGGATGATATTAAAACATATGTATCTGAGGAAGTGAGACACTTTCACATTTTCTCTGATGGAGCTGGAGGTTAAAACAAAAACCACACAGTTTTAAGGTTTGCCAGAGCCTTAAAAGACCTCAGAAGATTTGAAACGGTGAACCAGTACTACCCTATTCGTGGTCACTCGTTCATGCCATGTGACCGTAACTTTGCTCTAGCAAAAAGAAAAAAGGCTGATAGGATTTACACATTAAAAGGGTATGTAGAACGCATTATAACTGCTAGTACTAAAAGAAGTTTCACTCTACATCTGATCGATAATGATAATAGTATTATCAAAGATTATAAGTCCTGGTTGGTGGACTAGATATTACAAAAGAAATGTTTTATCACACGGATTACTAGGTAGGCATATTCTCAAAGAACAAAAAGTTTCTTTTTCTATCAACAAGTTCATGCACTTTTCTGGTAACTCTCAGGCAAAAGGTCAAATTGTTGCTCATGAATTTATTGATGGAATTGTTCACTATATATTTGATGTTTCTACACGCACCAAAGTAGAGTCACTACCTGTTAACTTGGCCTATCCTCAAGTCAGAGTTCCGATTAAGAAAAAGAAATTAGAACATCTATTGAAATTTGCACCCTACTTGGATGAGAACATTCCTGGATGCAAGATATTTTATGATTCCTTATTTACATGGCCAACTGCAGAACGTGAAGATGATTCTGAAAAACTTTGATGTATTCCTTTTTATCTGGTATTTTCTGTTGTATTGTTTATATGATAATAAATAATCCTAAAATAATAACCATCGTTATTATTTCAGGATTATTTACTATTAGGATTACTAAAAACCGGATATTTCCAATAAATAAATATTTATTTTCTGTCCTCTGAAATACTGAGAACAACTGGAGTAGACGAACAAGACTTGCGAATTATCTCAGAACTATATTGGCACCAAACAGCAACAATTGAAATAGAGCACACAATATCCGAAGACATACAAATCTGACAAGGAGTGAGACAGGGATGCGTCTTATCACCGCTACTGTTTAATTTGTAATAGGAGTCTATATTCAGAGAAGCATTAGACGAGGTCCAAGGCGGAATTAAGATTAACTGAATCAGCATAGACAACATCAGATATGCTTATGATACCGTCTTAATAGCAAGCAACGCACTAGAACCACAAAATATAATAAATGTTCGGTTTACATATAAACGTTTCCAAAACTAAAACTTTAGTATTTTCAAAGACACCAATAAACGTACAGGTGTATGACATGGGTCAAATAATAGAACAGGTAAATTCCATAAAATATTTGGGAGCAAATATTAATAGTCAGTGTAATCCAAAAAAAGAAATCCTATCAAGAATCGAACAAGCAAGAAAAACATTCATGAGCATGAAAACATTTTTTACAAGATCAGACCTTAGTCTACAGCTTAGAATCCGAATGATCAGATGTTACGTTTTTTCTGTCTTACTATATGGCTGTGAAAGTTGGACAATGGACTCTGAAATAGAAAAAAGAATAGATGCCTTTGAGATGTACATATACAGACGAATGTTGAGAATTCCATGGGTACAAAGAGTTACTAATGTTGAGGTACTTCGTCGCATATGTAAACAAAAAGAATTACTAAGAATAATCAAAGAGAGGAAAATGCAATACTTGGGTCATGTGTTGAGAGGCGAAAGATATGAATTACTTCAAGTTATACTGGAAGGAAAAGTATAGGGCAAAAGATCAGTAGGAAGACGGCATAACTCGTGGCTGAAAGACCTAAGGAGATGGTTCGACCGCTCATCCGCAGAAATCTTTCGCGCAGCAGTTTCTAAAACTACAACTGCCATTTGGATCGCCAACATTCGAAATGAGACGGCGCCATGAGAAGAAGAAGTCCTCTGATAGTTGCCTTCAATAAATTTTGTATCAATATTTATCAGTAATGAATTGCTCTATAGAGTGGTAATTAAAATTTTGTTAAATACTGGATAGTTTTCAATAGAGGAAATTTTGTCTTAATTACCGCTAATTTGATTCTTGTGACATGTCCCTTTCTGGGAAAAACTGATTGAATTGTAAATATATAAGGGTTGTATAAATTTTATCTTCCGATTATCATTACGTAACTCACACAACATTTTGATATCTTAATATTTTTTATACATTTTGGCAATGAGGGGCTACTTTTAACTCTTAAAATGAATTTTCAAAGGATTAAAATATTTAAAAAGTATACTTGTCTTAGAGCAAAAAAAAATCATTATTCAATTCATCTTAACCAAATTTCACTCTTTGTAAACTTTTTTGAGTTCGGAATAAGGGGTAGTTTTCACCCTTAAAAATGAACTTTTAAAGGGTTGAAATAGTCAATAATTATAGCTAGAGTATCAGACGATGATTATTTAGTTCATCTGAAAAAAATTTCACTCTTTTTAAGCTTTTTTTATACGTTTTTGCAATAAGGGGTAATTCTCACCATTAAAAAATAAAAAACGCCACGGCACAATATAAATTTTGAAGTAGAGGGAAAATTGAACGTAATCCCAAATTTGTATGTAAATTGGTCTTTTCCGAAAAATTTGCGCGGTTTTGTCCTATTTTAAGCTTCGTTTCCTGGACTATTTTTAGGCTTATTCAAATGCCTCACATTATTTGTTTCCGAAAATTCGAAATCGAAATTTCATGCTACAGGTTTTAAAAATTAGGCCCTAACAATGGAAATTCCATAGTGACCGGTCAATGAAAGTGATAATCGATGTTTCCGCCCCCCTCTACGGGGGGTTTTAGAGGGGAAGACCAGAGGTAGGACTGGCAAACTTTTTTGCATCTTTTTGGAGTCACAAAATTGACATTGTTAGTAAAATTCAGCTTGTTTATAGGATTTTTAGAGATTCAGTGGCATTTTCATCTCTGACGACTGGAGTATGATGGGAATCTGTATTTTTGTAGTTATTGCGAGATATAAAGTCGGATATTTTGGATTTTGAGAGGATTTCCTTTATCTGTTGCATCAGTTATATAGAAAATTTTGATGCACATAAGAACAAAGATAATCTAATTATAGCTCCTTGGTATAAATAGTGTTGAATATTTTAGTGATTGTAAACTGGAATGACGATTTGGTCTAGATCGTGACCAAACTGGTAAAGTAGCGAATGTGCAAAATTGACGTATCTGAGCTAATAGACTAAACAGCTGTGGCTTGTCAAGATGTATATTCCAGTAAAACAGCGAATATGCAGGTCCAATATGTACGTCGTAGTTGACTATTTTTAGTTTAACAAATCTACACCTACTTCACTATTCACAACGCTAAACAGTCGAATATGAATATTCCATAGGTAAACAGGTGAATGTGCCACATTCGCACTGTTACCAAAGTGTATTACAACCACTACAGATCGTCAAAATAACGAAAGTGGCATATTATTTTGGAATTTTGACTGGAATTGGAACTTACATGATAAAGTGAGACTTCACAATCTCAGTACTGTAACTTTAATCTTGTGGTAAGTTGAATTTATTTATTATTTATTTGCAGCAACCTAATGATAATGTTAGTGTTGAAATACCGGCTAGAAGCAGTGACCCCAGTGATAGGCCTAGTATAAATGATAACCGCAACACAGCACAAAATCAGAATCATTTATCGCCAAAAAAGCGAAAAGTATCAAAAAATGGTGTTTAAACAAGACAGGAGGAAGCACCCAAGAGACTAAAAGGTCTCGAATATTCAACCGTAAAAGGAAAATTAATTAACGCAAGGCCCAGATGCTCTGGCCGAGTCAAGCATAAATATTTAACTAATGTACCTGAGCCTGAGAGAGAAAAAATCTAGAATGGTTTCCATAAATTGCCATCCCTATTAGAATAACGGCAGTTTTTTATAAAACACGTTACTGTGCAAACAAAATGAAAAAAAGTGACAAAAGCAGTGAAGTCACGAAGAGCTTACACCAAAAAATACATTTTTTCCACTGAAAATGGCAGAGTTAATGTGTGTAGAGAATTTTTTCTCGATACTTTATTTCAGAGTCACTTATAAGAGGGGCTCTTAAAAAGGTTAACTCTAGTAGAATTCTCCTATCTGACCTACGAGGGAAAAAAGATCCACAAAATAAAGTCTTCTTCTTCTTCTTCCTACTTTTTAAATAGGCAAAATGCCTGTTTTACTTCGGTTTTTAGCCTCAATTGACGTTGTCTGACCATCTTTTCCTCGGTCGTCCCAATGATCTTCTTCTATTTGGCAATTTGTCTCTTGCTATTCGTACTATTCTATTTTCTGCCATTCTTTCGATGTGTTGATTCCATTACACTTTTCTTCTTTTGGTCCACGCGTTTATTTCCTCTATACCACATCTCGCTCGTATTTTCTCACTTCTTATTCTGTCTCTTAGAGTTTGGTTTATTATTTTTCGTAAGACTTTCATTTCTGTTGTTTCCAGTAGTCTTTGTGTTTTCGCCGTATCTGCTCTTGTTTCCGCTGTGTACGTCATTATCGGTCTTATTGTTGATTTATAAATAAAATTTACAAAATAAAGTAAACCCTATAAATGAAAAATTCATAAGAGATCACATTTTATCGTTTTCAGGAATGGAATCACACTATGCAAGGAAGAAATCAGAATACCAATAATTAGCCAGTGACATAAATGTAACAATTATGCACAACTTGTATAAAGAAAAGTGCATTGAAGAAAACAAAAATCCAGTATTTTGGAAAAGTGCAGACGAATTTTTCATGAGTACTAACTGAAATTTCAGAAACCTGCTAAAGATCGTTGTAAGAAATATATTGCTCATGAAGAGCAAAAAGGAGATACAAACTATGATTATACTCTCTATACTGAGCATATTAAACGCAAGGAAGCAACACGATAAATTAGAGATCAAGACAAAGAGAATACAAAGGACCAAGAAAGTGTTTTGGCAATACAATCAGATCTCCAAGCCGTTCTGAACAGTGAACACTCCAAAAGGAGCTAGTGGACCATTCTTCTGCGTCAAAAAGTTGGCTGTATACAACCTTGCCATTTACAATCTTAAAGATGCCAGTGGTACCTGGTGTGTCTGACCCTAAGACTGTGCCAATAAAAGATATAACCACTTACCCTTCAAAAAACCATTTGGTTTAAGTAGCTGTCAACTCATCCAGATGCTGTATTCGTGAGGACGGATTACTCAGATGACGCACCTTTTGTGAAGTACATTGCAAAACGAATGAAAAACAAACGGGGAAGACCTTCTTCTAATAATTCTCCAATAAAACCTTACAAATCTAGGTTCCCAATTGCTACCAAGAAACTAAGAGACCTTCAAAAGTTTTGTAAGGATCTCCAAATACCACATGTTTACCATGATTTCTACACAAATCTTCCCTCTGATGACAGTGTACGAGATGTCCTTCCAGAGCCAGATGCCTCTGAAGAATCTGAGAGCGAATGATAACAAACTAATAATCTTCTAAATTTTAAAGCAAAATTATAAAATAGTTTAGCGTTTCAATAAATTTTGTTCTAAATGATGACTGCATTTGGAGAAGCCGTCCGAAAATGTTAGCAAACCAAAACGAAGATCTACGCATTGGGTCATGGAATTCCGGCGGAATATTCAAAAAGATCAACCTTCTGGATGAAATAATAAACAGATTAGAGCTCGATATCGTAGCTCTTCAAGAAACCAAACTAGTGGAAAGGAAAAAAACAAAATTTCCAGGCTACGATATCTATAGAACGGATCATAGAGCATTATCAGGAGGAACAGCTATATTAGTCAAAAGGGGACTCGAACACGAGCACATCCCAACACCAGACGGACTGGTGACAATGGAAGCCACAATTATTCGACTTAAGGCCAACAACGAAACACTAAAAATAGTGTCAGCTTACGTTAGACCACATGATCCGATTTTCAACGAAGATTTGAGCCTAATACTGAACTCAGAAGAGCCAACTATAATTATTGGAGACCTAAATGCTAGATCTCCCAATTGGTTTGACAGGACGACCAACCGAAACGGAAGATATCTCTGCAACCATCTCGAGAACAGACCGAACACATATGTCATCGGACCAACAGAACCGACATGTTTCCACGGAGAACTTCCTACGTATCTCGACATTGCAATCCTACACAACGTGGGTCAACAATACGAGATACACTCTCTAAATGAAGGCGATTCGACACATAACCTAATCGTCCTGACCCTGGGCGCAACAGAATTGAACTATTTGCAGCCCCACAACAGAAAGAAAACAAGTTGGCCAAACTTTAGAAGAATTGTGAGCGAGAACATCGGTAACATCCCAACAATTAATAATATTACAGAACTAGAAGACAGTGTAATAAAACTAGAACAAGCAATAAACAATGCTATCGATGCCAGCTCCAAAACCGAAACAATCACAAGACAAAAAGGAAGATTCAGGGATATAAGTATAGAACTTCAAAACCTAATCAAAGAGAAAAACCGGAAAAGAAGAAGAGCCTACCGCACAAGAATGGTAGAAGACAAAAGGATTGCAAATGAGCTAGACAGGGAAGTGAAAAAACAACTTCAAAATCATAGAAATGAAAGCTGGGACTCCTATATCGATGAGCTAAATCCTAACAAATCCGCCTTCTGGAAGTTATCTAAAATCCTTCGAAAGGACAAGAAACCCATACCTCCCCTACACGGAGTAAACGGGATTGTCCATACGGAAATCGACAAAGCCGAAGTCATGAAGGACGAACTAGAAAGGGCGTGTAGAAACAACGAAGACCCCGACGATGACATAGACTTTGAAGAAGAGGTAGAAAGAACAGCGAGAAGACTTAGAAAGAAAAAGGGCAGAATAGGTATTACACATACATCTCCCGAAGAAATAAAGGAACTTATAAAAATGACAAATGCCAAAAAAGCCCCAGGACCCGACAACATCACAAATAGGGCGCTGAAAAATCTACCAACAAAAGCTATTGTTTATATCACTAACATAATAAACAACATGCTAAAACTACGATATTTCCCAGATAGGTGGAAAGAGGCACACGTAATAATGATTGCAAAACCTGGTAAAAACGGCACATTTCCGCAAAATTACAGACCTATCAGCTTATTATCATCTATAAGCAAGATAGCGGAAAGAGTTATACTAAAAAGACTCAATGAAGAATCACAAATGCTAGGAACCATACCAGAGGCTCAATTCGGGTTCAGAAGCGAACACTCCTGTGAATTACAGGTACTGCGACTTACAGAATTCATCACCAAAGGATTTAATGAAAAAATGTACACAGCTACAGCTTTTCTGGACGTCAGCAAAGCCTTCGACAGAGTCTGGCACCATGGACTCATCTATAAAATGAATGAATTTGGTTACAGTGAGGCGATGACATGCCTCCTTGCGTCATATCTTGCCAACAGAAGGTTCAGAGTTCGAATAGGGGCAACCCTATCCGAAGTCGGGACCCTGGAGGCGGGTGTGCCTCAGGGAGCGGTGCTGTCGCCGTACCTGTACACCATCTATACGGCCGACACGCCAAAAGAGCCAGGCTCTCTATTGAGTCTTTACGCTGACGACACAGCAATAGCTGTTAGCTGGAGAAACCCGGATCATGCAGCTAATCATCTGCAAAGAGCACTAAACAGATTCCAAAGATGGTGCATAAAATGGAAAATAGCCCTAAATCCAGATAAAACACAGGCTGTAATGTTTAGTCACAGAAGAAGTGTACCAAATCGCGAAATTACAATCGAAAACACCCCAGTAGACTGGACCAACCAGGCTAAATACCTAGGGGTACATCTAGATAAGAAGCTAACGTTCACTGAGCACATCAATCAGCAAATACGCAAAGCCAAAGCGTTGAAAAGTCAGCTCTCAACACTTATTGGAAGGAAAAGTAAACTACGATTTAAAACCAAAATCAGGGTTGCGAATAGTATTATCCTGCCAGTCCTAACATATGCATCCGCTGCGTGGGGACACACCTGTAAAACAAACAGGAAAAAGATACAGACTACTCAAAATCAAATAGTCAGAGATGCCCTTAAGATACCAAGGTACGTACCCTTGAGATATGTATATAGAGACTCAGGACAAACAAGAATCCTACGCACGCTAGACGAGAGAGCATATGAAATTTTTAACGGACTAAGAAACCACCCCAGCAGAATGTTAAGAGAGCTGACTAACTACAATGAAAACACAAGGACGGTACACAGAAGACCAAAACAACAGATAGCTCGATATAGGGAGAACCCGAACGAATAAATAAAGAATGAGATGGTTGCAAGAAGAACGAACAAAGAAATGCAGTCAATCAGAAAACACACCAAAAAAAAAAACTCTGGCGAGAGGGTACGCTTTTCTTTTTTAGGCTTCTTTTTTAGGTTTTTAGGTAACTATAAGTCCAATATACACCGGGGTGTGTGAGAGCATTATACACTTGGGAATGCACACCCCAATACACGCACACAAATAGGATTAAGGAAAAAAGGAAAGAATTGTTGCCCAGGCATTTTATAGTCCCGACGCCACAAGGAAGTCCACAAAAAAAAAAAAAAAAAAAAAAAAATGTTTTCTGATTAAATAACGTAAATTCATATTGATACATGCATACTTTTCATTAAACCGTTTAACGTAAATTTACCTTATATAGCAAGTATAGAAGGGGCCCGCCAGGCCTTCTATATACCGCTCCGCGGACTAGGCCCTTAAGGCAGATCGAAATGAAAGATCTACTCGCGAAATCCGAGCACTGAGGTCATGTGCGGCATGCATGGGCTTGGTGGCCGGACCCCTCTCGGGTGCTCAGCCGGCGAGGAGAACAAAATTTATTTTGCCAAATCGGCGGCTGAGTGACCGAGCACACACTTTTTTCCGGACATAGAGTCATCAGCTCAGGCTGATGGCTCTATGGTCGGAACACACGCTCCTTTTTCTTTTTTTAGGGACTCAAGTCCCGACGTAAAGCTAGAGTAAAATCAATTGAGTCAGTAAAGTAAATAGGGAGAAAAGCCTAGATGTGGCTACCCCTACAGTTAGGTGGCATAACCACATTCACTAAAAACCGAGGATGTCCTATTACCCAGGGCATCTTAAGTAAATTTCAGATCATAAGCCTCCTCACGTAAGTCACACGATGAGGAGGGGTGGTGGAAAAGCCTGGGGGTCAGATAGGTACCACTTCGACTAGCGAGGTGTGACCGGTTTGATCTTCGGACATGTGGATCCCATTCTTACATTGGTATACACATGTTCCTAGGGGCAGGGTTGATCACTGCGTGTGTGTGTGTGTGTAAATTTTGTTCAATCCTAAAGTTCTCTATTCTGTTCACCCACCTCATGAGAAAACAGTACATAAGTACATTCTCCTTTAACACAAATGCAGATTCGCTATTTTTTATAGCCTAACATTCTAATAGTCACTTAGGTAAACTAACGAATGTGACTTTTTCAGTTACTATGGTTACTTAGACTATTTTCATTATTAACCTTTTTTTAGTCATTTCTTAAGGTTTTCAGATCAGGCGTGTAAAGACAAAATAACATTACAAACATATTTTTACTCGAAGCCCAAAGTGTTTTTTAGCTCTCCTGAAAAGTAACGAATATGCACATTCGCTACTTTACCAATTTGGTCACGATATACACACATGTCCAAAAGTTTGGAATATGTACAAATACTATATCTACGCCTATGGTGGTTTTAAAACTGTTGTTGATATTCATTCTAGAACGTTTTTAAATGAAAATGATAAAAAATTTGAATCGTTTTTGTATGATTTTCAACATTACATGTCACATTCAACTAATTAGCGTATTTACACATTTTTTCAGTCATTGTTGAAATTTGAATTGAACGGTTTAAAAATGCCTAGAAACGTGATATCTCATTTTAGCAGATCTAGAGTAGTTACTTTATTACAACAGGGCTTTATTTAAAGTTATATCGCGAATATTGTTACTCAGAATACTGTATCGAAAATTAAAAAAAAATCCAAGATACAAATGACGTCAAGGATCGTTCCAGAAGTGGTAGAAGTCGATGTACAACAGCAGCACAAGACCGGCAAATAACATTGATAACTCGTGGAAATCGTCTGGAATCTACAAGTGGTATATCCGGAGAAATTTCTAGGCTTCAAGGACTGAATATTTCACGGTAAACAATAACACGCAGACTAAATGCGATAAATTTGTATCGTAGAAGGCCGCTACATGTTGTTAAACTAACCTACCAACACAAAATAGTAAGGTTGCAATGGACCAGAGAAATGGTGCATCCTGGTTCTAACTAGAATAACCTGATGTTCTCTGATGAGTTAAAACTTGGCTTGGTATCTGATTCGCGAAGAACACTGGTTTGGAGGGCCCCAGGACAAAAAGCCCGATTAAAAACAGCCCAACTGGGTGTCCCATTTCAAGGTGGCAGTATTATGGTTTGGGGTGGTATTATGAGTAGTACATGGACGCCACTGCTGGTTCTGGAGAGAAGAGTCACTGGTGCTGTGTACATCGAGGAAGTTTTAAATCCTGTCGTACGTCTATTCCGAGGGGCAATAGGTGATGAATTAGTATTTATGTATGACAACGCACCTCCTCATCTAACAGCAGCAGAACAAAATTTTCTGGAAGAAGAAGGAATATCTACATTACAGTGGACCTCGACTTCCCCGAAATGAACGTTATTGAACATGCTTGGGACATTCTCAAAACACGTATCAAGAAGCGAAACAATCCCCCTATTACACTTCGAGAACTAAAAGATGCTGCTCGTGAAGAATGGGAGAGAATTCCATAAGCCCAGCTCGACCAGTTAATCGGCAGCATACCAAATCGCCTACATGCATGCATACAAGCCAATGGAGGAAATACTAATTATTTGTTTTATTAAAATTTATTTTTTTCTATACTAATTTATTTTTAAATGTAACTTGTACATTGTAAGTTTTTCACTCCAAGAGAATAAATAATTTTTCTGCATATCGTCTATCTGGTTTTGAGATTTATTTAGTATTGTTAAGAATTGAAACAAAATGATGTTTAACTATTCAGAAGAGTTTATATATAAAAATCAATAAAAAGATGAAATATTCCAATATTCCAAACTTTTGGACATATGTGTATATATGATTACTTTTATAGAAACTTTCCAGCTATAGAAGGAAATAAATATTTTTATATTATTCTTTAAGATAAGAATAATATTACGGTCTATTAAAATACTATTTTTATATTTCTATCAAAGTGAATATACAATAAATGCGAATATTAGATTCAAATTTTGTTGCATATAAATTATTAAATCAAAGCAAACCACCTTTTAAAAACATCTATAATTTAAACTGTTTACCGAAAGATAGCCAATTTTCATATATCGATTGCGTCACTTTTATTGCTTATTTTTAAAATTCAAGTTTCTTGGCACCCGCATGATGTAAGGTTCAGTTTTTCTTTCCTGCGCTAGTCGAAATGATGAAATATTTTTTTGACTGATTACAGATGCCATATGTTTAAAAACTTTTTCGTTCGATATTTTTATTCACTAAAGAAAATAACAAAGTTGTACGTACGAACGGACAATTTATTAATACTATCAGGACCGGTTTTTATCTTTTTAACAGGTAGGAATACAGATTGCCAAAAATCAACTTATAATATTATTGCGCTTTTAGAAATTAATTTAAATTTTTTTTATTTGTTTTATAAAATAAACGTGATATTAAATTCTGCTACGTAGGCTATGTAACCCTCCTTAATACAGCATACAAAATATTTTCGAGTATTTTATATGGTCTCCTGAGTGCATATTCAGAGGAGCTTCTTGGCGAATATCAAAGTGGTTTTAGCCCTGGTCGATCAACAACAGACCAGATCTTTGTGCTAAGGCAAATACTGGAAAAAATCAATGAATTCAATATAGACACATACCATCTTTTCGTAGATTTTAAATCGGCCTATGATAGTGTCCTAAGAAATAAATTGTATGAAGCCATGGATGAATTCCACATCCCCGATAAACTGATAAGATTGGTTAAGGCTACAATACGTAAAGTTGTTTGCAATGTCGAAATACAGGGCGAACAATCCCAGGCATTTGAAACGCATGTTGGGCTGCGACAGGAAAATGCGTTGGCGTGTTTTCTTTTCAACATAGCTCTGGAAAAGGCGGTCGGGGATGCCCAAATAGACAACAGAGGAAACATTTTTAATAAATCATCCCAAATTTTGGCATATGCAGATGATGTTGACCTAGTTGCCTGCACAACCATGTTTATACCACCTTGTCAAACGCCTCAAAAAATATGGGCATGCAAGTAAATGAGGAGAAAACTAAGATAATGGCATCAACAAATGCTATTTTGGACTGAGTAGACATAAGAGAAGCAGAAACTTAAGCCTAAAAAAAATTACCATATTCAAAATAATTATACAATCAGTGTTGACATATGGGTCGTAGACGTGGACCATTTCCAAGGCAGATGAAAACCTCCTGCTTATAATTGAATAAGGGATCCTGAGAAGAATATTCGGTGGCATCGGTGAAAATGGTGTTTGGAGAAGGAGGTACAACTACGAGATATATCACAGATTTAAACATATATTTGGTGGTAAGGACGTAGTATCCCTTATAAAAATAGGAAGACTAAGATGGGCAGGACATCTGGCAAGATCACAGCAGAACAACCCTCCTAAAAGAATTCTAATGTCACAACCTGTGGAAAGTAGAAGTAGGGGTAGGCCAAAACTCAGATGGAGGGATGGTGTAAACGAAGATGGTAGAAAAATAGGCGCAGCAAACTGGCAACAGTTGGCAATGGATAGAACTGACTGGCGTAATAGACTTGGGAAGGGCGAGGCTCTTTTATAGGGCTGTAGCACCAATGATGATGACGTAGCCTATGTGGTTTTTATTTATACTCTCATGAAAAAAATATCTAGCTGAGCATCTGAATGTGTTGATGTGTTGGCTAAATGGTACAGGACATACTACTGATAGAAAAACCATACAGGCACCAAATGTCAAAAAATTTTGTCAAACCATAATAATGAAAAGACCTACTCCAATGTATCAAAAACTATACTGAAATGATATTTAATGAGGTAAAATGGTGGGGAGCAAACATTTCGGATTTCCGGTGGAAACATTATTACAGGTTAGAAAAATCAAGATAGAGTCTTGGAATCTTGGAAGTGTTACATGCAAGAGTATGGAGTAATAGATGCGTCTAAAAGACGTGGAGTACAAATTGCTTGCATTAAAGAGACCAAGTATAAAGGACATAGTGCGAAAGAACTATGTAAAGGTTAGAAATTGTGGTATATAGGTAAAAGATGGAGAAAAGTTGATAAAAAAAGTGTTGCATATTGTGTAAGTATGCTCCCTAAATTGGTCTGGGTGAGAATAAAATAAAAGCTTTCTATGATCAATTAGGAGAGATACTGACTGATATTCCATCGAAGAAGAGAGTGCTAGGAGGTGATTTAAACGCACATGTGAGCCAATCCAAGAGAGAATATGGCTTTGGAACTATAAATAATGCTGGAGATGATATGGAGAAATAAGCAACAGGCGATTGTTGTTACATTTTGTCAAAAGAAAGGAAATCAAATTATCATATATAAAAGTGGACAAAGTCATTCACGTCAATATAAGGACTGCAAGGTAATAGTTAGTGAGACTGTGAACCAAGAGCATAAGTTGCTTGTGCTGGACATCGAAGTAAAAAAGGGAAACTAAATAAAATATAAGGGAGGACCACAAAAATCAAGTGGCGGTCACAAAAAACCTCAGTAAAGAAGTTTGAAAATATACCAGACCTGGTGTTGGTGGTGAAATAGAGTTAACGAAAAAATAAGGGAAAAGAAAGAACTAGTGGCAAGAAAATGGGTCAGACACAGATCTGCAAAACCATACTTAGTTACTTACTCCGTGGCGTTACAACCCTTCGTGGCTTTCAGCCGATTTGACAACATGCCTCCATTCTTGGGAAATCTCCATTCAATTCTCTACGCCCAAAGCTTTAAGTTCTTCCGCAGGGGCGGACTAAGGCCTAGGCAACCTAGGTACGTGCCTAGGGCTCGTAATTTTTGGGGCCCAAAAATTAGGTTTTTAATTTTTGTGATTCATTTTTATTTTTATTTAACAGAAAATATAGTCATAATTATTGCTGAAACATATCCAAATTATTGCCAAATTATTTCGGATCGTGGATTGATAAAATCTATAAGTGTGTAATATGTGTGTAAATCTGTAAATACGATCGAGCCTAAAAAATAATATAAGTATAATATATTATAAAATATCACAAATTGTAATTACTATTTAAATGGGAATAAGCCACAATTAAAGGTTAAAGTACGTTTATTGACGTTTCAATTTCCACTTCGGAAATCGTTCTCAAAATACACTAATGTTTGTATTTTGAGAACGATTTCCGAAGTGGAAGTAATTTTGTTTGTGATTACAATATTGAGTAAAATAAAATTTAATTGAAGATCATTTTCTTCTTTCTTTTTAGTACGTAGTCTTTAAAATGAGTTCCTATAAACATTTAAGTGGAAGTGAATATAGAAAACAAAAGGCAGATCGAGATAAAGTTGTAACAAAACTAAAAAGATCGTTGAACAAATTTTTAACTGGAGATAGAGCAGATGAAGATACAACAATTATCATCATTTTCCTAAATTTCATTTGGAAAAACTCAAGAAATTTCATTTGTGTTCAAAACTATTCTGCAAAAAGACCAGCAAGAAAAATCAAGCAATACAGATTGTAAAAATAAAATAAAAGAAGAAAATATAAATTTAAAATCGTCGTAAAGTAATGATGAAACTAAGAGTTTTGTAAACGACATTGCATTACGGTCAGAATACTTAACAGACGCCATGTGAGAGTATTATATAAAAAATCCACCAAAATCAATAAATGGATCTTTGCAATCATCTTCTATTCGATGCAAAGAAGTATCAAAACAATTACAAGAAAATTAACTATTGCTTCCTTCTTCAGAACAATTAATAGCGAAGAAAAAGTTAAAGGGGATCGGTCGGCTTATACTGAAACCAACTACTTATTGTATTACGTCTGCAAATTTATGGTAAAAACAAACAACGCTAATGACAAAAGGGACAAATGATTGGAAAAATGTACATAACAAATTTTCAGGGCATGAAAACTCCAGTGGCAACATTAGCTCCATTTAAATTTTTTATAATAAGATCTAAAATTACCGAACGCATTAACACTGAACTAGAAAAACAAATGATAAATGAAAAAAATATTGGAGGGTACATACATACTTAAAAGTATGGTAGCGACAATAAAATTTATATTGTTCTGAAGCTATTTTCTTGTGGTATTTTAAAGTAATTACTATTTAAATGGGAATAAGCTACAATTAAAGGTTAAAGTACGTTTATTGACGTTTCAATTTCCACTTCGGAAATCGTTCTCAAAATACAAACATTAGTAAATTAAACAAATTTTTGTTTTTTTGTTACTTAGTGAAAAATTCTTCTAATAATTTAATTTTATGTGACTTATTTATATTGACAATTCAGACATACATTATACATTTTAAAGTAGACGACTTTAAAATGATATTGCCAATATTGTTGAGTTGCGCTCCTGGGACGACTTTACTTATAAGATTGGGGATTGTCAACGCTTCTTTCCATTTATCTGGCATTGTTGCTGCCAGTCAAACTGTCAAAATATAACCTAAATTCTGATTTGAATAAAAGATCTTCCCTAGGCTGGGCAGTAGTTGAACAATTACAAATATTATTTTTTGAAAACGAACATATCTAATATTTTAAAAGCAAAAACTTTCGATCAGTACATATTGCCAATATTAAATTATGAAACCAAAACGAGGGCTTTCAATAACAACATCCTCGTACATAATACATAAATTCATGTGACTTAGGATGGAATGTAGAATGATTAAAATCAAGCTAAAAAGGCACAATACCTAATACAGAAATAACATAGAAATCCAAGGTATCAGATGTCATTAAAAAATGGAATGTTAACATACAACTGGACTAGACACGTAGGAAGACAATGGATGGACCAGCGAACCATCGGCCAGGCGGACCATGGTCCAAGAGCATACAAGGTAATCAAAGAAGACCGCAATCTAGTTGGATCAATAGCACCAGACGAAATTTGGTCACGAATGAATGCAAAAAATAACCTACAGTCTTCGTTACATTATATCATTATTTAACGTCCGGAGTATATCATAAATGGTAGCCTCTTTTTTGTCTTTTCGTCTTCGTCGAGCTGTTGAGATTCAATAATTTAAAATTATAGTTTTTTGGCAGTACGAGAACTTCAAAATAGAGAACAAGAAAGATGTCGGAATTCGATAAAAAATAAACGGTTTTATTTTATTTTATACGCAACATTATTATAACATTAAGTTTAAAATTTAATTAAAAAATGTACATTTCCAGCGCTATTATAGTCGGTGAAATGTTTTTGCATTGATTATAGATTCCATTTTTAAAACTTTTTAAACACGATATTTATCATGACTATTGAAAAAACAAAGTTTTACGTATGAAACGATTTATTAATAATCTCACGACCAATTTATCTTTTCGAAAAACAAGAATGTATTAAACAAGAATTGTTTTTTAACAGATTATCGATATTTTTATCTTAAAACATGTTTTCTAATAAATAATAATAATTTATAAATTTTTTATTTCTCTCTTGTGTTGTAATACATTACATATACGTCACACCTTCGATATGGACCAATCAACGGCAAGTGGGCCAATTTTCCTAGCCAGCGGCCTTCAGATATGTCATTTGCATCTACTGTAAACATATTACCCAGCGTAGTAATAAATTTCTGTAAATGAGCAAGGCGTACCTTGATATTTATGGAAAGGTAATCGATACCTCGAACTATGGTATGGTAGGTACTGTTACTATGTGTAATACCATTTATTGTAAATGGGTAGTATTATATGTAAAATGTAGGTTTTTTTCTAAATAAAATATAATAAAAGTAACAAGCCTCAACGAATGTTCTACCAAATAATGACTGAATAATAAAACGAGACTGATTATTTTGGAATTACAATCATCCTCCTAGAAATCTTGTTCTTCGTTTACCTTATTCATTAGGGGGTCAACCGAGGGTTATAATTTAATTATAAATTTCAGTCCGTTTTTTCTACCTTTGGTCAGTAATTGTACTTCGTCTAGTGATTTTCCTTTTTGTTTTAAAATATATTTTAATTTATTTATCCATTTTGTTTTCTTTGTCTGTCTTGTCGTGTTTAGTCGATATTTTCAAATCCAAAATTCGTCATGGGATTCATATTTATATCTCCTATCATGTCCAGGCAAATAAGACTCTTCTCGTGACACTGATCCCTCCAGGCAAACGACAGATGTTTTGAGTAGTATGGACCTCTATAACAAGAACCTATATGTTTCTAGCAATAGTTTTTTTGGACTTCTTGACATTTTATCGTTACAAATTCTGCTAACTCTATTATTTTATTATGATCTGTTTCCTTTAAACTTTGAACTGGGGTGTAGGAATAAGGATGAAATTTATATTTTTTTAAAATTCACTGAATAGATGGAATTATGACATCTTCATACACTGCCTGCTAAAATAAAACAATAAATATCCTACCTTTAACATTAAACCACAATTACCTTCAAAAGTATAAACATTAGGTAGTTTAAAATTATTAAATTATAAAATACAAGGTGTTTCATTTAAAATTATTGACTTACTGTGATTTAAAGTTTCAAGAAATTGCGTATCATTTGTTAACACCCTGTATTTATAAATTCGATTTCTATGTAAATTTCCGAAAGAACGAGACCTACTCTTTGTGTGTAAAGGTTTTTAACACATTATGTTTGTAAATGGATGAACTTTGCACAGTGTATCTATATCTGTCAAAATTTCTGAAAAAAGATGAGTAACTCAAAAAATATGAAGTTTTGACCTATGATACTTCATACATTTGTCTAGAATTTTACGGTAAATTTAAAATAAAAATGAAATAATGTACAGGATGTTCTATTTAAAATACCAAAGTTTTTGTTCATTTCCGTCAAAATATTCTTTTTAAGTTTTTCATAACTTGTAATCCCCATATACCAATTTTCATAAAAATATCGTATTAGTAGTTACCGATATATAGATATATAGATATATATGAAGCAACAAGAAGTCGGGAGGCCTCTCTTACCCAGAGGCTATTGAACTATACTAGGAATAACCTTTTATTCCGACATCTACAGTTCACTTTTGACAAGACTATCTTTTCATTTCATTTCATTTCATTTTAGTTTGAACTTCCACAAGTGTTCCCTGATGAGAGTTGATATAACTCGAAATACGTGTAGAACCATGGTGGAATTCGAATTAAAATGAAATGCAATCTTTTACTATAACAGGGATATATAGGGTAGGTCGCCTATATTGGACCGGCTCCTAAATTGGACCTTTGCAGATTTGAGCGAACCGACAAGAGAGTTTCAACACGTGGAGCTGTAAACAACGCAACGGTTGAGAAAATATTAGTGTTTTCGTGATTATTTAACTTCCAATACAAAGATACTATTACTTACCGTTCAGTAGGTAAGAGTCATTAAAGAGGCCATGGTTTAGGGACTATTTTCGTGACCTAACCTCCAAATTAGTAAAACCCGTTATGGGTGAAATTTGATATTGTTTAGCTTTAGAACAAGGTTTCCTAAATTGGACCAGCAATTAACTTGTAAATTGGACCGGTCCAATTTAGGCAACCGTATTGTAAATTAAACCAGTCCCATTTAGTTCTTGATGGATTTATTTTTTATTTCAGAATGTCATCACGTGGTAAATACGGCAAGTGGAGCACAGTAGATTTAGGCAGTGCTATTTCCGCTTTTCGCAATGGTTCTTATGGGCTTAATGAATGTGTAAGATTGTTTAAAGCACCTAAAGCTGTACTAAAAAGACGTCTCGAAGAGAAAAACAAACGGGCAAATAATGCAATTAAAAAATGGACAGGTTTACTGTATATTTTGATTTTTGAAGAGCGAATGTTCAGAATGGGCATACGAGACGTCCGCACATTGGCATTTGAATTGGCAACAAGAAACAATTTGAAACACAACTTGAACACAGACAAACGTATGGCAGGCAAGAAGGGGTATTATGGCTTTATGTCAAGACATAAAGAAATATCATTACGGCAGCCGGAGAAAACATCAATGGCAAAGGCTGCAGGATTTAGCAAAGCACGAGTTGATAAATTGTATGAACTTTTATAAAGAATTTGTGAAGAGGAAAAATTGACCGCCACACGCACATTCAACGTCAACAGACATGCTGCTCAACCGTACAATGGTAATGTCAAAAAATATTAGCCAAGAAGCGAAAACATCAAATTGGAAGCATTTCTAGTGGAGAGAAGGTGGTAAATACTACTATGGTTTGTTGTGCTAGTGCAGCAGGGCAGTTTGTACTACCCATGATAACTTTTAAGAAAAACGTTTTCAAGAGGAACTTTTATTAGGTGCTCCCCTGGCATTATTGTCACTATTAGCGATACTGGATATATCAGTCATGATCTTTTTGTGACATGGCTTAATCATTTCATTGAAACAGTTAAGCGAAGCCCTGAGGCTCCTGTTTTGTTATTGTTGGACAGCCACAGTACCCACAGCAAAAACCTAAAAGCTCTACAAATTGTCAGGAATTAGGTTATTGCAATTACCTAGTTACAGCACACACAGACTTCAACCGTTGGATGTTGGATTCTTCAAAGCCTTTCAAAATGTTTATGGACAATTCATTCAAAAATGGTTGCGGAATAACGTGGGTCGAACTGTTTTAGGTTTCCGGGATAATTGGAAAGGCTTATGGGCTGCTGCAACAGTGAGAAATGCACAGAACGCTTTTCGTGCTAGTGATATTTGGCTTACAGATGAAAATATTTTTAAAGAAACTGATTTGGCAGCTTCAATGTTGTTTGACAGTGCATGAAACTCTAACCATGAATCCCAACTTGAAGCATTCTCTTCTGAAGAAGATAATATTCTTTGGTAGAACGAACGAAGAGAGCAGTATCAACTTCCCTAAATACTATTTTGGGTCAGGATATTTCAAAATTTATAAAATCATCAAAATTTTGGTTTTCAACAGCGTCATCAACAGCGTCCTGGGTGCGGTCCCAGCCGCACCCAGGACGCTGTTGAAATGACCAGTTCCCCATACAAAAACGAACTTGAACCACGAGCTGTGGCATTTAAAGTAAAATCAGTTAAAACTACTTTATATTTGTTAAAAATTCGTTGTTAAAAAAGGTAGCAAAATTAGGTGTAGCTAAATCTGACAGCTGGTATGTGTAAAATTTGGTTTCATGCAAAATGTGCCAATGTATCGCTAAGAACTAAGATATTTTATTGTTCAAATTGTAAAACTTAAGATTGAGATTTTTTACATTTAGGTTAAGTTTATCAGTTACATAACGTTGAATATTAGTTTGTTATGTTAATATATATTTTTGAACACGTTCCTTATTCTTCTTCTTCTTCTTTTTGGCTTTTATTCTTCTGAATAATCAGCCAGTACATTTGTTTTGTTAATTTTTGGGCCACTGTCGTGAGTCTGAGAATATATCTCATGCCCTATTATCAATTATCATTGACATATAGACATTTTTTCTACATATCTACATTTTATTTATGTTTTCTATTTTCTTATAGTTGGTTTAAATGTTAATATTGGATAGGTTATTATTAAGGTTATAATTTTATATGGTTGATCTGTAGGAATCTGATAAGAATTTTGATAATTTTAGGGTTAATCTCGCAAAGAAGCATTGGTATGTTAATTGGGGTTTTAATATTAATTTTAATCAGCTCCTGATAGACATCATAATCTTTAATTTTGTTTATTGGGCATTCCCAAAATATGTGTTCTAGTGTATCCATTTGCCCACATTCACAGTATGGGTTATCGCGAATGTTGATTTTATATAAATGTACTCCTGTCAGGCAATGACCACTCCTCATTCTAATAATGGTAGTAATATGCCGCCTATCTATGTATGGGATTGTGTCAAACCATGGTTTATTAGGAAAAAAATTTTGTATGTTGTTATACCACTTGCCTTTATATTGAAAAGAATTTAACCAATTATTTTGATGCATAGAACATATTTTATTTTTTAATAATGGCATGATATCCAAGTTACTTAATCGAATTTTAGCAGGAATATTTAATTCAGCCCCAATCTTTGCCAGTTTGTCAGCTATTTCATTTCCCTTGATATCATTATGTCCAGGAATCCAACATAATCTAATATCTTTCCCATATTTATTTAAATAGTATAGTTTCTTTTTAACTTGCAAGACTCTGTAATCTTTTGTTGCAGTTATCATATTGTTATTAATGTTGTCTATAGCGCTCTTTGAGTCCGTAAATATTATAGCTTTATCAAAACTTTTTTCCTCACAAATCATTAGACCCTTTTGAATAGCTATTATTTCTGCTGTACAGATATTAATAAGTGAAGGAATTTTTTCAGAAAAGGAATAATTTATACTAGGTATGTGTATTCCTATGCCCGTTTTGGCTTCCTCAAGGTTTTGATTTTTTTGTTTTTTTGAAGCATCTGTAAATATTTGTATGTAATTATAGTAATACGAATTTACAAAATTGTAATATTCCCAAAGGTTATGGGAACTATTTTTTTTTAATAATGTTTTTATAATTGGTACATTATAAGTGTAGATATCATATTCATTTGAGTAGCAGGCTGGTATGTCACTTGTGTTCATTGATGGTAAAAACTTTTTAACTTCTGTTAGAGCGTCAATCAAATATGTTGGATTTTTTCCCTTCCAATATCCTTGTTGATAACCATGATATTTTTTTAAGTCTAGAAGCATATTTAATAATGAGTGATTTGGAGTTGTGCTAATCTTTGCTATGTATTTCGTGGCAATCCATTTAAATCTATGGTGTAGATCGATAGTTGCACTTTCTGCTAAAATGACATTAGTGGGAGTAGATTTCATCATCCCATGTGTTGTTCTCAAAGCTTGGAATTGTATTCGGTTTAATTTCATAAAATTTTGTTGAGAGAAGTTATTAATTATACTAGCGCCATAATCTAATTGTGATTGTATCAAGCCATTATATATTAATTTTAGTGTTCTTGGGTCTGATCCCCACCATACTCTACAAAGAGCACGTATTATATTAATGCCCTTTTGGGCTTTATTAATCATGTTATCTATTTGGTCTGACCAATTTAGATTGTGCTTAAATATTATACCTAAATATTTTTTCGACAGAACATTAGGGATTATATAGTCATTAATTTTTATATCTGGTGGATTACTAATAGGACGGTTCATTTTAAACCATAAAGTCTCGCATTTTGATGAGGATAGTTTAAGATTATGTGTATCAAACCATTTGGATAATTCATATAGGATAAAGTTTACCTGATTTGCTATATGGTTAAAATTACTACCTTTTGTTAAGATAATTAGATCATCTGCATATGACCGAAGTACACAATTTTCAGGTATTATTGTGTATATATTTTTAAGATAAATATTGAATAATATTGGGCTTAAAGGTGAGCCTTGTATTAGACCTTGTGTAGTATGCGATGGTCCAACCATTTCGTGATAATGATTTTTAACATATAGAGTCCTATTGTTTAAGAATTGAAATATAAGGTTATTGATGTCTACTGGAATATGAAGATTATTAAGAAGTCTGTATAGTATGTAAATATTCACACGTTCCTTATGTTTAAATATAGGTTTTAACATCGGTCCAATTTACGGCGCTAATGGTCCAATTAGATGCCTGTATCCCAAATTGTACTTTTGTTTATATTTAATTTTATTTGAAAAACAAAATAACATATCATGTATTTATTATTTGTGATTTTTTGAAATATAAACAGTATTTAATAAATGATTTTTATGACAAAATTTTGAAATATTTATTAATATGTGTAATGCAATAGATATTTAAAAAGTGTTCCAAATTAGGAAACCTTACCCTACCTATATCTAATTTAATCTAAATTTTCTTCCAGATATATATATTTTCCAGAGAATCCTTCCAGATTCTCAATATAATTATTTAAGTTCAACAGTTTTGTTTAGAGTATAATATGTATTTCTAAAAACTTTTAACATCCATAATAAACATTCGTTCACTTTAAAAGCAGATGCATAAAGAAAACCTTAAGTAATTTCTAAATTACAAGTCAGCCATTAACTTTTTTATAGGATTTAGGTAGTTTTATCGTTGTTTGAGATGTAAAAACATGAGCAGTAAAGACCACACTGTTTTAGGGAACTTTGCCAATAATGTTTTTTATTAAAAGCAGATGGCGTTCAATAATCTTTAAAAATATACTAATCTTGTTAATACTCTAACGCCTTTAATGTAGTCATTAAAAGACAAAAATAATTTGCTAAATTTATTTCTCAAAATCTGTACATTAAAAAAGTTGTTTTAGATATGATTATTTGTTTATGAATACAAAATAATGTGTTCAATTTGTATTTTGAGATCGATTTTCGAAGTGGAAATCGAAGCGTCAATATAAACGTATTTTCAGCTAAAATTATGGTCAATTTCTATTAAAAATAGTCACAAGAAAATAGCTCCAGAACAAAATTAAGCCAGAAGTATTATTTTATAAAAAAGTATTGATTTAGTATTTGTATTAAACAATTTGACGACTTTTTTAAATAAATTAACCAATACTACAGAAGGAAATCAATATACTAGGTGATTTTAACGCTAGAATTGGCGAAAAAGATAAGGGCCCAGTAATGAGAAAATATGGAAAGAAAAAAGAGAACAATAACGGAATACGACTTATAGACATATCAAAGTGTATCTCTAAAGATAATGAATGAATTCTTTTCGCATAAGGACGTACATAAACTCACATTAGTACAGCCCAGAATAAAATCAATAATCAATCAAATTCAAGGTCTAAAACTAATGACGTAAGGGTATTTCCTAATGCAGAGTATGGATCTGACCAGCATTTGGTAATAGCGAAAGTAATGGTAAACTACCGAAAGACAAAACATAAAAATGGGACATATATGAAGGACGGTAGACAAAAATGAAGTACGAATCAATTAAACACTGCCTTCATTCATCAAGCGGCAAAAGGATCTCTGGAAAATAAAGAGGTATATCAAGGTGAGAATCCCGAGTGGTGGTGGGAGAAGAAATAAAAGAATTAGTAGAAGGAAAAAAGAAAGCTTATCAAACGCAGGGGACACAGAACTGGTCTCTGTTAAGCAGAAAATAGAGAAGGGGGCCAGCTCCTGGCCTTTTCTATAGATGAAGAATCCTGCAGAAATCTGAAGGAGTGACCACACTGGAAGTTTAGTAAAGCTCACTGGCTTGTATTTACCAACGAACTCGATAAACTCTTGCAATGGATCCAACCAACATACATATAAAAATTATGAAAGGTTTAAAGGTTCAACAATTAAAATATTTTGGACATGTCATAAGGTCAGACATAGACAATATGGAGAGACTCATTATTCAAGGGAAGGTAGAAGCCCAGGCGCCACGAGGAAGATCTTCGACAAGATGGATTGACCAGATCACAAGAAGTTCCAACAGGAATATGTGTATGTATGTGTATGTATGTGTGTGTGTATGTGTGTGTATGTGTATGTGTGTGTGTGCGTGTTTAGATTAATGACCTTGGTTTAGACCAATTGACTAGCTTTAGCTGAGATGCATTATATTTTGATAAATACTAATAATAACAAGTACTAAATGCTAAAACTAAATACTAATACTAACTATCAATAATGTAAATATATTTTTTTTCCACAGCGCTAAGACCTAAACCCGATTCAACACTTCGGAGGTTTAGGTCCTCTTTGTGTTTTGTTTTTCATATACATATTTTTTTTGTATCTTTTTTTTATTTTTTTTTTTGTATATAATTTTATTCTTATTCTTTTTTATTTTTTATTTTGTTTAATTTATTTATTTTGTTTTTGTTTTTGTTTTGTTTTTTTTTAAGATCAATTTTCATATTTTTTAGATGGTTATAAACAATTTTGTAGAAATTTATATTACATGTACATAGAATGGCATTTAAATTAGTGGGGAGAGTAGCTCCTGCTGTTTGCAGATTTTTGTATATTGTTTGCTTTAGAATCTGGAAGCTTGCACAATCGAAAATCACATGTTCTAATGTATCCAACTCTCCGCAAGTGCAGTTTTGAGAATTGACCAAACCTAGTTTATTTTTGTGGGATGGAATGGTTTGGAAACAGGCCTATGCAGGATGTAATAGAAATGACCAGAGATAGTAGTCTATGGAGACGGACCACACATTATCACGACAACCATTACACTCTCTCCAGGCGGTAAAAATTGAAGAGAGAGAATATCTGCAACAAAGAAATTCGGAGAGACTATCGTCAGCACTACATACCAGGATCAAGTCATCGTGAAGGACGAAAAGATAAACTTTTTCTAAATTTAGACACAGCTAGAAGACAAAAATGTACAAGCAAAATTGAAACCTAGACTTTAAAAAACCTAACCGTAAAGCGTGATCGCTTTTAAAAAAAACTTGGAAGTGAAAAGTCAGGATACAGATATATTTAAATAAGGTACCTACCAAATCTTTTCGAATAAATCAAAATCATTGGTATGCTTAAACTAGTAAAACCAGCAGGCCGTGAAAGAGTTACCGTCCCATCGCCTTACCTTGAAAGACTCATTCTTCATAGAATTAGTTCAAAACTATTTCAAGAAATACCAATGAAACATGCAGGCTTCAAGTCACTAGAAACCTTCGCTGATCAAGTGCTTTCTAAAGCTACTCACATAGAGGCAGCATATGACACGGTTTGAACAGATGATCTTATCTCTAAGTTTCTCAAAATAATCCCCTGCAAAACGACCGCTTGACTTCTAAGTAACATGCTGAACAGCAGAAACTTTCATGTAACCACCATCTCTTTCATTTTGACGTACGCCAGTGTATATCATTATGTAATTGTCTAAATTTTTAATTACCTTAAGTTTCTTTTTTAATTATATTATGACGTCTTATACTAAGAACTCAAAACATTGACACTTATGGAGAATAGATTAGAGAAGATCGATAAAGAAAAAATACGCAATAAATTAATCATCCGGAATTACGGTAAACCTAGAAGATGAAAAGAGACTAAGAGAAGACATACAAAAAATGATGGAAAAAGAGCTTCAATTAAAAATAGAAATTAAAAGTGCGTTTAAGATAGGATACAAGAAATGTATAATAGAAACAAAGAGCTGAGAAGACAAACAGAAGATACTCCAAGAAAAAGGTAAACTCAGATACACAAGAGACGAAAAGAGAAGAAAAGGAGCAAAAGTAAAAATCAGATGACAGAAATTAGAAATAGATAACAAGGTGCTGAAGTATAATGCAAAAGAAAATAAACTCATAGATATTGAAATGCTCCAAAAAACTAGAAACAGAAGAATGGATGGATGAAAAGGAAACAGACAATGCAAACGAAGAGAAAAATGTGTCAAGGTATATTCAGGATAGTAAGAAAAATACAAAAAAGAGAAAAAGAATTAAAAAAATGATAAAAAACATTGGAACAATGAACAATGAAACAAGAAAAATGGAAGAACTAGCGACACAGTTAAAACAATACAAGATAGATATTGCAGGAATTCAGGAAACCAGATGGGATAAACGTGGAAAAATCAAAAAGAAAAATTATATAGTATGGTATGCAGGCGAAGAAAAACAGGTATATGGAGGAACGGCTTTAATGGTGATAGGAGAAATGAGACGTAAAGATATGGAATTTAAACCAATAAGTAAAAGAATATTATACATAAAAGTAAACAGCAAACCGAACAAGTTGTCCATAATAAATGTTTATGCACTCACAGAAAACAGTGATGACTTGACAAAACAACAGTTCTATGAAACCCTAGAAGAAAACGCCAAGAAAATCCCGGGAGCATATATATTGATCCTTATACGAGATTTTAACGCCCAAATAGGCAAAGAAAATTGCTTCAGAGAGGTTGCAGGTACAAACTCAATACATGGCACAACAAACAATAATGGAGAAAGACTATGTAATTTAGCAGCGGCGTTAAACATGGACATAAGACCATGTACTAATTAAAAAGGCATACAAACAATCGATAAATGACGTTAGATCTCACAGAGGGGCCAACATCGATTCGGACCATACACTAGTGGTTACAAAATCTAAAATAAAAACAACGAAGAATGAAAAGCGAAAAGCACAGAGAAAATGGGACTTGGATAAATTGAAAGAGAAAAAAGTACGAAGAAAATTTGTACAAGAAGTAAATAAAGTAACAGAGATGCAGTTCAAAGAATAACAAATGGAGGAACAGTGGAAAACAATCCAATAAGAAATAAACAATGCAGAAACAATAGAAGAAAAGAATAAAACACGATTGAAATAGTTAAGCACAAGCAAAGAAGATGGACGAGAAAAATACAAAGATTAAAGGCAAAAGTAAAAAGTAGAAGAAATTATAAACGAGATAGAAACAGAAAATAAAAAACACAACTCAAAAACATTGTACCAATATTTAAAACTAGGTAACTGAGAACGGACAGCTAATATAACTATAGAACCAGAAAAATGGCAGAAATATTTCAAAGAAATGTATTAAGAAACGGATAGAGAAGAAGAAAGAGAAAGAATAACGAACACAAAACAACATGAAGAAGAAGAAGAATTGACGTGTACAGAAGTGAAAGAGAAAATATGCAAATTAAAAAGGTGAAAACAGCGGGAGAAGACGGAATATGTGCAGAACTTATAAAATACGGTGGGGAGGGCACTATGCAGACAGATTTATAAGACGTCTTATATCTAATTTAAGTTATGTTTATCGTACGATTTATAAGTTCGCTGTTTATTTCTTGTTATTTTATGTTGTTCTTATTTTTGTTACAATTTTACCGATTAAACTTCCCATGAAATAAAAAGACGTTATTACTAAAATATATTTTAAAGACATTTCTAATTTGACCGTACTACAACCAAGTTGAAAAAGTTATTATTCAATTTTTTTTTCGGAAGATTTATGGATTGGTACGTGTATTTTTTGTTAGTATTACTATCTACCATCTGAACAACATTTTACTTAGCAACATCTAAAAATGACCTTGGCCTTCATTTTTTACAGACGTTAATAGTAGGAACTTTTCAATCATCACATTATAAATTTTATCGGTAGCGAAAATCTCATTAAATCTCTTTTTATTTTACTAATAATCCGAAGATAATTGACCGTACATTTGTACGTTTTTATAAAATGGTCCGGAGAATTTTACAGGCAAAAATCGTCGTTTTAAAATAAAACTATTTGATTAGGTTCTGAAATTGTTTTCTTGAGGCATATATCTACGTTAAATATTGTGTTTATGTGGGATTAAGTCGCAGTTGACTGAAATTAAAATTTAATAACTAACTAAAAATTGACGTTTCGATTTCCACTCCGGAAATCATTTTCAAAAATAATATTTAAGTATTTTGTGGAAAAGAGTTTATAACCGCCAAACTTGAGTTTATGTCAAAAGTTAAGGTAAAAGGTCAAAACAATGGAAAAGCTTGTGAACCTGGGAGGTCCATATGCTGAACTTCTGAAAAATAAAACCGAAACGTTATTCAGTAGGATAGCATACATAATATTCAACTTGTGTATTAATGGACACCTTCCGTCCCAGCAAAATGAAAAACCGCATATCTATAACAAAGGCGATTGAAAACGATATGAAAATTATGGAGGAATATTTGTAAGAAGTACAGTCAGTAGATTGATTGAGTCTATACTAAGAAATTTTATAAAAGAAAAAATTAAAGGTCAAGAAGAATAAGAACAAAATGGATTTGGTGTAGGAAGTTCAGCTAACGACAATATATTATGTCTCAAATAATCCAATATATAAAAAAGTGAGGTAAATTTTCACACAGTAAATTATTTATAGCCCCCTCATAGTCTCTACATGAATCCTATTGAACAATTATGACGTCGCCATACTAAGGAACAAAGATACCGATCGAAAATTTCAGACAGACGTAACAGCAAACCTACTTCAAAGCGGAAATCAAGGTGACATCGAAATGGAGTGGGGAATAATAGAAGCAGTTATAAAGGAAACAGCTCAAAGGCGGTTAGGTCAAGAAAGGAAGGGGAGAGATAAAGAATGGTTTAATACCTATTGCAAGAAGCGCCTTAACAAAGGAAGCGAGGCAAGACTAAAATATATGGACAAACAAAGTGACAAAAATAAAAATGAATATGAAGTAGAGAGAAAACACGCCAAAAAACTGTGTAGGGGGAAGAAAAGCTCCAAGAGATTGAAGAACTTTATATAGATGGCAAGAGCATTTCAGAGAGCTGCTTAATGAAGAGCCGGATCTAAAGGATTAGGATCAAGTGGAAATGATAAGGGAAGTCAACGACACGGCGGAAACAATGGAGACTCCCATTGTGGATGAAATAAGAGAAATCATATATAGAATGAAAAACAATAAAAGTGCAGGCAGCAATGGTATTCCGGCAGAACTATTCAAGCATGGGAGAGAAGTGCGTATATCGCGGATATGTAGCCTGCTTACGAAAATATGAAAAAATTAGTCAGATCCTCAGGACAAAGAGACTTAGATGGTCAGGCCATCTTGCGAGAATGGCAGATGGAAAGTGGCTAAAGGACTTGCTGTTGAGAGGGGTAGGAAAGAAGAGAAGAGGAAAGCCACCTGAAAAAAGTGGCTAGAAGCGTGTATGAAGAAGGAGATATAGTAAACAGAGTGAAATACTACAAAGATGGACTGAATTCTTCAAAGAAAAGTTTAAGAAAAACAAAGATCCACTATATGATGGAATTATACTGGATCAAACGGATACCAGAGAAACAACCCAACCCCTTCAGTAGCTGATATTCAAAAAGCAGTTACCAGACTAAAAAACAACAAGTCACCTGGATTAGACAACATTAGCGCAGAATTAATAAAGGAAGGCGGAGACTCCCTATTGAATGCGATACACGAACTAATAGTGAACATATGGAATAATAAACAACTGCCACAAGACTGGAATACCAGAGTAATTATCCCACTACATAAAGGGAGATTAGCTTCAATGTAAAAACTACCGGGCAATAACGCTACTAACTGTAGCATATAAAATACTGTCAAATATTGTGTATGACCGATTGATACCATATGCGGAACAAATAGTTAAGTGATATCAATGTGGTTTCTGCAGGCAGAAGTCCACAATAGATCAGATCTTCGTCTTGAGGCAAATCTTGAAAAAGACTGGTGAATTTAATATAGACACACATCATCTTTTCATTGATTTTGAGAGTGCCTATGATAGCATCCATCGAGAATTTCTGATCCATGCACTGAAAGAGATTAATATTCCAACTCAACTCATTAATATAGTAAAAGAAACACTTAAAGTAAAAAGCAAAATTCGAATTCAAAACGCACTAACAGATACAATCCATGTGAGAACGGGCCTACGACAGGGAGATGCCCTATCCTGTATTCTATTCAACATCACATTAGAGAAAATAATTAGAGAGTCAAAAATAAACACCAGAGGAACAATAATAACAAAAAGTGTACAAATATTGGCATTTGCAGATGATGTTGATATCATAGCTAGAAGCGAAAGAGAGATGATAGAAGCATTTCAATGCAGCAATGTAGTAAACTTTTAATTATTATGTTCAAATTTAGTTGTCCGTAGTTTGAATAAAAAAATTTATTGAGACGATTAGGCGTTTCTAGACTTTTATATTTAAATACTGTTAGATCATCAATTGGCCTGCTGGCTGAGATCAACATCCAGCTGCGCCATGTAAGACAAAATAATATTTATGTCAGTTCTATCAAGAAGACGAGGATACCGCGCTACACGTATTATATCATTGAAAAGGCCTTACAAGAGTGCGTAATCTAGAATGAAAAACCAGAAACGTCAGGATATATAAAAAAAAAGACCATTATCAAGGACTGAAGACTGAATAAGATGGTATAAATGACAAAAGAGAGGCGCAATGAAGAAGAGAAATAAAAATCCAAACTGTACTTCCGACGTGTTTAAAAGATCTAAGGAAATGCTGGTTAGTAAGAATATAATTCGATTTTTTTTACCGGAGCGATATTTTATATATATGTACTTAAATCATTCTACTGTAAGTCATATCTAATACTTAAAGTCTACTCATAGTTAAAAGCAAGCATATAATTGATCGATATCAAAATATTATTTCAATATGTTTGTAACTCATGAGTATATTTACTTATTGACATTTCTAACCTCTAATATAATTTAAAAAAATCATTGGTAAAATAAATAAGGGTGTTAGAATATTATAAATAATCGATAAAACTGCTTTATGCTTCCGTAAATACGACCATAAAATCAAATTGTTTACCATCTGTTTAACATTTACATCATTATTTGGCACTTGTTTTGAGAAATCCTTGACATCTGGCATTTAAATTGAGAAATTCTTCACTTTTGGCCGGAGCTCAAATTGTTGCAAATTATACATTTAGACACGCCGATTCCAGGAACTAATACTTTGGCCACCTAGGGCATGTCTATTTTCACCTTCGCAACCACATGGAATAATAAATATAATTATCGCACTTGCGACATTTTCCGCTTAGTTGTCAGATTTGTCATTTTTAGATAATTTTCATAATTCTTTGATACTAAAATATGTGAACGTCTTTATGGGGATATAGTTACTATCCTAGAAATTTGCTGTATCTCTATTTTACTGCTGATTTCTGTTGAATTTTCAACGGATACAGTAAATTCTTTTCCCATTCTTTTTAGGAATACTGTATGCAATCTTTCTTCCTTAGTATTTTGCGTTCAAATATTCTCAGTTGAGAAATACTAAGAAAAATACTAAGGAAGATATTTGGACCAACCCAATGCAGCGATGGTTCGTGGAGAATTAAAATGAATCACGAGCTGGATGAACTAATGCAGAGCGCAGATATTGTCAGATTTGTAAAGTCACAAAGACTAAACTGGCTTGGTCACCTAGAAAGAATGCCAGATAATCGAGCTGTAAAAGTAGTCCAGAGATGGAAGCCCCAAGGAAACAGAACAAGAGGAAGGCCCCGTAAAAGATGGATAGACGAAGTAGAGAGGGATCTTAAAACCATGAACATCAGGCAGTGGCGAAGGAAAGTATCCGACAGGGCAGAATGGAAGAACATTGTTAAGCAGGCCAAGACTCACAAAGGGTTGTAGCGCCATTAGAAGAAGAAGAAGAAGTATGCAATCTTTAATAATATGCTTTAAATTTTTTAACTTTGTGGCGAAAAAGCTAACAAAAGCAGATAATAAAAAGCTTCTCGTTCACAATACTTAATGAAGACAACGTTGCTCAAGTCAGCGAGCTTCATTGGTGGTGGGTAAGGATATAAATAATAGAAAAAGTACAGATTAAAGATATATAGATAAACTTTAGATACTAATTAGACAACAAAATATAACAGTTTGACAAAGAAAAACAAGAAATACGGAATACAACTAAATTGTAAAACAAAATGAGCGCCAACGAGTTTTAACCCGAAACTCATGAAGAAACTCAAGATTAAGTAAACTAAACAAACATTTTTCTCAAAAAAACTAAAAATACACGTCAGAAAACATATCCGCAAATTATCAACAAAATTCATGAAAATCGACATATTTACCCATAAGCTGTAAAAAAGGTTACATATTCAATAATATACTTTTAAAAAAGATAATTAGGTCTCTACAAAAATAAAATAATAAACCTCGAAACATTGTTTATTAATACTCAAAATTTTATTAACAAATACATATTATTAAAAAACAGATGAAGACACATATTGTCATCAATAATCTTATCAGTCATTTATATAGTTTAAATAATAAACTCAATACGAAAATTACTTATATCAAAACTTTAATATCTCAACAATAAATTTATAATCAAAAGAGTATTTGACTGCAATCTGGACGAATCTCATTGGCCATTGTTTTGTTTATACTAAAATTAACTTTACAAAAAACAGGAATTTCCATAATTCCTATACTTAATTAATTATTCATGAAAATAGTTTATAAAAATTTAAATTCTTTAAAAAAAGTTCAGTAAAATAAAATAGGTCAACCGTACACAAAAACAACAAAAAATTTTCTATGGCACTTACGTTATAACAAAGTCACTGGCCTCTGAAAGGAACATTAAACCACTGAAAACAGGTGGCGCTTTAGATGTAAAAAAAACGATATATTTGCCTTCTTTGGCAAAAATTTTGATAAAGACGATTGCCTCGACATTAATAAAAGGGGATGTATGTGAATGCTAGCAGCAAAAATTAAATTGCAAGTCTGAGTCTATAAATATACGAAAAAAAAAGAATCTCATAATATAGCAATTAATTAAAAACCAATACTGCACAACTTACCACAAAATTGTAAGTCTCTCAATCATAAATTAACTACAAATATACACGTCTGAATGCATATTGATATACCAATAACAACTGACAATTAAGGACTAAAATTGGATTTTGGCTCTGAGCTAATTAATTTTGGAGAAGGGAAGTGTAGTTTGGTACAAAATATTTGTTCCATTGAGAAAATATTTACACTTTAATTTAATTATAAGCCAAACACCAATCAAATTTTAAGAGAGATTATGTGAGATTAATACTTGAATGAAGTGGTTTAAAAGAAAATGTATTCGTTTATAAAATACCCTAACCCTAAACATAATTCATCACTAAAATCGTCTTTTAAGTACAAACACTTATACGTACTAGAAACGATAACAGTTAATAACCTATAGATATTGTTAATTGAAAATACAGGCTAGTAATAAGTTTTAAATTCAAGAAATTCAATATGCTACAACTTAAGACATATAAGACTTAGTTAAGGTTACTTAAAAGTTAAGAATTGCACTAATTTAATGACAAATTTTACCATAAAAATTAATACAAAACAACAAAATAAAACAACAAATTTGTTAAATAATCTAAGTCTTTTTTTCATCAGCACTAATTACAGCTTGACACCGTAGTATGCACAATGACTGAAGACCGTATCTAGTATGAACAATGTGCAGATGAGGATTAATCGGTCGTTGGAGCATATCTCATACATGCTCGATGTGATTAAGGTCTGGCAATTGTGCTGGCCACGGTAAAAGTGTAATATCCTCATTATAAAACCAATATCTTACTATTGTTGCGGTATGTGGCCTCGCATTATCCTACAAGTAGCGCAAATCAGGACCTGCAGCAGTGGCAAATGAAAGGACAACAGGTTCTAAGATACGATCAATATTGGTTCAAAGTGACTTTCACAAAAACCGGAACAGTTCGATGATGAAAAGTTGTTCCAGCCCACAGCTTAACTTGTTGACCACTATATGGACAAACACCCTGTATATGCTTCTGTCTCTCTTGTCGACCAAGTTCTCTCCAAACTCGCACTCTTGAATCAGGGTAGAGAGGAGACAAAAACACAGCACCCCATTCTTGTAAGTCCTAACTACCATGTTGTTGGGCCTACCTCAATGGACGTCTGGCGTACAGGTCAGCTTCATGATATCTATTCGTCAAAGTTTGGTCACATGTAGCAATGCTGTGGGTATTTTTTAAGGCATCTCAGAGTTCATAGTTGTATGCATATTTCGCCGATTTATTCTTATGACATGCCGATTATGTCGAGAAGTAGTTGCATCGACGTCACAATCACGAAATTATGCCCTAAGACATATAAAATTTTATTTTATACTCAAATCCCCGGTACTAAATCGGCAAATCCTTGGTTTTTGTTTTATGTTAACCATATATGGCAGCTATGCGAATCTCGTAATACAGGGAAGATACAACGGAAGATAACGAGGAAAGAGACATTTCTACTAAAGAAATGCTTACTTAGAGTCGCTTTAATTTTTTGAATGGCCGTCTAGTGTTTCAGCCACATTTTTTAATTTATATTGAGGTGCTGTGCTATCAAGCTTTAGAGGGCAGAATATAGCTGAATACATTATGCATGCCCATTAATGGTTTATTACAATTGCTCCAAAATTATAGACAAGAAAATTTCGAATAACTTTATTCGTGTATTAATGACACTCCGTTGGCGATTATCATCTGTGTCATTAAAACTATGCTATCACTAATTTTTAAACGGACCATTGTTCTCCACCATTCTCGTTTTTTTTTTTATTTCAAAGTAAAGCAAATAAAGCAAAAAATATTTCGAAATATTTTACGGCTCGATATACTTGGCAACATTGTTCGCAAATTGCCAAAAAAATTCATTCATAACGAGACTGCTTGACGGAGTTACCTATGGTGTAAAGATCCCATGGTGGGTGTAGAAAAAATCACACTTAATCTCATCCATGTCAATTTTAGTTTGAGAACATAATGATTTTTTTAGAACTACAAATTAATATTCTAGAATAATTACTGTTTACGTCATAGAGTTTATTTTTTTGTGGGCTTTTTTTATCGATGAGCTTAGTTTGTACTAAAGCGGACCTAGTAACAAAGTTATTAGAGGTTATTTTTACGAACAAAGAGAATCCGAACAGATGTTCTTTGATCTGCGGTTGGAGATAGAAATAATTTCCCAGAAAAGTATATCATAGGCGTTTCATTAATTACAGTAATAGAAAATTGGCAAGAAATGGTTTTATATTGTACACTTAATAATAATATGTACTTTTATTTAAGAAACTCATACATACAAAAAAAAGTTTATGGAGCTTATTTCGATATACATATAAACGTTTGTCTTCTGATCCATTCTAGAGTTCTTCAAATTATCTCTAGTTTCATTTCTAGTTCCAAAGCATAGTCCTTCATGTCTTCTTCTTCTTCCTTCTTATATGTAGGTATAAATCCTGTTTCTACTTCAATATTAGGCTCCTAAATTGTTTAAATTATCGCACCATCTTTTTCTTGGTCTGCCAATACTTCTTCGTCAATTTGGTGACTTATCTCGTGCTATCTATCCTATCCTATGCCATTCTACTTTCAACAGACTTTTCCCAGATATTCGTCGAAGTATTTTCATCTCTGTTGTGTCTAGTAGTCGTCTCGTTTTAGATGTGTTGTTGTTAGACGTGTTTGTTCTTCCAGATTTGCCATTAAGAGATCTCGCCGCTTTACTTGCTTTTAAGCTTTGTTGTCGTACTTCTTCTTCAACAACTCCGTAACTAGTTATATCTTCTTCTTAAGGTACCTTCTCCATTACTGAAGGTTGGCTATAACTACAGCAAATTGCTCTCTATCTTGAGCTGTTCTTAATATCGAATTTGTGTCCATGCCTGTCCAGTCTCTTACATTCTTCAACCAGGAGCATTTTCTTCTTCCTTCCACTTTTCTTTCCATTATAAGTCGTAGGAAGTTGTATTTTTCTCCTCTGTAAATATGTCCTAGATAACTCGTTTTTCTGTTTTTTACAATATTTAGGAATTTTCTCTCAGTACCCATTCTTCTTCGCACCTCGTTGTTGGTCAAGTGCTCTGTCCAAGAAAGTTAGACATATCTATTCCCAGATATCTAAAACTTGCTTCATACTTGATTATTTTCCCATAAATTTCGATTTTACATCGTATTTAGATGTTGTCATACATTTGGTATTTTCTGCTGATATTATCATATTGTATTTCTTGGTTGTTATATTGAAGATGTGTTTTAATTTTTGGAGCTCGTCTTCTGTCTCGGCGATTAACGCGGCGTCATTTGCATACCATATTATTTGGATTTCATTGTTCTCCATTCTGTAACCATGACCTTTACGTAATTATTTGGTCCATTATTATATTAAAGAAAAGTGAGCTTAATGAGTCACCCTGTGTATCTCCGCTTTGTACCGGTATACATTGTATTAGTTTTCCATTTATCTTTGCCTGTATTAGATTATGGAAGATGGAAGTAGATGTTTTTGATAGTTTGTATAATATTAATTGGTATGTTTTTTTTCTACAGTAGGTGTAAGACGTGTTCGACTTGGATGCGATCGAAAGCCTTTGTCAGGTCCTCCGTGTATTCCTTCATATCCCCTCTTGAATTGCTCCACTTGTGCATTTAAATCACCTCTAGGTTGTAGGCCTTTGATTTGATCATTCTTTTTTTTCATTCTCACCCAGACCGATTTGGGGAGCACACACAAACAAAACATGCAACGCTTCTTTATCAAGTATAAACATTGTCATTATTCTATCACTTCTTACAATTTCTACTACCAACGTTATCTTTTATTTCTGTATCAGTAATTATACCAATTCTATTCCTACTATTATTTTTCTTTACATACCACAATATTTGTATCTTTCACCTAGTTTTGTCGCCCTTTGTCGTGTGGTGTTGTTTTTGTCGTCTTTCTTATTGAGATCGTAATACTAGTCTTCATTCTTTAGGCATTCGTCCTAATTTTGTGACTTTATTAAATATTATTTTTAACTATTACATTAGCTGTGGTCGACTATATTTTATAAGCAAGTCTACTATTCCATCTTTAACCGGAGCTTTTAGATGTTTGAGGGTATGCTATCCGCTCATCTTTGATAATATGGTTTGTATTAATCAGATCGTCCATTTGCGTTCTTTGCTCACAATGCATCCGAATTTTATTTTCGTTTGTTGGTAGTTTGTTTTGATATTGTTTTTCACCATTATATTCGTATTATAATATGAATGAGTCAGATAAAATTAAACTATTAGAAGAATTTTTCACCAAGTAACAAAAAACAATTTTTTTTTTTATTTATTAATGTTTTGTATTTTGAACACGATTTCCGAAGTGAAAATTGTGACGTCAATATCCTGATTTTAAACTTAAATTGTGGCTTATTTCCAATAAAAATGGTAATTGCGTTAAGGTGCCACAAGAAAATAGCTTCAGAACAAGATCTTATATTTATTTTATACAGAACTAGGTTATGATCACTTACATTGGCTAAAGTTAGGCATCGCACATACAGTGTGTCCGTAAAGTATGGAATAAATTCGATATTTCCTAAATGAAAAGCCTTTTTAAAAAAATCTAAAACACGTCGATTTTTAAATTTAATGTTCTACATTTTACAATAAAATTTCATTATACAAGGTGATACACATTACAGTGATGACGTCATTGGCTCTTTTTTAAATGTAACACCCTGTATTTTATGACATTTTTAGATCGATAAAAAATGAGCTGATTTTAAAAAAGGCTCGGGTCTAATGGATATAATTTGAAAATTATGCGCTTAGAAAATTAATTATTTATTAACAATTGCAAAAAGTAGCCTACTTCTAGTTTTTGGTAAACTGTAACTATTTTTAGTAACGTTCAATAACAATTAAGTAGTACAATAATTGTGTTAAGTCTTGAATGTTCTGTATTATTGATTAGAATTAATTTTAAGTAGAAATGAATTTGAGTGTAAAGCAAAGAATTGAAATACTCATGATAATTGAGTATGGAGACAAATCGCGAACTCAGATGGAAGTATGTAATTTATTTGATGATAAATATCCAGAAATACCCATCACGCAGTCAACAGTAAGTAAGATTGAAAAGAAATTTCGAGAAACTGGTACGGTTGAAAATGCACGCAAATCATCCCTCTGTAAATTATGTTACAATATTAGATGTTCTACTTGTTTTTGAAGAAGATGCGCTCACTTCTGTTCGTAAGGTTAGTAATGATCTCGATGTTTGCAAAACAAATGTACACAAAGTACGTAAAAGTAAGTAAAGTAAGTAAAATGCACAGTTGTACAGGAATTAAACGAGGATGATTCAGATAAAAGAATACAATTTTGCGAAATAATGATGGATAACAGCCACCGAAACCCTCTCTTGGTCAAAATATTATTTTTTCTGATGAGGCTACATTGAAATTAAATGGCGAGGTCAACCGTCAGAATTGTAGATACTGGGAAATAGAAAACTCCATCTGGATGCGGGAATATCATACACAATACCCGCAAAAGGTAAACGTATGGGCTGGCATTGTAAGAAATAAAATCATTGGACCCTACTATTTCGAAGGTAATTTAAACGGGCCAGCATACCTTCAGTTTTTAAGTGGGTATCTCGTACCTACTTTAGTTAATTTATTCCCCAGTACAATTAATCTTGGAGGTTTTGATAAAAATTTATGGTTTCAACAGGATGGTGTGCCTCCGCATTATGCTTTAGATGTTCGAAGGTACCTAAACGAAATTTTTTCAAACAGGTGGATTGGAAGACGTGGACATATTGAATGGCCAACGAGGTAGCCAGACCTCAATCCTTTGGATTACTTTATGTGGGGTCATTTAAAGAATGTTGTTTATAAAACGAAACCTGCAAATATTGGACACTTAAAGACAAGAATTCGTAAAGAAATAAACAATATTTCTCAAGAAAGCATAAACAAGGTTCTACAAGAATTTGTACAACTTTTGGGTTACTGTCAAATACAACAAGAGCTACAATTCGAACATTTACGATTAAGTCATGTATTAATTACTGGATTACTTTCATGTTATTTATTATAATTTATTTATAATTTATTAATATTATAAATCAATAAAAATTAGTTTTCTAAGCGCATATATTTCAAATTATATCCGTTAGACCCCAAGCATTATACTTTTTTGGAATCACCTTATTTTTATCGATCTAAAAATGTCCTAAAATACAGGGTGTTACATTTAAAAAAAGAGCCGATGAAGTCATCACTGTAATGTGTATCACCTTGTATAATGAAATTTTATTGTAAAATGTGGAATATTAAATTCGATGTGTTTTAGATTTTTTTTAAAGGCTTTTCATTTAGGAAATATCGAATTTATTCCATACTTTACGGACACACTGTATAATGCTGGTTTATAGTGTATAGTTCTATTTGTAAGTACCCTAAACAAATCAGTCAATTGCTTAAGCATTCATACTGACGCAGATAGCATTACGCAGATTCTTCAATCAAGAATTCTGTTTTTATATTTTCTTTTTAGAGTCTTTACCTGTCTCAATATTCCATATTTTGGCTCCCATGTCTCTCATGGTCCACGTGGACCGGGTATTTCATTGTTTTCAAATTTAGATCTGTCTTCTTGCCGTTTCCAGTTCTCGGGTCCGTATATACTTTATATCTTTATATATATAAATATATATAGACATATATTTATCGTCAGTCGGGAGACTGAGACCTCGGAAACCCTGAAGAAGACATCAGAGACGATTTCTAGAGTTCGGCGCAGTGATAGTCGGCGCGGTTCAACCTGGAAGCCTGTTGAGTTTAATATTGGTTCTATTAATAGTATTAATCTTGGCTTTGGATATATATAATATATACACTTGAGTGCAAAATAATCGACTCAAAATTATTTTGTCAAAGTACGTCTCCTGTTTCAATCGTAAAAGTGTAAATTTAAAAATATTTAGTGTACAATCATTAACCTTATTATTGAGTTTTGAAAAATTTTTGTTTTTTGGTGAATTGGATGACGCATTACAAATAAATAATGCAACACATAGAGAGGGGGTCAGAATTTGACTCATTGAAATCGACACGCACCGACTTAACGCGTTCGGTTAACATCGTAGGCATCAATTTCCATAGCAAGCCACTAATACATCAGTCACTTAAGTTCGCAACTGCATTACAAATGGATACCACGTCCGTCAACGCAACTCAAGCAGTAGCATTATTGAGTGAAGGCCTGAGCCAGAGGGCCGTGGCAAATCGACTAAATTTAAGCCAATCTGCTGTGTCCCGACTGTATCGTCCTTACCAAGATACTGTTGATTATAATCAACAAGGAGAAGGCCGTAAATGAATAACAACGGAGAGAGATTATCGATTTCTTGTATCAAAATCTCCGAGAAATCGACATTTAAGTGGTGCTAAACTCAAAGAAGAGCTTAGAGAGGTCCGAGGTGTGGTGACCAGCATTTGGACAGTCAAAAGGAGACTAAAGGCAGCCAACCTGACACCAAAAAGGACAGCTACGGGTCCCAAGCTAACTCCAGCCCAGACGCAAGGGCGATTAGAATTTGCTCGCGAACATCTTGACATCAATGGAGTCAGGTATTATTTTCCGATGAAAGTAGGATCTGCCTACATGGCAACGACAAGAGGCGTCGAGTCTATGGAAGGCCAGGAGGGCGATTTGCTCAGTTTTGTATACGAGAAATTGTCTCATGAAGGCGGTTCTTGTATGTTTTGGGCAGGCAGTTCTATGGATGATAAAACCGAGTTGATTTTCGTGCCTGGTGGAGAACGTGGAGGAGGTTTAACGGCGGATTGTAACATCAGAGACATTTTGGAGGAACATGTGGTTTCATACGCGGCATTTATTGGTGATGCCTTTATTTTAATGCACGATAATGCTCAATGCCATATCGCACGAGTCACCACCACCTATCTATCTGAGATCGGTATACCTACAATAAATTGGCCTGCGTTAAGCCCGGACATAAATCCAATAGAGCATGTTTGGGATGAGCTTAAACGAAGGGTCCGGGATAGAAATCATGCACCAAGAAGTATAATAGAATTGAGAGCTGCGCTTAATAATGGATGGGAAGCAATGCCTCAAGAATTTATTAGAAAAATCATCCGATCCATGCGAAATCGATTGGAAAGTGTAAATAGGAGTAGGAGTGGTAATATTAAATACTAAATAATTAAGAACTTCATGTCGCAATTGATGATTTCTCTGTTCATAACGTCTTTCTTGCCTTAGTTCCAATAATGAATATTTAGGAAATTCTGTTTGTATTGCATATTGTTTTTATAATGCGTCTTCCAAATAATGCAATAGCAGTTTTTATAAGTTCAATAATAAAGTTATTGTGTGCACATTACATTTTTTTATTTTCATACTTCTTACATTGAAACAGAAGGTGTAATCTCAAATATCGCGTTTGAGTCGATTATTTTGCACTCAAGTGTATATATATATATATATATATATATATATATATATATATATATATATATATATATATATATATATATATATATATATATATATATATATATATATATATTTATATAAGTTTTTTACATACTTTTTTAAATTACATGTACAATAACAGCATGGTCTTTTGCTGTGCTATGTTTGAATCAAATTGTAAACTGTATCTAGTTTCAATTTATTTCAATTTATTGAAGTCTATTATCTTAAGCTTCTTTACATTTTACACCATTGACTGCTACATGTCTTTTTGAGGTAACACATTTATATGGACTTGTCTATGGATGTTTGGTTTTTCATACTGTGCTTTTTAGATGAACTGATGATGCTTTCTGATTAGAGAGCGAAACATCTTCAATAAATAGATGAAGTAGCCAACTTCTTTGTCTTTTTTCTCCACCTTTTGACCGAAAAGCCTATCACTCTTCGAGTGATCCTCATTATATATATATATATATATATATATATATATATATATATATATATATATATATATATATAAGTAAAGTTATTTTATCGGCATAGCTAGCAACAAAGGAAAAAAAATATGTGTATAAGATGGAAGGCAACCGTATATACGTATTTCTGACTATTCGTCGCCTTGACCATTCATTATCGACGATAATGATTATCTCATAAATGTTCAATAGAATTTTGTCAGGACTGTGAAGGTCTGTATTTACCTTACTATTACATATATATATATATATATATATATATATATATATATATATATATATATATATATATATATATATATATATATATATATATATATTTATACAATGTATGTGCTTTATTAACATCTCTTATTATTTAAATTCTTTAAATTCTATTGTCGTCCTTGTCACAAATTACACTACTGAACGATTTACTAACATATGGACAAGTAAATCTAAAAGTAATTAAACATTATTATATTACGACACAATTAGAATAATTATTTATTCAAATCATCACAAATTATAGAGATTTTTCTTCAACCGACAATTGAACAGACCATCTACCCGTAATTTGCAAAATATTATTTTAATCTCCTTACAAAAAAAATGAAAAAGTAGTTTGCAAAAAAATATTTTTGCATAGATAAATACAATAGAATATTATTAATAAATAAAGTTATATAAGTATAACATATTAATGTAAACTTAATTTAAAAATTTATTTTTTTGATGTGTTGGGGGAGTAAGTAGAAGTTTAAGTTTAAGTTTGTGGGGTCATCACCCTTGTCCCCTGACCTCAATCTTGGAAAAAGGGGAGCAAAGCGTATTCGCGCAGTATCCCGTAAACTATCATCCCTACAGAACATGTATAAGACATTATTTATAGGAAATTAAATCATCTATAACTTAATTTGTATAACTTTTTATCGTAAAATGGAAAATAAAAAGTTTTAAACAAAAATAACTAAAAACTTTTGTACAAATTTTCTTTGGGCCTTAATTTTCAATAAAATGACATCAGAGCAATATCATCGAGAGTTTTTCAATGCAAAATTGTCACTAAAAATTTGTTTAATGTCATTATTTTATCTGAGTTTTACATATACTATACATTTTACATATATACATTTTACGATACAAACGAATCATTAGGCTTAGTTTTCTATTACATATTTTTGTATTCATATAATTTATCATTTTTTTAACATTTCTATGTTATTAGTAATTTATTATCGACTGTTTTCCCCACTACCTCTGAGGTAGTATTTGGGGGATCCTTTTTTTACGTGGTATCGGCAGTAGGCCTAATTCATGGACAATTTCCTGGCATATATTTATGAAGTTTTTTTCTAGCTATTGTTTTTAATTTTCTTTGATGGTCCAGACTGCGGTTCAGGATCTAATTCCGTATCGGAGGTAAACGTTTGCGGAATAACGGGAGTTAGAAGTGGGTAATTCATCTTTGAATTCATTTTCTCCGATTAATTTTGATATTTCCATGATTTTACTGCAGGTTTCCCCAGAACCATTGAGGAACACTGCAGAGCATTGAGTCCTGCTTTTTGGCAACCACATATACTTCCACAATTTTCCTTGCATCTGCAGAAAATTATTGTCAGAAGTTCCAAGTCCAAGAATAAACTTAGAGACTGTGAAAACGCGCTGCATCTTGTGTTGGAGAAAGCGATGATGATAAATGTATTTTTGGTTACTGTCTTGGCGAATCGTTTGTATCTCATGTTGTCTAGAGAATTCCACTATATAAATTGACAAAAAAAAAACGTTCGCCAACGACAGTGAGCAAACTCGGCTCGACTTGCTCACTAAGAAATAATGCTGTTCCGCTAGCTAACTCAAGATGTTTCTGTAAAATTTTGCTAAATTTAGGTTTGTCGATCCTTTATGCTGCTGATGTTGTGTCGCATCCTGAAAAAGCATGGAGAAATAGCAAATTCTCTGCAATGACGTCGCCATATATAAAACTTAGGATAATTGACCCAACTTATACTCTTTTGAAGGTTTTCGTGAGCAATATAAGAATGGAAATGTCCTCTGCTACGATAGTTACAGAATCATAGAATTGGGATGCAGCAAGCTCAGAACGGATGATGACTGTATCTGCATCTGATTCAGCCTGGGCGACACTAAAACCTTTATATAATAGAACCGTTTTTAGAAGTTCTATTCAGTTTGTTTTGTTCTTTTTATTACCAAGAAATTTATCTTGGGATAATGTCGGTATGGTGCTCTTATTAAACTTTATCTCTGTCTATTGGTGCTTTTTCGTTCAAATATTATACTTGCAGATAGTCCATAATGGTCGTGTACATACCCAACATACTTCTCAAGAATGTTATTTAAAGACGGATTCCGATTCGAACCCACTTTATGTATGGCACAACAAAAAGAAGAATTTTTGAACAAAAATTTATAGTAATAGCTTAGTTTAAATCAGCTTGTTCATCATGGAGATCGAGAAACTAGTCAACTGCTTAGAAGGAGTAGCTCGAGTTTGAGAGAATGACAATATAGAAAGGGTAAACGGTTCGAAAAGACATTTACGTAAAGGATATTAATACTGAAGTTGACAAAAAATAGTGAACCATGCGCAGATAAATATATTAGGAAAACCAACTTAGCATGGGTATAAGTATAAATGAAACGGGGATGATGCCCCAGGTGAGTATTTCATTAAATTTCTAGTAGTAATATTCTGTATACATTCCTTATATTTCTATATTTAATTACCAAATCAAAATAATTTATCTTTCTATGTAATTTTAGATTTTTATCAAACAATATCTCGTAATTTTTACATCTAAAAAAATAAAATTTTAATAATAGTGTATCAGTATGAACAACTCAAATTATAGTATTATATAAACGAACCGAAAACAACAAATAAATCGTACCATGGCCTTCTAAATTAAAATATGATATTATTATGCAACATTTATATGGCCAAGTAAAACAAGTAGTTAAAAAAAACTGTAATTAACTTATTTTTGGCTATGATATCTTACTTGTTTGATGGTCTGTCATTTTTATGAGAAACATACTTTGTTGTATAAATAAATGTAATCCTTTATTTGTTTAAACAAGATAATGTTTTTGTACTTCTTATCTAAAATTATGAAAACATCTTCTTCTTCTGCGAGTATATAAGTGTAGTCAATCGAGAACATACCATAACTACCATAAATAGATCTTAAATATTGTTTTCTATGGAACTAAACCACAATTAATTGTAATGAGATTTGCATTTTAGTTTTGTTTTAATGTTTCGATTTGCAATCCGCAAATCGTTTTCAAAAAAATTTAAAATAAAAACTTAATGACAACCTGTAGTTTAGGTTTATAAATTGGAGCTGGGCCCCAGCCCATTTAACAGTTGACTTACTTGCAGTGACGTAGCGAGAGGGTGTCCAGGGTAGAGGGACGTAATAATATGACTTTGATCCTAAATTAACTTATAATATTTCATATTAATGAAACTTCAACTAAAGCTTTAAAGATGGGATTTATTCTTAGAAATTGTAATCAGTTTTCAGTACAAACTTTAAAAATGTTATACTTTAGTTTAGTTTGAATGGTTTTGGAGTATGATTCTCTCATTTGATCTCCTTTATATAATAGTGACATCTACAGTATCGAGAAAGTTCAAAATAAATTTTTGAGGGTATGTGCTTAAAAGATTGGCTGTATCAGATAACAATATACATATGATATACGTTCAATACTTAATATCTCATCACTACATCATAGAAGGTTTAAAGCAGATTTATGTTTCCTTCATAAGATTATGAATGGATATGTTGAAGATTCAGAGTTATTAAGTTTATTAAGTTTTCATGTTAATACTAGAAGAACTCGTAATACTGAGATTTTCAAAATTCCGTTCATACTACAAACTATAGTCAAAATGAACTCATTACAAGAATTTTAAGAACTGCCAATGAATACAGCAATAGTTTGGAGTTATTTTGAATATCTACAACATTTAAGAAATCACTTAGGTTTTGAGAATGATTACCTAATTAGTTATTGTAATAATTTAATTTAGGTTAATTTAATTTTAATTTTAGTTTCTTTGTTTTTTCACGCAACTTGTGCTTTGTACATGTTGACGTTATATTTTTGTAAAAATGGTATATCCGTAAACAAATAAATAAATAAAATATTGATGATTTTAAAATTCAATAAATAGGTAAAAAATATCAAATTGGACAATTTTATTTTAAATTTAAACAAATATTTTGATTTTTCTGAAGATTATGAATGATAAGATTATTGTGAAATCGAATAATATTTGCATCTCTTCTCAAAACCTTTTATTAGGAAGTAATGCCTCTAGTAATTTACTAGCGGACTAACTCGACATCGAGTTTTGATGTAAGTTTTGCTGATATTTAAGAGGGGCGGAATCTAACGATCCATCGTTTCCGTCGCCTGGTGTAAATGTTCCAAAAATCCTAAAAATAAACTGTATCGACGCCAATTTTTTTAAATTGAAAATCGATACAGTAGTTTTTTAGGATTTTCAGGAAGATTTACATTAGGAAACGGAAACAATATGACTGTTAAACTCCGCCCCTCTTAAATAAAAAACGGAAGTAAAACCTGAATTCTGAATTCTGAATTCAATCAGTAAGTATAAGAAAAAAGTAGACGCGGGCATATTTTAAAAATACATTGAAAATTAGGACTTTAAATTTTGAAGAATGAAACCTGTAAAATTCCTATACTTTACTATAGGAAAAATTCATTTTATGGCCGCCATTTTTAAACCGGTTCGAATTTTTAAAATTTTAAACCTTAGGGGGAATCTACTCAACAATCTGTTTAATTATTCGAAAAAATCATTCTCCTATCTATCACCGTTTAGGAGGAGTATTGCGCACAAGAAAAGGGCTTAGCCTTTTAGTATATAAGATAATTATGAGCATTGACCACTTATAACTAACTCTTTTTTTAATCGTTTAAATATACATAGTAAAAACATAGTATAAACATTTACGAACGTAACAGGAAATTGAATCTTCTAAATTAAGCTAATTAAAAAAATGTCCAAGTCAACGATATTTCATGTTTTTAACGAGAAACCTTTGACATCGTAAACATAAAAGACCAAAAATAATAATAAAAATTTGACAATGAATATATTGTCGAATAAATTAATACCTGATCTGTCATTTCAGTTTTCTTCAACTGAATTCAATAACAAAGGGGCTAGGCTATTCTCGTCTAGGGGCCCATCAGGATACTTTTAGTAAGAAAACAAACCTGGACCACGGATAAGGTGTTATAATAATTAGGATAAAAGAAGGATGCAAATCTAAACTTCGACACCATCACGAAAAATGTCATGCTCGTGTACAAATCTTACAGAACCGTGTAGCCTACTGAAAAGTATGCTTCATATTTTATAATGAAGCTTTTAGAGCAGCAAATAATCAAGAAAACTGTGGAGCATTAGTTATAAGCTCTTTCAGACGACGGAAACGCGCAATCGAAAAATTTGATAATCATAATAATGTTCAATATAATCGAAAGAAAATCTGTCTATTAAGGGCAGATAATTTAATTCAAGTTATGACAAAAAAATAAAAGATATTCTTCATCTTCTTCCTCCTCTTTATAAGCAATTCTGCTTGTTCATTGGCGGGTTAATACCTCTACAGAAGGTTGTCACTCCATTTTTTGCGCGGTCGTTCGATATTTCTTCTGCCGATTGGTGACTTATCTCTTGCTATTTTGACGAAACGGGTCTTCTCCATTCTGCTTATGTGGTTATTCCATTCTTTTTTCGTTTTTTGTGTCCATTCATTTATACACTGTACGTTACATTTTCTTCTAATATCTTCACTTCTGTTTCGATCTCGTAGCGTACTTCCTGTAATTCTTCTCACTACTCTCATATCTGCCATTTCCAGTAACGTTTGCGTTGTCGCTGTGTCGAGTCTTATTTCTGAGGCATATGTCATTATTGGTCTTACACTGGCTTTATAAATTCTTGACTTCATCTCCGTGTTAATGTGTCTGTTTTGTCATATAGTGTTATTAAGGCATCCTGCCAGTCTATTTGCTTTTTGTACTTAATCTCTCACTTTTTTGTCCAGCTATCCATAGCTAGACAGTGTAATTCCCAGGTATTTTATTTTTATTACTTGTTCAATACTGATGCCATCAATTTCTATTTTACATCTGGTTGGTTTTTTACTGACTGTTTAGATTTCTGAGATGAAATTGTCATATTAAATTCTTTTGCTCTTATGTTAAATCTGTGGATCAGCCTTTGCAGACTATCTTCATCTTTGGCTATCAATATTGCGTCTTCTGCGTAACAGAGTATTTTTATTTCTTTGTTTCCCATTCTGTATCCTCTTTCTTTGTTAACGCTTTTAATGATTTCATCCATGACCAAATTGAAGAGCAAGGAGCTCAATGAATCCCCTTGTCTTATTCCGCTGCTTGTTTCTATAAGTTCTGCAAGTTGTTCATCTATTCTGACTTCCATTTTGTTGTTTTTGTAGATGTTTTCATAAAACATAAAAAATTTATTTCCATAAAAACGATAGTTTTTGTAATATTTAGGTGAACTTCTCTATTATGCAGAAGATGGATTACATCTTTGAGTCTTACTCAAATATTGCATCTGTACACGATCTTCCACTACAAAAACTCTGTTTTTCATCTACTAAACTTATCCTCTGATTTATTAGCACTTATAAAATTTTAGTTGTAAGTTTTAACGTAGTATTTAACAAGTTTATACCTCTATAGTTTTTGCCTGTTTTTTATCTCATCTTTTGAATAGTAGAATTAGTTCGCTCGTTCTCCATGTGTTTTATAATTTTGTTAATTAATGTTGTTAATTGTTCTGTCATTGCTGCTCCACAATATTTCAGTAACTCGTTTGGTATCCCGTCTTTGCCTGTTGCTTTTCTGTTCTTCAGGTTTTCAAGTATTTTCCGAACTTCCTGTACATTTATACTAAGTTCTTCATTTGTGGTAATTTCTGGTGTATCCGATTCTAGCGTCGTTTGTTCTTCCTCTGCATACAGCGTTTTTAGGTAGTGAATCCACGTATCCTTTTCTATGTGTTTTGGTTCTATTAGTTCCTTTACCTCCGTTCTTTGACCTCTTATGAAGCACCATATTTCCTTTGGCAGACAGTAAAAATTATGTTCCATTTCTTTCGAAAAGCGTTCCCAGTGATCATTTTCAGTAAGCCACTCTTACCTTATTATGTCAGTGGCTAATATAAAAAACTGTTTAGGTATTACCCAATCAACTAATTAATTTTTTTCAGAAAAAAGATACTAATGCTAGCAAGACTCTAAAAGATGCAATTCAAATTTCCATTCCAAATTGTAAAAAGAAAAGGTTTGGTAGCTTGTGCGAAACTAGGTTTATTGAACGTCACACTAGTTTGTTGCACTTTGTTAAGTTGTTTGAATCTATTTGTCTCAGTCTAGCAGAAATTTCTCAGTCTGGTCACGAAAGCTCAGAAACAGCTAGTGTGTTTAGCGATAGAAAAAAGCAGATATTTTATAATCATAATTTTAAATTAATTTTATCATTATATTTATATAATAATATATTATATAATATAATATATAAGATCACGACATTGTTTTATTGACCATACAACACAATGGCAATCGCTGTGACGTGTTACACGTTTCCACCTCTATATTCATTTCACAGTAGGTACGAATTGTCATAATTGTCACATTGACATTAAAACTTTCAAACGAAGTTCTGAAAGAAAAAACAAATAATTAATAAAATGCCTATTACGTTGTATACCATCCAAGAAAAAGTGCAACTTGTAACATGGTACTTTCAGGGTTATTCGATACGCGAAGTAATTGATTTATTTATTGCTGCCTTCGAAAATGAACCCTCACCAAGTGTGACAACAGATAAAAATACCATTAAACATTTTTAAACTTCGGGATGTGCAAAAAGTTGTAAAAAGTGTCTTGAAGGTAATGAACCATGTGTTAGACCTGCCGATGAGGAGCGTCAAAAGAGGGATATTGATATTTGTGCTTTTGTTGAAGCTAGTAAACCTGGCAATAGTGTACAAATTGCTAGGGAAGTTAACGTGAATGCTCGAACTGTCCAGTGAGTTCTCAAAGGGAATGGGTATCACTGTATTAAGATACAACCAACACAAGAACTGTTTCCGGAAGATAACTTTAGGCGGATGGAGTTTTGTGAATTTATGTTAGATAAACAGAATGAAAATGTACACTTTTTAAAAAATATTTTATTTTCTGACGAATCTTCATTTTCATTACATAAAAAACACAATCCATCCGTTGTAAGGTATTATTCTTGGAAAAATAAGCACCTCAGTGTTGCAGTGCGAACGCAGCATCCGCAAAAGTTAAATGTTTGGACTGAGATGTTAGGCGACCATATTGTCGGTCCATTTTTTATCGATTGAAACCTAAACAGGCCCAAATATTTACAATTTTTACAGAATGAGATCATTCCGGCAGTTCGATGCCTTCCCGTTAATTTTCAGGAGGTTTATTTCCAACAGGATGGGTTTTTGGCTGACAACTCTAGAACAACTATTGACTTCCCCAATCAAACGTTTCCTGATCGACTGATATGTACACGTGGTACAATTAAATGGTCCGCTAGATCCTGTTACTTAGCGCCTAACGATTTCTTTTTTTTTTGGGTTTTCTCAAAGAAAACATTTATAGGCATCAGTTTGAAAGGGCCATAAACCTGGTCGAATTAAGGTCAAAAATACTTCATTTCTCTGCAAGCATTACACCAGCCCTACTCCAAAATATGAGGAGAAATCTGTATGACAGATTTGGTTACTGTTTAGCACAAGGAGGTGGAATGTTTGAGCCCTTAATTCATTAATCTGCTTTCCTAATTTTTATTTTTTGTTGGATACATTTTACGAAGTTTGTAGGTTCATAATTAGATAGTATTTTTTATGTCTAAGTTTGAAAGAATTTTATTGTTTTTTTTTTATTTAAAAGTACAAACCATTCTTATTCTGATTTTTTTCTTTCTTGTCTTATTGTTATAAGCTTTTTCCATAAACTTTGTACAATTTTCAGTGACAATAAAGCATAATTACTTATTTTCTTACTTATTTATTTGTATTGCTATTAAGGCTAAAAAATAATCAAAAAATTAGTTTTAGAGCATTATAATATATATTATATACTCTAGAGATGAGATTGCAATAAATCTTAATTCCTATGGTCAACAAAACAATGTCGTTATCTGTATATTATATAATATATAATTATAAAAAGCATAAAGATATAATTTCCTCTATGTGTGTAAAAAGATCTTAGGCGTTATGCTTCCATTATCCACATTTCCTCAAAGTTTCTGACGATTTCATTAGTACTATTAAAGATCTGTCAAAGATATTTGAAGATTTAAGAAAAAATTCCAAAATTGAATTTGAAAAACTCTTTTTTTCTGTTTCCTAATTTTCTAAAGATATTTTTGTTACTGAGCTTTAAACTCCAACGATTAATATTTTTGAAATGCATTTACAAAAAAAAACCACATAACTCAATTATTCTTTTGTTTTCTTTGTCTGGCCTTAACTTATATACCATGCAAGTTCTTTTTTTATCTCTTTTTGAAATTTTTGATTTTGCTTGTTGTCATATTTACATAGATATATTTCTGTGACGTCTACATCTTTTGAGCAATATTATATGCTTCTGATCTGTACGTCAAATGATAAACTTAGTAAAACTTCGTCCTCCTAATACTTCCGTAAACATACTACCACGATCTTAATTTGTTACCCGTAATTGATCAAAGGACGTTAATATTTCAAATTCATACTCTCCAGCTTCAAATTTATAGTTATTTGGAAAATAGAACGTAGGACAAACCGCATACCACGTAAATAGCATTTTACATGAGCATGCTACTGCTTTTTGGATAAATCTGTATATCTGTATATCTGAAAAATTTATCCGTCGTGTATGAAGTTAAGCATAAAATCGACTGAAGCCGTCACTGTTTTATAGTGACCATCGCTGCGCCGAGCACATCTGTGTTTATGCAGTACTGCCTACTGCCTCTCCTCTAAATTAATATTCATACATAGTATCGTTATAATACATAATTCGATCTTCTTGGCAGTTACCCTTGGGTGTCGAAATACAATTATATTTTTTTAGTCGAAGACGCTTGTGTAAAAATATTAAATAATATTGTATTTGACTTTACACTAATCCTCTGATGAAATTAGTTGATAAAGCATTTGAATGAATGTAATCCCTGATATATTAAGTTTAATTATAAAGTTTCAACATAAACAGTATACCAAACTACTCGAGAGTAGGCTCTGGACGCTGATCAACTTTGAGTTCCAAAGGCATCATTGCTCAGTCGTTGTAAATGATAGACGGAGCGTTTAAGGAAGTAGGGAATACGCAAAAGATATAAACAAAAAAAAAAACAAAAGATAAAAATAACAACTGTTTTTAAATATTTGAATCCCAAAAAAACACAAAAATGGGATGTCCATATCTAATACAAAAAGAAAGCCTAAATTGATGGACTTGGTCTAAGTCCTGTTTGGAACGGATTAACTGTATTCCAAATTAAAAAAAGTTTCCATAAAAAACAACTAACAACGTTTTATATCTATTCTATATAAATATTATATAAAACTAATATTTGGTTTAATCATGATTAAACTTTAAAGATTGTAGAAAGAAAATAATATTATTAAAGAGCATGCACTGTCTAAATATTAACGCGACGTAAACCTATTAAATATAAAAACTAAATCTCTATAAAAAACTCTCTAAACTCAAATAAAGAAGGTGGAAAACACCTCCCTACTGAATAAATATTATTCAGCCTCAAATGCAAAAAAGTCCAAGAAACGCTATATCGATAATCATATTAGAGTGGACCAAATTCCAATGAGAATTTGGCAGGTTATCGGTCGAAATCATCGAGCAAAAAGACAAAAGAGGGAATGTAAAGGTAGTGGGGGCAAAAATATTGTTAGACAGGAAGTGCCATCTTGAGAGGCCAAATTAAACAAGGAAAGAGAGTCTTTCCTTGTTTAAGAAATCAAATTTAGTTGGGTTATGTTATAATTTGTCCCAACTGTCACATGAAATCTTATTTATATTGAAGTTTTTTAACAATTCTTTCACATTTTAGACTGTTATCGTTAATATTTAATTAAAATTTTCTCGTCTAAGACACATTCTGAACACTATTTTATAGCTACTGTTAATAAGTGTCGGAAAATTTAAATTTGGCGCATTCGCATTTCCGGATATGTCCGCCATCAGAGGCCACTTTTTTGGTCGCCTTTTCATAACGATTAGATTCCCTCTTTTGTCTTTTTGCTCGATGGTCGAAATTAAGATTTTTGGCAGCGATTTGTCAAGTCACCAGCCGAAATTAAAAATATTAATGGTGAAAATTAGTGGAGCACTGGTCGAAATTAAAGACATTATTGCAAAGATTTGCAGAACACTGATCAAATTTAGGACTATGAAAAGACGAGAAATATAAAAATAAAACAAAGATATTTAAGACAACAAAAATACACAGTTAGACTTTGGAATTAAGGGAATACAATTTTTCCCGCAGCAGAACTTTCATGTAGAATAATTGGGTATGGGACGATTGCGCCAATTTTATCTAAAGTGCGTTCACCTTACCTGAAGTGAGTTCAGCTGTGGACATGATTGAGCCGAACTAACTCAGATGACTCCTAGTCCCTGGGTATGATTGCGTCGCCTCCCATTGTGGCTTAATGTATTTCTTGTTGTGACTATACCACCGTATCAGTGACCAACAGAAAGTCATAGAAACCTGGAAGCATTATTTTCAGACTCTACTTGGTACACAAGTAGACATGAAAGATGAAATGGGTACAAACTACGTAGAAAAGAATGAAGTAGAGAATGAGTACTTAGGATATGTGATGAGAGGACAAAAATACGCATTATTACAACTTATTATGCAAGCCAAAATCCGAGGAAAGCGAAATATGGGAAGACGAAGAATATCCTGGCTTAAGATCTTAAGGGAATGGTTTGAATGCAGTAGTGCAGAACTTTTTAGAGCGGCAGTCAACAGAGTCCGCATAGCCATGATGATTTCCAACCTTCGATAGAAGATGAAACGCAAAGACGAAGAGAATGGAGTAGAAGCTCCAACCATAGAGGAAGTTCTCGAAGCTATTAAGTCCCAGAAAAACAATAAATCCCCGGGAGTTGACGAAATACCAGTGGCAACTACCTAGCAAGTCTCATCCACGCGCTCATCAAAGACATACGACAAGAAGAGAAAATACCCGACGACTGGAAGAAAAGTATAGTATGCCCGATCTATCAAAAAGGAGACAAAATCCAGTGTAAAAACTACAATGGAATTTCTCTACAATGTACAGCATATAAAGTCCTCACGTATATTATAAACCAGCTGCTCCAACCAATAGCAGAAAATATTATTGGAAAGTATCAGACGGGCTTCGACAGGACGGGTCGACGGATGTCTTCGATGGGAAAGAACGACACTGGATCAAATATTTACAGTCAAACAGATCTTGAGTAAATCATGGAAACATGACATTGATGTTCACAACGTGTTTGTAGATTTTAAACAGGCATACCACTCAGTCAAAAGGAACAAACTCTACAAAATATTGGCTGAATTGGCAATACCACACAAGCTAATTAGACTCATTAAAGCCACAATGGATAAAACTCAGGCATGCCTACGAATACAAAACCACCGGAGAGACTTTTTCAAAATTTCGCAGGGATTAAAGCAAGGAGATATGCTGGCCCCAACTTTGTTTAACTTAGAACTGGAGTATACGGTTAGGCAAATGCAAACTGGACGAGGAAACCTACTGACCAACCGAACGGTTCAACTGGCCGCTTATGCCGATGATATTAATAGTATGAGTAGAACATCAACAAGAGCACAGGAAAAATATGCAGAATTAAAAACGCAAACAAAAATGCTAGGTCTGAAAATTAACACAGAAAAAACAAAAATAATGATACAGGTGAGAAGAAATATAGCCCCACAAAACATTATACATGAAGATGACATTGAAACGGTTGGAAAGTTTACATACCTGGGAGTAGAAATATATGCCGATGGATCAGAAGATGAAGAAATACGGAAGAGAATAACGCAGGCAAACAGAACTTATTTTGCCCTCTCCCATGTATTTTGGTCTAAAAATGTCCACCGAAATTCAAAGATGAGAATCTATAAATCCTTAATTCGATCAATAGCATGCTATGACAATAAAGCATGGGTCATGAAAGAAACATCCAAAAGCAAACTTGATAAATTCGAAAGGAAAGTACTGAGGAGAATACTAGGACCTGTGAGGGAAAACGGAATCTTCAGAAGTCGATACAACAACGAGCTTTATCAACTTTATAAGAAAGCACCACTGTCAGACTTCATTAGAATACAAAGATTGCAGTGGGCCGGACATGTGATAAGAATGGGAGAGGATAGACTACCAAAAAGAGCACTGAATGCTAGAATGTAGGGAAAGAGACCGGTTGAAAAGCCAAGAAAGCGCTGGGAAGACACAGTAAACAGCGACGCACAAGCCCTTTTAGGGGTCCATGTATGGAGATCAGCCACAGACAAGCAAGTGTGGAGGCAAAAAATAGAGGCCAAGGCTTAATTTGGGCTGTAGTGCCGTAAAACAAGAAGATTACACATTATATCCAATTTTTCTTTTAGTCGTAAGTTAATTAACAGAATGGACATCCACCAACTCTGTTAAGTAACAGAGTTGGTGTTCATTAAAAACAGATAGAGTCTTGAAAAAGCAGGAAGAGGAAAGTACGATTACAAGACGGATAAAGACAAAGGCATTATCATCGTAAAATGGGTTGACAATAAAGTTGTATTGTTAGAAAGTACATTGGACGGAATAGAACCAGTAGATGCAGTAAAAAGGTATAGTAAAATTTTAAAAACAAAAATAGATGTTGCATGCCCTTCCATTGTAAAACAGTACAATAAACATATGGGAGGCGCAGATACGACTAATGCATTAATGGGTTTTTACAAATCTTCACACAAAGCGAAAAGATGGTACTTTGCAGTTTTTGCCTATATTGTTGATATATGTGTGACGAATGCTTGGTTGTCGTACAGAGTAGACTGTAAATCTTTGAACATAAAGTTCATGCCTCTGAAGAAATTTAGATTGGACATTGGAACAGCATTATGTCAAATTGGGAAAGGTTCCAGAAGAGGAAGACCAAGTATGTGCCAGGGTGGTTTTCCAAAAATAAAATGTCCATTAGTTGAACGGCCAAATTATTTAACAAGATTGGATGTTTATGCACATTGGCCAATACATACCACAAAAGGAAGATGTAGGTATTGCATCAAGGAAACGAGTCGTCTAAAGTCTGAAAAATGTAATGCAAGGCTCTGTCTGACTGAGGAGAAAAACTGTTTCAAAGCCTTTCATCAAAACAAAAAATTTTTAACTGCTTTGTTTTCTTGTCACCATATAGTTGTAATAATAAAAACTTTAGTCATTTTTAGTAGAAGTTTATTTTGCAGATCTTGTTACCATATAGTTACATTCTGTAATTTATTCCAGGATAACGTTTCAGATATAAAAATATTAATATTTGATTATACTTGACTGATTTATATAAATAACTTTTTATAAAGCCTTTAAGTGGTGTTCGATAAAGGTTATAATATACAATGTTACCGTACGGTTACATGTACCGATAAAGGGTTAATCAAATTAAGGCTGCTTTTAACTATGGTAATGAGATGAAGCTGACTTGACAAAATCGAATCTAATCAATTCTTCGCCAGCATGTTTTTCAGTTAATGCTCCTATTAACTTAATTCGTTCTTTATATTCCTTGTTTGAAATTATTTTTGGAATGTTGATAAACATTGGTTTGATGTTGTATTAAAACATGTATAGAATATAAAATATTAAGATGAGGGTAATAAAAATTTTTGTTGTATTGCGAATGAAACGATTCACAGCAATTCGTTGTTTTTTCAGAAGACCCTGAAGCACAAGCCCACATATAGTGGAAAACGAGAAGTGTCGTTAATATAATTTTCTGTAAGATAGTTCATGAATGCTGTGAGTCGGCCATCCTCTAATTTCTCGGATAAAAAATCAAACACAAAGCAATCACCTACATTATGGGGCTCTACAAATGCTCTACCAAAAACCCATTTTAAGAAATGCCTTATATGAGAATTTGGGTTCTTGTAATTTTACGTATCCGCGATTGCGACAAGTGAACAAGGCACCCAACTAATGGGACACTGACCAGATTTGCCTAATGGCTTCATGAATTGATTCTTCAAAGTGAACAACATTTTATCAGGTTGAACCAACAACGTAGATTTGTCCCGAAAAAATTAAAATGCTCTTAGATAGCTACTTTTACATTTGTTTGGTAACCAGAAAACTAGAGGAATCTAGTGATTAGTTTTTATACCGTGCAATGTAAACATTTGCTAAAAATTATTTGATGCATATTCAAATATATGATACCACAATACGTACAATGTTGAGCAATAACTCAAATTTACAAATTTACAAATCCTAAAAGAGCAGAAATTCCAGTAAGCACCTAATAATTGTTGTGCTGTGAGGATTAAATCTGCGACCGGCGCAATCGTGCCCATAGCTTAAGCTTAAAGGATAATCGAACCAGATTATAGTAGGCACCATTGGCGCAATCGTCCCCTGTCCGATAATTTTGTAGCACTTTTTCTGTCCTTATAATGTTTTCAGATACCGGAAATACAACTTGTTTTATTGTATTTATTGTAACTTTGTCGATCTTAATGTTTTGTGCAATTTTTTATTTATTACATTGGATGTTTTAAATATATTATAATGAAAGGTTTTTTATTCATCAACTTGTAAACTCCAGCATAATGTTAAGAGTATGGAATCTTATAAACGGATATTTACATAAAGTAGATTAAAGAAACAGAAGATTTTGCTTACTTTATAGCCTCATATATTTAATTTTTTTTTTGTAATGTGACTTAAGTGTGTAAACACATTTGCTCCGTCCCTGTTTATGTTTGTTAAGTCTATTTATATACACTCTACATGTGAACTTCAACAACAAAGTACATCTGCCCGTTTAATGTTTCTGCAACAACTGTTTTTTATCAAACATTGAAATATACAGGATTTGTAACACATTTGCAATGTCAATGCCTTGAATTTCTGAACAAAAGTTGTTTATTGAAATATTATTTTGTATTTTTTAGTAGGTATTTCAGTATTTTGTTCTTGTAGAAACCGGTCTAACAAGCAGATTTCATATAGAAATATATAGGAGTAGCAAAAGAGATCACAAAATATTCATACAACTGTATAATGCATGACATTCAACAAACCAAATATAGCAAAATTTTTCAAAGCATATCAAGAAGTTATCGACAAATAAAATTTTCCTCCTGAACGAATCTATAATGTGGATAAGACTGAGTATCCACCTTCTTGAACTCACCGAAAAAATTTGCTGTTACTGATCAAAAATAAGTTGGTACTATCGCGGGGGCTGAACGTGTCAGCTGATACATGTCAGTTGTTTGTGTTACAAACCCAATTGGAAATTACATTTCCCCAACATTTATATTTCCGAGAAAAAATTGAAAACCAGATTTATTAGAAGGAGCGCCTACAGCTTGAGTTGGATTTCCTCAAGAATCGGGGTGGATAACAGGTGAGATCTTTCTTAAATTGTTGAAACATTTTCAGAAATTTAGTCATGCAACCAAAGAATCCCCTGTTTTGCTGATTCTGGATGGACACAGTAATCACAAGAACTAGAGCGTGTTTGCATTGCAGCCATCGCATCTAATCATTGGACGTTTCATTCTTTGCACCTTTAAAAGCGTATTTAAATCAGGAGACGAGAAAAAAATCAGGAACAATGAAGGAAGGCCAATTTCTCAGGTGCAAGTCGCCGATGTCTTCCGCGTAGCACACGAAAAGGCGGCTACTGTCGAAAATGCAGTGAGTGGCTTTAAAAATACAGGTCTCTAGCCTCTTGATCCTAATATTTTTTCTGGTTATCTGTTTTCTCCCTGGAATACAACAGGCAAGCCTACTCCAGTAGCATTGTCAGTCCACGATGATGAAATTCATGAAGAATCAACTATATCTCATCATATATATCAACAATTGAAAAGGATAAATCGTACGATGAAGCAAACAACACGAAAAATGTTGAGTGCGTTATTGCACTCGATGCCAAAGTCCTCTGCCATCCACAAAAAATCCACTCCAACTGTACTCACCAGCAGTCCCTTCATGGCGGAAGTAAAACAAAAAGAATCAGAGAAAATTCAAAGGCAAACTAAAGACCGGTTAGGAGACTAATTAAAATAGACTCAGAAGAAGCATTTGAAAGTGAACCTGAAGCGTTCTCAAAATCCAAGCCAGGGAAACCATGGATACGATGCTGTAAATGTAAGAATTGGGCGCTTGTTTTTTGTGCTGAAATTGCATCAAAAATAAAAACATACATTTGCGATGCTTGCATTTGAATGTATGCCGTTTTGACCTGAACTATTAAAGACTCAAAATACTTAAAATTTTTGTTGAAATTTGGGCTACGGTTGATTAGAATCTGTGATATTAGTGACAATAGCACAAACTCAGATCTCTAGCGCCGAGGAGTTGCATTTCATGATTTTTTTTTGTATTAATACGCTATTTTAGATAGACTTGTTGGGGTCAAACCGTTAATGAATTTGAACACATGTTTATTTTTTTCTGTAATGGATGATTGGTTTCGTTTCTTTGTAACCGACAGGGTGAATATCAAATAAATATTATACCTGACGCAGTTTCTACTTTTTCTTTTAATTTACTTGTGTTAAAAGTATGGCACTTTGAAAAAATAGTATGCCGTTTTAGGCCAGCCTTCCCTACACTACAGGTTTTAGTTAAATGCTGTTGGAAATAGACTGTTATTGTTTTAAATTATTTAGAGCAGACGTTGAGAAACAACCCACAGCAAATTTTGAATGAAATCAAACCAAAATAGAGGTAATATTATTCCTTCTACTTTAGGAAGAGGTTTTACTCCAAAAATGTCTTATTTTTATGTTTTATCTCCTTTTAGGAGGTGCTAATCATCAAGATTGTTTTGTCTTGTGACACTGCAACTTTGAATGTCAACGGAGTTATATTTATATCATTTTCTCGAATTATTTAACCAGGAGGTGTGTTATCTTTTACTTTTAATGCTCCTCTTTCGTTATACTTACCGCCTCTATCACTAATTGGTTAATGGTTAATGGTTAATGGTTAATAAAGAGAAACAATAATAACGATGATAGGTGTGGCACTAATTGATACCAAAATGGTAAGGGTAAGATCAACGCCAAAATGATCACCTATTACGAGGAATACGTACTTACCAGGACTCCCAGAAAGAATAGAAAATGAAGGTCAAAGAAAACATGGTGAGACAAAACATGTCAGTGTTATTATGAGCCAATATGAAAACTTAGGCAGAAACATAATTAGCGATAACGGCAATTAAAATCATAATGAACAAAAAATATTAATATCGCAATGATTTTCATCATAAATTTTAATATCAAAATTCAGTTAGTTTCAGATTATCACCGCAGCATGAAAAGCGCCTTTCGGCGATTAACCTTTAAAAAATTCGCTATTAACCCAAATTACATCAATTTTCAAGCTCCAACTCTGAATAAACAATATTGTGACATTGAAAAATAACGAATTAAAACACATTAAACACTCGAACTTATCAGATCGTTGAATAAATGATGATTTAACAACGAGTGGAAGAACAAGCACTTATCATAGACTCAGAGGCGTCCTACAATAAAAAATACTTCCCGGTTATCTATTCCCATACGGTATTATTATATGTCAGAAATAATACTTCATATATACACCTAATAAATAAAGTAACGTGATAATATATTCTTTTCTGGTAGCTTTACACCAAAAAATATTTTTTATTTTAATTAACTGCATCAACTAACTACAGCAGTTATTAGCGAGATAATAATTTTTGTGCAGTGTGTGTTAAGCGAATAAATGTCTTGTTATTGAGTAAAGTCGCCTTTATTGTTTTTACAAAAAGTCGCTTATTATGTTCGAGCTACTGTTTCGGGTGCGTAGCGATCCAACAAAGATGAGAATTTTCATTTTCTTTTAATAAAAGTCCACCACCGACTGTATTCCAACTCGCGGCTTCTGAGCTTGTGTACTCAGTATCAGTAAATTGACGTCGCTGCGCAACTAACGCGTTACAAAAAACCATAACGATTTTTCGCATAAATAAAAGTATACGTGGTTCACCATTGTTGGAGAATTAATGGAATATAAGAAGTGTTTATGTAAAACGTATTGAGGTCGCTGATTTTATAATTTGAGGCGTGTAGATGCAAAACCGGACATGTCACAGTTAAGTAGTTTAGAGAAAAAAGCAAAAAACTGTAGAATAAAACTTGATGGGTATTTTTAACGTTTTTTTTACTATGAGGAAGATTGCACACAAATCTTTATAACTGAAAAGAAGAATTAGCCTATCTTTACTGATTAATAATCTACACGGTTATTAAGGTTAATTGCGTCCGAGTTTGCAACAAAAATTTGAAAATGTCCTGCCTTGAAACGTATAATGACAAAGGGATGGGAAAATTAATAATGAGATTTTTTTTACTTTGACAGTTTATTCTCTTAAAAAGACAAAATGAACAAGACGTTTTTTTTTTGTTAAAAAAGAACAATATTTATATTAAACATGGAATATTATTTTTCTTCTAAATATTCGCATGGTGGATTGTTATCATCATTATTGTTATGTTCAGTAGTGTGTTGGTCTTGACCACTATCGAGAATGTTTTTGTAAAAATCACATTCAGGCATAGATGACCAGTCATTACCAAAATGACAGCATAATAATGTCTCGATATCCTTCTTCTTTCTAAAATTCAGTGGAACACCGATTTGCAGTTCTGCTGGAGTAATTTGGGATATTTTTTTTACCTTTTTTAGTAATAGGCAATGCATTTGACGCAGAAGAATAATAATTTATTTCTCTCATTGCAAGGATATTGTTTCTGGATGTATGGTTTATTATAAGGCGTTTTATTTGGGAAATCTTGAAATGTAATGAACTGGGTGCTTTAATGAATGCATCACCTTCTTTTTTCCAATCCAGTCTTTTTTAATAAAAACAATGTTGCCTGCTCCCCAAAAACTGCATAATATGTATTAGGAGTTATTATGGTGTCTATCTGTCTCAATTTTTTCTCACTAACGCTAAATACTCGATCAGAAGGTATATAGGAATGACCTGTTACCGGAAATATGACCTGAAGTTCAGTTACGTTCTTGGGAGCTTCCTGGAGCTATTTTGCACACATAGTTAATATTATACAGTTTTTGTTTTGTCCAGGACATCCATCGGATACTAGACGTACAGTATGAATGTCAGTCATAGTAGGCTCATTCCTTTTCAGACAATTATATACTGCTGACGCAATTTCATTTGATCCTTTGTATCGTTCATGTTCCATCCAAGAGTACGCATATACATTATTTTTGTTTAAGTTTCCCTTTGAAGAACCTTTAACAACGGTGAAATTATCTAGATAAAGTTGACGACTATAAGTAAGCCCTTTGGTCAGGTACTTTCAGCAGCACCAAATTCTTTTCACAATCGTATGAAAAAATCATTAATCCGTCAGTTTTCTTTTTCAAATGGCCAAAAAAAGCTTTGGCGCGTCTTGAATGAAATTCTTGTTTAATCTGCAATGCTTTCTTTTTATCAAGATCATTTTCGACTTTTATTCGTTCCTTTAGTTCAATGTGTTGAATGTGTTCAATGAGCATACATGTGTTTTAGGACTTCCAAAGCCCACGTTAAAGAATTGTCTAAATACGTTGTGAAAATAGCTAAACTTGACTTGGGTAGCATCATCAGCTTGTTGTTTATACATTTTGTATAACTTTGTAATATTTAGTTCTGCAGGAAGGTACTGTCTTATAGCTGATTTACCTCTGCAATAATGAGATTCATCAGCTTTTAATGTCTTAATAAACGTCTTTACTGCTTCCAATTTATCCTTATAAAGGTCTGTTCTTCTGTTTCCACCTCTTTTCTCTTTTAAATTACCACCGACTTGGAAACGTATTAAAACACCATTGACGCGGTGCTTGGTTATACATAGCAATCCAAGAAAAGCATCTCGGCACACTTGGACTTCTTCTAAATTTCGTTTTCGAACAAAATAACAAACTGTTTTTTCCTTCGGTTTTCTAGCATCTCTAGGTCGCTGACGTTTTGGTTTATGAATTATACAAAAGCGAGAAATGAACTGATCTTGTGTAAGGTTATCTGCAGTTTTATAAAAATCTTCATGGAACTTTTTGACATCCTGCATCGAGAGTGTTGAACATTTTCATTTTGCTGCTGAATGCTTACACTTTGGAAATGTTGGTAAACCTTTAGGCAAATACCTACAACAAAATAAAAATGGCTTAGGTACCGTTAAAAAAGATAATTATAACATGTCATTGTATTTTGCAAATCGCATTTAGGTAAAGCTTTCCGAAATACGTTTCGTGTACGTTTTTTAAGTTTTGACTCATTGATACATAATGCAATTTTTGAGGTCAGTTTTTGCATTCTCGAAGAATTAATTCACACACCACGCACTTCATCGTTATAATATTTACCTGTTAACTTTAGCTTTAGATCTTCTCCATTCTGCTTTCTGTACTTTCTTCTTCCTTCCAGAACCCATGCTAACCTCACTTAAGAAGGATTTATTCATCTCTAAAATATTGTAACAAAGCACTGTAACGTATTATGATTAGAAACTAGTAATGATCACGCTGTCGGGAATAACAAAACAGACACGTGCTGCGTTACGTCATGTCATTGCAGTCCATTGGCCGAACGTCGATGTCCGATTTTGCAACCAAGACGCTTGGGCTTTGTCCGCTTTTGAAACTACAATCAATATTTGATTGTAATATTTTACGGTAAAAGGCCTGTTTTGCAACGAATTTTTATTGTGGACTGATAAGGTTATAATTATAATGAACAGAATCCTGGTGTTAGTTTTCTTTCGACCAAAATGTGACATGTCCTTAGAGCATTTTTATACTTTACTTACTTACTTACTTTATAACTTACACCTACTAGTTAGAAAACGTTCAAAAAGTATAAAAATTAAATAAGGACAAGCCGTATATAAAATGAACACATCTATTAATTTTGATAGTAAAAGCATTATTAGCTTTTATTAAAAAAAAAAACGAAGTTCAATGAAACGTTGGTTTTTATGGGGGAAAAACGATGAAGTTTCACAGATTCTTAAAAAGGAATGTCTTAGACGTTATTTTTCAACTTTCATACAATTAAAGGCGTTTATATTATTACAGTTGTATGAAAAATTTTAGTAACGTTAAGACTTTTGACTTGATCATTGGTTTTGTGACATAAACCATAAAACACAAGGAAGAAAAAGAGAGGAGACTGCAACAAAGGTGAACAAAAGTATTTTAATGTGTCGTGTCTGTCGACATCAGTGGGGTGAGCCACTATACAGCTCCCACAACTGACGGCGAAATCTTAAATGAACTTCATAAATTTTAAATTCTAAATCTTAATCTCAAATTTTAACTATATACTTAAGTTAAGTTGTAAATATCTTAACTCTAAAAATTCTAAACGTCAATAGACGGTATTGGAACAGTAAATAATATTCTAGTCTCATTTATTTCTACGTTTACACTTACATGTCTTTATGTTAACCAGGGGAGCCCACTTACAGCCCCCAAAGAACTTGACTACATTGCAGAAATCAATTTACACATGTTTATTGTTTATGTTGTTTTGTTTCTACTTGTATCTAGTGCACGTTATGTGTCTTCTTTTAGAGAAGCCTATTACTTAGTAATGGGCTGGTATGGTTGGTGGAATGAATGGACCACCTCCTAGGAGTGAAGTATGATTATCTGGAATTGGTTGTACCTGTTGTCTGATCATTCTTTGTTAGTTCAAGATGGGTGAAATAACGGCGCGGTCTCTGCTTCCTGTCCATCGCTCTGCACGAGGATGGTTACCTTACAAACCAAGTCCGGTGCAGACGTGTGTGCGGTGACGCGACTGGAACGCTATGATAATCACGGAGCGTATATGGAGATCGACAGAAGGGAGTTATGAGCAAAGCTGAAGGATCAGACGGTAAACGGTAAAGGGGGTGAGTTTAGTTGGTAGGCGGTCAGCTACGAGGAGGCGTAGCCGTCCGAATCCAACACACCTGAGACACTTCCTCAGGCGTCTTTTGGAGATTTTCACCTCCCATATAAAATAAAAAAATGCTTCAAAAATCTAAATGTTTTCATAGCCTTGTTAATTAACATGGAACTGTCTTTAATGTTAAGCAAAAAAGGTAAAACTGCTAGGCAAACAAACACTTACGCGTAAGTGCAGTTCATATGAATTATATCATAATTCAATTCAGCAATTTACTTCTTCTTATGCAGTACTCTTTGCTATGGTGATGTCTCAAAAGTATGTAAGTATACAAAATTTGTAATTTAAAAACATAGAAAAACTTTGCAATAGAAATCGTTACATTGTTTGTAGACCCAGTATAACTATTACATGATACGTTGATGTAATTTTAATAGTAACTAGACCAATTTAATATTCAAGGACGTAATGTGAATCGTTTAAAATGAATAAGTGGATAGGTTGGATAAATTAATAAAATCTATTCTCTTAAAAGTTCAGAGTTTTTGCACAAAAAATTCAAAAAAACGTCTTTTTTAGTTGACGGTCATGTTTATAGAAAATCTTTTTAATACAATTAGTTTTGACAGGTATCAAGCAATGATGATCAATTGATTACAATTGTTTTTAACGACAAATTTATTCGTAATCAGAACATACGATTTGATATACTAATTTGAAAACTACAACGGTTCTACAGTGGTATGATATAATGTATAGTACAGTGCTAGCCAAAAGTTCCGTCTCTCCTCGTATTTTTGAACGATTAGACATAATAGTGACATTTGGAGGGATGAAATACCTATCGGTTATAACCTAAAACCGGTTTTTTACTCCACAATAACCAGTTTTTCTGCTTATTTTTTTGTCCCGGTTATAACCGGTTTTTTCTTTTTAAAGGAATAACCGGAGAAAACCGGATGTTACCTTTACATATAATTTACGATCAAAAGTCAGAAACTACCTTTCCAAAATTGAAAAACTTTCTCCTTTCTGCTCTTTCCGTTAGTGAACAGTGGTTCCAGTTTAGGTTCCTTGGAAACACACAAATTTCTTTTCCAAATGAACTCACTTCTTTACTTACCTGCAGCAGCCTTTGCTGCCGAGATTGCGTGATCCATTTGAATCTCATTTTAATCTAGGCGCAGAGCAGAACCTGTATTCAGGTTTGGCTTTTATAGCCAAAAAATACATGTCATTGGTCGGAAGTTCAGTGGCTTCAGAGAGACTGGTGTCATCGTTAAACGATATTGTGTCAGATGAGAGAAGCTGCTTAACCGACCAACATATAATATATGAATGAGTTTTCCTCAATAGGCTTCATGAAAAATACTGACCAACATAATTCCAAATATATATTAGATAATGTAACCTATTTTTAACCTTGTAACCTATTCCATTTAATTCCAAATTTCAAAATTTTAATTCCTGATATGGATTTTCTGTGCTAAATTGTGGTTCAGAATGTATTATGGCTCCACCAGGATGTATTTTAGTATCGATATCGACAATATTGATTTCAATTCGAATGGAGTATCGCAAACTAAAGTGCAATGTATATGTAACAGTGTAACCTATTGGGTGTTGGTTATTTATTAAAAAACCCATCACCGGCTTTTAAAATAACCGCTTTTTTGACCAGTTATAGCCGCCAGGTTAAATTGTAACTAAAAAAAAACGATATAACCGAAAACCGGTGTCTTGCCAACAAACTCTATCCCTAAAATAAACTGACGTCGGCTACTCAACTATAGTTCGTCCCAAACCCTTCTTTCAGTGCGTCATAGTTGATCGAATTCTCTCTAACACATTAAGCTAGAAGTGACAGAAAAAAACGTAAGTCTGTGATTATTATACATAGAACTTAGAAAATTATTTATCGTAAAGCTAATTCTACTTACGGATGTATAATTGGTTGGAGTTTAGAATACGGTAAATAAACATCCAATAAATGATGCGCATAAATATAATTTGACGCAGAAGGTCTCGATCTTGACAGTACTTTCACAACGTCAATTGATAAAATAATTGTCATTCCAGGTTAGTATCAATTAGTATTATCAGACATTTTACAGTGAAAATTTAATTTTGTATTTATTGTCATAAAAATATTTTAAATATGCCGAGATATATCGAGAAAGAACAAAGACTAATATTAAAATTATTAAATTATTTTCAATTAGAAAAAGAGGGATTACGATCCTACAACTGTCAAATTTAACTAAAATGACATGCAATAATTCTCGACATTCTTAAAATCCTATATTATGTCAAAATTAGTGACGCACTGAAAAAAGGGTTTGGGACAGACTGTACTCATAACAGGTGACGTAGTAGTCATAGATGACGCTCAGAGCCACTGTAACCGATAATTTTAAATGGGAGCTTATGAAAAGTGATATCTTGTTTGAAAGGTACTGATCATACCTATTCAATCAATCTGCTCCACCTACTTCATGACAATGATGCGAAACCTATTGCTAAACGCTTGTTGAACTCGTTGAAATGTGTCAGGGGAAATTACCCTACATTCTACAAAAACTCGTTGTTTCAAAATGCCAATACTGTGGAGTGCTCTGGCGGAAACCTTAGATTTCAAGTACCCCCGCAGAAAAAATCTAAGGGTGCGAGGTCTGGTGATCGAGCTGGTCATTATATCGAACCTCGTCGTCCAATCCATCTACCACCATAATCCTCATCTAGGTAATTACTGCACCATAATAGTAGTAGCACCATATTCATTCATCTTGATTATCTTCCAGAATTCAAGAATTAACGGCTCTTTCAGATAAAGAACATTCGGTTAAGTTAACATTGAGAAAAACAGTCCTAACTATGTGGTTTACCAAAATACCTGCCCAAACATCTACTTTTTCTGGAACTTGGGTATGTTTTTCACGAAAGACGTGGAGATTTGTGTCACTCCAATACCTCACATTTTCTGTGTTAACATTTCCATTAAGGAAAAGAGGACTTTCGTCACAAACAAACGAAATCCTGGTTTAAGCGAATTCCCAAGATGTCCAGACCATTTTGTTTACTAACTGGTTGTTCAAGAACAAACCCCTTGATGTTACCGCTATACAAGCGAACTTTTAGCGAACAGCGAACTGTTGGCGAACCCATTAGAGGTAATAGATTTTGACTAGAGCTATGAGTCATGCCGATACAGTACACAAGTTTACCTGTTATTTACAAGGTCATAGCTCTTGTCAAAATCCATTACCTATACGAACTTTCGTCCACACAACTGTTCGCGAACAGTTCGCGAACATTTCGCGAACTTGGTTTGTACGCGGCTTTATATGACTGTGGACCCTGGACTCTCAATTTTAACACTTTAAGGCGCCTTTGAAATGTGGATTTATAGAAGACTCTCTAAAATACCCTGGACGAGTCTTGTACCCAATCAGGAGGTTCATCAAAGGCTCAATAAAGAAAGAGAGTTGTTTCGTTTATACCTTGTCCATATAAACCGTAGAGCAAACCTTTTGCATTTAATTATCGAAGGAAAATACAGAACAGGAAAAACGCAAACATTTGTGGTTAAAAAATATAAGAGATTGGATAGTTTTGGACTCACATTCATTGTTTCGAGCGGCACAAGATGAACATTACTTTGCTGAGATCGTTGCCAGTCTTCAATGATGATGGTGGCATATGAAGAACCTCTCTATATCCTTAAGTTTTAAGTAAAGGAAAACCCGTCATTGAATATTATATATCCCCTATAAGAAATTGGAATCTAGTTTGCGAGTCTAAAATTTCTATGAATTGAATCCTTGAACGAATTTAATTTTAAACTAATTTCACATTCGTGATTCTTATTCGGTATATATCTCAGAGTATTAGAAAAACAATAAAAAATTCGTATTATTCCACTGAATTGAATATAATCTTACAGATAATCGAAGGAAAATCCCTTCCCCGCCGGCAAATAATAAGCTTATAATTATTTACCGACAGGCAGTCTACTACAACAAAATTTCGTGGGTAGCTATAAAGCTGTCGCTATGTCGACTAGTTACAAAGAAAAGATAATTACAGTTTTTCATTATTTGATTATTTCATCATCTACCGAGGTCATACATAGTAGTACATACTCTAAATGAAATAGGGAGCAACTTTTCAATGTTTACGCGGATTATAATAAATAATTTTGTAATGATATAGTGGAAAGTATTATTTTTACTTATAATATGAGAATTGATTTTCTTACAGAAAATCAATTGAGATGGTATAAAGGCATGCGCAGATTTTTTGAGCATAATTAATCTCTCATTAGTATCAATTATTTATAGACCGTCAGATATTAGGACAAAAAGAAATGACTGGATCAACCTATTCCTTCAATTTAATCTAGTAAAAACTATTTTTCTCGGAGATTTTAACGCTCACCACGGTATGTGAGGGCCAATTGCAGATAACCGAAATGGTAGAATATTAGTAGAGGCCATGGATTATTGTGAATTAATTAGGTACTTTAAATGACGGAATACCAACAAGAATTTCTCCAACTGGTAATCATTCAACAGTTGACTTATCTCTAACATCTCCTCTCTTAGCCGATCGTGTAGCTTGGTCAGCACATTCAGACACTTTAGGTTCAGATCACAGTCCCATCAATGTAGAAATTTAAATCAACACCTTCTCCTTTGTCATCAACGCAGCAAAAAAGTGTAATGACTTTGTGCTGACTGGTCTGTTTTTGAAAATACATTTGAATTAGATATTAGTTCGCTTAATAATTTAGCAAGAAATTCAACAGTAGATAAAATCGAATTTTTCCTCAATGTTATTGTGGTCGCAGCGGCTAAATCTAGGCCTATTAGGAAATTTTTTACACCTTCTGTACCAAAACCTTATTGGTGGGACGAGGAATGTTCTGTGATTGTTGATTGTTAAAAAGTGAAAAGAACCTCTCAACGAATTTAAAAACCAAGGCATTTTATCAATTATCTACACTGTCAAAACATTTCCGCTAACGTCAAACTTACTTTCAAGCTTAAACAAAAAACAGTTGGAAAACGTTTTTGAATAAATTAAATAAAAACACACCTTTGATTGAGATATGGAATACTGTAAGATGTATTTGCAATAAATATCAGCAACAAAGAAAGCCACAATTAGACGAAAGCCTTATTCAAAAAGCTCTTGATAAATTGGCTCCTTCATCTGCTTCGGGTCTAATTTTTAACGATAGCATTAATCAATTTTACTTTTACCAAGACTCAGGCATTCTTTCAAAAATTTTTAGCTTTTCGGAGTTAGAATTAGCCTTAAAAGAATCAAAAAATACCGGAGCTGACGACTTGACGGGTTCACTTATACGATAATAAACAGATTACCTGAAAATAGTAAACTTCTTCTTTTAAAATTTTTTAAAAACAACCTGACTTACCTTCGTCCTACAGAAATACTTCATTATTATCGTGTATCACAAAAACTTTCGAAAGGCACATAAAATTTAGACTCGAACATTTTGTCGAAAGCAGATAACTTTTACCAAAAAATCTGTATGGATTTCGTAGAAGCTTAGGTACAATAATCAATTATTGATGCAATCTCCCATTTAGTTATAGGCGCACAATTGTGTCTAACAAAAAATAGCTACATGTAATGTCTTTAAAAAAAAGGCTATAAAAGCTACAATGGGCTTATCTGATGTGGTAGATTTGGAAACACAATATTCAAAAATGGTGGCGTTTGGTATTAATAAAAGAGTCTCTATAAATATTTTAAATTTGTTTTGCTAATAGAAAAATATTTTCGCTAGATCATAATAACAGTTTACATGGCCCAAGAGTACTTTACAACGGGCTTACACAAGGTTCTATTTTAAGGCCCCTTTTGTTTAACTGCGGACTTGCATGATTTGATGAGCGATGACACATAAATTATTCAATACACGTACGATTTATGCTTTTATGTCACTTATAATGCCTATGATCGCTGCATGATAGACTTAAGACGTACTTTCGACAAGTTACAAAGTTGGTTCAACGATATGGGTTTTAGTGTTTCACCAGAATCACACAGATATCAGTAAGTCAATACTTGCTCTTTAGGTAAATACACTATCCCTATAGTAAACGAATGTAAATATTTAGGTATAATCATGGATAAAAAACTTCAATGGACTAGTCACATTGCGTATATCAAACAAAGATGTGAAAAGGGAATTATTTTTCTGCACTTTCTCCCTAAATAGGTGGATCAACAAGTTTCCTTAATGTTTTACAAGTGTTATATTCGCTCGATTTTGGTTTATGGGTGTACTCTCTTTGGTTCTACCTCTAACACGAACCAACTTACTGTTGATCGGATACAGTAGCTCTAAAAAGATGTTTTGGAGTCATGGTATCTTCATCAAATCATGCGATTCTGGCAGAGTCTCTTAGTTTTCGAAGAAAGTTTTTAGCTTATAAAAGTCTATTAAAATATAGATGTTACAACAGTGATTTTATGGCAAAAATTAACTTTCTTGTAATTGAAAATTTGACAAATCATTATTGGAAAAAGAAAAACTCTCCTTCTTGGGCAGATGCTCAGATACATTTATTGATACAAACTTATTTCAAACCGATATCGTTAAACCGATACTCTCGATCAAATATAGTAGTTCTAAAAATATGTTTCGGAGTCATGGTATCTTCATCAAATCATGCCATTTTGGCAGAGTCTCAAGAACTTCCTCTATAGCTTTTAGCTAATAAAAGTTTATTAAAATAAACATGTTACAACAGTGATTTGATCGCAAAAATTACCTTTCATGTAATTAAAGCTTGACAAATCGTTATTGGAAAAATAAAAACTCTCCACCTTGGTTAATGCTCAGATGCATTTATTGATACGAACTTATTTCAAAGCGATATAGTTTAACTTGAATATTTTATTAATTCGTACAAAATTTCGATTCTATAATTCAGATTGTAATGTTTTAAACCAAGCCATTCTAAATCAATTTTGAATTGCCTCGGTTCGCGAAAATATAATAAAGATGAGTCAAAAACGGATCGAAATACGGTTCGGTTTTTTTTGTTTCAAGCATAAATCATATCGAAAAGTACAGAATCTCAAATTATTGTTCCATTTTTATCACCGAGTCCTTTGTCATCAAAAAGGCATTCAAATGATGTGCAACATGCACTAATGTTACAATAATTTCAGACTCAAAGTCAACATTACAAGCTATTAGCGGTCACCCAGTAAATCAATTTCGAAATGTCCTAATTTTAAACATAAAAAAATTAATTATGGATCTTTAACAAAATAATGTAACTGTTTTGTTTATTTTGACAAAAATACAGTATAGCCCAAAACAAACAGTACTAAACTTGTAATTATTTTATTGTTTTAAAAAATACATATCATTGACACTTTATAACAATGAGCTCCTCCTCTCTCAAGACAGACTTCATACCGATATTCCAGATTTTTCGTAATGTTATGGAATGTTATGGTTTGTGGTACCCGTTTATAAACGGGTAGTTTCTTTGGGGCATGGCAGTTTTAGCCATGCCCCAAATGTATGCATCTGGAGATGTTAAGTCTGGAGAATGTGCAGGATAGGGGAAGTCAGTAAATCGTGAAATGAATTTGTTTGGAAAATGTCCTTGAAGAAATTGACGAACTGCGACAGCAGTATGGCACGTTGCCCAATCCTGTTGGAAAAATTGGCCTTGAAATGCCAAATTAGGTGCACGACAAAATTGACGTAGATCAGGCATAAAGCGTGTTAAAATTTGTATGTACCTCTGTTGATTGCCTACCATTTTCTTCGATAAAGTATGGATCAATTATTCCGTGACCCGAAACTGCACATCAGACACTCACTTTTGCGGAACTTTACACTATGTAAAGGAACTTCTTGAACTCCATCTGGTCTGGCAAAGCCCAGAAATCGATTTGTGCGACGATTTACATGGAAAAACCATACATTTTTCAAAAATTCAGGATTATTTTCATACTGTAATGCAAGAATTCTGGCACAATATTCCACTCTACTGTGATAATCCCTGGGATGTAATTGTTGATGTACCTGAATCACGTAGAAAATGCACCCAGCTCGTTTAGGATTCTTTGCAAGGAAGTTCGTTTTAAGCCAAGATGCAACGCTGTTCTTGTCTGGCTGGCTTTCGGATTTTCCAAGATTCGCTCAAAAACACGTTCACGGTTATCGTTGTTGTTAACTGTCCTGGGACGCCCTGAGTTTCCTTTTCGTTGGCACAATAGATTACTCGTGTTTCTAAACGTTTTAACAACCTTCAAAATTACAGTATTACTTGGAGAACGTTTATTAAACCGTTGTGTGAATTGATCACAAACGTATTGCAGACTTGCACTATTACGTCGGCCGATTCCGTATGGGCGAAAATAATGCTCCACAAGAAACACTTTCTCCTCTGTACTTAACACCATTTTTAACAATTAGGCCTTAATAATTAATTGTTCAGGATTACTTGACAGGTCTGTACTAGTTAATTTAAATATGACAGCGCGCACAAAGAGACATCTATGTTTCAGTTTCAGTACTGTTTATTTTGGGCAATACTGTACATTACATGAAATTGCGGATATGGCCGCAAAAATTACTCTCGGTTGCCACCAATTGACAAAGTATTTAACGTAAAAGATTTGAACAATGCTCTCAAACCTAATATAAGTTGTAAATGAGTTGCTAATTACAAAAAAAATGCAAATAAATCTACAAATCATTATTTTAGCATTCACTCTATACTTCCAAAAAATATTCCTCATTTCACCTATAATTATACTAGAGCACAAATGTCAGTAGTGACTAGTGAAAATTAAACCATGGTCGCTTTCCATCACACTTATACAAAATTTGACTACTTGACTCTCCTGTCTGTATTTGCAACAACGTATCCATTGGTGATTTAAATCATATATTCCTCGAATGTTCTCTCTGAACTCTAGGTTCTTTTTAATTCTATATCAAGAACTAATCCACAATAAGTTTCCATTGCTTCTAAATATTACAGCTCTCATGTCTTCTTCAGATAAATCGGTACCTGATTCCATCATATTTATCAGAAATGCAAAAATATTGTACAGTTTAAAAACATAGACAACATGAAACATTTCAAATAATTAATAATTTTTACGTTTTGTGGCAAATATATTTTTTCTGGTGCCATGATCCCACACACACACACCCACATCCAGGTCATCGAGAGAAATTGTTATTTAACTTTTTATAAAAATAAAAGAAACGTATCAATTTGTAATGGACAATTTTGTTGTAAGATGTAAATTAATGTCCAGTTTTTATGATTCAGCTATTAATAAATACAGTCAGTCTGTAACTATTTTGTATTGTTTAATTTATTTTCTTCTTTTCTCATGGACAAAATATAATCAATAGGTAGTACCGAGATTGCTGAACGACCGTTTAAGGTAAGTGTGATTGTTTTTGTTATTTGGCTATATTTGTATTTTGGTTGTAAGAGTTTTCCTTGTCCCTCGAAGAAAAGATAAGGTGGTACGCTTTTTTCTTTTTATTTAGTTCAATTTTTGTCCATTTTCATTCAGTTAGTATGATTCATTTTCTTGATTATTTCTAACTTCAGTATCTCCCGTTCCTAATAAGTGATCTGTAGAGCCACATCCCAAAGCTTGCCGTTGTGTTCTTTAAAACACCTGAGTGCCAGTTGCATAATGAACGAATCTAGACCTGGAATTCTTCACCTAACTTAAATTTTAATACTAAAATTCCCCTTGGGTTAATTGTTATGTTATCTAAAATAATAGCCAACTTCTGGGCCTCATCCATGTTCAATTTACGTTACAAGTTCTAAAACGGCTTCTCTAATTTCTTCTTCCGTATGGAGGGCTGCCGATCATTTATATTCATTTGAATCATTGGATAAAATAGTACAGAAAATTATCGATGAAGCTCCTGACTAGCACAGCACTTATAAATGCCTATGAACGCATTGCCAATGGAAGCATGACGATTACCAAATTCAAGGAAGAGATAATTCGGGACCTATTGGGAGATTTTATTGTCACACCAGTAATTATGGAAAATAGTCACAAATTCAGCGATGTTGGTCGTGCATGCAGAAGATGATATACAATGTGTTAAGCAAAAATGGTAGAAGAGGAAGGAAGGCAAGTAGCACAGAGGAAAGTAACCAACACCTCATAGACATGTGATGGATGTAAAACATTCTATTGCCTTGGCTGTTTTTTTGTCATACATTCCGTGACAAAAAATTAAATTAGTACTTACAATTTTGATATAATTTTATTACGTTTTGTTTTATAAAAAAAGTTTATTTTGCCTAAAATATGTTCTTACTGTGAATATATAACAAAAATATATATTACATACACTCTGGGCCAAAATTAACCGGCCACCTTAAAAATAGGTAATTTTTGATTTCTTATATCTTCTGAACCAGTTGTCTGATTTAAGTGATTTTTTTAATATGTTTAGCCTTATTCCTCCTTGACAATATCTTTATAATAATATTGTTGCTAAACAGGTAAATTTTCATTGTATACCGGGTGTACGAATTAAACTGTGTTTTTTTCTTAAAGTTTGCACCACCCTGTGGCATATTCTAGCATTTGTAGAATACTGAAATTAAATCGTAACTTTAGCCTCATGTTTTCTCAAAATTTTGTTTTTTAATTGATATGTCAGATAATACTAAAGTTAGGTACTTTAACAACTAGACATGTTTTTTTATCAATTTTTATCTCCGCGGAAAAGAAAAAATAATCTTTTTGAAAAAAAGACATTTGTTACAGTAAAAATCCAATGAATAAAATCTTCGAAGAAAATTCAAATTAACAATATTTTGGAAATCAAAGTCTAATTGAAAAAAAAATTGGGTATCAATAATGGGTGTTGCCGCCTCTAGCCCTTAGGACTTCTTGGAGCCGGTTTGGCAATCCATTCATGATATCCTGGATATTAGATTGGGGGATATTGTGCCACTCCTCTACCGCAGCTGTCTTCAGCACTTCAAAGGATGCAGGGGCTGGTACTCTTGCTCTTACCCGTCTTTTGAGGTTCTCCTAGATATGCTCAATTGGTTTAAGATCGGGACTGTGTGCTGGCCATGGTAGAACTTGAATCCCGACCTCATTAAGGTACTCACGGGTAGATCTTGCTGTATGGCAACGTGCATTGTCATGCATTAGTCTCAAGTTATCACCAATGGATGGTGTAAAAGGCATGACATGGTCTTGGAGAACTTCTTGCGCGTATACATGGACATTCACACTGCCACTACCGAACACAAGATCAGTACGCGCTTCGTAAGAAATACCTCCCCAAATCATTATTGACCCTCCTCGGTAAGCCACTGTTTCGGTTATAGCGCATGCAGCAAACCTTTCATTTTGACGCCTATAGACATGCTGGCGTCCATCTGAACCTTTTAGGGCTATTCTGCTCTCATCTGAGAATAGTATATTCTTCCATTCTGCCATAGTCCAGTTAGCATATTCTCACGCAAAATGAAGTCTAACCCTACGGTGTTGTGGGAGCAGTTGTGGTGCACGAGCTGGACGAAAAGCCCTCAAGTTTATTTCTGACAGTCTTCTGGCGGTCATCTCGAACTGAAGAGCATCGTTTTTGGCATTGATCTGGCCTGCGGTTGTACCAACCTGTCTCCCGAAATCGTCTGTCTGATGGCATCTTGTACCGTAGTTCTGGGTACATCGAGTATAGCAGCAATATGACGTTGACTGTAAACAGCATCAACTAAAGCAACTGTCCTTGCAGCATCAGTTGGAACGAGTGGCATTTTTAAAATCACAAACAATAAATAAGCACTAAAATTTCAATCAATTTAGGTGGGCACCAATTTTCCCTTAAAAACACAATTAAATATCTGGGAATGATACTCGACCAGAAATTGACCTGGAAGTTACATATTGATGACATGTTGAACAGATGCAATAAGGGATTAAACTTTCTTAAATCAATTAATAAAACTTGGTGGGGATCGGATGTTGAAGTAAGTTTATTATTTTACAAAGCTTACATACGATCTATTTTGGATTACGGAAGTGTTTTGTATGGATCAGCAAGTAATGTACTACTAAAACAAAATCAACGTTTTACAGAACTCAGCCTTACGAATATGTTTAGGAGCCATGAGATCCACTCCAGTACAAGCTTTATATTTGGAAGCCTTGGAACCTCCTTTAAATATAAGACGAAGGTTTTTGTCCCAAAAATATTTAATGAATGTATACTTACCGAACTCATCTCTATACGAAAAGATAGTCACTTTGAATTGGCATGACCTGACAAATAAATATTGGCAAAAAAAGAAATCTCCCTTACTTTGCGAAGCGTATAATCAAAATATAGCATTTTTAAAAGATATAGATAGAACGAACTACATATTCAAAAATTACTCTTACTTTTACATACAATACAAAGAGGCAATAGCTCTATATACAGAAGCGTCTAAATCTCCAGATGGAACCGGATGCGCTTTTTTTATACCATCGGAACATATAGAAAAGAAATTCAAACTGAACCCGGAAACTTCGATTTATATAGCAGAGGCTATTGCAATATATGAAGCTTTATTATATGTAGATGAAGTTGATTTTGCCCATATTATAATTTTGTCGGACTCCTTAGCAGTGTTAAAATCCATTGGTAAATATGGACCACCAAACTTACAAGACTGCCCATACATTTATAAAATTAAACATATTATTCAAACTCTTTTAACCAAAGGAATCAATGTACATTTTCTCTGGATTAAAGCACATGCAGGATTTGAACATAATGAATATGTCGACTTATTAGCCAAAGAAAGCATTTTAACCGATACTGGTATTCTACATAAAGTAACGCTTTCTGACAGTATTGTTTCTTGCAAGTCAACATTGCTTCGAAAGTGGAGCTACCAGTGGAAGGAATACTCTTTTGTGAACCAAAATAGATACCCGATAATTCAGCCATATTTTCCCAAATTTCCTTGGTTCAAGTCTTTTAGAGCTTCCAGGGGGCACATAACCTCCATTATTAGAATACGTTTCGGACACGCATGTTATCCAAAGCACTTATTTAAAATAAAGGTTTTGTTGTTGATCTGTTCGTATATAATTTCGTTTAGAAAGTTTTCGTATAGCTCTTTCTTTTTCCTTCTAAACGTTCTTTTTTTTTCTCGTCGAAGGTTTTCATAATCTTCCAGAATTAATTCCGTTTTTGCGCTGCTGGAGTCTCTTATATGCTTATTTTTTTGTTGTTGTTTAATATATATATATATATATATATTTATATATTATATAAGTATATAATATGTAAGGCACGGATAAATCCATAAATAATCATGTGCTCACTGTACTATCTTTTTTTACAAAAATTAAAAAAAGTATGTCATATTTTTGCTTTCGTCTTCACGGATAAAACTGTTTCTCGTTTAAATGTAATTTATCATAAAACATAAAAAATGCTAAATAGCAGTTTAGAATGTCGGAAATTATCATCTGGTTTCAGTCAAGTTGCAGTCGTCGTTGTATTACAGATGGTTTATAGCCTTGAGTCGCTGAATTAAATTTATTGTTTAATATGTTTATTGAACATTGTATAATTGCTAATAAATTTAAAAATTATGCATGAAAATGTACTGCATACAAATACAACAATAAATTCTGTAATGTTAATTGCTTTTGCTTTTTATTTGCTCGACACACTCATAATATGGAATTGAAAAGTGAATGCCACATTAATATATTATAATAATAAATATAAACATTATATCTAGTTTTTTTCTTAATATAAAAACATGTCCAGTAAAAAAATGTGCACATGTTTAACAAAAAACGACAAGTTCTTTTGTAATAATCATCGCTATCTGTATCTATATGCCTTGGTGGCTTGAACTACATTAACACATATTGGTTAACAGCGTTCTTATTTTGAGTCCTATTAATATTAATCTCTTTCTAGATATTTTTTCCATTCGGTAGGCAAATCCATTTATGAACTTAACAAATTAGTTGAAGTCAAATGACAACTGTTAAAGCCACCTTCTAATATACCATGCCTATTTATTGAAGTTGGTGACCAGTATGGCCTGGGTCGGTGGAGTGACAGTAGTTGAGATGGTGGATTCATCGCTAGACAGAGCCAAAGTGGACTCAACCAGTCCCCCTGGAAAAAGACTCGTTTAATTGCGATATCTTCAGTTTCGATGTTGTTTTCACCAGGTATTTGAAGGTGAATTTTAATCTTCCACTCCATATTATAATATGCTTTAAAAGGTCACTATATTATCATCGACTATATATTTTCAATATATCTATAAGCTAATAATCCGGTTTTGAATCAAAGGCCTTCTTGTAGTCAATGAAGACAGTAAAAATATTTTTTTTGATGTATGCCTTGTTATGAATGAGTCGATTATAAGTTGTTCTTTGTAGCCCATGTAACCCTAAGCGCATCCTTTCTGTTTAGAGAAGAGTGTTGGTACGTTGGGCTACATAGGATGTGACCAATTTGTGCAAAGTTGAAAGACAAGTAATTAAGCGGTATTTGGCTGGATCTTATTGCGGTACTTGGCTGGTGTTATTATATATATATATATATATATATATATATATATATATATATATATATATATATATATATATATATATTGTTATATGTAAAATCGAAAAAAATATTGGTTTGTTTAAAAATATTTCAAAGTTCAAAAACATTAAAATAATTCAGATAAGTAGGATAATATCCAACAAACATTTCGGAGAAGGAAAGTTATTAAATCCTTGAATTACCTGTACCAAACAAAATGTAAGCTTTACATCAATCATTTCTTTGTTAAACTTGAGTGACCCGCATAAGTTTAAGTGAAACAAAAGACAAATTGAAACGGGTTTTTACAAATGCATTAGTGCAGTGATTAAAGACAATAGAAGATATTTTAGAAAGAGGTTTTTGTTAGTTTTAAGATTTATAGAAAAATATTATTTGTAAATAAGTTTTAGGAAATTTATAATTATAGGTAAAAATTTGTTTGTTATCGAAATGAAGAAATGGGGGAATTGTGACGAGTTGTGATTGGCGGAGATTGAAAAAAGGTGGGATAAGTGTGTGGGAGAAAGTTTAGCGAGATTGAGGAGAGAGAAAAGATAGCAGTCAGTTGGTTTTCCAAATCTGTAAGAGGAACAAGGATTGTTCTCTGGCGGTTCCTGAGAAGTAGCAAGCAGTAGTGTTGAATGTTAGTGAGTTTTTGTGGAGTTGGTGTATCTGACAGAAGCTGGAGCAGCAAAATATTGTAAGTCATATTTTCCTACTTATATTCCAAGAGTCACTGTTCAGGCCAACGAGAGATTCAGTTTATCGTAAAGAGAAGATATTCCAAGAGTCATTTTTCACTCGGGCCAACGAGAGATTCAGTTTATCGAGAGGAGAAAGGCTATCATAATTTGAATGATTTGTGCTTTTGAAGGAGATCATTAAGGACGATATACTTGCAACAATCTGTTGTACGATTGCTGATTACATAGGGAGCGGTTGAGAGGAGATAATATAGTCTACAAGGAACAAGGATTTGGACCACTCATCATCAGAGAGAGATATTTTGTTTCTGCAGTTTTTTTTTTTTTTTTTTTTTTTTTTCTTTTATTGATAACACAATTTTTACACGTAATTTAGAAAGGATATAAATATTTTGATTAGGAGAGTTAGAATAGTTTGGATTTTGAGTTTTCAATTAATATTGTTTGTACCATTAATTTTGATTGTTCACGTACGGAGAACAAAATTTTGAGAATCCTTATATGAGATTTGTTTATTGAAAACTTTTGAGTGTGAATTATTTCATTATTTTTTTCAATATATAGTGTTAGATCATATGTGTTTTTTATTATTCCGGTATTCTCTGGACCTTACCTTTCACATGTAATAGCATAGATATTGAAGCACGAATTTTAACCCTGAGATAAAAGAATTAAAAATTGTGATAGAGTCATAATCACATCATTGAAATAATTTTAATTAATAAAAAAAATTAATTAGCTAATTATTGCTTGGCGCACCAAGACCTTAAATATCACAATAATATATATATATATATATATATATATATATATATATATATATATATATATTCAGGGATTCTACACTATTCACTGCCTTCCCTTGCTCAACCGTTTCCATTTCTCTCTGTTGTCCCATTGTCCATCGTTTAGGCCTCTCTTACTCATGACGTCGTCTACTTCGTTCCTCCAGGATTTTCGGGGTCGTCCTATTTTCTTCCTTCCTATGGGGCTCCGGTTATTCTCTTTATCCAGCTGCTGTCGCTACTTCTTCTTACATGTCCATACCACTTTGGTCTTTTTTGTTCTATATATGTTAATATGTCTGTTTCTATTAATGTTCTTTGCTTTATTTCGTCATTACTTCTTCTATCCATTGTTGTTACTCTGCCGCATCTTCGCAGGCATTCCATCTCTGTTGCTACTATCTTACTGCTGTTTTTCTTGTTTATGATCCAATTTTCAGCCCCATATGTCATAATACTTCGCACTAATGTTTTATAAATCTGTGTTTTTGTCTTCATATTTAGGTGTCTATTCCACCATACTGAGTTAAGTTATCGGATTGCTGTTCTTATTTGTCCTAATCCTTGTGTAATTTTTTCCTCTGTTGTTGCCTTTTTTGTGATTATAAACCCCAAGTATTTGAATTTATCCTTTCCTTTGATTGTTACGTTGTCATCAATCTGTAGATCTTCTATGTCTTCTTCACTTGTAGATAGGTACTCTGTTTTCGCGAGGTTAATATCTAGGCCAGCCTTGGTATATTCTTCTTGTAGTTTCTTCATCATGTAGCTGAGGTCGTCTTGGTCTTGTGCAATCACTACTTGATCGTCTGCAAAGCTTAACGTATATAGGTATTCGGTCCGTACCGGTACTGCCATGCCTTCACATTTTCTTTTCCATGTAGTCAAGACTTTCTCTAAGTATATTTTAAATAGGGTTGGGGATATAGAACAACCCTGCAGGAGCCCTTTTGTTGTGGTGAAGTCTCCTATGATTCTTGTTCCCATTTTAATGGACACTTTATTTTCTTTATACAGAGCTTTTGTAGCTTCTATGAGTTCCGTCTGTATTTCTAATTTGTACAATGCCTCCCATAGTTCTGACCTTGGTAGAGAGTCATACGCCTTTCTCAGGTCTATGCATGATCTTCCTGCCGTGAAGCCTGCCTGATCCTCCCCGATTTTGCCTTTTATCGCTTGCTCTATCTTTTCTCACAGTATCTTTCCATATAGTCTTCCTATCGATGATATTACGCTTATTCCTCTGTAGTTTTCGCATCTCCATTGTATCTTCCGGTGTAATTTTTTTGATCCGTATTTTATAAGCTCAGGTGAGATGCCTCCAGGTCCCGGTGCTTTCTTATTTTTGATTGCTTTTATGGCCGTTCTCATTTCCCTAGCTGTTATTTCTATTTCTTGTTGTGGGGATCTCCTTCGTCTTCGCCTGTTTTCTTTTCCAATGAATTGTGGTCTTTGTTATGTTAACAGTTCCTTGTAACAGTCCTGCCATTCTTTGTTCTGTATATTTTTTGTTTCAATCCTCTCAGTACTTTCCATGACTCCGAAGTTCTTGTACCTCCTACTTATGTTTCAATATTTAAGCAGGTATTTTCCCATTCTTCATTTTTTTGTTGTGTTATTTGTTTTTTTACTTCTCTATCTTATTCTCTATATTCTTTATAAACTTCATCGTTGTTTGTAGTCAGCCATTTTCTGTATAGTTGCTTTTTTTCTTCAATTATTCTTTTTGTTGGTTCATTTATTTCATAATAGTGCTGTTTATTTGTTTAATGTTCTTTTTCTCCAAGGGCTTCGAATGCTGCTTGTTTTATACTCGCCTTTATATACTCGTATATTTCTTCGATGTTGCCGTATATAAATTCTATTAATTTTTGGTCTAGACGTTGTTGGTATTGTTCTCTTATTGATTGTTCTTGGAATAGTTCTATATTGTATTGTTTTTCTCTTATAGTATTCAACGGTTCTTCTGTAGAGGGGGCCCTGTTATGTTTCCAATTAATGCCAATTTTTGCTGTCAGTAGTTTATGGTCCGTTCCATATTCTGCTCCTCTTCTGACTCGCACATCTTTGATCTTTATTGTGGTATCTTGTTTGATTATTATGTAGTCTATTATCGATTTCAGCTTTCGTGTTTCTTGTTCTGCCGTTAAGGTGTCCTGTTATAATTATTATAATTATAACAGGTGTTATTTTGATCTATCGCTATTAGATAAGTGGTTTCCTAAGTAAGAAATGGTGGTATCAACATGATTAATATTAATATTATTAAAAACTCCTTTACAACTTCTTTAGTCAGAAGTTTGGAACTCCGTCTGCTCCAGGAGATTTCCAGTTATGAAGCTCTTTGATAATGTTCGAGACTTCTTTAATGATAAAATGTTCATAAGGAATATTGTTGTAGTGTTGACAGTTATTCGTTGTGTCTTCAATCCATCCATCTCCAAAGATTATATGATTAGCAAAATATCAAATAGTTTAAAACATGTAGATAAAGAACGAAAGACCCGTTTACTCGGGTAGAGTAATGATGCAAGTACTTGGTAGAGTAGAGTAACTCTACCCGTAAAAACGCTCAGCGCAGTAGAGTAGCAAGTAGAGTGCATAGTACGTGGTAGAGTAGAGTGACTAGCAATATGTGGCAAAGTAACTCTACTCTACTACCACCACCACCGCCAAAATATCCACTCGCCTGCGCACTCTACCCATGGAACGCAGTCAATTCTGGTAGAGTAGAGTAAGTAGGAGATTGCATAGGGGCGCTGTCATTCCGTCTGGAGTTTTGTTTTGTGTAAATAGTGAAAATGAAGTTCACCGAAGATGAACTTCATTTCACTTTCACTTTAAAACTTGTAGAGATGTATGGCGAATACCAGTGTTTATGGAATTTAGGTAGTGTACACTACAGAAATAAAAGTATGAGGCAAGCTGCGGAGGATGAAATCGTCGAAAGAATGGCAAAAGGGGGCTTTGGAGTAAACGAGCTCAAGCAAAAAATTAAGAATATAAGGTGCACTTATAATCAAGAGTGTTTAAAAATACAAAAATCAAAAAAATGGGGTTCAGATTCAGCCGATGTATACGTTCCGAACGTGAAATGGTTCACTCCTATGGAAACAATCATGAAATGTGCAAAAAGAAACAAGAAAACTGAAGGCTCACAGGCAAGTTACAGGTTTTTATTACAGCTGAGGCCCCGTGTGTATTCATTCTTTTAAGCAACTCTCTCATCCACTCTTTTCTTTATTACACAGCGACCTCAGTTACAAATGCATTTGCAACAGTAGCTAAACAATTTTGAATCAATTTTCTTATTCTTGAATTCATTTTGTACTAAACTAACACCTACTCCACAGTATACTAGCATAAGTACTATACTTGTAACTCTCCTCGTGTGAACGGTATCAAGCCATTTTTGGTAGAGTAGCGAGTAGAGTCGACTCTACTCGCTACTCTACTCTCCTCACAACTCTATTCGTGTAAACAAGTCTTTAGAAATCCAGTTTGATGCTTAAAAAGAAAGAACACAATTATTTCTGTTTAAATAGAGAAACTTTTCCTACACGAATCAACTTTTAAATCCTAACAAGACCTCCAAATTATGTATACCTATGTTAAATTAAAAAATGAAAAACACTGACTAATAACTTCAATATTTGTTATGAATTTTATCTTGTTTTTAACGTTCTTTAAACACCGAACCGTTATTTGAATATAAATAAAGAGTCCATAATTCATGTCTTTTATTTGTTAAATATGTAATAAAAATTTTGCAAGTTTAATAATTTTGATATACTATTATGTATAATGATCTGTTATTCAACAACGAAATTTATTTTCGACCGAGCCTTTTAACAACGACGCAGAACGCGCAGGTGTTTATTTAAATATTTTATGAATTAATTAAGTCAACAAAGGTATAATGTAGATTACGATATAATTAAAAAGGAATAATTATAAGAAGACAATTTAGGGAAGTTACTAAGAGCTCTCCCATAGAGCAAAATTATTTCGTCAATTCGTTTGAGACAAATGACAAATATCTCCAAAAGTATCCTCAAACTACAAAGTTGCATTACTAAACTTACTTCTCAAAGTTTTCACACCGACGCAAAAGGAAAAATAATACTAAAATTTAAAGTAAGAATAAAGAAGTTTCATTATAATGTTTTCGAGTACCGAATGAATATTTTTGAACAACCAGTTAATCACTCAGCGCTAGTGCCTGAATACTGCCGTTTTTTAAAAATAACTATTATTACTATCTGAAACTCTGAACACCTAAATCAGCTAAACAAAAGAGTATCTAAAGAAATTAGGAAATACGTAAGAAAATTCAATACAGAAAGGATAAAACAAGCTAAAGCAGAAAATAAAAGCATAAAGGTGTTGTGGAGAAAGCTGTCAAACGGAAAAAAATTTAAACTAAAAGACAACCGAGGTTTCCCAACAAGAAATAAAGAAAAATTGCTGAAAATAACAGAAAATTTCTATACTGAACTAAATACAAATCATCAACAAATACGGGAGTGTCGACAGCATCAGCTAAAAAGAATAATCAACCAAGGATCAGAGCTTATACCGGATATAACTCAAGAAGAAACTCGTTAAGATAAATGAAAAATAACAAAGCCCCAGGCGAAGGCAGCGTGGTGATATAGACTATAAAACTTGGAGAAGAAACAATATTAAAACAGATTAAAGACTTGTTGTTAACTCTGCCTGTGTTAGTTGTGGGGTGAACTAAGTAGCTCTACACCCGATGCAGCCGATCTTAAGCCCAGAAAACAGAGAAGAGATAGAGAACACCTCTCTAAAAAAAAAAACAGAGTTCAGCTGGCCTGGTTGAAAGCATTCTATGAGAAACTATGAGACCATCGAATCGGCTATAGAATTAAGAATATTTGACGCAAGAATACCAGAGTTAACTAATAGTACATATCGAAGGCTCCAACGAATATGTGCAAGAATACGGAGCGGAAGTAGAAATGATGGCATGACTAGCTTGGCCCGAAGCCCCGGAAGAGTTCCTACACCAACTCACCATCCAATATTTCCTTGTTGGCCTGAGCGATGTACATCTCCAGCAGACATTACGATTAGGAAGATAACGCTATCATTGAAGGACGCTATTATAGCAGCATTGGAGTATGTGATCGTGAAGAATGTGTCCTGCCACCAACGCAAAGTCCATAAGTAAGAGGTGTTGCCGAACAGCTGTTGCCAATAGCTGATTCTTTGAAACAAAAATTTAAGGGCACCCAAAGTGTTACAATTGTGGATTGGTAGACCACCTTCAACGTGGTTATAGACAACGTATAAGAGCAGAGGACAGAAAATCGACCGGTAGGTCATTTCCACAACAGCAATGCAGTCCCAGGTTCTCAATATCCACAATAAGACGAAGCTGCGACAGTTTAGATGTCAATTGAGTTCTCGATAGTCACAAAGCAAGAGAAAGTCCTGGAAATGCCTACGACCTCTCGAGAAGACCATGCGAGGAGTACAACTGTCGATTCTGCGAGCGCCAAGAAGAACAAGGGGACCAGATTCGACACTTAAAAACCATAGAGAGTGGAAGTAACGAAGAAGCTGTAACCCAGGAAAACCTACAGGCTGAGCAAAAAAAGATCCAGATCCCAAACTAGTCCATGAGCAGAAGAAAAATCCAGATCTAAAGCTAGACCGTAAGCTGAAGAAAGATCCAGATCTAAAGCTAGGCCGTTGGCAAAAGAAAGATGTAAAGCTAGACTAGAAAGATGTAAAGCTAGACCGTGAGCAGAAAAAAAGATCCACATCTAAAAATAGTCCGTGAGTGTCTGGACAGCGGAGCTAGGTCATAGGCAAACTTATGTGTTAAGGACGTGCTTGCAAAACTCCATGATAGCATAGCCGCTCCGAGGGCATTTTGGGATATATCTAAAATACCAAGGCATAACAAATATCACAATACACTGAACATATTAATTAAGAATCAGTTAATATTCCTGAAATGAATTCAGTGGAAAGAGGAAAAAACTCGCCGAGAGAAAATAGAAATCGAAGTAATAAAATTAGGGGGCATAGATTGCTATAAACATTAAAAGTTTATTCTGGAAGAAATAACATCACACCAGTGGGAGAATGCAATTATTATTCTTACACCTAAAATAGAAATCTAGGACTAGAGCTATACCAAATACGTGAGCAGGCAGTAATTAGAGCGGTAGATGGTATTAATAAAGATTTGCAAGACCCTAATATTTGTGTATTATGAGAAAATATGTGTTAGAGTTAACCAACATAGATATTTAAAGCTGTAGAAAACTGTGGAATAGATCCATGAGATGCTAAAATAATCAAACATATTAAACTATCAGGTCTTACCATATGTCTTAAATAAAAGGTTTTCAATAAATGCGTTTTGCTTGTCCTCGCTTACCTTTAAAAGAAATTCGCTTAGACAAAAGCACAGTCAATACGATACGAATCTCACAGTATGCAATGAAACAAATGAATGCTGGGTGTAGAGATCCGACTCCGAATTTAGAAATTTTAAGTAAAAAATAGTACAAGATAATTTTGAGAAAATAAGTACCTATCCGAAAATGTATTTCAGTACATGTCGCAAGAATGGACGATGATAATAGCTGGACTAAAAGAATTATTGAGTGCCGAAGCAGATGCATGCCTTTGCGAGTTGCGAATGCATTAGGAGTAACCCTAACAAGTAAAGAGGAAGAAAGCAAAGAAATTGAAAAGCGGATTTCGAGAGGAAGATGACGGCCGGGGCTCTATACAAACTACTAAGTGCAAAATAGATCTCCTCCAGAGAGGCAAATCCACAAAAATCAGGGAAATATGCTGAAAATCTAGGAACGGAGTGTTTTAAGAAAGATATTCGGGGGTGTAAAAGACTATAAAGACGTTTGGAGGAGACGAACAAATGCAGAGATCGTAGAGCTGTACGGGAAACAAGAAATTAGCCAGATTGTCAGGACAAAGAGACTTAGATGGTTTTGCGAGAACGGCAGACGGAAGCTGGACAAAATACTCGCTGCTGAGAGAGGAAGGAAAGAAGGGAAGAGGACGACCACGAAAAAAGGGGCTAGAAGCGGGTAAGGAAGACCTACAAACAATCTGGATAAGATATTGGTGAACTGCGGCCATCGACAAGAGAAAATGAAGGAAAACAGTGGCAAAAATTTCAACTCGTGGTCCTCTAGGGCCTATTGAGCTATACATAGGTATGTACAGCTTAACAGGCCCTAGAGTAACCTCAACAACTCTACCTCGTACACATACAGAGTGCACAAGGTAGAGAGCTAGAAAAGCATTCAATTGATAAAAAATTTAGCTTCAGTTTAATATTTTTATTTTTGATGATACCCACGCCGTTAACGTATGCTAAAATACGAAATTATCCAAAAAGCATTGTTCTTCTATTATCAACAAAACACAGATTAAGATCGATTTAATATTATCAAATTTGCACATATTCTAAAACAAATTCATTTTTTACTACATAATACTTAATTTTGATCGTATTTGCATATCAAACAGACGATCTGTCATTTCTTGACATTGAAAGATAACAGTGGGATACCTACTCAAATTCATCAAGATGGCTGGGTGCTAGATGGTATCAAATAAAAAAGATGAGAGACGGCTGATCACGCCCGATGATGATGAAATAGTGTATATTTTCTTTTCATATAAGGCGCTTCAGGGTCAAGTGAACCAGTATTATTATATTGTATTTTGTAATGTAAATTGTTTTAATATACCGGCACAAATAATTGTTTTTTCATTCTAAAGATAACATAAAACGATTCTTCAAAGATTGGACGTAAAAAAGATATAATAAGAAGTAATCTTTTGATCTCTTAGGCTATATAAATAAATAATAATATTTTTACAATCGAAATCTGTTTAACTCTTAACTGGAGGTAAAATATCGAATAAAAAAAATTGAAATTGAGAAATTTTTTTTAACTTTGTCTTTTTGTTACTTAGATGAATGATCTTCTAATGAGATGATAGGAAATGTATGTTGCTTTTTTTTTAATAGCAGTTTATAAGTTATGGTACATTTTCTGGAGCACAACTTGTTAACACAAAAACATGCTAAACCTTTATAGACAAGGCAAAAAAAAGATTTTTTTGCATAATCACTTTCATGAGATACCCCAAATCAATTTTATTTTTACAAAATCTCGTATATTCCACTGGTATTAACGGACAATTACGCCCATCCAGCGACATCCATTCCTCGGGCAAGAGACCCTCCGGCTGGATTATGTTGCTCTCCAGGCGTAATCATCTTAATAACATCCTGGGTGCACAAATAACTAGTAAACCATTGTTTTTTAGAATTTAAACTATTTTAAAATTTATTTGTGCCCTAGATCTTGTTCCTCTCTCATACACGCAGCACCCGAGCGACCTTCCTGTCATAAGAGCTTCATTAACGATTAAAAAAACAAGGTTTTAAAATAAAACAGGTCTAAAATACTTATCAAGAAATGATATAACAAGGTTTGAACTTCTTCTTGATGTGCCTATCTGTTACGAATGTTGGCGATCATCATGGCAATCTTTATCTTATCTGCAGCAGCGCGAAAAAACTGCTGCACATATATTGTATTGAACCAGATTTTGAGGTTCTTTAACCAAGATGTTCTTCTTCTTCTTGGACCTCTTTTCCAAATATTTTTCCTTGCAGGATGACATGAAGGAGAGCATATGTGGATTCATTTCGCATAATATGTCCAAAGAACTGTAACTTTCGAGATTTGATGGTGGTCAGTACCTCTCGGTTCTTATTCATTCTTCTGAGGACCTCCTCATTTGTGAGTCCATTATTCTGCACATATCTTCGTTCAAGGTCCACGATTCAACACCATAAAAAAGAACAGAAAAGACGTAGCATTGCAGCATTCTTACTTTTGTATCAAGAGAGAGGTTGTGACTCTTGAAGAAGGCCCTCATCCGATTGAAGGTGGATCTAGCTTTTCCAATGCGTGCTCTAATCTCCTGGTTGTTGTCCATTCTCCATTTATTATGGTGCTGAGGTAGTTGTAGTGCGTCACTCTTTCTACAGGTGATTGGTTGACGTAGAGTTGACCTTCTGTTATCCTTTTCTTGCTAATTATCATAAGCTTTGTCTTCTTAACGTTTATATTGAATTAATATTGTTGACTGTAATACGTAATTTTGTTCATAAGAACTTGTAGGTCTTCTAAGTTGTCCGCAAATACTATGGTGTCATCTGCATATCTGATGTTGTTTAGCCGGTAACCATTTAATAGAATACCTTTTTTTCAGTTTCGTGCAAAGTTTCGATACATATTCTTTCAGAGTACAGATTGAAGATTAGATGAGACAAAATACAGCCTTTCCTCACTCCACGCATGATTTTCACATAGTCAGTGTGTTCACCTTCAAATCTGAGATTAGAACGTGAAGGTAAGAAAACAATAAAGAAATTATTGCTACAGTGATTGAGCCAGACAATAAAGGTGAAAGTGTAGAACAAAGTACCAAAAAAAGAGGGAAAAGGGATGAAAAAATATTTTACTATAATCTTCCCAACCATTTTTAACCCAAATTTTAAACCATTCCTCTTAAGAAATTGTTCATACTTTTAGTCCGTTATAAGTCTTCAAGAAGATATTTACGCCAAGTTTAATACTCTTTATTGTAGATTGTATCAACGAGAGAATTGATCTCTACAGTCTTCCTCGCCTTTCTGATTCCTGGTCTTCAAGGCCTTCTATCGGTAACCAATTTATAAAACAAAGCATTTCAAGGAATAGATGTTTAGTGCCTCTAATTAAGTTGTACATGAATCACCCGAAAAAGCCAGAAAATGCTTCAAAAACCTACTATACTGAGGAATTTGTTTCTTGCTTGAAGTACACTTTGCAGAAATACAGGTCAGATAGCTCTCGTCAAAGTATTGATGAGAGCATGACGAAGTTTAAGGGCTGAGGCACATTGAAACAATATATTCCGAACAAACGTATAAAAAGAGGAATAAAGACATGGGTTAGATCCGACTCCGAAAGAAATCCAAAAATCTGAAGGTACCTTAGGGGAAAGAGTTGTGCACATACAAGTACGATAAAAGATGATAATGTCGTTTTAGCTTTCAACAGATTTTTCACTACTGTAAAACTACTTCACGAAATCAAATTTACAGCTATTGGGACTGCCATAAGGACCAGAAAAAATATGCCTCTTCTCAATAATAAGTTAGTCAGAGGAGAGTCACAGTTCATTTGGTAAGGCACTAAGGAAGTATTGTTATTGAGTAATTACCACATAGATACCTTAACCACTGTACAACATAATGGACTTTATGGTACAAAAGCACTCTTTTTCTCAGAAGCTATAGCTTTTTACAACTGCTGTATGGATGAAGTTGACTTGGGTGACCAAATGTATTGATTGTATGATTTAGATAGAAAACCGCTCAAATGGTGGAAAAAATTCTTTTTTAGACTCACAATGGTAGCGGCTGTCAATAGTTAAATTATTTACAACCAACTGAATTGCAAGACAACTTCATTTAAGGATTTTTTACTGACAGTAGGTGAAGATTTAATAAGCGAAGGAAGAAGCTCTACCAAAGTTCATGTTCGAAAAAGATCTGTAGAAAGACTTTCAAAGAGAACGAAGAATATGATGAATGTGGGTGATCATTTACCAATCATAGAAAAATCTCGTCGTCGTTGTACGGTGTGTTTTGCAAAGAAAAAGAAACACTATCACAAATGATATGACAAATGTGTCAGGTACCCTTATGTAAAGAATGCTTTACTGCTTACCATTTATAAAAATGTTTTGTTACTATGAATTATTATTGGTTAAATTCAAAAGAAAATTATTTCTACGGTTTTTATTTCATATAATAAAAGGTTGAAACACATTGAAAAATTTTATTTCGATACCATTGTGATATTCGTCCCACAAAAAAAACCATTGGGACAATATATCCCAGGATAAAATGACTCCAAACTTAATTAAAAAAATATTAATATGATCAAACACATCCGTAGAACCGCATTATATGAGCTAATATGATAAATATTAGTTTTTGGTAAGAAAAAAAAAGTGGGGTCGAAAGGGTTAAAAGAGGGTTATATTTAGACAACAAAAACCAATATTCTTAAAAGAATAAATGGAGGTTCAAAAGAAGATAATATATCGCCAATATAACCAAAAATAACATTTGCGAATGTTGAAAAACTGAAACATCTCAGTTTTTGGAATCTTCTGGAATCCTAGTTGTAGCTAAAATGCCATAAGAAAGAATCCATAAAGAATTTATTGTAACTGTCATCATCATCATCTTGGTGCTACAGCCCTTAGAGGGCCTCGACCTTCTCAAGCTTTCTACGCCATTCTATTCTGTCCCTCGCTTGCATTTTCCAGTTGCCGACTCCGATCTTCTCGGCATCTTGTGTTACCCCGTCCATCCACCTCAGCTTTGGTCTAGCCCGTCTTCTCATTCCCACGGGTTGCGATGTTAGAATCTTTTTTATCATGTTTGACTCTGGGGCCCGGGCTGCATGTCCTGCCCACTGCAGGCGGTTTCGCTTAATTATAGTGGTAATATCTTTACCACCAAACGTATGCTTGTAGATATTCTGCAGTTCAAAGTTATATCTACGCCTCCATATTCCGTTCTCACAGACCGCTCCGAATATCTTGCGTAGCATCTTTCTTTCAAAAATGGATAGAGCGGATTCATCTGTTTTCGTTAGCGGCCATGCCTCTGATCCATATGTGAGAACGGTGACTATCAGTGTTCTATACAGCCTTATACGAGTTTTTTGAGACAGACGTTTGTTAGCTAAGTACTTTGATAGAGCATGAACACCTGTTTGCAATTATTATTCGCCTTTTTATTTCCTCAGATGTGTTATTATTGGGGTTAACCGATGTCCCTAGATATATGAACTCTTTGACTGCTTCGAAGTTTTGGTCATTGATGATTAAATTTGTGTCAACATTTCCAGCTCTTGTGTTTGTGTTAGTCGCCATGAATTTGGTTTTATTTTGATTTATCTGTAACCCCATTCGTTCTGCTGCTGCTACTAGCTCGGTTAGGATTTCCGCAGTTCTCGCCCTAGTTATTGTTATAATGTCCACGTCGTCTGCATATGCTAGAATTTGGACTGATCTATTAAATATTGTTCCCCTGCTATCTAAATTAACGTCTCGTACAACTTTTTCTAAGGCGACATTAAAAAGCTGACACGCCAGCGCATCTCCCTGCCTTAACCCCCTATGTATTTGAAATGGGGTTGACGAGTCGTTTTGAATTTTTACCGCTGATAGCATCTTCGCCATTGTCACTTTTATCAAACATATGAGCTTTGTTGGAATTCCCAACTCATTCATAGCGTTGTAAAGACTTGGTCTTAAGATTGTAACTGTAGCTGATACAAAAAGAAAAAGGCGTTGGCCACAAATAAAATGGATGCAGTGGGTACAAAAAGACTTGGAATTTTTCTAAAAGTCAAAGATTAGAAAAATCAGCTCAAGAGAGCAAGGATTGAAAGAAAACTATTAATTCCACGAGCCTCTATGACCTGTTAAGTTGACATATTTTATAAAAATCTTAAAGCTATACGTACATACATGGAACATGTTTACAAATTTAAAAGACAGCGAAACTTAGAATTCATTAAATTTTACAAGCTGGTAAAAGATTAGAACATTTGTTTTACAACATAATAAAATATTGTGATTTTACAACTCAATAAAAAAAGTTTTGTAATTAATTTTAACGTTTTAATCAATAAAGAATGTTTAAACGTAATAAGGTAATACTAGAACATTGTCGAATCTGATATACATTGATTATTTATTTTTACATAAATTGTACACGTGTCTAGTAAATAGCTATTTTTAAAAACTGCGCTGCGTTTAAATCTATATCTATATACAGAACTTAGATATCAAATATCGTTTAATTTTTTTACAAACAATAAACTCTGAGTAATTTTTTTTTAAACATTTTGGCTGAGTTTAGCATTTAGAAATATTTAAAATTTTCTTTGTTTTCAAATACCTTGTTAATATGGATAGTCTCAATATTTTTTTGCAATAGTAAATACTTATATAAATTGTAATCTTGAATTCATCTAAACTCAAAAATTCTTAAAGCTGGGCATTCACGTTCCGACTTGTGGTCCCACTTAGTAGGACTACTACCTATAGATTGTCTCAAAGTGACTAGTTTTTACAGGGTAAATGCACAACATCGGTAAACGTCACTTCTTACTACTTAACCAGATCCATCTTTTGTGTTGAGGGTAGTTTAAGTACTAATGCCCACTAACGACCCTGCCTGGCTTCCTTCTATCAGTGGTTGTCAAACATAAATAATATTTGCTACAAGGTCCTTGGGTTAAATTAAAATAAAATAGAAATTAAGAAATGCCTTTTATTTATGTCACACAAGCAGATTGTTTTTAATTCTACAGTATGTGCTAGCGATACAAACCATTTGTTTATAGATTTAAATAAAATCGAATAAAATAAAACTAAAATATAAAAAAAACATTTTATTTATGTATTGCTCCGTTCAGAAGTTAAGGGGGGAAGGACTTTTAAAAACCGCAGTGTTTTAAAAACTAATAAATAAGTTGAAAATAAAAGAAGTCATTGTATTTAATTTCATGTGTAAGTAACCGTAATTGTCCACCATTATATTTAGTTCGTTTTTCTGTCAATCGCTGTCACATTTAGTTTCTGCTTCACTATCATCATCGTCCTTATTATCTTCACTGTCATCACTATCTCCGTTATTTATATTTATAATAATTGGTTCGATCACCCAACAAATTGTCAATTTCCTACATTTTTTTTTCTGTTGCTATTACGTGGTTTACGTAGTTTTTTCATTTCTCTTGCGTAATGAGCAGGTACGCTGCTGTAATTAAATTTCGCCTTTCAGCTTCTTTAAAATTCGCGTTGCGTCCAGCTATATACCGTTTCACTTCACTCCAAACCATTTCGATGGGATTGAGTTCTCAGTGATAGGGTGGGAGCCTCAGAATCTTCACATTGTGCTTTTTGGCAATATCTTCTATTATGTACCTGTCATATTTTGCTTTGAAGGCCTTGAATACATCAAGTAACTCGCATTTTAGGAAGTCTTCTTCAAAAAATAGGTCCTTTGACAGAAGCCATTCTTGAATATCTTTTTTTTTTTTAGTGTTGAACTCTTGGGAATTTGTTTTGACTTTCTGCTGTGATAGCAGGCATTGTTCATTACCACAACATATTTTTCTGGCAAATTTAGCATTAAGTTATTTTCGAACCAATCTTCGAAGGTCGGTCCATCCATTTCGTCGTGGTAGTCCTGAGTATCTTTCTTTGCCAAAAACGTGAGCTCTGCTCCATCAACAAATCCACTGGTAGATCCTGCGTGCAATAAAACAAACCGTGCACCACGAGCTGTTGGAGCTTTTAATCCTGTTGTCAGACCACGAACAAAAGCATCGCGATGAGATGTAATTGTTTTATCAACCCATTCTTTTTTCACACTGTGCCCGATATTTACCCATGATTCATCCAAATACACTATGTTGTATCCTTCTGCACGGTATTTCTGCGCGTAAATAACGATGAGGCCACGAGATGATTTCTGGTTTTTAAATCAAAATTGAATTTCTGCCCCGTTTTATAAACACAAAATCCATATCACTCAGCAAGCGATGTAGCGTGGCCCGTGAAAAGTTGGGCAAAGTTTCTTCTACATATACAACAGCTAATATGATGTTTATTGTTGGTGGTATGTCATGGCTGCGCAATATTCGACAATGGACAGGAATCCACAGCTATGAAATGCTTCGCAATGCTGCTAAAAACAGAATTATTTAATCCAGAATATTTAACATCTCACCTGACAAGACGATGTACGGTGGACGCCTACGCAGAAATGCATGGCACCTTAAGAAGAAGAAGAAGTTGGTGGTATATTGTCACGAAAAAATTGATGAACTATTATACGAATTTGGCCCCTGGCACCTTTATCGTACTTGTTGTCACGAGAATTACCAACCTTTCGCTTCTTGGGCCTGCTCTTTGGAGATTGTAATCCAGCAGGTAATGAATATTCCTGTCGTATGCGAAACAGAGTCTTTTCGCAAACACCACTCATTTCTGACACTTTCCTAATTACACTTAATACAGAATCGTTGTTATCCTGATTAAGATGATAATTAATAATATTCATTAGTATCTGCTTCTCTAAAAGTTTCAGAGCTTTTCCACGTTTCCATTGAACAATTTCCTCCATTTTGCGGTAAAAATTCGGCGTCAAATATAACAATTGCCAACAACAGAAAATAACAATAATTTCCAACAGCAAATCACAACAACTGCCACCAACAAATAATAACAATAACAAAATAGTAACAGTACATCCAAGATGGTACAAATAATCGTAACTCGAATATGTTTACGCGCTCCGAAGAACAAATAAAGACTAATTAAGGCCCTGGATGTATCAAGCTTTTAAACATATACTGTACAAGAATTACTCTAATTGCTTCTTAATTACTGAATAACTTAGAAGAAAGTATTTGCAGTTGATTTCAACCAAAATTACAAATTCCTTACACATTATGGCAGTAATTAGCACCGCAGGGACAAATTTGGCAGTTAGTAGAAATTACCGGAATTATTTTAAACTTTGAAACAAATGTTTATTTAATGCACATTTTATTATACTACTGCTACTAATAAAAAAAAGTTGATAAGTTACTATTAGAAACAAATAATGTATAGTATTATGTAAAATTATTAGCAAACGATATTTGTAAATTACATAAAATTGTACGTGAGGGCTTGTTGAGAACTCCTGGTTTATTCCGTTTATTTTGAAAGATAGACAATAGAGAACGCCATCGCTTACTGCATAAAACTGGCAACGTCTTGGCGAAATTCCCATAAGGTTAGTTAGCATTGCATATCTTACCCTGTACAGACTAGTCACTAATGTGTTCTTCATGAACAGAGGCCTAAAATGTCGAAGACCAATACTGCGTGTTCAAAAAAATATCAAAATTAAAGACACCAAGAATAAGGAAGAGAAGGACAAATATAAAGATAGTCGAAGACTTCTACAAAACCTTGTACAGCTCACAAAGTCACCGAATGAATCAACAAAGGAGAATGTCAAAAGAAAAAAAAATGTGGGAATGTGGGAATAGTTACTACCAAATATAAGGGGATTCAAAATAGAAAGAGCTTAACTACATAAGCACAGAAAGATCGGAATTTTATATCAATCCGAGTGTACAACACCTCTCAGAGTTTAGACTTAAAATATGGCTATGTGCCCACATGATCGAGGCCCAAGTAAATCAACTGTCATCTTGGTTTTTGCCACCCAGCACCAATTTACACTCATCTATTATAGGTTGTGTGTGTGTGTGCTGTTGGTTTCTTTTGACTGTGGACTTAATCCATTAGCCGAACTAAAATTACTCTTATAATTATATCTCTTCTTCTTCTTCTTCTTCTTTAAGTTCCGCTCCTATCGGAGATTGGAAATCATTCTGGCAATTATAATTTTGTTGCTTACGCGCCTGAATAGTTCAATTGAACTGCATCCAAACCATTCACGGAGATTGCGTAGCCACGAGATTTTACGTCTTCCTACGCTTCTTCTGCCTTTGATTTTACCCTGTATTATATTCCTTAGTAGTTCGTACTTTTCACCTCTCATAATGTGCCCCAAGTATTCCAATTTCCTGATTTTTATGGAATTTAAAACTTCGCATTGTTTTCCTAGTTGTTCGAGAACTTGTTCGTTTGTTTTGCGATCCATCCATGATATTTTCAAAATACGTCGGTAACACCACATTTCGAATGCTTCTAGGTTTTTAATGTTGGATTTTTTAAGTGTCCAAGCTTCAACCCCATACAAAAGAGTGGAGAAAATATAACATCGAAGCATTCTTATTCGGAGCGATATATTGATATCGCGATTACAAAAAAGTTTTCTCATTCTATTAAAAATTGACCGTGCAATTTCAATGCGGCATCTTATTTCTTTTGTCTGATCGGTATCCTCTGTGATCCATGCTCCAAGGTATTTGTACGAAGATATTTGTTCAATTTCTGTATTATCTAGTACTAGCTTTACTAGCTTAACTTTGTTTTGTGCTTTTGTAAATACCATGAACTTGGTTTTCTTCAAATTTATTTTTAGTCCATAATCGTTGCAATATATCTCTATATATATATATATATATATATATATATATATATATATATATATATATATATATCTTATACTCATTATAATTATGAATATTTATAACCTATTTGATAATAATGATTTACAATAGTAATTTACACATATATTATACAGGTACTTACATATATATTTTGGTGAGCGTTTTTGTTTGTTTTTATGCTATACTAAATACTAATACTACTAATAACTATGTATTAAATTAGATATATATATTTTTTTAACACAGCGCTAGGGCATAAACCCGGTTCAACACCTCGGAGGTTTAGGCCCTCTTTGTGTGTTTTTTTTTTAATTTTTTTTTATTTCCTTTTTTTTTATTTATTCTTTTTTAATTTTTTATTTATTCTTTTTTTTTTTATTTCTTTATTTTTTTATGTACCTATTTTTTTTCTTTGATAGGTTCTACTTCAAAACAAATGTAAAATATGATTCTTATTACAATCAATAATTATGGTTTAATTCCATGTAACATAATATTCAACTAAAAATAAAAAGATTATTGATCTATGTTTTATGCATATTGCCTTTTAGAGAGACAATATTATTCATTTCAATTTATCGAAGTACTTTGTATGATAAACACACAAAAATAAAGCTATATTTTACAACAAACGATAACACCGATAATAAAATAACAAATATGTAAAGCAGCGTACCAGCAGATATTTCTTATTTACCAGAAATTTTAAATTATGATAATGTAAGTGTTTGTTTGCTCAACGCTTAGCCTTGGTTAGTATAAAATTTGCTATGCATATGAGCTTTTATAAGGTTTTGTTAAATAAATCACACACTTCCAGTGTTGAGTACGCGAGAGTTTATAAATGATCAATTAAAAACCAACCGTATATGAGTACTTTCAGATATTTATGCACGTAATTTTAATTACAGTAGCTTTAGTACTTCTTATTTCCTTCTTCCCCATTCCTATAAATATATAAGGGGAATTTCAAATCTTCTATATAAGATAAGAAACTACCTGGATCTTCTTGGCCAGCGCTCTAAATAGGCAAGCAGCGTAGCCCTAAAAAGATGCATATAAAAACCAAATAACACCCTGAAAAAAGACAACTGATCCAAACAACGTTGAATCGATTCGTTATGTTATTTGAAACAAAAAAACCAAAATAATCTTTTTTTGTACAAATGGGAGATAAGTTTATTGTAAAATTAAAAGAAATAAAACAACACATATTACAAACTGTTTCTTTAGTTGAATTTGGCAAAAACAAACAAATATCGTTTGATAGTGAAAATTTAATTAGACATATTTAATTAGACACAAGCTAACCGAATCAGATAGACAGGTCTTATAATAGGATCAGAAAACAATAGTAGAGTATTAAAAACCATATATTTTGAGAAACCAGATGGTAGAAGATCAGTAGGTTGTCCCAGAATTTGGACGTCCCAGATCATAGATTTGTTTAGGATTGAAGAAAGCAAATGCACTAGTAATTTTAAGCATTAATAATAAGGTTTTCAAATTACTTTTAGTGTAATTAATACCATCATAGTTAACTAAAGATTTCGTAATTCTATACTGTCTGCCAAAACTTACATTGGAGCAGACATCGGTTCAGACCATAACCCCATAGTAGTCACATTACGAACAAAATTGAAACTGGTTAAAAAAACCCACACAAAGTAGAATTGACATTAAGAGATTAAGGGAGTAATGCCCAAGAACTGAATAAAAGTAGTTAAACATTGATCAGAAATGGGAAAATATAAAAGTAGCAATAATTAAAACAGCAAATGAAAACTTAAAACCAAAGAAAAGAAAACAAAAAGACTGAATGACTGAAGAAATACTACTACTATTAATGAATGAAAGAAAATCATTCAAAACAAAAAATCCAATTAAATATAATGAAACTGATCGATTAATTAAAAAGAGAATTAAAGAAGCTAAGGAGAGAATGTTACATGAGCAGGGCCAAGAGCTAGAAGAAATTGAGAAAAAATATGACTTTTTTAACATGCATAAAAGAATTAAAGAATTAACAGGAATCAGAAAAACACTTCAAACTAGGCAACTAAGAGATGAAAGTAGTGCACTTATAACAGATATAAACCAAAAAATGCAGAGATGGGCACAATATATAGCACAACTTTTTGAAGAAAAAGAGAGAACAGAAGCACCAAAAGAATTTAAGGATGATACTGGGCCTGACATTAAACGAGAAGCAATTGAATATGCAATGAAACAAGCTAAAGGTGGTAAATCTCCCGGGCCCGATGAAGTTCCTATCGAATTACTCAAAATTGTGAATACTGAATCTATTGATATTCTTTTGGATCTATTCAATACCATATATAGAACAGGTATAATACCTAAAGAATGGCTCCAATCAACATTCATACTGCTACCCAAAAAAGCCAATGCAAAGGAGTGCAATGAACATCGCACCATAGCCTTAATGAGTCATGTCTTGAAATTGTTTTTAAAAGTAATTCACAATAGAATACATAAGAAATTAGATAAAGGCATAAGTAATACACAAATGGGATTTAGGAAAGGACTTAGAACACGAGATGCACTGTTTGCAGTAAGTGTTCTTTCGCAGAGATGCTTAGATATAAATCAGGAAGTATATGCCTGTTTCATTGATTTTGAGAAGGCATTTGACAGAGTGCAGCATAATCGGCTTATAGAAATTTTATTAAATAAAAACATAGACAGTAGAGACATTATAATCATATGTAACCTCTATTGGAACCAAACAGCGACAGTGAAAGTTGAAAATGAACTGACCGAGGATATCCAGATTCGCCGTGGGGTCCGCCAAGGGTATATTTTATCACCCTTGTTATTCAATTTATACAGTGAAGCCATCTCAGAATTAACGCTTGCCGAGGTCAGTGACGTCCTTATAATAAACGGTGAGCCACTTAATAACATACGATATGCTGACGACACCGTCCTTCTGGCAGGAACACTAGAAGAACTGCAACACCTTGCTGAACAACTAAATATATATTGCAACGATTATGGACTAAAAATAAATTTGAAGAAAACAAAGTTCATGGTATTTACAAAAGCACAAAACATCAAAGTTAAGCTAATACTAGATAATACAGAAATTGAACAAATATCTTCGTACAAATACCTTGGAGCATGGATCACAGAAGATACTGATCAGACAAAAGAAATAAGATGCCGCATTGAAATTGCACGGTCAACTTTTAATAGAATGAGAAAACTTTTTTGTAATCGCGATATCAATATATCGCTCCGAATAAGAATGCTTCGATGTTATATTTTCTCCGCCCTTTTGTATGGGGTTGAAGCTTGGACACTTAAAAAATCCAACATTAAAAACCTAGAAGCATTCGAAATGTGGTGTTACCGACGTATTTTGAAAATATCATGGATGGATCGCAAAACAAACGAACAAGTTCTCGAACAACTAGGAAAACAATTTAAAGCGAAGTTTTAAATTCCATAAAAATCAGGAAATTGAAATACTTGGGGCACATCATGAGAGGTGAAAAATACGAACTACTAAGGAATATAATGCAGGGTAAAATCAAAGGCAGAAGAAGCGTAGAAAGACGTAAAATCTCGTGGCTACGCAATCTCCGTGAATGGTTTGGATGCAGTTCAATTGAACTATTCAGGCGCGTAACCAACAAAATTATAATTGCCGGAATGATTTCCAATCTGCGATAGGAGCGGAACTTGAAGAAGAAGTTAACTAAAATATCCATCAATAAACAGAAGTACCCTGGAGAGATTTTGCTTTCTGTAAACCACTTATCAAAAGTATTTGTAATGAACTTATATAAGGTAGATCCTCTCATCTATCCACTTTTTGGCCTCCCAATAATACTTCATTCTTGAGGAGTACTAAGTGCCTTTTTTTTAATTCTCTTATATTTAAATATGGCCATTGTGTGTGTATACCTACATTTTCAATATCACGTAAGTTGACATTATGTCAACGATTGAAACCTTTTGGATATCAAATACTAAAATAAAAATTTTCATTTAAAGCATGCCTCCTATATAAAGGGAAAAATATTCTGACAGGCAGAAGAAACTATGGAGAAAGCTATTGAGGAAGTTCTGCGTGAGCATCTAATTCAATGCCACAAAGAAGTACGATATATCCAGAGTATCTAGAGTGTCTACTAGAAGTTATATCAATATTCTAAATAATCTGCCTTGTTTCAAGTGCTTATGAAGGAGCTTGTTAAACAGAATTCTTTGAAAGATGACAAACCAGGTTCGGCGGTAAGAAAAGAAACTATCCAAAAAATAAATATACGTAGACGGTTGCGTTTGGATTTAATTTGAGTCTCTTACCATTCTTTAACACGTGTTTCTGGCTCTACCCGTCGTCAGAGAGACTTGTAAGAAGTCAATCAAGTCAATCAAGAGACTTGTAAGATGCAATCAAATTATTACTATTAATATTACTATTCAAAAAATGGTCACTGAAGTAGATAAGTATTTTAGAGAGATCAACTGTGCGAATGTTCTAAATGATCCAAGGCGAGTACTTAATGCAGACAAAACACTATTTTGTCTAAAGGAAACAGAGCACTAGCAAAAAAAGTTAACCTGTTTACCAACAAATTAATCCTGATGAAAAATAACGCTTAGTCAGTCTTCATAACAGGTCGCTGGTAAACTTGCATTGCCAATGGTCATATTTAAATATAAGAAAATTTAAAAAAAAGGCACTTAGTACTCCTCAAGAATGAAGTATTGGGGGGCCAAAAAGTGGATAGATGAGAGGATCTACCTTGTATGAGTTCATTACAAATATTTTTAATAAGTGGTTTACAGAAAGCAAAATCTCTCCAGGGTACTTCTGTTTATTGATGGATATTCATACCATTTAACATTACACATTAGTAGGTTTTGTGCCGGACCTGGTATTATATTGGTAGCCCGTCATCCAAATGCAACACATTTTATTTAGCCAACATATTTGGATGTTGCTGTATTTCGTTCTTTGGAAGTGGGTTGGAAAGATGCAGTTCATCAGTGGCGGATTGATAAACAATTAGACTTTTCCACTTTAAAGGAAAATTTACTTTTCCAAACGCGTCCAAAAATATGGTGTAACTCTCTGGAATAATGGAATGAAGTAAAACTGGTCAAAGGTGAAGTAAAAGGTGTCAGTGTAACATTTCATCAACTTATAAAAAGGATGCCACAAGCTCAGATACTCATTTCAGGAGAAAGAATAAAATATCAGTTTCCAGATTCAGTGGATGTAAATTGTTAAATTTAAATAGTTTATTATATTATAAGTATTCTTATTTTTTTTCGCTCTACAACTTTAGGTGAGTCTTTGCCGCGTTTACTGTTTTTCTGCACACTTATACTATATACTTACTATAATACCATATTATTAATAAATTTTTCAGTATCTATTTGATCGTCAATTACTAACCCTTGTATGTGTCAACTACTATTTTATTGTGTCAAAACTGACAACTGACACTTTTGCAAAACTTTTTGTAAATTTTGTCAAAAATAATTTATAACGCAATTTTCCGATCATTTGCTTGTTGAATATTCAGAGAGGATTAGATTACCTGAATGTAAATATATTTTTAGTAAAGTTCAACACTCTCGGTTTGAGGCTAAAAATATTTTTTTTTCACCTACCTCTATCCAAGGAATACATTTCCTGGGCTCATTGTAGTGAGCAAAGTCGTACTCTTTCTCCTTAGGGAGACAAAGAACTTTGATGAAATAACTTATTGACGCCCTATACTATATTCTATCACGTAAGTATCTACATAGTTTAACGTTTACTTATACGGTGCTTGAAATAAAAGAAAATGTGAATATTAAATACCCAAAAATTAATTGCTTTCTTGAAAAGACAAAACCAGAAACATAAAGTTAATAAGAGGAAGTTAATAACTGTTTACTGAAGGTAAGATATTTCCAAGAATTAAATAATTATATTAAAAAAATATAGCCAAATATTGCATTAGAAAGAGGCTATATTCATATTTCCGCAAAGTTGACATATAAGTCCTGGTAGCTCAACGAGTTGATGCGCCGCTCTCTGTTAAATATTGCATTGTTGGTGCAAGTTTGAATTCCAACGTCGCGAAATATTTTTTTTATTATTTTTTCTTTATTTTGTAGGTTCTTCTCATTTTCGAAATTTCAGGAGCATGCAGGTGTAACGAGCTGGTTAAAAGTCACTACAATATTGAAGATAAAGGTTCAATTTTAATAGTAGTTCAAATTATGGGAGTCACTGAAGTTAAAGAAGTAGATTGTAATCAGCCAAATTCGAGTACTTTTAGTTCTCTAATAAATTATGTTAGTTATATAAATAAATTAGTTAAAAATGAAAAAATGACTTGTTATTTGAGGGAGGCGGAAAAATGAAATGTATAATATGAAAGTAAAGTGCCTTTTCCTCGCTTGAATGATTACTGGGAGTAAACTTCATTCTCGGGAGGAAAAGTAGCACTTTGCTCCCTTGTTATACAAATAGCTATTTTTTTTATAATGCCAACTACTAGTAGATTTACCTTGGATTTTTAATTTATTTTTTTAAAACTTTAAAAAATGCATCCCTGCCTAACTATTTTCTGGTGCATATTATCTGTCTTTTTTAATTAACAATTAATTTAAGATTCATTTTAGATAAGCAATTAATATGTGAATGATATAAAAACTATGACCGCAATTTATAACCAACATATCCGAAATGCTAATTCCATCTTATATTATACATAATTACATAATTTTTTTACAGGAAATAAAATCTTGTTTAACAAATCTAAATAATTTATAGTAAGTCAACAACAAACCGATGAATTAATTGTATATGTTTATAACAAACTTTACTATAATTCCACGAAGAGATAAGCGAAAACCAGTCATCGCTTTTACCACAAATCTATTCACAAGCGAAATGGATTTGAATAGACAATTAATTAATTCTTCATCCCACACTTGACCTTATGAACAAAGAAACATGTACACTGCAGCTTGTATAGATATGATTCAAACAACATTAGTAGGTATTAACTGTCTTGTTATAAGACAATTACACAATCTAGTAAGAAACTAAATTGACCATTTTTAACTGCAAATATAAAAAGACTAAAACTCAAATATATTAAAAAAAGAAGTTGAATTTTATGAATTTCAATATGGATCCGTTATAAATAAAATAATTAAACAAAACACATTATTGAAAATCAAACGAACAACAAATAAAAAAATAAAATCAGCGACAATATATCGACACCTGATATGAATAACATTGTAACTCTACTTACAATGTTTTTCAACTATAGATTAAATAAGATCTATAAAGGATACCTTTATTTTGGTTTAATAACTTTTATCCTATCTTATATAAATATAAAGTTATTTAACAAAATATCCTTATTATAAGTGCAAATTTTGAATCACTTGGTGGAAAAAACGTTGTAACCAATGTTACAATATTGAAAAATTTTATTGAATATTTTTTATAAAAACATTGTAACATTGTATAAAATGTTTTTCTTGAAAAATTCATTAAGTAAGTTTCTACAGTTTCATTGTTAGATGTGATACAACAAAGAAAGGTAGTGGAATATTACTATGATTAAGATTCAAGTTAATTTACCAGGCTCTTCTAATCAGGAAGATGACAGACAAGAAGGAAATTCTTTATTATTAACTGTTGAGCATAGTGCGCATGTCTTAAATTTAAAAATTTGCGTGAAAATAGTAGTTTAGAATCTCAAACAAAAATAATGACACCTCGAAAGAACTCATTTCTTCTGATACAAATAAGGTACCAAATATAAAAGAAAATGTTAATCGAAATTATCTGAAAATGATAGACCCAATTTATTTAATAATTTTGGCAACATAGGCAAGCATTTGCACTGATTTATTATATATTGAATCAATGGTTATGGTTTGTGACATACGTATTACTTTTTCCAGAGCCAGATTGAACAATATACAGGAAGAGGGTCTCCCTGGTGTAGTCCGTTATTTGTTTTCAAAGGTTCAGACAGTTCCCCTTAATTCCTACTCTATATTCAATTTTTTCAAGAGTTAGTTTTATTAAATTTACCAACTGATTTGGTATTCCTAGCTCTTTCATTGCTTTGAACATTTCTCTTCTATTCACAGAGTCGTAGGCTGCTTTGTAGTCTTTAAATATGTGATGAGTATCAATGCTCTATTCCACTGCTTTTTCTAAAATTTGCTTCAGGGTTGCAATCTGATGAATTGTCGATTTACCACCTCCGAAACCATCCTGATATTTTCCTACTATCCGTTCTGCATATGGTGCCATACGGTGACATTATACTGTGATTTCCTCATCAACTTCCACTAAAAAATTCACTACTATCAAACGTTTTTGTAGTTTATTTTTTTCTTCCCAAACTGAAAAAGCACCGCTCATATGCAACTGTTCGTAAAAAGTCGTTCCTCTTTCATCCAAGTCAGAAAATTATATCAAGCAGCTTTCCATTTATGCTGCACTCAAGCTAACTCATAACTCCCAGGATGAGCTTTGTAAATAACATAAAGATCCTACCGTCAAATCCTTCATAGAACATTGCTCGTCGTCACCTTGCAGTGGTTTAGATAGTGCTTCTAAACTAGCAGGTAACCCCATTTATTCAAGTTGGATTTACACTTAGACACTCCAACTCGCAAAGGATTGAAAGTTCACTACGTAAGGAAGATTACTACCAGGTGAGAGCTCTTCTCGACACTGTAGATGTTAAAGCATAGTTTTTTTTATCAGACAAGACGAGTTCTTCGAATGGATCTTATAAATAAATTTATGCTGCCAGAAAACCTGTCCTTGATTTGACTCTTCGTGGTGTGGGCTCATGGAGTGAATATCGAGGGTCTTCAATTTATGAAATGTGGTATGTCAAATGTTTACCGTTTAATCTTTTTTCGACAATTTGTTTACTAGTCTAAATTTGCTAGATTACATGAGACAAAAAGGGTAAAGGATATGGAGCAACTTAATAAAGAAATACCTCGAAATTGTCCTGTTTCTAAAATGAATCATTAAAAAAAATAGGTAATCCTTTGTCTACCATAAGCTATAACGATAACGTCATCATCCCTAGCCAACAGTTAGCCCTCGCTCTGTGTGCCCGCACTCCAAGCTACAACCTACCACTACCATCGATGTGCGCTGGAAATGGAACACCGGCCGAGAGTATAAAGTGCGGCAGAGAAAGACGAGAACCAAGTTCGATCCCGAGTATTGATCTGAAAAGAACTTCTACCCGGGTTTCTAGGTACTAATTCGAGTGCACCATCCTTTCCCGCTAGGATCGAGTATAGATCGACTGGTTCCATCCTAAACCTCGCCTGAGCAGAGTATTGATCGGCCTCTCCCCGGTCTTTGGATATTGACTAAACATTGATCCTACGATGAAGGTCCTACCTATCCGAACACCGCTTTTTTTGCCGAACATTAATTTTATGTTCACCTGCATCAAAGTCGAGGCCGTAACCTGTTTGTTTTACTTATTTACGTTTGTTATTTATTTGAATATATTTTGTTTAAATTAAACATGCATTGTACTGACTCTGGTGTCGAATAGAGCTACCCGTCACAAATGATATATTTTATACCGTCACGAAAGGCGGTATATTTTTGGTAAAATGGGTTGATAATGCGGTGATGTCGGTAACATCTAATAAGTTTGGAATAAATCCTATCTCCAGTGGTAAAAGATACTCCCAAAAATAAAAAAAGATGTAATAATTATTATGCCCTACATTGTTTCAGAATACAACAGATTGATGGGTGGAACGAACAGGATGAATCAAAAGACATAAATGTACATAATGAATTCCGAACATAGAATTGCACTGAAATTGTCCAGCAACTCTTAAAGGGCTTCAAACTGCTAGGTTACAACATGAGCATTAAACTGCATTGTATACATAACCACCTTGCTGATTTCCAGGAAAATCTTGGTGCATTCAGTGATGAGCAGGGTTTCCACCAAGATTTAAAGGTCATGGAGGCACAGTATCAAGATAAGTGGGATATACAATGATGGCTGACGGTTGTTGGAGCATCAAGCTGGAATGTCCTCAGATTCACACTCCAGAAACTCCAGGAAAAGCTATACTCTAAAATTTTTGTTTTCATATGTAATTACCATTTAAATGTAATTAATAAAATGTTCGCTTACAGTAGTAAACCAAATCATGGAAAAATACCACATTGTCCTGTCGGAAGCCGCCCCCTTCCCAGTGCAAACCACACTGGCCCGCTGTCTACCAAACACAGAATTACTGTTTGAAAACCATAACAACCCGAAGCACTTATCGTCAGACATTGCCCTAAGGAAAGCCGCCCTAGATTACCCAGCACATGAGTGGCTCCACATCTACTGCGATGGATCCTCGATGCCGGACTCGGGAAGAACAGGAGCAGGATATGTCTCAACGTTCTTCAAAGGCTCTATAGCTGTGGGTGCCCCTCTCACCAACTACGACGGCGAAATTGCTGCTATACACGAAGCTGCAAAAAATCTTGAGAATTTCCAACACCTCCAAAAAGTTGCCTTCTTCATCGACTGCCAAGCCACAATCCTCGCCCTGTCGACAAATCGATACACCGACTGTGCCAAAACAATATCTTGCCGCGTCCAACTATCGAACTTGATGGAAAAGGGTGGCTGATTACTCTACAATGGATCCCTAGTCATGTCGGTGTTGAAGGAAATGAAGCGGCGGATGAACTTGCAAAAGAAGACACTACTCTTCCACAGCCCTCTAGCTTCCAATCGTACACATTAGCAAAGTCCACCATTAGAAGAGGAATCAAAGCCAAGATAAAAGAGCAGCAAATACAAGCCGGTGCTGGAAAATCTTGGGCCCACCTAATAGAGTCACCAATCCCTCGCAACTTGCCGAGACCCATTAGTGTAGCCGTGTTCAGAACAACTACGGGGCATGACTACCTGGCCTCCCATCTACATCGCATCGGCGTCCGCGAAAATGACAACTGTCCACTATGTGATCAGCCCCAGATGGATGCTGCTCACCTTCCAGAGTGCCCAGCCCTGAAAACAGACCCACCCGAGCAGGATGAAGATCGACTACGAGAAACGGCTCGTCTATACTAGTCAGCGCGCCACCAAATGGCTAACATGCCAAGGGTGGGCGTTGGCTAATAAGTAAGTAAGTACCATTTAAATGTAATTACAGTATTTGAACAATTATTTGTATTACACAATTTAACTTGCAGTAAATGCTTTTGTAAACAGTATATATATTTGGTAATTTTTTTAGTTTATTTTCCTTTTTATGCACAATTTGTATGACTTTTGGGCGTATCCGGTATTTTTAAAAGATGACGTGATAAAAAAATCTGTTGTTATTTTTGGATTCAAAGGTCAAAAGTTAGTTGAAAACAAGTCACAGTTTTAAGAGATCGCCATTATTGTTCCCCTGTGATAGTACGTGGAAAATTACACGAACAAATATAATAAACTGCAAAACATGCAATGTGCATACTATATAAAGTTTCCTGCACCCAGTAAAGCAGATGAAAGGTGTGGAGATAACGACCCTAGGTTCATTGTCATGATATTTGACCCTCGCGAAGGCCATATTGATGTCATACCTCACACATCGATCACTTGTGTAATTGTAATTTCAAATTTCGATTTTAGAAAATAACGAAAAATTCAGACTTGCAAAACAGATCAAGTATTTTGCTTATTGGAATAAACTGGGGATTTTCTACGAATTGAACTTCAAGGAATTTGACCTTAGGCAGATTCTTGGAGAATACAATTTTAAGATTTGTGCTGATGAAACATGAATATTAAGCAACAATTTGAAAAATGTGTTGTTGACATGATCTTTTATTAACAATAAATACAAAAAAATTATTACTACTAATCGACCAAAGTTGCGCGACGGATAAAGCCCTCTCATATCTCTATCGTACCTCTCTATCTAGATATCCTTCCCTCTCTTTATCTACTTCTCTTTCTCTTCCTGACATAATTATTTACATACTACATTAAGTTCCTTCTCCGTCTCTGTTTTCTCTTTTATCTTGGCGTCTTCAGTATATGATTTAGATTAGATTAGATTAAGAGAGGTGGCCTTTCGGCCTATTCCACTGCGACCTTTTCAGATCTATTGTGGTCCTCTAGTCCTAGAAAACATTCTCTAGCCTGACCCTTTTTATAAAGTCTAGTAGCTTCGAGACTGTACCTTCCATGTAGCTATTTGCCGGTGGATTTTCTTCTCCTAATGCAAAGAATCGCACATTTGCCAGACTGTCATACTGACATAAAATGTGCTCTGCTGTTTCTTCTTCGAGGTGACAGAATCTGCACAGGTCATCATCTGATAATCCCATCAGCTTTAAGTGCCTATTCAGCTTACAGTGCCCTGTTAGAAGACCTACTATGACCTTGACTGTTTTCCTGTCTTTGCTTATTAGGTCTGCCGTAAATTTTGGCGACTGTTCTGTAATGAACTGTTTCGCCTGTCTTTGTCCTGGTGAATTCCTCCACCATTCCAGAGACTTGTGAGCAACCCACTTCCTTATAGCCGTACTTTTTACTGATTTAGCAACTCCGCAGAAGGGTTCCGGTCCAATGAATGGCAATAATGAGCCTTGTTTGGCCATTTCATCTGCTTTTTCATTGCCCTTATGACCCTCGTGCCCCGGTACCCTGGCTACCGTAACCTTGCTACGGTCTCCTAGTTTATTTAGGGCACACACGCAATCCCATACTAGCTTAGAATTGACCTCGACAGAATTGAGTGCCTTAAGCGCTGCCTGACTATCTGTGAAGATAGCAACTGAACAGAACGTTCTTTCCTGTCTTTCTATTTCTTTCACGCAGTGATGGATTGCAGTTATTTCCGCCTGGAAAACTGTCACATCCTTAGATAGACTTACCGGGAAATCTATCCCTTGATTTATCCCTACTATGCCGGCTCCCACACCCTCCGATGTTTTTGAGCCATCCGTGTACCAGGTAGCAGTAGCTTGTATGGGTACACCTTTATTCCAGTCTTCCCTGCCTGGTATCTTAATTGTGAACTTATTGTTAAAGCTATATCTCGTAACTGTTGCATCGATAGGTTTCCCCATCACAATATCGGCTTTTAGCTCCTCGATTAGCTTTCTGTTGTCAGTACCATGCATCTGGCTTATATGTCGCTGACTATGGATTAATCTGTGCATCACGGATCTGGCTTCGCCCTGTATAAAGATATGAAGTGGTGGTAGATTCAACAGGACTTCTAGCGATGCAGTAGGAGTTTTTAGGGCCCCCGTAATACACAAGCATGCTAGCCTTTGAGTATTACCTAGCAGCCTTATTGCTCCCACTTGCTGCGTCTTTGTCCACCACGTCACCGAGCCATAGGTTATCATGGGTCTAATAACCCTTGTATATAACCATAGAGTCATTTTGGGGTTAAGTCCCCAATTCTTACCGCACATTCTTCTACATCTGCCCAAGGACATAGTAGCTTTCTGTGTGGTTTTTAGAATGTGGGTATTCCATGTAAGCCTATGATCAAAATATACCCCAAGGTATTTTGTTTCTTTGGCAAATGAAATCTCTGTTCTTCCCAGCACCGGTGGTTTTAGGCCTTGTAGTGCTGTTTTTTTGGTGAAGTTGACAATTTGTGTTTTCTGAGCATTGACTATCAGTCTCTCTTGTTTACACCAGTCGTCAACTATATTTAGGGCTGCTGGCATTATCTCAGACACTACCTGAGCAAACCTGCCCCTGACAACGATTGCTATATCGTCAGCATACCCTAGACAATAAAAGCCTTCTGTGGACAGATTTCTGAGGAGATCATCTACCAAGGTTGCCCAAAGTAGAGGGGACAGAACTCCTCCTTGTGGACAGCCTCCACCTACTTTTGCTTTGATGGTTGCTTTACCCAGAATGGACATTACTCTCCTATTCTCCAGGGATGCCCTTATCCATCTGCATATTACCGCAGGTGCGCCTCGTCTATTCATAGCCCCTATCAAAGAGCTGGTGGTAACATTCTTAAATGCCCCTTCTATATCTAAAAAAGCGGCCATTGCTATCTCTTTGCCTTCCATTGACTTTGAGATAAACCTATTTAGATCATCCAACGCAGAGTCCGTAGATTTACCAGGTTGGTATGCATATTGACGATTGCTTAGAGGATTATCTTTTAGCACTTCGTCTCTGATGTACCTATTAAGAAGCCTTTCCAGCGTTTTTAATAGAAAAGAAGATAGGCTTATCGGTCTATATGACTTTGGTATTAGGTCTGGTACTTTACCTACCTTAGGCAAGTATATGACTTTGACCTTTTGCCATATTTCCGGTACGATCCCCCATGCTAAAGTGGCTTTGAGGAGCTTGCACAGGTGTGATATCAATACCTCTAATCCCATATGCAACAGTATTGGATATATGCCATCTGTCCCTGGAGACTTATATGGCCGAAACTTATTTATAGCCCATCTAATTCTCTTTGGTCTTGTGATTGCTGTGGCTATTTTCCAATCTGTAGACCTTGGTCTAGTGAGCCTTTGGTCTATGTTGGTTTGCCTATCTGCATCATCCAGAATTGTTGAGCCCGGAAAGTGCGTGTTGATTAGTTTTCTAAGACTTTCCTCTTTGGTGTACGTAAATTTGCCATTAGCTTTCTTTAGGAAACCTACTTCTTTGGTTGTAGCACCATCCTTTGTCAGGACTTTATGGATTCGAGAACATGCCGGGATATCTGTAATCTCCTCGCAAAACTCTCTCCATGAATTCCTTTTGGTTTTCCGAATTTCTTTATTGTATAGCGTTAGCTTATACCTGTAGGCATCAGAATCTTGGTTACTTTTGGCTTTGGCTTTGGCTTCAGTATATGCTGTGTTTATTGTTTGTTATGGCTATCTTATTTTTATATTTATTTTCTAAAATGTTTTAACTCTTATACTTGTGTAACTTTTATTATAATATAATTAAATTTCTTTATAAGTTTGTGTCTTGGATCATACAAACATGTATCGCCTTTACAGACATATCCTGTAGTTTTTTTATTGGGTGCTTATGATTGAATGTTGAATATGCTCCAAGCATCTTAATCCATGCTCTCACATTGTGACATTCTTGTGACGTGCATTTGTTGTTCTTTATTGTTAACTGCCCATCATTCAGTTCTATTATATATCATAGCAGATATTCGTGGAGTTTTACAGAATTTTAGTTTCATTGGACTCTTTCATTGGACTCTTTCTAGAAATATTTAGTGAAGCCTTGGAAAGTTGCGAACATGGAATCCTTTTAAATGGAGAACGCCTAAACAACATCCGCTATGCAGATGACACCGTTATTTTTGAAAACATACATAATGTCAAATAAAAAAAAAACATAAATAATAAAAACAGTACATAATATCAGTAACTCCATTATAACTGATACATTTCATCTTGTTCTAGTTGCCAATGAAGAATTTTTCTTTAAGTAATAAAAAACAAAATTTGTTTAATTTAATGTTTTATATTTTGGGAACAAGTTCCGAAGTGGAAATCGCAACGTCAGAATTAAACTTATTTTAAACTTAAATTGTGGCATATTCCGAACAAAAATAGTAAACAAATTGAAGTTCTCAGCAAAATTCATTGATTGTCTCATTTTTAGAGCTGACAAATGAAATAAAATTGTTGTTGAATCAAGTAATATTCGTTACTTGATGAAGATGAACGGAAATCATCTGAGAAACGTAGATATTAGCGTTATAGTTGGATTTCCTTGTATATAAATATTTGATTACTGTTGTGAAAATATTTCAATACTTTATTACTTTATAATACAATAATTTTGACCGTTCAAAAGTTGAAACTATTTTTATATGCCTAACATGAATAAATATTGTCAAATAAAGCCAATTTACAGTGCACTGGATTTGCAAAGAAAGCAGAGTGTCCAGTACATTACTGCCGTCCTTAGGAAAAACACCGCATATGCAAGAATTATGAAAATTTAGTTGGGCGTGAAAATTATATCTAGAGTTTATATTACATGATTATTTAAGAAAAGTACACTGCCCTACTAAGAAAGAACCCCGTATCTCTAAAATTTGAAAAATTAGGATATTTGCACCATATGAATAATTATGATTTATATAACATATTCACATAGAGAAAAACTCGTATTTTACATTTCTAAATATTTTATGAAAGAAAATAGTTTTAGAAAACGCCAAAAATGACTATTATGCTTAGCATAAACGTGGCATTTAACGATTCGTAGTAAGCTTAAGACAAATTTGGATAATACGTGGTTTTAGCTAAGTAAACTTGACATAATTCTTTACTTTGTTAGCCCGTATGTCGCATAACTAATGTCCATATGCTAATTTTGCAATGTTTTTTTTAGTATGATACTACACACTCTACCCTAAATGATTTTGTGTTATTATTGTACCAAAAGCACAAGGGATTAAGCAAAAATCTTTAATCGCGTTTTTCTCAAAACTCGCTATAGTGGAGATACGGGGTTCTTTCTTAATAGGGCAGTACAGTATTTACAATCCCAAATATATATTCTGAAAGAAATACTAAACCTAGCATCTACGAAAACATGCGTGGAACTATGGAAGAACCCCGCAACTACAACATTACTTAGGTAAAACCCCGCATATACTTGAAAGAGCCTGCAGTTACTGTGTTTATTCTAAGCAATACACAATCGCGGTGTTTTTGCTACGTACTTGGCGCTATTGGCGAAAGCATTTGTCAGACAAAATATGTTTCAATCGTCTACTCCTATCTGCTCTAAAAAAAAGGACGTGTGAAGGCGGCTTGTAAAAGCAAAATATCTACTCTAAACCTTGAAAAGCATATCTTCTTCTTCACTTGCCATCTCCGCGACGGAGGTTGGCAATCATCATGGCTATTCTGATCTTAGATGCTGCTGCTCTGAATAGTTCGATTGATGTGCATCCGTGCCATTCCCTCAAGTTACGCAACCATGAGATTCTTCTTCTTCCTACACTTCTCTTGCCCTGGATTTTCCCTTGTATAATCAATTGAAGTAGGTTGTATCTCTCATTACGCATAACATGCCCCAGGTATTGCAGCTTTCGTGTCTTGATAGTTTCCAATACTTCCATTTTTTTGTTGATTCTTCTCATGACTTCGTTGTTTGTTACATGCTCGGTCCATGATATCTTCAGGATTCTTCTATACACCCAAAAGCATATAGAAAGTTTTAATCCCAGTATATACCATTGGAGGCCTGGACACGCCCTGTATCGTAGATACCTGCCTAGAGATTTAACCATACAGGTCATGCACAAGGATTATTTAGCAACCTACCCTCCTAATCAATACTCGTATAAGGTTTACCGAAAGAATCTTAAAAATAAAAACATATCTTTCACAAATCTGGGCCATGAAGAGTGCGAACTGTGTGAAGCATTCCAACTACATAATAAAGAGCATAATTCTGAGAACTTGAATCCAGCATGTAGTGAATATGATAGCTGGAAAGAACACATTCAACGTGCCAGACATTCAAGAGAATTATACCGTTTGGATACAAATGAACCAGTTACATCCACGACCCTTAAAGTCTATGTTGACTTACAAAAAGTCATAATGTTACTAAGAATCGATATGTTTAAAAAAGCAATATTTACCCAAAGAATATCGAGATTCAATCAAAGCTTTGTACCCCTGGGTAAAGGAAAAAAACGAAAAACTTTTCATGCCTATGGTATGACGGTATTACTGGACGGGGAAAAGAAGAAATAATTAGCTCATATAATGCTTTCTTTTTACATTACAGGTATGTCGAACATTTTGTCCTTTGGGTTGATAACTGCTCAGGTCAAAATAAAAACGGGAGTTTTTTATATTGCCTTGTCTATATTGTAAATTCTGATGCTGTATTTAGTATTTCAAACCCGGACACACCTTCATATCCGCCGATGAGCTTCCACCATCAGGTGAAACTATCTTTAAAAAAAAAACAAAAAAAACCTATGATTTTAACAACGATTTTGTGACAGCTGTTTCAAATGCAAATCCAAAAAAGGTTACAATAAAAACAATGCAGTATACAGGTTTTTTTAAGTGACAAAATTTCGCGTCACAAGCAAAAATTAAAAAAAAAAAGAGCCTCGTCTTTACTTGGCGAAAAAAGGAGAAATTGTTGCCAACAGGGGATCATTTTCTTTAAAGTACAAGTTAACAAATAACTCCAATAGTATGTTTGGAATGAATTTTCTTCAAAATAAAGTTTTAAATAAAAAACTTCCCAGCCCTCAGGCATTTACGTCTCCATGAGGAGTATCAATAAATAAAAAAGAAACCCTAAAAAAGAAAAATCTCAAAACCATAATGCCTTCAAATAGATTACAATTTTGGCAAAACCTTGAGGAAGATAAGTGTTAATAAGATAATTTCTAACATTATGCTAAGAAAAAACACAGCAAAAAAATAACATCCCTAGATGCTGTAGTTTTACTTAGCAATTCCTAATATTACTTACGCCAGTATCTGCCATAGTAAGCATAAAATTAGGATAAGCTACTGCTTCTTTTTTTTTAACATAGTTTATTTACAGATTTATTGATATAAAGTAAAATTTTCTAACCGCATTGTTGTAACAATTATCGCCCTTTTTAAAAGTGGCAGATTCTTTGAAGTCCATTTACCCATTATTGTAAGTACTGCAGAAGCTGTGTTTTTCCTTAGGATGGCAGATTATACTCTCGAGCGTATATATTTGGCATTATAATTTAGGAATTGTGTTTTTAAAACGACTTGGGATATAAAAATGTTAAATAAATACTTTATTTTATAATTTGCGATTTGTTTCCGACAGTATATTTGATAAAATCTGAAAATCCTCAAGAGATTTTGATAGAATTGCCAGACTTACTACGTAGTATGCAAAAAAATTCATGTCATGTTTTGGTGTAAAACCATACGATTTTGGTTTTATACTATTTCCTACATTTTAAACGTTTCATTATATAATCGAGGAGGTCTAATTCGTATTCGGTGCGCATTTACATTTTGTTTACCTCGTTTTCCATCGTTTTTATTGGCTCTCATATCGTAAACAATGTTTTCGATTGTATTTTTTCCAAAATGTTTATCCAAAAGATTTTTTAGATAAAAAAATTGGCAATACACAGGCACGTGCTGTTTATTTTGGAGTAACTATATGCCTACTTGTAAACAAAGTTAAATCTTTTTCTTTCAAAATACAAAACCAGCAAATATCTTTACAAAAACAACGATAATCATATTATGATAACATTAATAGGTTGTAAAAAGATTTATTGATACGGTCATTACGCATTTTGCACTCCAAATGGGTTATACCAAACTGATAAAACTATGTTAAAAACAAATTTTGTTGACATACAATAGGTATCATGATATGCAGAGGCAAAGGTGGAAGGTATTATGGGCTACCATTTTGTTTTTCCATCATAAGTACCTTTATTATGAATGAATCTTTCTAAAAAAGATGAAAACAAATAAACTTTATAATGTTGTAAATAAGTGTAACACACCAAAGTTGGTTTATTAAAAAATTTTAATATAGAAATTTTTTTTTCAAAATTACAAGTTGTGGTGGTTAAATGGGCTACCACTTAAAATGTCACAAAAATCAAACAATTAATGGTCTAAACAGTATTTTAGGTCCATTTCTAACTTAAAAATGTAAATTTCTTAAAAATATTTGCGCTTATGTATAGAAAGTGCAAATATAAGGTTCGGTTTCGCAGCCAGCACACTCATTGTGAGTCCACATTTCACGCATTAAACAATGAACCCATAGTTCTCATTTCCTATCATTTGAATACAACTCATCACAGAAAATAACAGTCTTCACTTGTGGGGATTTCAACTCCAATTGGTAACTCTAAAACTGATTCCCCAGATTCTATTGATCCTTTCTCCGAGGTAACTGTACATGATTCTAGGTTGAGCTTCCCCTTTACCGTGTGTGTTTAGATCCTTGTTTCACCTTGCCATGATCCCCTTGCTCTTGTTTTATAACTTTCTTTCTCCCAAAAACTGCATTACTTTCTTCCACTTTCCTCTTTTTATCTGCTTCTTTTTCTATACGTATTTTCCACCTTTCTTAGCTTCCACTTTTCTCTTAGCTTTATAACTTATGTTATAAAGCACCTTTCATCAAGACATCTGTCATGTTTTTCCTAAGAAAAATCATCAGTGGTGGAACAAATGTCTCAATGGCACCAAAAGCAACACACAACAGTCACAAGAGACCCTCTTTTAGCAGCACTTAAGGCACCAATTTGCCGTTTATCTTTAAGGCCCACAACTTTAGGTACCTGACTCTGTGCGGTGGATACATTGGTCTCATCCACAACATTAAATATGCGGTCAGGAGGATAGTAACACTTTCTTAACTCTACCTCCAGGATATCGAAAAACCCATTAACAGCATCTTCATTGAAGCCATTGGCTCTGGAAAATGATGTAGGTGTTGGTTTTAGAATAAAAAGATGTATAGTAATAAGATGTGTATGAAGGTGTAAAAAGTGGCCTCTTCCAACCATTACAATACCAGAAAATGGATGGTCTACTCCATTCCTTTCGCACAGTTAGGCTTAACGCCTAACATAATCTCTCATTAGACCATAAAACTTTTGTTTCATAAGAAGCAAATAGTGAACAATTTCCATTTCATTGGGTATAATTGGTTTTCTTCCCAATTTTCTTGAAACCGCTTTTTCAGGAGATATTCCGAGTTGAACTAGTCTTTGAATCGTAGTACGACGTACCGAAAATTATTTTGAAGATTTTAAAAAGCCCATATTCTTCTCTGACACAGCTTCAGTTGCTGCTTTTATTTTATCATGGTCCCAACATTGCCGATAATGTTTCTTATAACGTGGATTTAAAACTTTCCTAGGTATCTGTAAAAGAAAAAAAAAACAAATCTTGTAGAGGTTGTAATACGGGCTAGACATATTCGGTAGCCCATATAACCATCCTACCAGTGATTGCCCCTATTACCAGCTTCGCCATATCAGAAAGAAACGCGACCCAATCAAATGAAAACTACGTTGTAGTGCTAAACCCATCCCTATATATTCTACAGTTCGTGGATAGGAAGTTCACGACAATATACACACAATTAATACTTTTGATAAGCTATAAAACGTTTTAAAGTTTTCAATTTCGCAAAAACACAAAAACTCCAATCACTCAACTACTGCTTAACTAAATGCGTTATTACTTCCTAGTGGCTCTCACACAAACTAGTACTTATAGTTTCTGCGTTTTTCGCAAGAAATCGCTGGATTGTTTACCAGATAATAGTATAGCCCATATTGCCACCAATAGCCCATAATACCACCTTTGCCTCTATAGCTAAAAATGAGTTTTCTTGAAATTTTGTGGTTCTCTGACCTCTGACTAGTCTGTGTTTCAGTCTGTTAATATGCTCGGTTCACATTATTCCGGTAGCATTCCAGTCTAGCATTCCAGTCGAGTAGTGGAATGCCACTGGAATTATGTGAACCTGCACTGGAATGTACCATTCCAGTGATCAATCCAGTCCAGTTGAGTGGAATGTCGGTCTATTTTTCATTACAGTTCTCTCATTCCAGCGCCACTGGAATAGTGTGCACTGCCAATCCAGTGCTTGGTTACACGTTGGACCGGTCATGAAAGCTCTCTGTCATACAGCTTTTGAATGACTGGAAAAATGTGGACGATATAATCCCGTCCAGCACTGGACTGGATTAACTCGCTGGATTACCGGACTAGTATAATGTGAACCAGTAATTCTCTTGAAGGAAAAGACCTAGAATTATCGCACATTCATTACGTTATAGAACATTCGCCAAAATTTACAGCAGTATACCTAATAAGCAAAGACAGGAAAACAGTAATAAAAAAGCCATAGTAGATCTGCTAAATGGAAAATAAGTTGAATAGTCAGTTGAGGCTGATGGGATTGGCAGATGATGATCTATGCAGATTCTGTCAGCAAGAGAAAGAAACAGTAAAGCACATTTTATGTCAGTGTGACAGCCTGGCAAATGTGCGGTTCTTTACATTAGGCGTAGAAAGGCCCCCAACAAAGAGCTACATGGAAGGCTCAGTCTCGAAGCTATTAGACCTTTTAAAAAGGATCGGGCTAGAGAATGTAATCTAGAATTAGAGGACCACAACAGATCTGAAAAGGTCGAAGTGGAATAAGCCAAAAGCCACATCATTCAATATAGTTATCTATCTATTTATGGTACATACATAGAACCGTATTGAATTTGGTTTCAATTTTCAAGAGAGACTAACTTCCAAGACAATTTTTTTATTAATGTCTCGATTAGCATTAGTATGCAGACGACCTAATAATTGACTGACATGGACGGTCTGCCTGCACTACTTCTAAGCGCATTCAAACTGGAGAAGACACTCTTCTTAAAAATACAAATTACATGGCCTATACGCAACATTGTTTATGTTGCGGATATTGAACAATGCGGAACGTCTCAGTTTAACGTTTGACTCACCATTAACTAGGAAACAACATTATCATCACCATTCTGGATTTATAACCCTGCGTAGGTGATCAAGCATTTCTTTCTTATTCCCGTATTTCTCATGCCTTGATCAATGTTATTAAGGAATTTTGTTCTAAGTATTTTTCTTGTTCTCTGACCAACGGGTCAATCAAGGAGCGTTTTTCTAGCTGAGTCATTTTGTTCCATCTGCATTACATGCCCTATCCACCTCAGATGTCCTATCTTAATAGTTTTACGATATCTGGTCCTAATATATTCTATAAAGTTCGAAGATGTAAGAGGGTCTCCCTGGTGCAACCTTTATTTTTTTTAAAGGTTCAGAAAGTTGTACTGGATTCCAAGTTGTGCAAAGCACAACTAGAATATGGTCTAAATTAAACAAATTTATATTCGTATCTGAATATTAATTAAACAACAGTGGGGACAGCACACAACCTTGCCTGACTCTTTATAATTTTATATTTTTCTGTCAACTTCCCACTAATACGAATGATCGTTGTTTAATGCCAATACAATTCTTCAATGATCCCGACGTAGCGGTTTTAACTCCTTTATCTCTTAATATTTTAATTAACTTCTTGTCATGACGGAAAGTTGTTCACGGATTCCGATCCAAATCAGTCTTCTTGTTAGTCGTTAACCTATTACAGATATCTTAACTCTTCTTCTACTTCTTCATCAACCTGTTTGCATCTATTCCTGGAGATAGGTCTCGCTATGAGTTCTCCACTTTTCTCTATATTGTGCTTTCACTACGACTGTGTTTTTGTAGTCTTCAATGTAAAATGTTTCTCGTCCATTTTTCGTTATTTCATCGTGCCACGTATCTTACCAAACTCCACTTCATTTACGTAATTCTTCCAATTACATCTTGGACCTTCGTCCTGCTTCGCACGTCCTTGTTTCGTAATATGTTCTCTCAGAGAAACGTCTGAGGTTATTACGATGTTATATTTTTCATGTACTGTTGTACGGAGCTGGGTCGTGGACTCTCTCAGACGCTACCTGCAAGAAAATTGAGACTTTCGAAATGTGGCTTTATCGTCAAATCCCAAAGACATCTTTTACCGGCCACGCAACTAATCAGAACGTTTATATACCTCGGTCACATCATAAGAAACAGCGAAAGATCTAGATTGCCGCAACTAATTTGACAGGAAAAGTAGAAGGAAAACGAGGCCCTGAAGAAGAAGGATTTCCTGGCTGAAGAATCTACGTACGTGGTTCAACACAATAACAACAAATCTTTTCTGAACGGCAGTGTTCAAAGTACAGATTGCCATGATGGTCGCCAACATGCGAAACGGATAGGCACTAAAAGAAGAAGAAGAAGACCAGCTTCTAACATAGTTCGTACGATGCGCTCCTGTGTTACTCTTAATCTATTGGCTGATAACTCTGTAATGTCACCGTCTCAAGTCTCCTGGCACTAAAGATATTGGAGTTCCAGAGCGTTCGAGTTCGATTCTCGGCTCCAGCAACGGCATTTTTATTTTTTAACATGATAACGAGTCGTCACCGTGCTTCGGAGGACTCATAAAGTCGTCGGTCCTCCTGAGCTAGTGTGCATCAACACTAGTTACCTGAAACAGGGTTAAAGATGCAATTGGCGTCGGAACAATCCAAAAGGATATTCACAGCAGAAAAGCCATACGGTATTATTATTATGACGAGTCAATATTTCCAATGTTTCTCCATTTATCTCAACTTTCTGTAATTCTCCCGTATTCTGATAGCGAACACCAATTTTTGTGACAATATCATTGGTGAATCTTGTAGGGAATCTGCCGCACCTCTTTTACCTTTAATCTTTCTCTTTCCTCAAAACAGTCACACGGTATAAAATGTCAAAAAAATAACAACAGCAAGTTTTTATTATAATATTTACTTTCAAATACAAAACAATTACACGGTATCATAAAACAAAGAGAAATTAACAAAGACAAGTTTTCTGTAATACTATTTTTAAATAAAAATAATTATTTCCCGTAAAAACTAAAGAGAGTAGCGACAGAACAAAGAATACGTGCTAGCAATGGAAAACAGGGTACGGAGAACAAAGGTCCTGAAAAAAACTACAACTTTGTTCATTTATAAAGAAACTTTAATTAAAATTGCTCTAGGACTTCATTTTTAACATGCAGAGCCGAAAACGGAAATTGTAATGGACCAATCTAAGTATGTATATCGTTAGAGCGAATCCGAGATCTTGGATTTTTGCCAGAACGTTATTTGTTACATTCAAGTAAAAATCTAAATTACATAAATAGTAAATAAATTTGAGCGAATTAGTTAATTTTGTATTTTGTATGCATAACATTTATAGTTTGTTTTGATATCTGAGGTTATTGACATTTATTTAGAGTAACAGAACCATATTATATATTTACTGAATAGACGAAACCGGACAAATTCTGACTACTATTTATTTATATTTAATTTTAAACAACTTCAAATTTTTACTTGCAAATAAGAAAAATAATTTAGTCGTTGCATATTTTGACCAAATACGAAAAAGTAAGTTTTGTGTTTTGTGTAACTGAAATATTTGTGGTCTATCTAAAATATGAGTGATCTTTTAATTAATAAATGTCGAATATATATATATATATATATATATATATATATATATATATATATATATATATATATATATATATATACAAAACGATAACACTGGGAGAACCCTTTATTTCAGTGAGGAAGCAAATAAAACTCGGGTGCTTCTTAGTAGTGCCTTTTTATTAAAAGTCTAAGGGCCGATTGTTCGAAAGCTAATCAAAACTTGATTGTAATCAAATATTTAATTACAATCAAATACGTCACAGCAGCTGTCAAAATTATTAAAAATTGCTTATTATTATTATTGATTTGTAAATAAAAACATGAAATTAACATCAGAAAGAGTTTAATTATGGTTTATTTTAAATTAAAACGCAAAATAATAAAATTGGATAAAATAAATCAGTCAACATAACCTCAAAATGTGACGTATTTGATTTTAATTAAATATTTGATTACACTTAAGTTTTGATAAGCGTTCGAACTATCGGCCCTAAGCTTTCGTCTATGTTTATAGACTTAATCGGAGTTTAAACTACAAAAACAAAGAGCAAATTATGACAATTGGAGCCTACAAAACTATTACAATCTTACCCAAATATTAGCACAAAAACTCAACGTGATTTGGGCAGTAAAACAAATGACTAACTAACATCAAAGTATACACAAAAAACATTATTTTAAAATTTTTATCAAAACAGTTATTTAAAAACATAACCAAACAATTACTGAAACAAACACATTATTTTAAGAATGGAAGTAATAAGCAATCACAAAACGTGAACAGTGTCAACTTCAATTGTTTGATTTATTGTTTTATTTTTAAAATTTTTATAGTTTGATATTAAAGCAGTTAAAAAATCTAAACTATATCACTCACATACTTGCCTGGCAATTTCTTGATTCCCGAAATATTTTGTTTTAAAAGAAACGTGTAAATTGAACTTAAATTGGTAACATTCTTTTTGTGATTAATGGGATTTTTGGCATTGTAGATATAACACATCTCGAGGATTTTGCGCTGAAATTCTGTATTTGATTGATCTAAGATAAATGAATCATTATACAAGACTCCGTGGTCTTTATTATTAACATGGATGCTGAGACTTGTTTATTGTGGATTAAGTTTACAATCACTTTTGTGAAGGGCCAACCTTTTGTTTAATCTTTGGCTAGTTTGACCAATATGTATTAAGCCACAATCACATGGGATGTCATAAATTACGTTTTAACGTTGTGGGGGGGATTAAGGATCTTTTAATCTGGTGTAAAACAAGTTAAGCTTTTTGTGGTTATATGTATCAACTTGATTAACGTTGTGTTTTCCATCATTATTAGCAATAGGATTCGAGAATAACAATTTGTTGAGCATTTTTTTTGGATATTGGTTAATTAACAATATATCATATAAAATTCTAATGTTTTTGTTAACAAATTTAGAATGACAAATGTTAGTAATTCTCTTTTTCATTGCTAGAGCAACATTAGTTTTCTGTTTTTCAGGATGATGGGAATTGTATGGAGTAAATCTCCCTGAATTGGTGTTTTTACCAATCGAGGCAAATCAAATTACTGTCAGTTCTAACAACTAAAGTATCTAAGAAAGGCACTGAAGAGTTAAGACCAGTTGAGTTGTGCCAACTACCAGAGATGCTTTAATTTCGTTATAAATAAATTAATTTATTTGTACTCCAGTCGTCAGTAACGAAAATGCCACTGAATCTCTAAAAACCATACGAACAAGCTGAATTTTTCTGATAATGTTATATTTGGGACCTCAAAAAGTATGCAAAAAGTCTACTTTTCCTACTCTCCGGTTTTCCCCTAAAACCTCCCCACTTGTAGGGGAAATAGAAAAGAATCGATTTACCAAGAATCTGCGCCTCGTAGAAAAAATATTTCAAATAAAAAATGTAGCTCAGGCAATTTTGAACAAAAATGTTTATTAGTACTTTTTGCGTAAAATAAACCGTTCTCTCAAAAATATTTTAAATAAAATTTGTATTAATTTGACGGTAAAAATTCGATATCGTTTGATCAGAGTGTTCTATCGACAAAAATCAACCGCAACCACGGCCACTTCTTATAGAAAATGAGGTCATCGAAGCAGTGAACGAATTTTTATACATGAAGCGCTCGTTAACAGTGAAAATAATATTACTGCAGAGATAAACTGCAGAATTTGTACTGCCAACAGATGCTATTTTGGGCTCAATCTTCTTCTTAAATCCCCAATTATGTCGATAAATACAAAGACAAAAGTCTACAAAACAATAATACCCCAGTTCTAACATACGTTTAGCAGCGGCGGCCGGCCAGGTGAAGTAGGTGAAGGTGAGGTTCACCAAAAAAATATAATTAAATTGAGACAAATAAATAAAAAATGAAAGCAACATTATTATATCTAAATTCTGAAATCAATTATTTATTCTCTTTTAATTAATCTAAAAAGTAAAAAGACAACTAGCTTTATTAGCGGTACGTACTTGACGGTCACGTCCTGACCTGTGTCACTAGCCATGCACTGAATCTTAGTATTCAGAAATAGGTGAATATAATTTTTGAAATGCGAAATGCATCTGCATGAGCGTTCACTGTTGCCATGGCAACGTGACGTCAGCCTATCCTTAGTGATAGCTGAGAAAACTGGTGAGTGCAGTTCCGTCTATAAATATATTATTCGTCTTCACCCACTGTTGGATGTGTATTTGGTATTCCTATTTGGTGGTCCTATCGACAATATTTTGAAATTTAGTGTATTATATAGATATTTTTTATATAGTATAGTGTATATAGTATAGTGTATAGTAATAGTATTTATTAGTTTAGTTTAGTTACAGTATTAATTTTATTTGTTTAGTGCACGTTATTAATACATTTCTCTGTGGTTTGTTTCGGATTTCGGATATAAAGTGTTCTCTTGGATTTTGTTTGGACAAAAATAATTTTAGACAGACATAAATCCAATTAATGACTTCTTCTTCTTCCTATGCCGTCTCCATTAACGAAGGTTGGCGACCACATTTCTAAAAGTTTCTCTGTCTTTTGCAACGTGGAATAAGTCGTCTACAGTCATGTTTGTCCAGTCTCGAATATTTCGCAGCCATGATTTCCTCTTTCTACTTATTCTCTTTTTGCCATCGACTCTACCCTGCATGATGACCTGCAGAAGACTATATTAAATGGTGGCTAAATTAATGACTTGTTGTGTAATATATTAGAGACTCCGTTTAGGCATTGGAAAAATGAAGATAAAATGGATGTTCTTTTACATGGTCGACCAACCAGTATTTTAAACATCTGCGTCTGATCTAGAGTGGTCGGCTGCAATCAGCATCTGACTCAGAGTGGGCGGCCGAATCGAAACTCACCAACCCGTTTAAGCAGGCGTGGTGTTTTAATCGCCAAAAAACCCTCAATGAAATGGCAAGGTTCAGAACTAAAATACCCCAGGCAAGCAGAACGAATCGTATTTAGTATAAGTGCCCTAAAAAACTGTTTTCAAGTTATTAGGGCCCTAAACTCTATACATGTTTTTTTAACAAATTTTTAATGAGTTTTGGGCGCGACGTAGGTACCAAAACTCCTTTTGGTCCGGCAAGCTTTCCTCATCTTCACCACTTTTTTAGGCCACGAGCCGCCGCTGACGTTTAGAGTAAGTACTAAGTTCCCAGTTCAAAGGAACTAAGGCGAATCTATGGAGCGGTGAATAACAATGGAGTGTGGAGAAGATGATACAACTTCGAACTTTATAGAATATACCAGATATCATAAAATTTATTAAGATAGGACGTCTGAGGTGGCTAGAGCATGTAATGCGAATTGAACAAAATGACTTCTAGAAAAACTCTCCTTGATAGACCCATTAGTCAGAGACGAAAAGGACGACCCAAAACAAGGTTCATTGATAACATCGATGAAGACATGAGAAATACGGAATACGAGTAGGACCTGCGCAGTATTGTAAATCCAGAATTATGATGTAACTCACCACTTATTAGAGAGTGCTACTTTAGTACTTTAGTAGAGTGCTCTCTGAAATACTTTCAATGGATTGTACCGTTTTGTTGTTAGAAGTTCCGTATCGTCTGCTTAGAGTTAGTTGGATACAGAGAATACAACATTTCTAGGGAATATTCGATTTCCATTTTCTATACTCTTTTAGAAACTTAATAATTTAAAAATATTCTACATGATTTATATATTATGTTCGGATATGTATTATGTACAAGATTTGTGTTTTAACTCATTCAGGCCTTGAACAAATCCAAATTTTTATTTTTATTATTTATTTGCCAATATTTGAATAATTAGTGGTACGTGTTTTACATTTAAATGAGTCGTTTTACAAAAATTGCGGTATCGTCGGCCATAAAAACAGGCATGTATTATTCAAAAGGCGGTGTCAAACGGTAATAAATATGCTGCTACATATTATGAGTTGAATACTGCAGATACTTACTAACAAAGAGCTTTGTGCCAACTACTGTTATTCTCTCGTAATACATACAAAGAGAGTAAGTAAATAAAGTAACCAATACAATGTTTCATATGTTTCCAAGGTCCTGTCTTCAGTATTATATATGTTCTCCGCCGAAATTTAGCATCAACAGTGATGTCTAGATATTATACAAAAGCTATCCATATATAGATGATTAAGATTAATTAATTTAATGATTATTAGTTCTTCACAGTACTTTGTAAGGTTCCTCTGACATTACAAATCTCTCCGATTATTCTGTTTTTAACTAATCCTGCAGGGCTAAAAATTCATCTGCATTCACATATGTTCTTTAAATCTCTTTTTACTCACTGGTCTTCAAGTTTTCCTACTGCAACTGAACTGATGCAGTTCCTTATGTTATTGAAAATAGTTCTTCTATTGACTTCTTATCAATACATTTTATATCCGTCTCCAATTTTTAGCGTACCTGGCGCATGAATCTAGCAGCGAATCCAATATCATTTTGTATTTCTTCCATCTTTTTAATCCCATCTAATAGCTATTAAGTTACTCTACACTTAATATGTAGTTAATTGTGTACATAAAATTGGTATCTCTACACAATAGGACAAACATGAAGAACGTCCGAAATGAGAGAGTGTGTATAACCATATCGTGCTGGATACAAATGAGAGCTCTTTCCTCTAATTTAGCAATGCCTTAAAACATATAGCAGTTCAAAGAGCTATCCAAAGTTACTAAGAAATTATTAAAGAGAAAAATACAAATAACCTCAAACAAACTAAAATATAAAACAGAATCAAAATAAACATAAAAAATCCTAAAACTACAATACCATCATTCTGGCTTTAAACTCTGCGTGGATCCTAACCTCCTCAAGAATTTCTCTCCAGTCATCCCTATCTATCGCCTTCCTCCACCAAGCACGTATTTCCATATTTCTCATCTTCATCGATATTATCGAGGAACCTTGTTCTGGGTCTTCCTCTTCTTCTCTGACCAATGATTCTAACAAAACCCATAGTTTATCACCATAATACTACTTATTAGTTAATACAAGTCTGTCGAACGTCTATGTACACTATTGTCCATTTAAGTTACTATCACGCAGATGCTGAATATAGTGAGGTAGCAACCCTGGGTGTCTAATGGTACCAAGAACACTATGCGGAATATTACTTATTAGTTAACACAAGTCTATCGATTGTCTGTGTCCAGTATTGTCTATCCTATCACTATCACGTAGATCCTGAATGTAGAGTTGTGGGAATGTGCGACCGCAACATACAAATAAAAACAAACGTTTATCCCATTGTGCCCATGGGATGAATGTCACAGGGGAAAAGGTGTTATCTAAGCGATGCCCGTGGGAGCTTGCGAACTTTGAGGATATAGCCTTGGCACGGTATAAGTGCATTGCCGTGTCTAACACCATTTCGTCCCAACTTGTAGAAATAAGCGGATATGGACGGTGACAAAAATAGATTACCCAGAGAAAAACTCAGAAAGGAGTACCTCTGCTGAGTCTTCTTCTTAAAGTGCTTTCTCCACAATGGAGGTTGGCTATATTACAATTGCAAACACTCTTCTCTGTCTTCAGCTGTTTTTATCAGCTGTTCAAAATTTAACCCTCTCGATTTTTGGATGTTTCTTAGCCATGACAGTATTTTCCTTCCTAGTCCTCTCTTTCCTCCAACCTTTCCTTTCACTATTAGTTCATCATATTGATATTTATTATTTCTCAGTATGTGGCCTAGGTATGATGTTTTTTCTTTTATTGCTCTATGTTCTCTTGACTCATCCATTCTTGTATTTCGTGATTCATCCATTGTCTGGCATTCTCTTCGTTTTCCCTCTTTGGTTCCAGTATTTTTCTGATAATCTTCCTCTCAAAAACTTTCAATTACTCTTATTCTTTTGCTATTAATATAAATGTTTCTGCAGCATATACTACTATTGGTCTCATGGTCGTTTTATAGATTTTTATTTTTGTGTTTTGGCTTATCTTCTTATCTCTAAACTTTTTTTTTATTTCTAAAACGCTGTATTTCCCTCTTGAATTATTCTTTTCATATCTACACTTTCATTTCTTCTGTTGACTAGTACTCCCAAATATTTGAATATTTCAACCTCTTCGAAATTGTGTGCATCTATAAATTGTCAGTTCTGTCATTTGAGTCTTCTCTTTCTTGCTTATGTTCATGTATTTTGTTGTATTTCATTTGTTTCCAGTCCTCTCAGTTTGGCTTCGTTTTCAATTTCTTGGAAGGTTTCCTTTAATGCCCTTTTATCTGTTGCTACTATGGATATATCGTCCGCATATCCTATTATTTGTACTGAATTCTTGTTTGTAGTTCCTGCGTTTGACAGCTTTTTTATTATCTCATCTAGTGATAGTCAAACGCCTGTTAAAGTATATGTATTTCTCCGTCGTACTCGTATGTTTCTCTATCACTTGTTTCAGCGTATGTATAGCTTCTATCGTGGATCTTCCTTTTCTAAAACCGTACTGGTAATCTCCTGTGCTTTGTTCTGTTCTGTATAAGTATATTGTTAGTCTGTCTCTAATTATACCAGTCATTACTTTATGTTACATTCAGTAAATTAATTGCTCCGTAGTTTTTGCATATTCTACGGTCTCTTTGTTTTGGGATTGTCACGATAATTCCCTTTTTCCATTCTTCGGGCACTATTTCATTGCTCCATATATTCTGTATTAGTTCATAAATCTTTCTTTTTTGTGTGTATTTTGAGAACGATTTGCTAAGTGGAAATTGAAACTTCAATAAACTTATATTAACCTTTAATTGTGGCTTATTCCCAATAAAATAATCCGTTTTTGGTTAGTTTCGAAATTTAAAATGGGCAAATAAAGGAATGGTGATAGACGGCGAAAACCTGAACATCTTAGATTTGCCAATCATGTTGTGTTAAGCAAAAGACAGAGAAGAAATGAAGAAAATGGTATTAGACCTAAATACAAAATCAAAAATAGTATTAAAAATCAAAGAAATAGCAATAAAAATAAATCTAGAAATAAATAAATAAATATCTAACAAACAAACCTCTAGATATAACTGAGGATATAACTCTAGAAAATAATAATATAGAAAATATTAATTCGTATATATACTTAGGACAAAAAATCGGACTATCTAGGATTAACCTAAAGACATTTAAATAGAAGATGCTGACACATGGAACTGAAACATGGGCTTTTAACAACAACATAGTCCACAAACTTCAAAAGCGGAGAGCTATGGAACAAAAATTGCTCAACATTAAGCACAGCGATCGTAAATCCAATGAAGAAATAAGAAGACGATCAAAATTAACAGACGTAATCAAAAAGATTGCCAGGTTAAAATGGAACTGGGCAGGACACATATGAAGAATAGAAAAAATTGTTGGACTAAGCGAATTATTGAATGGAGACCAAAAGCAAACAAGAGAAGTAGAGGCAGACCCCAAACCATATGGACTGATGACATCAAACGAATGGCTGGTCACGAATAGATGCAAAAAACAACTAACAGAAATGAATAGACTCAACTAATGGAGGCTTACATCCGACTATGGATGGAATAGCTGTTGGCATTGGCGATGAACATTTTTTTGCCTGTATTCGGTAGTAGAAGTTTTGTCAGCTTATTGAGTTCGTTTTGTATGTTCAATATACTCATAATTTTTAAAGAACTCTTCTTTATCTATTTCATGATACGCTTGTCTGAAACATATGAAGAATGAATGCCGCCAAGAAAATTTATTTTAAAGTAAAAAACCTGGTCCATTACTGACCTTCCTCTCCTATAACCGTTTAATATTATCTTCTCCTCATGACATCCATATCTACTGTAGCTTTGTTTTTTTATATATATTCTAGATAATCTGTTTCAACGTTCATTTCACCTTCTTCGATGTAAAATTTATCTAAGTAGATTTTTAGACGCCTTTACCTTTACGCTTTTGTTCAACTAATTTCGCTTCTTTTTTGAGAAGTTTTTGAAAACGAAATATTTTTATTTTCGCAATTTATTTAGAATAATTTCCATAAAAGGTTATAAAAAAATAATTCTTTTATTCATCACCTATCCACCAAGATCATATTTAACGCATAAGTACTAATAAAAACAGTATATCTACTTTAAAAAAGTTACACTATCACTGCTCATTATTTATCATTTAAAAAAATAATTAAGATCAACCTGGAAACTAGGTAAATTGCTTTTTTATTTAATATTGTTTAGATATCGAAACATGAATATTACTCATCATCACACCACAAACTTCAACCAATAGGAGAACAGTGTATTTATTATAAACTGTTATCAGATTTTGAGGAAAAACAAGTAAATAAAACTTAGCATTTTATTTGCTAATAAATTTTCCATTCGTATAGATCATTTATACAAAAACAAATATTACAATTTTTTTACTTACAGCTCAATCTATGTTAATATTTTTAAACAGTATATTAAATTTTAAATAACATTGGTTACTTTGATTGTAAACTTCATTCACAATTATAAGAACTGACTTATGCAGAATTTAAAAGTATCCCGCTGATAAAGTCGACGCCATAAAGAGATTTGCCTCTTCAGGTAAATAGTAAAAAGGGCCGGCTTAACAAATTTTATATTTTATTTGGCATTTACATTACATATTTAATTTAAATAAATATCTAGATAATTAAGGGAAAAAATACATAAACTGATAACTTATTCAATATACAAAATCAACAAATGCAAAAGTATTTTTTTATTTACTTTTTACTTTAAATGTATTATTTAATTAATTATTAGAAGGCGATGAACTTGGACATAATTTTTTATACATACAAACATTTTAAAATAACATTTTGAAACTGAAACTTTGTTGTGAATATATTATTTAGTTTACACATTTTTTTGTTTTCAAATATCATTTATACTAATCCAGTATAAATGATATAACTAGTCTTCTGTCATTTGATCTTTTAATCTAACTCTGTAAAAAATAGTAGCCTGTCTTAACACTTTAAAACATTCTTAACAGGAAACTTTATCGAAAAACTAATTACGTCATTACCGGTACCCGACGGACGGTAGCGCTTGGTGTTCGCGCCAAGTTCCCGCAGGACCGGTAATGCAAAATATTGATAAAGGAGAAAAGAATCCAATCGTTAGGACAATTCTAACCCCCACAGCAAAAGAAATTAACAAAAAATAGCAAAAAAAATGATGTTACATGGCGATATACGCATTGGCCGTCTAAAAGTTGTAATGCCTATTCATTTTCTGTGTTTTTTCATGTTTTCTTTGAAAGTCTCTAACTCTGTAACAATCATTTCTAATATTTCAAGTATAATTTTTTCCGTAAAATATATGCATGTATGTCAAATGATAACTTCTAATCCAGACACTAATTTAAATAAATTTTTATTTTTTTTCCCAAAAAGATAACCAACTCTTCCTCATTCTATCTACTGCATACACATGGACCTTTAGATAAGAAATCACTCCACCACCTTAACCTTGAGACACGATGTCTAATTTTTTGCAATATGATTCCAAAATGTCTAAAATAAATAAAGTAAGGATTTCATCATCTTACAAACGTGTAAGTACTTGAGTTTCACCTTCGATTTATCTTTTATTTGAATATTATATTCGGATAAGATTAAAATTATTTATTTGCAAATTTTACCTCGAAAACATCATAAAAATTATGTTTTCATACGCGTGCAGTAAGTAGTACCATTTTAAAGCTAAAAAGTACAAAATTCTTGGTAATGATAATAAATCATTCTATAAATTACCTATGTTATAAAGTTAAATAGCGATATTTATTAATTGATGGGATGCCCTTGCTTTTAGAAATTAATAGTAAATATGCATTTACAGAAAAAAGTATTTTGTTTCAATTGCATTCCATGCATGAGGAAAGCTCTGTATATATTTCTGTTCTCTATATATGTTTAGAACTCTATTATATCTCATCTGATTAATATATTTTACTTGCTGTTCTTTATATTTGTCTATTTTCTATTTTATATACCTTCTTTCTTTCAAGTCTATGCTTTCACTGCAGACAAAAGGGAGGAAGAAGCAATTGAGTTTTATCAGAACATCAACAGTATCATACAGAAAATTCCCCGACAGAAAGTTCTCATCATTATGGGCGATTTTAATGCCAAGATTGGAGCTGGGGATAAGACACAGTACATTGGAGCACATGGACTTGGAGTTAGAAACGAGAGAGGAGACCTTCTAGAAAAATTCGCAGAAGATTCAGAACTAGTTGTCACCAACACATTCTTATAATTATCACCTCACAAGCTGTACACGTGGAAATTCCCTCAAGACAGACCCGGGAGAATGATTAGGAATCAAAAAGACTACATTTTAGTAAATAAAAGATTCCGAAACAGCTTTACATCTGTCAAGACTTATCCTGGAGCAGACGTGGAGACAGACCACGTTCCACTGGTGGGAGTACTTCGAGTCAAACTCAAATCAGTGTAGAAAAGAAAAGCACAATCATACGACCTACGTATGCTGAAAGACCTTGATACGAGGATGAGAGACCAAGCCACGTTAAACGAGCAAGTGACTGCAATTAGAGACGAATCGAACGAAGAACAAACAATCAACCATATTACAGAAATAGTGCAAAATGTAAAGGATAAACACTTAAAGACAGATAGATTAATGAAGAAAAAGTCATGGATGACAGATAAAATCCTGAAACTAATGGACGAGAGAAGAGAAGCCAAAAATGACCCAGACAAATATAAAACCATAACTATAATAATAAGAAAGAAAATAAGAGAAGCGAAAGAAAAAGAAGCAAGGGAAAGATGCGAAGAAATTGAGACTCTTCAGTCAAAGTACGATAGTCACAATGTACATAGGAAATTTAAAGAACACACAGATAAAGAACTAATTCGGACGGAAACATCATCTTGGACAAACAGAGTAAAATAAGAACGTGGAAAGAATATCTAGAAAAACTATTTGAAGATCAAAGAGATAACACCTTTAAGCTAGAAAATGAGGTAAATGATGGACCAAGAATATTACAGTAGGAAACTTATTCCGCAATAACACAGTTAAAGGATGGCAATGCGGCAGGCCCTGATAATATACAGGCAGAACTACTCAAACTAATGGACAACGAATCAATAGCAATAATCGCAACGATATTCAACAACATATACAACTCTGGAGAAATACCAACAGAATAGCTGAAATTTGAGTTTATTGCACTTCCAAAAAAACCAGGAGCCAAAAAATGCGAAGATTACCGTACTAGAAGCCTCATGAGTCATCTCCTAAAATTGTTTCTAAAGATAATTCATAAGAGAATCTACAAGCTGTGTGAAATTCAAATTTCCCTCAACCAATTCGGGTCACAAATGCTGTTGGTACTAGAGAGGCTTTGTTCTCAGTACAAGTCTTATTCCAGAGATGCAGAGACATCATCTGCGACGTATACGCATATCTGGTTGATTACGAGAAGGAGTTTGATCGAGTACAGCACGTCAAGATGATGCAAATACTAAAAGAAACAGGAATTAACAACCAAGATCTGAAAATAATTAGAAATTTTTACTGGAATCAGACAGAAAATCTCAGAGTTGAAGGTGAACACACTGACTATGTGAAAATCAAGCGTGGAGTGAGGCAAGCCTGTATTGTGTCTCCTCTAATCTTCAATCTGTACTCTGAAAGAATATTTATCGAAGCTTTGCACGAAACAGAAAAAGGTATTCTACTAAATGGTTACCGACTAAACAGCATCAGATATGCAGATGACACCATAGTATTTGTGGACAACTTAGAAGACCGATAAGTTCTTATGAACAAAATCACGTATTACAGTCAACAATATGGACTCAATATAAACGTTAAGTAGCTTGTGATAATTAGCAAGAAAACTCTAGACGAGCATATTATGCCTTTTGCTGGGTTTGTCGGCGAAAACTTTATTTTTATGCAAGACAACGCGCGGCCACACGTAGCCAGGATCGTAACGCAATATCTGGAAACTGTCGGTGTGCCAAAAATGAACTGGCCGGCTCAAAGTACAGATCTGAACCCGATTGAACATGTTTGGGACCAACTCAAACGAAGGGTAAGAAATAGAATACCTGCTCCAATAAATCGTGAGCAGTTTCGGTTGGCGCTCATGGAAGAATGGGAAGCTTTTCCTCAAAACGACATCCAGAATTTTATCAATTCAATGCCAAATCGAATTAGGAGTTTAATTCACAATAGAGGTGGTAATACACAGTATTAATGATCACGACTTAATTGTAATTTCATAAAGAAAACAGAAAAAATGTACAATGTTAATTTTTGTTTATTGTTCAATAAAATCATTATTTTGGAAAAAGTTATTTTTTGACATTTGTTATTTAAAAAATGATTGCATACTTTTTTAGAACATATTCTTAAACATTACACAAACATCTAATGACAATCACTTTGTGGTACAATTCGTAAAAATTAAAAAATGGCAGACATTTTAGGTGGCCTCTTTTTCGTGACGCGCAGTGTATATGTAATGTATTCTTTAGGTTATTATTTAACGTATTTGCTGCCTCTTTGGTATTTCATCACTTATAAGTAATGCTAAATTTAGTCTTATTTGTATCTTAGTTTTCATTTTCTTTAATCGTTTTTCTACTTTCTCAACAACTGGGTTGTAGACAGATCCAATATCCGCCCCGGAACATGTTTTACCTCCTTTGATTCCATCTCTGTATCGTTTGTCTATCAATATGTAATCTAGTTGATTCCTTATGATGTTCTGTTTTCCTCCAGGTGCTCTCCAGGTATAAAATCTTTTTCCCGGCAAGCTTTTTGCTAACTTTATTTTGTGTTCTTGGCAGAATTGTATTGTACAAGTAACTTAGCTTTGACATTTCTTTCGCATACTCCATAATTACCTACAATGTCTTCTTTCTTGTCCAATTTTGGCGTTAAAATCACCCATAATAATATTACCTTATATTTCTTGGTATCTTCAATATCTGATGTACAAGTTGTCAACTTCCTTTTTCAGATTTATTAAGTAAGTGCGTACACCTCGATGAGGTTCATGTCTTTATGGTAGGCTTTAATCTGTGTCATGGCAATTATATATGTAAATGGTATAAAATTATTTACTGATTTGGTTTATTTACTATTTGGTATACATTTCACAGCTGGATCACAACAGAAAAACTCTCCCAGGTGAATCCTTAGTTCACACTATCATAGCCCTGAGGAAATTGGCAACGATTCTTCATGAATATTACGGAATGGCGAAAAAAACTTTGGACAGTCAATACTCTAGTTTAGAGCTCTACTAGATAATTGTGTTGTATACTGTGATCTGCTCTTATATTTTTTTTTTGCTAGTTTTTACCTTACTGATTCTTTGGAAAATATGGGGTTCTAGATTTGTCAGACAATACTTTCCAATAATAATAAATTGATTGATGTTTTTGTTTTAAAAGATAAAAAATATATAGAAATAAACTTAATCAACGTTCTAATCTGCTGATCTTATTGTTTTGACACAGTTACAGTGATAAACAGGTTAAATTTGATCGATGATGACCCTTAAAGTCAATAAATTTTATTAAATAACTACCTTGTTTACGCGTTAACTATAGACGAGTTAAAAATAGATTTTATCTATTTTTAATAAATTCATAAAATGCTGTAGCTGCTCCTCTATTGATTTTCACTAATTAATAACAATTGAAAGATCAATATTTGTCGATAAGTTTAGTACTTTATTTTTAGCCCTGAGATACACAATTGCTACTCGATTACGAGGTGTAAATATAAAGTACCTATTATTTAGTTATTTATTTTTCTTTTGGCATTATTACATGTATATGAATAGTAACAAAAAATGTATACAATTAACATTCCTTTGTTTATAAAAAACATGAAAATTATATCTATTTCTTGTATTTACACAGTGCATATGTGTTCAATATAATAATATATATGTTAGCAGTCAAACTCGATTTCAGGATAAACTATGTAGTTTTGCCCAAAACTAATTTATCCTAAGCCCAATGGGATAAACCAGTTTAGGCTAGGCTAAAAGAACGTTTAGTAAAAGGGTCAGAAAGTTTGAGATATGACCAATTCAAGAAAAACCACGCCTATCATTCAGGAATAAAACAATCGCCATACAAGGTATTATTTGAAATAGAACCTAGAATAGGACTTTCCACTTCCTCTTTGGCATAAGAAATTATAAATGAATTCCAGCATGAAGATGACTTGAGGATAATCGCAATGTTAATCTAAGAGAAAAAGGTGATGATAACGTTGAAGGAGTTAGTAACCAAGAAAAAGTTTCTTAATCTGAAAATGATATTCAAAAGCTAGAAAAAATGCAGCAGAAAATCTTGTGAAACCAGGCTAAAAAAATTAAACGCAACTGCCGACAAGTCTCATCAACCAGCCACCAACCATATTGAAGATAATGTGACTGTATCGATTCCAGATGTTGGCAAAGTTCTTTAGACAAACGACGAAAGTTTTTACAAAGTTGCGACCAAAATACCAAAGTTCGTATTTTTAGAACGATTTCCGAAGTGGAAATTGAAACGTCAATAAACGTACTTTAACCTTTAATTGTGGCTTATTCCTATTTAAATAGTAATTACAAATATGAAGTACTTCAGAAACTGTATTGCAGGTTTTAATTTTTCTTACTTAAAAATTTATTTAACTTTTTGGAGTATTAATGTAGCATTACATTAACAACAATACATGTAACGTTTTTAATTTGCCATCCGCCAAGCTCAGGTTGGTCAATGCCTTTATTTTTCAAACTGCTACATTCCCAGCTGAAACATGTAGGTACTTTAAAAAAAATATCGATCAAAATAAGATCAAATCTTTCGAACTATCGGTTTTCTACAGAGGAATTCTACGCTTGTCCTGGACAGAACACAGTACCGACCTGTCAATTCTGGAAGAGCTTCATATAAAAGACAAGCTATTAAAAAAAGTGAACCCGGCGTCTGTGGCGCACCCAGGAGGGGGGGTTTTGGGTGTTAAACCCCCACTCCACCCTGGGCATATAAAGTAAAATATATATAAAGAATAGTAGGAAAATGTAACTTGTCTTTCACACACAATACAAAAAATCCAAAAAGCTAATTGAATAATTAAATTACCACTTTAAATATGTAGAAAGTAATAATTATTGTATAAATACACAATAATTAATAATATTTTTCATTATATTTAGATATAGATACCTAATATTAGGCTTATGACAAAAGTGGACAGAACGAGCCTGTTTCGAGTAGCATTCGCCTACAGAACTGTATCTGCGGCGGCCTTGTGGACTGTCATATTCGTATGAGGATACGAAAAGCCCAACAAGCTTTCAGCACGCTCAACCCTGTTTGGATATCTGACGAGTATACTACAAGGACAAAGATCCGAATATTCCGATCAAATGTCATGTCTGTTCTACTCTACGGATGTGAAACCTGGAAAGTGACAAACACCCTCACAGACAAACTGCAGGTCTTTGTTAACAAATGTCTACGAAGAATTGTTCGTATATTCTGGCCTAACACCATCAGAAACGAAGATCTGCTACACCTGACCGAACAAAAGAGGGTACAAAATGAAATTAAGTCCAGAAAGTAGGGTTGGATCGGTCAAACACTCCGAAAAAATAGTTCCAGTATTGCAAAGACTGCCCTAGAGTGGAATCCCCAAGGGAAAAGAAAAAGAGGTCGCCCAGTACAAACTTGGAGAAGATCCATCATGGACGAGATAAGAGGCCAAGGAAAGTCTTGGAACGAGGTGAAGGCCTTAGCGCAAAATAGAACCCGATGGCGCGTTTTCACTGAAGCTCTATGCTCCACTTAGGAGTTCAAGAACGTTATATGTATATATACATATATATATATATATATATATATATATATATATATATATATATATATATATATATATATATATATATATATATATATATATATATATATATATATCTTGTGCGAAAATCTCTACATGAAGCTGTCCACCTGGCACAGGATCGCAGCCAATGGAGGCAGAAAACTAACAATATTTAGGATTTCACTACACCCTGACAAGGGCTCAAGCAATGTGAAAGAGGAGTGACTTATGAACTTATAGTAGTAGTTTTATATAACCTTTCCCATTTGTTCCTGGCGTCTTTTCTTAACAATGCAACAACAAGAAATCATAATTACTGTCAAAAATTATCTCTTTTTCGGTATCACAAGCACTTTTTGCTGTAAAAACCACTTCTTCATTTCCAGTGATATCAGCATGACACTTAACCCAAATAACTGTAACAATTTTTTTTTTGTTCACATTAAGAACCACGTTGTGTCTAATTTCTAGTAAGGTCTTTTTTAAAACATTATTATTCTCATTACTGTATTGTTCCACCTCGTATAATTAAATGACAGAACACACGTGTATAGAAAGTAATAGATCTAATAAAGTGGACCGTATTTTAGGGATCAACACAATTGATACAATGGGGACATCCGTCAGATCCAAAACAAAATCGTGTTTTATAGTTATGCAAAAACAAGCTAATCGGACAATAAAGTTAATTGTGAAAAGGTTAATTTGATAGTAAAGAGTCCCCATATTTGTTAATAGCGTTAAATGTATTACTTCATTTTAAATTGACCGCTGGATGCGTAAACATCGGCTTATTACATAATATTAATTAGTTGTTTGTTTTGTATCTTATACATATATATATATATATATACATATATATATATATATATATATATATATATATATATATATATATATATATATATATATATATATATATCATCATTCAACCTCTTCTGTCCACTGCTGGACATAGGTCTCTCCCATTTTTCGCCACTCTTCACGGTTCTATGCTTCTGTTGCCATTTCTTGGATATTCGTCTAATGTTGTCCATCCAGCGTGTTGGTGGTCGTCCTTTGCTGTGTTTGTCTTCTCGTGGGCGCCAGTCAATTAGTTTTCTGGTCCTTCTTGTGTCTTTCAGTCTCTCTTTTCCTTAAGTCTTGATTCCTTTTGTTTGTCTTTTTTTGTCACGCCGAGAATTGATCTTTTTGCCACTCGCATTTTTAGTGATGTGGTTTTTGTGAGCGTGAGAGTTGTTGCTCCGTATGTCATAATAGGAAGAACGTATTGGTAAAATTTCTTCCGTTTCATAGCTATCGGGATGTTGCTTTTAAAGATGTCTCTTAGTGAACCATACGCCGCCCAAGCAAATGTTATTCGTCGTTGAAATTCGCAGGTTTGGTTGTCCTTGCCTATTCTGATTTCATGACCAAGATATATGTCTGTCAATTCTACCACTTGGTTTTGGATGACTAGGTGTTCGCTGGAACTAAATTTGTCATAAATTTGGTCTTCATGTTCATTTTTAGACCTATTGTTGAAGATACGTTTTCTAATTCTTGTACCATTTGTTGTGCTTCGCCCAGATCTTCGGTAATAAGCACTATGTTGTCGGCAAAACGCAGATGATTGAGCATTTCTCCATCTATTTTTATTCCTCTATTTTCCCACTTTAAAATTTTAAAAGCGTATTCGAGGACGGTTATAAATAATTTAGGTGAGAGAGTGTCGCCCTGTCTCACACCTCGCTTGATATGAATTTCTCTGGTGGTATCATGTAGTTTTACACACATTGTGGCGTTTTGGTATAATGTTTGTACTAATTTTGTGAGCTGATAATATATTCTACTATTGTTCGGAGCAGTTATAATGCTGTCTAATTCCACAGTGTCGAAGGCTTAGTCTACGAAGATAAGTACCAGTGGTCTGTTATATTCTAGCGACTTATATATATATATATATATATATATATATATATATATATATATATATACGCTTATACTTATATATTTTAATATCTATCACCAGTTCGCAATACAGCCCTTCATGAGCCTTAAAACACTTTTACCTTCCCTGTTGAGTGCCCGTCTTCCCCATTTCCTCACTTTTGAACGGGCTAAGAGTTATTTTAGCAGGATCACTTTAATCCATCTCCATAACGTGGCCCACCCATCTTTGACGATTTATTTTTATGATTTTCATGATATCTGCTTCGCCAAAAAGTCTATAGAGTTCGAAATTATCTCGTCGTCTTCTTAGAGCCTGTTCGTTAACTCTGCCATTAGTCCGTAATAATACTTTTCTTTCAAAAATTCGTAATAACTCCTCATCTCGCGTCGTCATTGCCCATATTTCCGATCCGCCAGTGAGCACTGGGCGTATTATTATTTTATAAAGTTTGCACTTTGTTGCTCTTGACATACCTCTCGCTTTAGTTGAGAGCCTAGGCCAAAGTAATCGTGGTTAGTCATGCATAGTTTTTTGGATGTCCATAAGCAATTCAAATAAAAAGAAAATGCAAGCAGCCCACAATAACATCCTCAGAGAAGCGATAAATGTATCCAGATACGTCGTGTCGCTGAACGCTTTCTGTTTAGAGAACTGCAACAAGTAAGGGTGATAGATAAAATGTCAGAAGAAGCCATAATTAGGTATGCAGAATTAGAGAATCACCCAAGCCCGATCCTGCGAGAGATAATAAGATATGATGCGTTCCATTGATGGAAGCACAAAAGACCAAAACAGCAAATTTTGGCAAACACATAAAGTCTAGGTAATTCGTAGCTCTACCAACAGAAAAAACCCCAGCACGCAGCACTGGAAATTTTATTAATTGATGTTTATTTTCAGGACAACCTTAAAACATAATAATAATAATAAATAAATAAAGGTTTTGGCCACCAAAAAAATCAAAAACTTACTAACAAAAAGGCGACAGCCATCCAAAAAAAATTAACAAAATCCCAAAACCTGGGCACGAAGGACCCACATCCTCGGGCACCGAGTCGCTGAACTGAGCGCAGTCCGGAGTGGAGACGCGAGGCCCGAGAAAGCAATTTCAGTTCGATGGTACGTCACTAGAGAAAGCAGGAAGCCTGCATTGATCAGGTTAGGATATCGTGTTGGAGTTCTTGTACCTAGGATTTCCACATGAAAATAATTTGGCTGATAGTTGTGCCCCTCTTGCTAGAAGGGGTAAAGGGATGGCATGGAGCATTGGAGCGCGGTGTAGTGGTTCCTGATAACACAAATGAATACACCTCGCTTCAATGAATGGTAACACCCGAATGTCATTCTAAGAGGTGTGCAAGTCTCTCAGATTGGGTTTATCAAATTGCTTGTTGCTTGTTGTTTTTGCAATCCACCAGTGACCCTAAGTAGCAGAATTCTTTTACCGTTTCATCATGTATCCTTAAGTTATTCTGTTGTATTCTTGATATTTTTTATTCAGTGTTGGTTATTCTTTCCTTTATGGTTCTGTACAGACTAAACAATTAAATTTATTATTTTTAAGCAAAATTATATTTCTTAGAAGAGTAAAAGACAGTACATGATAGGTAAATGGAGACGCAAAATAAGAACTAAATATCTACTCGATCAGTGAGAAAATAAAAGAATACAGAACAAACTGGAAACAACATAAAAACTGAATGCATGAACATGGAAAAACTAAACAAATAATCCAGTGGTCAGACACGAGAATACCACTGAACTTTTACAAAGCATATAAACAACCTAAATTTTGCTGAGAATGTCAATTTTGGGACCCCAAAAAACATGCAAAAAAGGTTGTTACAACTACCCTAGGGCTTCGCCCTAAAACCCCCTTCGTAGGGAAGAAAATGGAAAATATCGATTTACCAAGAATCTCTACGCCTTAGAAGAAAATGTTTGAACTCAGAAATGTAAGATAATTTGAACACAAATGTTTATTAGCAGTTTTTGTGTAGAATGGGCCGTTCTCTCAGAAACAACGCTTGAAGCTGCCGAAAATTTCGAATGTCAGTTACGCGCGCGAAACAATTTTTTAAATACAATTTTGTATCACCTCGACAGTAAAAATTCGATATTTTTTAAAAGGTAGAGTTAAGCTTTTGTGTGTATTGTTTGCATTTTGCTGCAAATAAAGTCCGTATCTATAAAACTGTTAAATAAATAAGCGTTGCAAATAAACGTTGCCCGATTTTTGCTATTTTTACGATTATCATAAGATTAATAAAATGTATCACTTCCAGTGACCGGTCACTATAGAATTCTCATTGTTAAGGCCTAATCTTTAAAACCTATAGCATGAAATTTCGATTTTGAAAACAAATATGAAATATAACAATATTTGAAATATACCGAAAAACGCTGAATTTAAACTTTCACAGTATAGACTATCTAAAAAGTTTAAAACTGCTTATTTTTGATTTTCAACACCAGAGGGATCAAGAAGACGACCACGAATGAAATGGATTGATGATGTGGAAAAAGACCTACATATTCTAGAGGTTAGAAGATGGAGGGAAGTTGCCAGGAATCGACAGGAGTGGCGACTTCTTTGTGAGCAGGCCAAGATCCACAACGGATTGTCGAGCCACTTATGATGAGGATGATAATTTTAGATTGTACCAAGTTGGTTGTTACCCGTCTTTGGATCAAGTCTTTGTTCAATCCGAGAATGTGTACGTTCCCTTAAAAATGTATCTGACCTCATTATGTAGCTAGTTTCAATTACTTATAGACGTTTTTCACTAATGATGATCCGATAGATATGAAAACGTTTTGAAAATTTATAAATATAATTTTATACCATTTTACTCAAGCTTAGAGTAAGTTTTTTTTAATATTTTAGTTAAAAACCTAGACATTGATGATGGTTGGGACATAAATTAGGATCATTCACCCATAGTATTAACTTTAAGCAATGCGGTCATTAAAGAAGATAATATTCCAACATTAACTAATAAACTAACGGATTGGAAAAGTGTAAAACTATGTCTTGAAGAGAGAATCAACCTGGCAGTACCGCTACAAAACTAATAGTATCTAGATAAGAAAGTTGAACTGTTTGTGCACAACATCCAGCAAGCAGCATGAGAAAATACTCATGTGCTGAAACCTAGGTTAAAGGGAAATAATTATGCAAAGGAAATTATAAAACTAATAACCGATAAAAGGAAATTAGGAAGAATATGGCAACAAACTAGGTATCTAAAGATAAAACAAGATTAAATATTGTGAGTCAAGAACTCAAAAGAGAAATCCAACAACTTAAGTTAAAATTTAACAAATTATAATAGAACTTATTATTCTTTGTGTAAACCTAAAAAAAACTAAAAAGACCAATTATCCACTACCTTCCCATTAAAATAGAGGACGGTAATTGGGCCAGGAGCAATGAAGAAAAAGCAGAGACAGATTTACTAAACATCTTGAAAATACATTCAAACTCAATGATAACCAAGAAGATGAGCAAAGTTAGAAAGGACCAGTTCAAATAGAGAAAGTAAAAAGACTAATAAGTTTAATGAGTCATACGCTCAAAGTATTTTTAAAATTTATACACCGGAGAATACACAACAAACTTGAGGAGGACATAAGTGACACACAATTCGGATTTAGAAATGCACTGGGAATAAGGGAAGCCCTGTTCGCTGTGAATGTACTTGTGCAAAGGTGCATGGATATTAATCAGCCAGTATATATGTGTTTCTTAGATTACAACAAAGCCTTCGATAAGGTCAGACATAACCGTCTTATCGAATTACTTGAAAAGAAAAACTTAGATATGAGAGACATCAGGATCATTAGCGCTATCTATTATAATCAGATCGCTGTGGTAAAAGAGAACAACGTCTTTTCAAATGAAATACAGATTGAGAGGGACGTCAGGCAGGGCTGTGTCCTATCTTTTACTTTGTTCAATTTGTATTTAGAGGAAATAATCCAGGAAGCACTAGAAGAACTAACTATGGGAATAAAAGTAAATGGCCGACCAATCAATAATATATGGTTTGCCGACGACACTATTTTATTAGCGGAATGTCTTGAGGATTTACAACAAATGGTTGACAGAGTGGTAGAAGTCAGTGAAGAAAACGGACTGTGCCTAAACACAAAAAATACACAATTTATGGTAATTACAAAACCCCAACAGCGCCAAGAAAACATAACAATACATGAAGAACAAATTAAAAAAGTTGAAAAATATAAATATCTGGGTACAATAATTAACGAAAATAATGAGTACACAGAAGAGATTAAGGCAAGAATCTTTCCTTTCAACAAACTGAAAAAAAGTACTCTGCAGCAGGGACATTTCAATTTCTTTAAAGATAAGATTTCTGAGATGCTACGTGTTCTCCGTATTATTATATGGGTTGGAGGCTTGGACATTAAAGAAAGATGTTTCGAACAGATTAGAAGCCTTCGAGTTATGGGCCTACACAAGGATATTAAGAATAAGTTGGGTGGATAGAGTCACGAATGTCGAGGTGTTGAGAAGAATCGGAAAAGATAAAGAGGTTTTAAATACAATTAAAGTCAGAAAACTGCAATATCTCGAACATCTCATGAGAGGCGAGCGTTATAACTTGTTGCAATTAATAATGCAAGGAAGAATACAGGGTAGAAGGAGTCGCGGAAGAAGACGCATCTCCTGGTTAAACAATTTGAGAGCTTGGTTTAACTGCGCTTCTGCTGACCTCTTTAGCCAACCTTCTTAGAGGAGTTGGCACATGAAGAAGAAGAAGATAGAAACTGTGTCTACAATTTTCAAGAAGACGGTTGAAAATCATAAAAATTGAGGCAATCCAGCTCTTTGACCACACAGGGCTAACTAGAAGACTAAAGAGGACAAAGCCCTTCGAATTAGTTTAAGTAACAGTGAAAAAGCAGAGCATGGTGCTTGTGGGTGTGGTGCATGTTAACATTAGTGCGTTATTTATCAGATTAGATTAAGAGAACATCATAGAATAAACTCTTGATTTCAAGCAACTCTAGTAATTTAGGTTAGGTTAGAATTACTTATTGGTCATTTATGACCAGATTGCAATCGTAAATAACCGAAAAAAAAACGAATGGACTAAAATATTGAATTAAAAACCAAAAGAAAAAATAAATGTTTGAAGACCACTTGAAAAGATAAAGCAAAGTTTAAACAATTAATGACAGGCAACAAATCCCTAAACTCTTGAATAAAGAAGACGAAGAAGAGAATTTTTGACTAATTTTTTCGAATTTTCTACGAATTTACATAAACATTTCATTTTTTATTGTTCTGTATAACCTTGTGTGACTGAATTTGTATGTGCTGATGTTCTACATCTCATGTAACGAACCATTTTTTTAATTAAAAACAGAATAGACAGTATCTCTCATTGTTATGCAGTGTTTATCATAGTTTAGATCTTTCAGACACATGTGTTGAAAATTAAATTTTATTACTACTATTAATAAAGTTTTCCGTTTTATTATTCGTATATTTTAGGTAAACAGTGTGTTTATATATCTGTAACGGTAGCTTTTAATGCGCATCATAAATTTTAAAACCAAACTTTTATTATGGAGCACCTCGTTTGCTTGATTTTTATAGGTCATTGGGATTATTTATTTTTTTGGAAAATTGTGCATTTATTTATTGTTTACTTTAGACTCAATCTCGTCTTTGTTCCCATGTTTACGTATAAGATATATATAGGTCCACTTGGACAAAAATTATAACATTCTTCGTATTGGAACTCAAAAACATACATAATAGTAAGTCTTATAGAATTTACCTTTTGCTGTGATTGGAATTTTTATGTCACACAAACTTTAAGTGCCATCTATGATACGGAGGTTGGCAATGAGCATAGCCATTCTACCTTTCTAACAACTGTCTTGGCTATGTCTTGGTTACTTAAAATCGACTCCTATTAGTATTATTGAAATTGAAGCTAAAGAGCCACCCCTTACACTACGCAGACAGTTTTGTACAGATAAGTTTGTAGCTAGAGCTATATCAAAAAACTCCAGCTATTTAAAAAATATTCGTAACTTAAATATATTAGACTTAAACCATAAATATTGGCATAACAAAAAAACTCCCATATACGTTGAAAGTTATAGGAAACTAACAATATTTGAAGAACAATTGTATCAAAATAAAATACCACCAATTTATACACAACCTCCTAAGACTCTCTTCTCTAAGATAATAGAAACATATTATATGGATTCAAATCTTCCAGGAAGTATGATCAATAAAATAATTAAAGATAAGTGGCCTGCATTTCAATATATTTTTACTGACGGCTCTAAAATTCAAAATAAAACGGATTGTGCATTATATATCTCTGGAATTCTGATTACAAAGAATCATGTCGATTGCCCAATGAAGCTTCAATATATACTGCCGAACTATCAGCTTTATTTCTTGCGTTAAAATATATAGCCTCTATTGGTATGAATATTTATATCATTCTGACTGATTGTAGAAGCATTATGGACAAACTCACTTCTATCACAACCACAAAAAACCTAAACCATATTGAGATAGAAATAAAGAAGTTACATTATGATATTATTTCCGCAGGTAGCTCGATTATTATTTGTTGGGTAAAAGGACACTCTGGAATATTAGGAAATGAAGAAGTCGACAAATTAGCTAAATCTGCAGCTTTAACCAAACATAATATAAACAACATACTTCTTCCAGTAGCAGACATAGATAATATCAGTAGAAACAACTGCAAACAAAGATGGCAACGTTTATACAACCAAAGTACAACTGGAATAAACTTTAGAGCTTGCCAACCACTAATACCCAATGAGAGATGGTTCAAATATGAGACAAATAGGTTATTTATAAAAACAATAAACAGAATAAGATCAAACCACGCACTCACTCCTGCATACAAACACAGCATAGGTATTACTGATAACCCATATTGCTCCTGTGGTAAAGTGGGAGATCTGCAGCACTTTATATTGGAGTGTGGGCAGTACAAACCGACCCAGCTAGAAAAACGCTCCTTGATAGACCTATTGGTCAAAGAAGAAGAGGAAGACCCAGAACAAGATTACTAGATAACATCGATGAAGACATGAGAAATATGGAAATACGTGCTTGGCGGAGGAAGGCGATGGATAGGGACGACTGGAGAAAAATTCTTGGGGAGGTTAGGACCCACACAGGGTTGTAAAGCCAAAATGATGATGATGGACAGTACAAACAAAGTATCAAAATGATGTATGAAAAACTAATTGAGCTAAATTGTTCATTGTCTGTCAATTTAAATACAAGTATTTTTTCAAATAATAAGCAGATATTAAAATGTATCTACGAATACATAACATCCTGTAAATTTAAATTATAAGTTGTTTTAGGTATTCAAATCAAAAATTGTAAATATGTCAAAAATTGAATGTGTATACCAACATATTACTTCCTGTAAATTTGTATTATAAATAGGCTTAGGTAATAAAATCAAAAATTGTAAGTACCACAAATAGTCTGGCTAATTGGCTATGCCAAAGCCATTATACAATAAAAAAAACAACTGTCTTGAAAAAACGTTAAAAATTTGTTTTGAGCTGCAATATAATTCTCTAAGGTTTTTCATCTAAGGTATTCGTCTTCTCCTCTCCCGATCCTGTCCATTATTTTGCCTTGGATTGTGACCTAGATTTCTCTTCATATATTATGTCATAAGATAGTGCAGTTTTTTTTCTTTGATTGTCCTTTGATCTTTATTTTTATTCACACTGTTACGGCAGTACCGTGAGACCTATTCCGTATAGAAAAAGTGCATTGGCGAAAGAGAAGAAGTGTTGAAGAATTCTAGAATATTCAAGATGCCATCGAAAAAATACTGAAATGTCTAGTGAAGTTTGGAACGTCAAAAAATGTATAGAAACATATGTTGTTGACAGTTAGAACAGTTGTATTTGAGTTTTTGAAGTACATAGATTTTTTAAGAGTTGTCAAAGAGTCACAACCTCTCTCTTGATACAAAAGTAAGAATGCTGCGATGCTACGTCTTCTCTGTCCTTTTTTATAGTGTTGAATCGTGGACCTTGAACGAAGATCTGTGCAGAAAACTAGAAGCGTTTGAGATGTGGCTATATCGGAAAATGCTTAAGATCCCGTGGACTGACCGAGTCACAAATGAGGAGGTCCTCAGAAGAATGAATAAGAACCGAGAGGTACTGACCACCATCAAATCTCAAAAGTTACAGTTCTGCGGACATATTATGCGAAATGAATCCAGATATGCTCTCCTTCAAGCCATCCTGTAAGGAAAAATATTTGGAAAACGAGGTCCAGGAAGAAGAATAACATCTTGGTTAAAGAACCTCAGAATCTGGTTCAATACAACATATGTGCAGCTTTTCCGCGCTGCTGCATATAAGATAAAGATTGCCATGATGATCGCCAACATTCGTAACGGATAGGCACATCAAGAAGAAGTTTTTTTAATGGCATAGACATTAGTCATTCAGCCAGTTACAATAGATTCTCTAATCAGACAAATACACAATCCTATCCCTAATACAATTAATAAAAAAAGATACGATAAGGAAACTACGGGTCACTTGCTTCTAGTCTAGAGGCCCATCAAGATATTTTTTTGTAGACAAACAAAACTGGACCATGGATAAGGTGTTATAATATTTAGGCTAAACGAAGGAAGCAAATCTAAACTTCCACACGACCATGAAAAGTTTCATGCAAGTATATAGTTGAAGGTCTATGCTAAAAACGAACATAGTCATTTCTAATAGTTTCTGTAAAATCATGATTTAAGGGTTAAAGTCGAATTGTTTGGGTCGATTAAAAAATATAAACAAATTATATTGCAGAAATCATATTCGGAAGATTTATTCATAACCATAATGCAAAAGGAAAAATTATTACATAATGCAAACTATAAAACAAAACATTTTTCTCACGAGGACTCATAAAATTCGAGAAATCAAGGACTTGTACTCAAGTACAAGGACTCAAGTAGAAAATTCGAGGACTAGGGTATGTTAAGAACTGAGTTAGCTGTAAAAGATTATTTTCTTTTTCTTGCTGCTACTTTTTGTCGAAATAATAACGATTTGTTATGAGCTATGTTGAAATAATAATTTGTTCAACTAACGGAACTTACACTCACAGGCGTAGAGAGTGTAGTCAGAATCCAAAACGACTTTTCAAGACCCTTCCATTGTAAAAATGGACTGAGACAGGGAGATGGACTATCGTGTCTCTTATTTAACCTTGCACTAGAAAAAGTAATTCGAGAGTGTCATATTAATACGAATGGCACCATCTTTAATAAATCTGTACAAGTGGTCGGATATGCAGATGACATAGACATTATTGCTAGGTCCACAAAATCTCTGATCGAAGCATTTCGATCACTAAGGGCGTCTGTACTGAGAATGGGATTAAAAATAAACGCACAGAAAACCAAATATATTTATTGTACTAGATCAGGCAACCAGATACCTAGACTATTAATTGATGATCTGGAACTGGAAGGTGTGGACACCTTCGCCTACCTGGGCTCGCTGCTGACCAAAGACAACAATGTCAGCGAACAAATTAAAAGAAGAATAGTGCTTGCTAATAAGTGCTATTATGGCTTGAGGAAACAGAGGGCCCCAAAACTTCCCAGAAAAATTAAAATTACCATATATAAAATACTAATAAGGCCAGTGTTAACAAACGGATCAGAAACTTGGTCACTTACACAGAACGACCAAGAATTGCTTAAACGTTTCAAAAGAAAAATTCTAAGGAAAATATATGGAGAAGTTCAAGAACAGGGTTTGTGGCGTAGGCGCTACAACTTTGAGTTATACAGAAGTTTTGGGGAACCTGACGTTGTAAACTGTATTAAATTAGCACGCCTTCGATGGATAGGACATGTAATTAGGCGAGATGAAGATGCAACAATCAGAAAAATTTTCGACCGAAGAGGACCAGTGGGAAGACGAGCCAGAGGAAGACCAAAACTTAGGTATTAAGATAACATAGACGATGATCCAAAATCCATCGGAGTTAAAGCATGGAGAAGAGTTGCCAGAGACAGGGGCGAATGGAAAATTGTTCTGAAGAAGACTTTGGCTCATAACGAATTGTAATGCCACTAATGATAAATAACGCTCTTTAGGTAACATCCACAATAATTTTCTTTGTGTAAAATAAATCTTGGTTCATTTTTTAAATTTTCATGACTCTTATTGGTCTCGTCGGCATAGGACACTTTGTCGGGTATGGATGTGATAAAAAATCGGTCCGTCCATGTTTGAAAGTTCACATCATTGGCACAGCTGATCACTTTAAAAGCTGAGAGTTTGATTATGCTATGTCTTAGGACATCCTCCAGTCACCTGGTGTTTTCGTGTAAGATTTTGCGTTGACAAGGCTCGCATTTCTATCGCACTCTAAATAAGAATGCCCGTGTATAGGGAATATAACTTTTACACTCTCAAGACGGTTTATCGTGTTTTACCATGTATAAACAATGTAGTGAAGAGAGCCTATCCCTATGTAATTTTTATTTTGGCCTGCACAAGAGTCACAAAATATAATCAAATGTCGGATCTTGTGTTCTAATATTTCGGAGAAAAAATGTTCCATCATAGAGCAAACCTCATCAACACTCTTTCGAGCCAGACTTTCATCGTACGTGTAGAAAACTGTAGAGTCTGACAAAACGTGGATATTAAACGACATAAAATTGAGCTGACGTCGGTAATACACTTCAGACGTTGTTATGTTGGGTGTCGGTAGATTTTTAGAAGGTCCATTTCTTTTGCTTCTACTTTTTTTGTATAATAAAAATTTTTATGTAATAAAATTTCTCATTTTTGGCTAAATGAAGTTTCCTTTCTGTCTATTTTGGCTTTAACTGTACAATCAATGACTGTTTTGTTTCATTGTCTTTTATGCATATATCTTTTCGTGGAAATCCAAAAGAGATATTGAAATTTCCTTCAAAGATATCATAAAACATTGTATAGCTTAGTGTGTTCTCATTATTGGAATCATTCTATTTTCGATGAAGTTTGGAGATATTGAGTTCTTCGGGAAATTAATCTTGTATGTGCCTTTCAAGGAATAATGAGACTTTCTACCCCTAAGTGCTTGTAAAAAAGCCATCACTGTTGATTAATTAAACGGTATATTTTTTATTCTTCCCCATGAATATCACTGGGCTTTTCTTGCGTATCAATGCGTATTTATACCCCGTAGATAACTTCCAACGTCTATTTCCCAGGGCTTACTACAATAGATGTAATGTACTGGTATGGGTCTGTGCAATACCAATCTCCGATAATTCTACGACTTTTAGATTTAATTGTAAATTTAATATGAAACGACATATTAAATATTAATTAATTAAAGAGAAAGGAGAAAATTAATAGTTTATAAAAGTCCGTGATTTTCTTGTTAATATTATAAATCTACACATAAAATAGAAGGACAATTACACTTTACTAAGATTATGCTATATTATTGCAAAACAATAACCGGCTGATATAAATGTTACAAAAACTAGACTAACTCTCTAGGTTTATAGCTCCTAAACTAGACTGTTTCAAAAACACAATAAAAATTAATAACGCAGAACAAATGGTTGCTGGTCATTACAACTAAAATAAAATTTGATTAGTTGTTTACAACTTAGATATTTAAATTAAATTCTCACTGATGTAGTTGTTATTTATTTAATACGATTCCAAGCTTTTGGAAGTTTTATACAATGTTTCACTAACCTGATAACTGAAAAATTAAGAAAAAGAAAGAAGAAAAAAAGAAGAAAAAGTGCCTATTGGTCACGGTAACTGATGATATACTCAACATAGTATTAACAACATTCTGCAGCGCTACAGCTCGTGACAGACGTGACGTGACGTGACCAACCATCTGTCTTCAATCAAATCCAACCCCAGCCACTGCTCGTCATCGTCTGGCTCCCTGACTTCACAGATCTTCTTAAACCTCGTCAATACAGTTAAGACAGGTTTTCCCGATCTTTTTTGTCCCTTAGGATTCCTCGGTAGAGTTTCTTCGCAGAGAGTTATTTGTCTGTATGATCTAATTTAATACTCAACATATACAGTACCGAACTGTGAACCGTGACACCATCGCATTGATGCAAAAGTGTAAATATTTTTAGGCACACAAACATATTTAATTATAACTAATTTAAACAAATAACGACTAAGATGATGAATTGTTTGCACAAGTCATTCCATTTTCTAACTAGGTAAGAAAAGAAAAGTATTACAATTGGTTTTAATGTACCTTGAACAACCAGTTGCAGGCTCTACAATTTTCAGCCCATCGTCAGTTCCCCGATTAAGGGTACTTGACCAATAACGACACCAAGAAAATGATATGAAGTAAGTATACTATCAGCTTGATTATGTCAGGACAGTGTTGGTAGGGAAAATACCGTCTTTCAGATAGATAGGCTTTTGTCATTTTACTGAACTTAGGGAAAGAAGGTGCAGATTTAAGTTGTAAAGGGAGATAGTTGTATAGTTTTTTTGCAGAATATAATATAGATTTCTTTACTAACTCAGTGGGCGATATCGGTAAATAAACATCAATGATTGAATTTCTGGTGAAGTAGTCATGATTAGGTCTTGCTGAAAAAACATGTAGGTATTTACGAATTAAGCAAACAGTTTCTAAAATATATTAAGAGGGAAGCGTTAAAATTCCGTGATTTTTGAAGTAGCTTCTGCAATGTGTTGTTCTTCTGAGGGCAAACAGATCCCGTATTGCTCTATTTTGTAATTTAAAAATAACATCAGATTGGGCAGCTGTACTAGAATCGCAAAAAGGAAGACTATATCAAAGATAGCACTCGAACGAAGAAAACTATGTTATTCTGGAAGATGCTAAATTAGTCCAGTCGTCAGAGAGTTGACCCCTAAAAATCATACGAACAAGATGAATGTTGCAGAGAATATTAATTTTGGGACCTCAAAAAAGATGCAAAAAAGTTTACCCTTTACCTCCGGGCTTAGTCCTAGAACCCCCCTCGCAGGGGGGTAAAAACACAAAAAAATCGGTTTACTAAGAATCTGTATACCGTAGAAAAAAATGTTTCAAATAAAAAATGTAGCTGAGATAATTTTAAACAAAAATTTTCACAAGAAATTTTAATCAACGCTACTGATCTGGCTGTTATTAAGAAGCAAGGGTTGAAGAGCTCCTTTATAGGATAAAAGAGAGAGAGTTGGACCAGGTTTTTATTGTAACCAGACCAGAAGTTATAGTTGCATGAAGAGTTGCAACATTAGAGGTGCTCCAGGTGATACTGGTGTCATCAGCAAAAAGAAACATTTTCCATCTATTTTTAAATTAGTAATGTCATTTATAAAGATAAGGAAAAGAAGATAACCTTGTCGTACTCCAGATACAATGATTTTGTGACTAGAGTCAGTATTATTTGCTCTAACCAGTTCTTTCCTATGCCCTAAGTAAGATTGGAACCAATTCAAAAAATACCTCGAACTCCGTAGAAATGTAGTTTTTTTATCAAAATGGCGTGATTTATACAATTAAAAGCTTTTGCCATAGTTACAAAAAACGGTGGCAGTGTAAAGATTATTGTTTAGTGCTTGGTAAACCTCATGTAGTACAAAAAACATAGTATCACTGGTAAATTATGGTATTATATGAAAAGCCGACCTGATTTTGTGATAAAATGTTACTTTTAACAAGAAAGAACATAAGTCGGGCTTCTATAAATCTCTCAATAATTTTGGATTGTATCGGTACTTAGCATACCCGAGTCGATAGCCGTAAAGAGCGGTTTGTTTTGATATTGCTGTCGGTGCGAGTTTGATAGTGATCGCTATTGTGTTATTTTGTGAATTTGTTTAGTGCAAATTAGGCCCATAATTTGGTATTCCAAAAAATCTAAGTATGGAAGAAGATGCTATTGGAGGTCATAGACCGCCCGATGAATTACATTCCGTAAACACGTCTGAAAAAACTAATATTGATGATAACAGGTCTGTAAATACTTTAATTGATTTTGAAAACCGGTATAAACCCAGCGATAAGGCCCCATTCTTTGTATATATTGAACACAAAAATAAAAATATCGGTAGGTTATTTCCAATGAAGGTAGGACATTTTTTATTAAATGATTCGTCTATTAAAAATGATGTACTTGATATAAAAACAGTTGGCATTAATAGGGTAAAAGTCATTTTTAAAACTTATTCTATAGCAAATAAAATAATTAATCATGATTTAATAAATAAAAATGATCTTATAGCTTATATTCCAAAATTTTATACACATAGAAAGGGCATAGTCCGTATGGTTGATACTTTCTTTTCGGAGAATTATTTAAAGGATGCGATAATATCCGAGAGACAAGTGGTAAATGTTCAAAGGATGCAACGAAAAGTAACGAACAACGATGGCACAACTCAATTAGTACCAAGACAAATGATAATTGTAGAATTTTTGGGCAACGAGGTTCCACAAAACATAATAATTAATTTATGCAATTTTTCAGTAGATCCATACATACACCCGGTAGTGCAATGCTATAAATGTCTCAGATATGGTCACTCCTCAAAACAATGTAAATCTAAGGACAGTAGATGTAAAAAATGTACAGACACCACCCATACTGTAGAAACTTGTAATGAAAATAATCATTGCATATATTGTAAAACCAACGATCACACCTCGTTGTCTAGAAAATGTCCAATATACGAGAAACAGAAGAAAATCAAAGCAATAATGGCATCAGAAAATATAACATTCAGAGAAGCAGAACAATTACATAACAATCCAAGTTACGCAAAAATAATAACTAATAATAGATTTTCTATTCTAAATAACACTTCCAATTTTCCAAGTTTACCTACCTCGTCTAACAATGTCCCTAATTTCACATTAAATAAACCGGTAAGGAAAACTATTCACACATCTACAAATAATAAACGTAAAGCAACTTCTCCACCAATTTTACCCCATACCTCTGCGTCAACTCCTAGCAAAAGACCTACCCCTAAATCTAATCCTATAATACCCAATCCCTACAGGGACGAATTTATTGACTATAAAGAGAAACTTATATTACTTGTCACATCTCATATTAATCAACTTATGTATACCAATAATCAATCTCAACCTATATGCAATTTAGAAAATGAATTAAGAAAACTTATTTCTAATAATTTAGAAGAAACAGGTAATAACACAGAAACGGATAATTTAGCGACAAGTGACAATGAAAGCATTCACTCGTATTATTAATTTCCAAATGCACAGTCAACTTACTCAATCTTCCTTAAATATTTTACAATGGAATTGTAGATCGTTAGTAAGTAATAGGGATAATCTGATAAATTATATTAATAATTCTCATGTAGATATTATAATTTTATCCGAAACTTGGTTGAAAAAACAAATAGACTTTAAATTAAAAGGGTATAATTTTGTTTCAAAATGCCGTGAAGGTGGCTATGGCGGTGTAGGCATTTTCATACTAAAGGGCATTGATTATCAAATAATTAACATTAACTATAATTTTAATACCGGAATAGAAGTGTGTGCAGTCTTACTTAACAAAATTAATATATCTTTTGTGTCTATATATAAACCATCTGACATCAGAGTAGAAAAGACTGATTGGATACATTTATTTGAACAATTCGATTATAATAAAACAGTTTTTTGTGGTGATTTTAATGCCCACCATTACATGTGGGGTCCGATCCCAGATGACCGTAATGGTAGAATATTAGTCGAAAGCATGGATTTTTTCGAATTAGTTTCTCTAAATGACGGAACACCTACTAGAATCGCCGCGAGTGGCAATCATTCTGCCGTTGATTTGACTATCACCTCAGCCTCATTAACAAATCGTATAAACTGGTCAGTATATCCCGACACATTGGGATCCGATCATTTTCCTATTAAAATAGAGCTTAAAATTAATCCTACTTCTTTCCTAATTAATCCATCAACAAAATGGAACGATTGCCGCGCTGACTGGAAGCTATTTCAGACAGATTTAGACAAACAATTATCCACATTTTTATCATCTAATAATCTTTCTAACGATGAGAAGACAGCCCTACTCTTTCAGACTATCTCTCTAGCTGCTTCCAAATCTATGCCCATAAAAAAACCTTTTACTCCCTCAATTCCAAGGCCTTATTGGTGGGATGAGGAATGTACATTCATAATAAAAAAACGATCGGAAGCATTGAAAGCGTATCGAACACAAAGTAACCATAATAATTACATAAACTATAAAAATATAGCAGCCCAAACCAGACGATTATTTAAAACAAAGAAAAAAAGTAGTTGGATAAATTTTTTAAATAGTCTAAACAAAAGCACACCTCTTTCAAAAATATGGTCAACCGTCAGATCAATTTCCAATAACTATCAGTACAACAAAAAACCTCAACTTTCTGAAAATCTCATTAAACAGATGTTAGACCAACTTGCACCTTCATCTGCCTCTGGTAATGTTGGTAGGATTAAAGAATTTTTTCGTTTTAATACTAGTGTAGATTCCATGTCAAAACCTTTTACTCCTTCAGAACTTGATTTCGCACTAAAAAAAAGCAGAAATACAGCCCCCGGTTTGGACGGTTTTACTTATAAGATATTGGACAAATTGCCGTCAAATGCCAAAGATGTTCTCTTACAAATCTTTAATAGTTGGTGGTTGAAACAAGAATATTGCGATACTTTAAAAAATATTATCATATGCCCTTTACTCAAATTTAACTTAAACCCAGAACTTCCATCATCTTATAGACCCATTTCTCTATTATCATGTGTGACAAAATCCTTTGAAAGGCTTATAAAATTTAGATTAGAACATTTTATTGAAAGTAGTTCAGTTTTTCCCTACTCACAGTATGGATTTCGTAGAGGTCGAGGTACCATTGATGCTCTCATACATTTAGTTACGGATATTCAACTCTGTTTTTCAAAAAACGAATTTATGCTATGTTTGTTTCTAGATTTAAAGGGTGCATATGACGTGGTTGATTTGGATATATTATATTCAAAAATGGTGGGGTGTGGTATTGATAAAAGATTATCTGTAAATATAATAAATTTGTATGTGAATAGAAAAATATACTTACGGGACCATAGAAATGTATTACACGGTCCAAGAATATTATATAACGGTCTCCCACAAGGCTCAATTCTAAGTCCTTTATTATTTAATGTTTATACTGCAGATCTGCATGGTTTGATGGATGAAAAATGCAAAATAATTCAATATGCAGACGATATATGTTTATATACCAGCCATAAATCCTATGAAGATTGTATGTTGAATCTAAAACTTAGCTTTAGTAATTTAGATAAGTGGGTGAAACAAATGGGTTTTAGTATATCACAAGAAAAATCTTCGATTGTATGTTTCACTAGACGTAGACAAAAAATCACAGGCAAATGCCAGATAGGTGATTATAATTTCCCCTTAGCAGAAGAGTATAAGTATCTAGGCATGATCCTAGATAAAAAACTCTTGTGGTCCAGCCATATAAAGTACGTAAAACAAAAGTGCGTGCGTGGAATTAACCTTCTGCGTTTCGTTTCTAAAAAAAGATGGGGTGCAGATCAAAATATCTCTTTAATGTTTTATAGATCCTACATACGATCCATTCTGGATTACGGCTGTGTTCTTTACGGTTCAACATGCAAAACAAATCTATTAACTCTTGACAGAATACAATTTAAATCAATAAAAATTTGTCTAGGAGCTATGATGTCTTCACCAAACCAAGCAGTTCTAGCAGAAGCCCAGGAACCACCTTTACACATACGTAGGCAAATGTTAGCCAACAAACGTCTAATAACATACAGATCGTTTAATACAACTATGGTTCACAAAATAGGTTTACTTTTGACAGAAAATTTAACAAATTCTTATTGGAGAATAAAAAATTCTCCTCCTCTTGCAGAATCTTTTATTGATACGAATTCATTTCAATCTTATATATTACAGCTCCCAAAATTTCCTTTTTACATACAAGACTTTGAAGTTCTGATAGACAAACCAACCATTATAATGCCCTCTTATTCAGACTTGCCAATTTTAACTAATATGATATTTAAATCCATACTAAGCAAATTAGGGGAAGATTTAACAATAATTTATACAGATGGTTCAAAAACTGTTGAAAGTACTGGTTTCGCTTTTTTTGTTTCAAACAGCAATTATGTTGAGAAATATCGAATTCCTGAATGTTGTTCTATTTTTACAGCCGAGGCTGCTGCTATACAGAAAGCACTAACTTGGTGTGTCACTAATTATTGTGAGAACATCGTAATAGTATCAGATTCTCAGGCAGTATTACAAATTACAAGCTATTCGTAGCCATCCATTGGATAGTTTTCAAAACTCCATTATACTTGATATCAAAAAATTATTACATGATCTAAAATTCACAAAAAAAACAGTTACTTTACTCTGGGTTAAAGGACATAATGGAGTAATTGGAAACGAATTAGTGGATGGTATGGCAAAAAATACATCTGAGATATCAGAAATTACAAATTTTTACTACTTTAAAGATCTTTTTTCTATTATCAGGAGTATTGGCAGGGAAAGATGGATGTCAAAATATAAAGAGGTTCAGAAGACTTCAAGAAACCATTACTTTTCTATTCATCCATGCTTACCAAAAAATATTCCCCATTTTAATTTTAACTATAATAAAGTACATTCTTCGTTAATAACCCGGTTAAAACTTAACCATGGCCTCTTTCCAGAGCATCTGCATAGGATTGGAATCTATGAAACCCCTTTCTGTCCTTGTGATGGTAAATCTGTCGGAGATTTGAACCACTTATTTTTCGATTGTCCTAATCATAGGGAACAGACTCGAAGCCTATATCTAGATTTAATTGATCTCAATATTAGCCTACCAGTTAACATCAGCAATCTGTTATCTTATTCTGACAAATCTATATATAATATTCTAATCAAGTTTATAAACGATTCTAAAATAAAAATTTAAACTTCCTTATAACAATTTTCTGTGGCAAAAAGATTTTTTGTCTAATGCCATCTCTCTCTCTCTCACACACACACATCGGTACTTAGGCAATAGGTCTATAGTTGCAGGCATTAGATTGTTCACTATCCTTATGAAGATAAATAATAATGACTGTCTTATTAGAGCATTAGATATTTTAAATGTACCTTTTTCAATTGAGATTTGAGATAGTTCATCAGTACTACAGTAAGATTTACTTTTGATACTATCGATGGTTTGGATCAATTCAAATTTATCAACTGGTCTTATCTTATAAATAATGAATTCGAGATCTTTTTAGAATTAGGGAGAAAATAAATATGATCTTGTTCTGGCAAAATAGTTGATGTTATATTTTTACTCACATTAACGTATTTATTTCGATGTTTTATCTGTGTTTGTTTTATTTCGAAGATCGCTTATTATGGACCAAGTTTCTTTTGCAACACTTTTAGAGCTTCCAAGACGATTTTTATATCACGCATTTTTAGTTGTTTTGATAAGTTTTAAATAGGTTTCCTTGTAGATACTTTTAGAGCTTTCAAGACGATTTTGATAGTACGCATTTTTAGCTGTTTTGATAAGTTTTAAATAGGTTTCCTTGTACTTGTACTTGTACTTGTACTTGTACTTGTACTTGGTAATATTCAGTGACAAAGACGTTGGTAGTAAATTTCTTGATGTACAGTGAACGCATATTCTTGGCTGATATGTGGATACCTTTGGTAGTCCATGGTTTGTGATGTCTTGGTTTAATTGTAATTAAAAAAAATGTTTTCTTCTTTTTCCTCTTTATAAGCAATTCTGCTTGTTCATTAACGGATTAATACCTCTATGAAAGATGGTCACTCCATCTTTTGCGCGGTCGTCCGATACTTCTTCTGCCGATTGGTTCTTATGAATTCTTGATTTCATCTCAGTGTTAATGCATCTGTTTCGCCTTATAGCGTTATTAAGGCATCTTGCCAGTCTATTTGCTTTTTGTACTTGATCTCTCCCTTCTTTGTCCACGACTACATAGTTAGACAGTGTAATTCCCAGGTATTTTATTTCCATTACTTATTCAATACTGATGCCATTAATTTCTATTTTACATCTGGTTGGTACTTTGCTGACTACTATTGTTTTAGTTTTCTGAGATGAGATTGTCATATTAAATTCTTTTGCTCTTATGTTAAATCTGTGGATCAGTCTTTGCAGACTATCTTCATCTTGAGCTATCAATATTGCGTCGTCTGCATAACAGAGTATTTTAATTTCTTTGTTTTCCATTCTGTATCCTCTTCCTTTATTAACGCTTTTGATGGTTTCATCCATGATCAAATTGAAGAGCGTGGTTCTCAATGAATCCCCTTATCTTATTCCGCTGCCTATTTCTATAGGTTCTCTAAGTTTTTTATATATTCTGACTTCCATTTTGTTGTTTTGGTAGATGTTTTCGATAGTTTTTATTATATTTAGGGGAACTTCTCTATTATACAGATGGTTTACATCTTTGAGTCTTACTCTGTCAAATGCTTTCTTTAGGTCAATCAGACACAGAAATGCTGATCTATCATACTCTAGTGATTTCTTAGTAATTTGCTTTATAACGAATATTGCATCTGTACACGATCTTCCACCACAAAAACCCTGTTGTTCATCTGCTAAACTTATTCTCTGATTTATTAGCACTTTTTTCAGTTGTTTTAGCGTAGTATTTAACAATTTTATACCTCTGTAGTTTTCTGGTTGTTTTTTATCTCCTTTTTTGAACAGTAGAATTAGTTCGCTCGTTCTTCATTCTTCCGATATTTTATTGTGTTTTATGATTTTATAAATAATGTTGTTAATTGTTCTGTCATTGCTGCTCCACAATATTTCAGTAACTCGTTTGGTATTCCGTCTTTACCTGCTGCTTTTCTGGTCTTCAGGTTTTCAAGTATTTTTCGAGCTTCCTGTACATTTCTATTAAGTTCTTCATTTGTGGTAATTTGTGGTGTTTCCGGTTCTAGCGTCGTTTGTTCTTTCTCCGCATTTAGCTTTTTTTAGGTAGTCAATCCACATATCCTTTTCTATATGTTTTGCTTCTATTAGTTCCTTTACCTCCGTTTTTTGGCCTCTTATGAAGCGCCATATTTCCTTATGCAGACCGTAAAAATCAAGTTCCATTTGTTACTGCATATGTTTCGTTTCTAATTGTCTTATAATTATGGTATACCTCTTGTGTTTTAGTTGACATGTATTTCAGGTAAGCTTTTTTCTTTTCTTTACATTTTTCCTTTACTTCTGTACAAAATCATGGAGTTCTTCGCCTTGGAAACGATTTATTTTTATTTATATTTCTTTCACCAAGAACTTCCTTGGTCTAGGCTAAGATATTAGACTTAATTTTTGCCCAGCTTTCTTCAACTCCATCACTTTCTGTGATATATGTATTTCTGCTTTTTTCGGTTATTCTATAAAAAAATATATTATTGAAAATACAAACAGGCTTATCTAAAAAATCACTGAAATTATAAACCATGTCCACAGAAGGAAAGTGCCACCCAGAAATCAAGCATAAATTTTGGAATTTACGAAAGTTCTGAGCAGAAAAAATCCTACCTAAACGTCGGGTTTTCAAGGAGGGTTTGCTGAGAGTGTTAAACTTGGTATATACTGCTTCATGATCAAATAGTCTGGGTTCTGGGCCTGATTCGAAATGTTGAGGGTTGGGTACCTGAGGTGACATAAAATATATTTTTTTCGTTGGTATAGTAGATAAGGGTAAGATTACTGATTTGATTAGATATTTCACTGTTGTTTAAAGAGAGGCTTTCTAACCCCATCTTAATATCAGTTGAATTTGGATCTTGGACTTGAACCTTGATAATATCATCGGAACACCCGAAAAACTGACGATATAT